>NC_041731.1:70365091-71009154 GCF_004115215.2 Ornithorhynchus anatinus | reverse complement strand
AGAGGGGGAGCAGAGGGAAAAGGGAAAGCTCAGTCTAGGAAGGCCTCTTGGAGGAGGTGAGCTCTAAGTAGGGTTTTGAAGAGGGGAAGATAATTAGTTTGGTGGAGGTGCGGAGGGAGGGCATTCCAAGACTGTGGGAGGACTTGGCCCAGGGATCGACAGCGGGATAAGCGAGAATGGGGGACGGTGAGGAGGTGGGTGGTAGAGGAGCGGAGCGTGCAAGGTGGGCAGAAAGAGAGAAGGGAGGAGAGGTAGGAGGGGGCAAGGTGATGGAGAGCCTTGAAGCCTAGAGTGAGAAGTTTTTGTTTTGTGCGGAGATTGATAGGCAACCACTGGAGGTTTTTAAGAAGGGAAGTGACATGCCCAGAGCGTTTCTGCAGGAAGATGAGCCCGGCAGTGGAATGAAGAATAGACTGGAGTGGGGAGAGAGAGGAGGAAGGGAGATCAGAGAGCAGGCTGACACCATAATCCAGCTGGGATATTATGAGAGCCTGCAACAGTAAGATAGCTGTTTGGGTGGACAAGAAAGGGCAGATCTTGGCGATATTATAAAGGTGAGACCGGCAGATTTTGGTGACAGATTGGATATGTGGGGTTAATTACATAAATGCTAAGATTGGTGGGAGTTCTTGCAATTTGGGGTGTTGTAAACTAACTGGGAAGGCTTCATGAAAGAGGAAGGATTGTAGGAGAAGGACTTTTCAGGGGGTTTGTTCTCATCCTCAGTTTGGGCTCTCTCCAATTCTCCTACCTCTGTTTTCCGAAATTCCCTTTGCTGACCCTCTCTGTCCACTGTCCTTAACAAACTTCCCAATGGTCACCACTAATGGTCTTCTCTACCTATATCTCTGCTATTGCACTCATCCCATATTGCCACCTTCCCTCCATTTGCCCCACCACCATCTGATAAAATCAGTGAGAAGATTATATTTCCATGATTATTTTGATCTTGAACTGAGAATATTTTCAGGTTTACTGTAACTTCACAAAGAGATTCATCAGGATCAATAAATCACTAGTTGATGAGTCCCAGTCAAATCAATGAGTCCCACGAGAAGCAGCGTGGCTCACTGGAAAGAGCACGGGCTTTGGAGTCAGAGGTCATGGGTTCGAACCCCGGCTCTGCCACTTGCCAGCTGTGTGACTTTGGGCAAGTCACTTAACTTCTCGGTGCCTCAGTTCCCTCATCTGTAAAATGGGGATTAAGACTGTGAGCCCCACGTGGGACAACCTGATTCCTCTGTGTCTACCCCAGTGCCTAGAACAGTGCTCGGCACATAGTAAGTGCTTAACAAATACCAACATTATTATTATTATTATTATTAAAGCTTGCAATTCTTAAAATAATAATAATGATAATAGTACTTGTTAAGCACTAACTTTGTGCCAAGGACTGTTCTAAGCACTGGGGTAGATACAAGTTAATCAGGTTAGACAAAGTTCCTGTCCCACATGTGGCTCACATTCTTAATCCGCATTTAAAGATGAGGTAACTGAGGCCCAGAGGAGTGAAGTGACTTACCCAAGGTCACAGAGTAGACATATGGCTGAGCAGGGATGAGAACCCAAGTTCTTCTGACTCTAAGGCCTGTGCTCTATCCACTAAACTACACTGCTCCTCTTGGTCTTGGACTATCATATTGGAAACAACCAACTGATTAACTCCAGCAATTTCCCTGTTCCATTGACATAGAGCTTAGAGTGAGTAGACTGGCATTAGAGTGGTGTGCACACTGGGTTGTAGTAGATCAGAGAGCCTCCCACATCCCTCTCTTTCCCTTCTTTTGAAGCCCTTGTCTACTCCAACTCCAGTCACTAGTTAGAATTATCTACCACCTCCCAGGACCCACTTGCAACTTTTTGAACCATTCTGATCACTTTCTCACATTCTTTCTCTTTCTCCAACCCTACACTGCTCCCTTTGGACTTCAATATCTATATGGATGTACCTGATAACCCTTCCACTGCCCACTTTTTATCACTCCTCAACTCCACTGAATTCCTCCACCTCACCTCACCCACTCCTCAACTTGGACACACTCAATCTCATCATCTTTAGTAACTATACAATCTCTACCTTCGCCAAGTTGAAATCTATCTGACCACAACCTCATCACTTATCTTCTTTTCTGTGCACCCCTTTCCATGCAAATCTGTTCTGTTCCTCAACAGAGACCTCTTATCTTTTGACCGCATCCAATTTTCTCATTATCATGCCTCATTTAGTTTACATAAACCACATACCCTTGATGACCATACTGATGCCCTAAACACCATCCTCCCTATTCAACTCAACTCACTTACTCTTCATATAACTAATCTTGTACCATTAACCCATAACCCTAAACCATCTCCACAGTCTGCTTCTTTTACTCCTGTACACAAGCCTGTAGAGCACTGCTAGCAGAAATCCCAATATCAGGCTGACCTTGTCCACCTCAACTTCATTCTTGCCTGCTTTAACACTGCCTTCTCCTTTGCCCCACAACATTATTTCTCCATCCTTATTGACTCCCATGCCCATTGTCCTCAGAAGTTGTTTCAGACAGTTAACTCTCTCCTCAAACCCCCTGTTCCCCCCAACTCTTGCCCCTAATGACCTGACCACACACTTTATTGGGAAAACTGAAACTTCAGGCATGATCTCCTTAAAATCTCCCTTCTTCCTCCTGCTCCTGCAACTCTCCTATCTTTCCTAGGAGTACTTCTAGAGGAGATAACCCTCCTCCTACCAAAACCCACCCCTTCCAACTATGACTCCAACCCCATTCATTCACAGCTTTTCAAAATGCTTGCACCTCCCTTCTTTCCTCCCTGACCCCCGCCTGCAACTGTTCATTCTGCAATGGCTTTTTCCCCATTGCTTTCAAACATGCTCATGTATTCCTTATTCTGAAAAAAAAAACAAAACAAAACTCCTTTGACCTCATGAAACCCTTCAGTTATCACCCCTTCCTCTGTCCCACCATTCCTCTCCAAACTCCTTGAGTGAGGTGTCTCTGTCCACTGCCTCTACTTCTTCTCCAATTATCTCCTTGACCCCTTCCAACCTGACTTTTACCCCCTTCACTTTACCAAAACTGCCCTCTTAAAGGTCACCAATGATCTCTTTCTTCCAAATCCAAAGGCCTCTACTTCATCCTACAAGAAGCAGTGTGGCTACAAGAAACAGTGTGGATACAAGAAGCAGTGTGGCTCAGTGGAAAGAGCATGGGTTTAGGAGTCAGAGGTCATGAGTTCTAATCCCGGCTCCACCACCTCTCAGCTGTGTGAGTTTAGGCAAGTCACAACTTCTTGGTGCCTCAGTTACCTCATCTGTAAAATGGGGATTAAGACTGTGACCCTCATGTGGGACAACCTGATTACCCTGTATCTACCCCAGAACTTAGAACAGAGCTCAACATATAGAAAGCACTTAACAAATACCAACATTATTATTATCCTGATCCTCTTTGACCTCTCAGCTGCCTTTGACTATAGTTGACCAGCCCCTTAGCCAACCTTGGCTTCGCTGATACTGTCCTCTCCTAATATTCCTCCTTTCTCTCTGACTGTTCCTTCTCATTCTCAAGATATGTTTTAGTCTTGACTATTGTTGATTTTAAGAATAACATTTCTCTATAGTGTTGCAACAGACAGGTTCACTGGCCCCGACATTTAGGAGAAGAAGAGGAAACCAGGACAGTCACTCCATGGTGCCCCTCCCTGATGGAAGTTTAAAACATAACCAAACATCAAGGAAGTCAAAGTTTGGCAAGTTATGTACTATGGAGAGGAAGACACAAGAAACTCACGATGTGGTCACTGGACAGATGCTGGGCACAAGGACATTTTGGAGAGGAACCCTGGAGATGCAGAGTCCAGTCACTGGGACTCTGAGGAATGGGGCTCCTGCCCTTAAGGGAGAGAAGAATGTGAGTTCCATGATATCTACTGGAAGTACAAGGGTGCTGGAGTAGGGAATCAAAGGAACTAACTAACTTGAACTTGGTTTGAACTAACTTTGCTTTCATTTGCTACTGTATTAAGGTCTTATTAAATATTGTGAACATCTCAGAGGGGCCTTGAACCATTGAGAGATTGCAGCAGGACGAGTGTAGAGACTTGGGGAGCAACGAGGAGGTACCAAAAACCGGCGTTAGACAAACAACATAAATGCAGGGTTTTAAGAACCAGTGGAGGTTGACTGGGGTCAGGGCACTCAAAGTGATTCTGAGATCTTTTTTATCCTGTAATTAGGGCTGAAAAAAGCCCCCAGAAATGCCATGAGCAACCACTTTGTTTTAATTCTTTAAAGCATTTTAGCCTCTAGGCTTCAGAGCATCTTCATAGCATCACATGAACTCTTGACTATACAAGAATTAAAATACAGATGATAAGCTAACTAATTATACAGTCTTTCTGTCTGGAAGGCTTATACATACATTCAACCAAGTTATAATTAGACAACTGCATTTGTTCTGAATACCCTATTTGGCTGTCTTCTCAGGCCCAAGTAGTCACATAAGAACGAAGTCTACATTGTACTTTGTTTTGGGTATATTTCTCTACAAAAAATATTTACCATTTGAATGCCACACAAAGCCCATATTTTCTCTAACCTCATTTTTTTCTATTTTTGCTTTAACAATAGACAGTGAAGATGTCACAATCTTTTAAAAACACATTTCCTGTTGATAATTTCTGTGAGCACTTAGGGTTCTATTTTATTTTTCATTCAATGAGAAATCACAGCACAAAATTTATATTCTTCAATTTGCCCAGATCATAGGTGCAATAAATAGAGAAGTAGACAATTTTATAACAAACAGAATGTTGCTTAATTAATCAATAAATAGTACTGATTAGGTGTTTGCTATGAGCAGAACACTTTACTAAGAACTTGGGATAATACAAGGTCACACAGCAGATGTTATCTTTGCCCACAGGTGCTCTTCTAGACAAAGATGTACTTTGAGAGATGAGAGGCTAATTTCATCTGAAATCCCTACTTATCTTTAGGTCTCAGAATGAGCCAACAAAAGGAATCATTTAATTATACTTTGTGGTGGGGGGAAAGGAGAGGGGACATTGTGAGGACATAATTTTCCCCGAAACCAGTGAGACAGACTGAAGTCCTAGACCAACAAATGGTCTTTGACTATTATCTTAAACTTAGAATTGACATCTAAAAGACCACAGAGATCACTAAATATTCCCAGTGCATCCTTCTACTCTATTCAGTCATTTGAATTTAACTCCATCTTAAAATGGCTCTTAATGCTTTTTTCATAAAAACCCTATAATACAAACACAGCAGATAAGTCTCTGAGAAACAGAATATTAAAATGAATGCTATTCAGGACCTGAAAAGATGTGGCCATAGATGAAACAGTTCAATTTCACAAGAATCAGAATCTGTGGCTTGTAAACTGAAACAGAAGAGGATATAGATAAAATCCAGATAAATAAGGACTTGGCAGATTGAAAAATGCATAATGCACTGTTGCCTATGACAACAGTTGGTTTGAAAGATTCAGAAAGGCTCCATCTTTTCTCACCATGAGCAATTAGCTCAATTCAGTATTTTGGAGTAAAATTGTCAAAAAAAGAAAGGAAAATGGGCAGCATTAATAATTAACATCCAGGTTTTGGGGTATCAGTGAAATAAGTAGCCACACCCAGAATGAATCAATTAATAAATACTACACCAACACTGCATGTGTATTATTCAGGTTAGAATAAAACTCTTTGAATAATCTAGTTCTTTCAGATCAAATGGTTTTGGGCCTCAAAATAACAAGAGATTCAGGCTAAAAATGTAGGTTCTGTAATTTTTGAAACTGTATTTTGTGAGGAAAAAGTCCTAGCTCAATTCCAGTCTTTTACATTTTAAAAAAAGTAATAATAATAATTATGGCATTTGTTAAGTGCTTATTATGTCCCAGGCACTGTTCTAAGCACTGAGGTTGATATAAGATAATGGGGTTAGACACAGTCCTTTTCCTGCATGAGGGCTAACAGTTTTAATCCCATTTTACACATGAGGGAACTGAGGCACAGAGAAGTAAAGTGATTTGCCCAAGGCCACACAGTAGACAAGTGGCAGAGCTGGGTTTAGAACTCCTGACTCCCAGACCCGTTCCATGCCGCTCAAAATGTGGATCTCAAAAAAATGATTTAAAATTTTGATGTTACTTTTTGGTGCTCATAAAATCATTCTAACCAAATATCATTCCTGAATCTTCACTTAACAGCATCAGCTGGGAATTCAAGGATGTGTTACATCCCAAGCAGTGGCTGACATGTCAGAAACTAGGAGAATCAGGGGCGATGATGGCAATATTTTGGGAGTTCATAGTGATTTCCTACTTTTCTGGGGCAAGTTCTTCAAACTGCAAAGGGCCAGATCTTGACAATATGCTGTGCATGCCTACTGTTGAATACAGGTCACAGCACAAGAAAGAGCTCTATCACATCATCTCCCTGGAATTCAGCAGCCCAAGAACTATACACCACCACCAAAGACTCAGGCTGGTTAGCATTATGAGCAACAATGAAGTGCAGTTAGAAGAAAGAGCATGGGCCTGGGAGTCAGAGGACCTGGGTTCTAATGCCAGCTCTATCACTAGTCTGCTGTGAACCTTGGGCCAGTGACTTCACTTCTCTGGGAGCCAGTTACCTCATCTGTGAAACAGGGATTAAGACTAAGCCCAATGGGGGACAGGGACTGTGACCAACCCGATTATCTTGTATCTACTCCAGCACTTATACAGTACTTGGCACATAGTAAGTTTTTACCAAATACCATTGAAAAATCCCCAAACACACATTTAAAAGTTCAGAAGAGCTGGCTTTACTTTTACGCTTAAGATGTTCAGTTAAATAAGGTCACTTCCATGATTTTTTCCCTAGCTGCAAGATCTTGAGTCAGCTAGACCAGCTTTTGATAACCTTGTAAACTGCCTTGTATTCAACCTTTCCTAATGACTATCTTTTTCCATTAAAAACATTATCATAGCATCATCTCATTTGTCACAATCATGTTAACTCAGTTTTTGAAAATGTTTGTTCTGTAGGTATTTATTCCACTTTGACTTAAGCAATTACATCTATCAGCAATTTGCAATCAATCAATGGTATTTAATGAGTGTTTATTGTGTGCAGAGCACTGTACTAAGCACTTAGGAAAGTACATTACAACAGAACTGGGAGACGTGCTCCCTTCCCAAAATGAACTTACAGTCTAGAGGGGGAGACAGACATTAATTTAAATAAATAAATATGGATATGTATGCAGTAATAATGTTGGTATATGTTAAGCGCTTACTATGCGCCAAGCACTGCTCTAAGCGCTGTGTTTTGATGCAGGGTAATCAGGTTGTCCTACTTGAGGCTCACAGTCTTAATCCCCATTTGACAGATGAGGGAACTGAGGCCCAGAGAAGTGAAGTGACTTGCCCAAAGTCACACAGCTGACAGGTGGCGGAGCCAGGATTAGAAACCATGACCTCTAACTCCTAAGCCTGGGCTCTTTCCATTGAGCCACACTGCTTCTCAGTGTTGTGGGGCTGAGAGAGGGGTGGATAAAGGGGAAAATTTAAGTTCAAGAGTGACACAGAAGGGAGTGAGAGAAGAGGAAATGAAGGCCTATTCGGGCAAGGCCTCTTGAGGAGATGTGTCTTCAATTAGACTTTGAAGGTGGGGAGAGTGATTATCTGTCATATATGAAGAGGGAGGGCATTCCAGGCCAGAAGCAAGACATGGATGAGAAATCAGATGCAATAGAGATGAGATCAAGGTACACTGAATAGGTTAGCATTAAAGAAGTGAGGTGTGCAGGCTGGGTTATAGTAGGAAATCAATGAGAAACAGTGTGGCCTAATGTTGGTATTTGTTAAGCACTTACTTTGTGCAGAGCACTGTTCTAAACGCTGGGATAGATGCAGGGTAATCAGGTTGTCCCACGTGGGGCTCACAGTCTTACTCCCCATTTTACAGATGAGGTAACGGAGGCACAGAGAAGTGAAGTGATTTGCCCAAAGTCACACAGCTGACAAGAGGCAGAGCAGGGATTCGAACCCGTGACCTGTGACTCCCAAGCCCGTGCTCGTTCCACTGAGCCACACTGCTTCTCATAGTGGCCTAGTGGATATAGCATGGCATTGGGAGCCTGAAGGACCTGGGTTCTAATCCTGACTCTGCCACCTATCTGCTGTGACCTTGGGCAAGTAATTTCATTCCTCTATGTCTCAATTACCTCATCTGTAAAATGGTGTGGTTCATGGACTGTGTCCAACCGGATTATTTTGTATCTAACATAGAGTTTAGAATGCTTAGAACAGTACCTTGCACAAAGTAAGTGCTTAACAAATACCATTAGAAAAAATGTAGGTAAGGTAATAGAGGGGAAGGTAATTGAATACTTTAAAGTCAACTGAAGGATTTTCTGCTGGATGTTGAGATGGATAGGTAACCACTGGAGGTTTTTGAGTACTGGAGAAATATGGACTAAATGAATTTATAGTAAGTGATCTGGGCAGCAGAGTGAAATATGGACTGGAATCAGGAAAGACTGGAGGTAGGGAGGTCAGCAATCAAAATGGAAGATGATAAATGCTGGGATTAATCTGGTAGTAATATAGATGGGGAGGAAACAGATTGAATATGTGGGCTGAATGAAAGAGATGAGTCAAGGATAATGCCTAGGTTATCGGCTTGTGAGGCAGGAAGGTTGGTGGTGTTGACTACAATGAGAGGAAAGCCGAGGGGAGGACATGGTTTGTTTGATTCAGTAAGGAGTTCTGTTTTGGACATGTTTAATTTGAGGTATCGGTGGGCATCCAGATAGATACTTCCTGAAACCAGGAGGAAATGTGAGACTGCATAGAAGGAGAGAGTTTAGGGCTGGAGATGCAGATTTGGGAATCATCCTCATAGAGATGGTAGTTGAAGCCATGAGAACAAATGACTTCTCCATGGACTGTGTTTAGATAGAGAATAGTAGGGAACCCAGAACTGAGTCTTGAGGGCCTCCCACAGTTAGAAGGTGGGAGGCAGAGGAGGAGCCCATGAAAGAGACTGAGAATGAACAACCAGAAAGGTAGGAGGAGACTAAGAAAGTACAGTCTGAGTAAAGTCAAGGTTGGGTAATGCTTCCAAGAAAAGTGGGTTGTCAAGTGTTGAAGACAGCTGAGAGGTAGAGGAGAATTAGGATGGAGTAGGGGCTGTTGGATTTTGCAAGAAGGAGAGTATTGGTGACTTTTCAGAGAGCAGTGTCTGTAGAGTAAAGAGAGTGGAAGTTAGATTGGAGGAGGTCAAGGAGAGAATCAGAGGAGAGGAAATGGAGACAACTCACTCAAGGAGTTTGCAAGCCAATGGTAGAAGGAAGATGGGATGGTAACTGGAGGGCACATGGGGTCAAGGGAGGTTTTGTTTTTTGTTTTTTTAGGATGGAGTGACATGAACATGTTTGAAAGCAGTGAAGGAAAAAGCTATTGGAGAGTGAACAGTTGAAGAGGGCAGTCAGGGAGGGAAAAATGGAGGGGGCAAATACTTTGGTAAGGTGCAAAGAAATGGTGTCAGAGGCACAGGGGGAGGTAGTGTATTTTAAAGAAGCAAGGGATCTCCTCTTGAGATACTGTTTGGAAAGATGGGAGAGCTGAAGCAAGGAGAGGAGCACAGGAGAGCACATTTGCCAATCGGGAACAATGCAAGTTCTGGGACTGGAGCACTTGGTAAACATAAGCTTCTGTTTCTCAAACTATTAGGTGATAGTTTACTGGGGAGCAAAGACAAGGAAAGGGGAAGGTTGAGGGAAGAATTGGACATATGCTTTTTTCCAGTCTTCCCTCCAAGTAAATTACTAGAAGACAACCATCGGGGATTTTAAGAACTCTGTTTTCCCCCAGGTCCGCAGGTGGAAGAGCATGGTTCATTACCTTATACTTCATGTAAAACCTCACATCTCTTTATCATCTATAACCTGAAAACCCATATAACCTGAAAACCCTGAAGTGGAGTGATTTGAAAAAGCAGAAGAAAATGTAGTGTAGGAAAGCAGGGAAAGCTCAAACAACTGTGCAAGATTAAACTAGGTAATAATAAACATACTCAGTAGAACTAGCCAGGGAGTTGAGGTGGTAGTTTCCTCTGATCACTTGACATCTATTTGTAAGAATCTTTTCATCTCAATGGCATACCTTACTCTTCAGAGTGCCCTTTGGTCCAGTCTATCTTTCTGAACAGATTTGGGTAAATGTGGCTATTTTATTAATTCTTGCCATTTCAAAGATATATTGAGCTGCATTCTTTTCCTCATTATGCTTTTAGGATTCTTTAGTTCAGGGGAGGGAATGGAAGATACAAACCCCCTCTTTCCCAGAAAATAAAGCATCAGTAAAATAAAATAAAACAAATATTCTATTCCACTGACCATTATATCATACTCATCACTGGAGCAGAAAGAGATATTGCCAAAGGGCAGAAATGACTTTACTGTTTTACACATAGCCTGGTGATAAACCTCTTAAAAATAAGAACTGGTTTCTTTTCCTCAGCACTATTCTTCTCCATGGTGACCAATAGTAAAGCTTACTTGGTTGATATTTTTTAAATTTATGTAACGCATTAAGCGACTCAATGGCCCATTCCATTATATTAGCTGACAGTAATGCAGTGATGCAGAAAAGGAAGCCTGAAAAATTGTAGGTAGCAGCTTAAATCTCTAAGCATTCAGTGTGGCTCAGTGGAAAGAGCAAGGACTTGAGAGTCAGAGGTCATGAGTTCGAATTCCGCCTCTACCACTTGTCAGCTGTGTGACTGTGGCAAGTCACTTCACTTCTCTGTGCCTCAGTTACCTCATCTGTAAAATGGGAATTAACTGTGAGCCTCACGTGGGACAACCTGATTACCCTGTATCTACCCCAGTGCTTAGAACAGTGCTCGTCACATAGTAAGTGCTTAACAAATACCAACACTATTAACAAGTACCAACACTAAGCATTCCCGTTATCAAGATTAAGGGAAAAAAAAATGAACCTATGGTTCTGACATATTTTTAATCTTGCAAAGAGGTGCCAGACCCTAGAAGATGTTTGCAGTTCCTCACCCAACATGTTAATTTACAGGAAGTTAACCTTATATATTTTTGCCTGGTTTTTTTTAGCATCAGATAATCAGATATGGGCTCACCAAATGATACTAGTCTGCTCTAACCAGCTTGGTTGATGCAAGAAACTTTAAGAGACTCCTTTTCTCACCTTCTTGAAATTCGGAGTTGGGGAAAAGCAGGACATTCTTAAATAGTGCTGTTCAGATATCCAGATTTTTTCCCTTCTTTTTTATGGTATTTGTTACACACTGTCTATGTACCAGGCACTGTACTAAGCACTGGGGTAGATACAGGCTAAGCAGGTTGGACACAGTCTATGTTAATTAGTCAATTGTATTTATTGAGCACTTACTGTATGCAGACTACTGTATTAAGCTCTGGGGAGAGCACAATACAACAATATAATGGACATGTTCCTGCCCAAAATGAGCTTACAATCAAGAGGGGAGACAGATGCTAATATAAATACATAAATTACAGACATGTACATAAGTGCTGTTGGGCGGGGAGAGGGGATGAATAAAGGGAGCAAGTCAGAACAAAGTAGAGGGAGTTGAAGAAAAGGAAAGAGAGCTTAGTCAGGGTTCCACAAATGCCTCACTGTCTTAAACCACACTGTACAGATGAGGTAACTGAGGTACAGAGAAGTGAAATGACCTGTCCAACACCACACAGAAGACAAGAGACAGAAACAGGATTATAGAACCCAGGTCCTTCTGATTTTCAGGCCCATGCCCTATCCACTAGGCCAAACTGCTTCTCTTCTTCTACCAAATAATACTACAGCTGCATCATCAACCAAATGACCAGTCTGTGGGGAGCCCATTCATATGGGACTTTTGTTTAGGTTTTTAAGGCCATCCAGGTGGATAGTTTTATTTTTTTTCCCCAGTAGTGAAAATAACACTGAAGCATCATCATTCTTTCACCCTGTCTCCCTGTGTCAAGGGGCCCACATTGCAAAAACCTTGCTGGGCATCAGGGAGAAACCTGTGTCTGTGAAGTCCAACATCTAAGTTTATTCAATAATTCATTCATTCAGTCATATTCATTGAGTGCTTAGTGTGTGCATAGCATTATACTAAGCTCTTGGATGAGTATAACAATAAACAGACACATTCCCTGCCCACAATGAGCTTAGTCTACACACTATATAGTCTACAGTCTAGTATACAGTCTAAGTATACCATCCTATCTCAGCAGTAACAGCAGACACTGTCATGTCCTCATCTCCTCCAATGTGGCACTCACTTGTACCCTAATAATTCATACAGTACAATAACAGTTTAGCAAATCAAAATTGGAGTGCTATCTTTGCTCTTGGAAATTGTAGACTGTAGCTTACATGCTAGTCTTTCTAGAATGTAATCTCCTTGTGCAAAGGGGACATGACTACCAGTTCTGTTGTATTATACTCCCCCAAGTGCTTAGTACAGTGCTCTGCACATATTAAGGGCTCAGTAAATATGACTGATTGAATGACTGATTAGTAGTTGAAGAAATTGGGAGTTGGCTAGACTGTTCAAACAGTTGTTCAAGGGAGAGCTAAAATAGGATAACACCAAACATTTTAAAAACCTTTTGAAATCAAACCTTGAATTATGTGGTTAGTCCTGGAAACAGTTGGGAGATAGAAAATAAATAAATCGGCCTGTTCAGCAATTGAAAATAGGTTGACTTGTTTTAGAGCTAAGGCCTAGGAAAGACTTTGGCACCAAAGTAGAGAAATAAGACTAATAATTGTAGATGACAAATCCAGAAGTTTAGGAAAGGATCATTCTTACAGCTGCAAAATATGGAAGGAATTGTAAGTCATGCATTGATCTTTCAATCAACCCTATTTATTGAGTGCTTACTGTATGCACAGCATTGTACTAAACACTTGGGAGAGTAAATAAAACAATATAATGGAGTTGGTAGATACAGTCCCTGCCCAGTGGTCTTACAGTGTAGAGGGGAGTTTACAGTCTTGGAAAGTCAGCCAAGTTTTCCCACTGTGATAAAAACCTGACCATCAGGAGCATCAGCTTTGATGTTAAAGAGCCGTCAAGTCCAATATAACAATAAACAGACACATTCCCTGCCCACAACAACCTTACAGTTTAGAGAGGAAGACAAACATATAAATAAATTTTCTTATATAGTTTGTATTTTGCAGCCTCTGCTCTTGAATGCCCATGAAGAGTAAACCGGATTATTCATTCATTCATTCAATAGTATTTATTGAGCGCTTACTATGTGCAGAGCACTGTACTAAGTGCTTGGGATGAACAAGTCGGCAACAGATAGAGACAGTCCCTGCCGTTTGACGGGCTTACAGTCTAATCGGGGGAGACGGACAGACAAGAACAATGGCACTAAACAGCGTCAAGGGGAAGAACATCTCGTAAAGACAATGGCAACTAAATAGAATCAAGGCGATGTACAATTCATTAACAAAATAAATAGGGTAACGAAAATATATACAGTTGAGCAGACGAGTACAGTGCTGTGGGGATGGGAAGGGAGAGGGGGAGGAGCAGAGGGAAAAGGGGAAAATGAGGCTTTAGCTGCGGAGAGGTAAAGGGGGGATGGCAGAGGGAGTAGAGGGGGAAGAGGAGCTCAGTCTGGGAACGCCTCTTGGAGGAGGTGAGTTTTAAGTAAGGTTTTGAAGAGGGAAAGAGAATCAGTTTGGCGGAGGTGAGGAGGGAGGGAGTTCCAGGACCGCGGGAGGACGTGACCCAGGGGTCGACGGCGGGATAGGCGAGACCGAGGGACGGCGAGGAGGTGGGCGGCAGAGGAGCGGAGCGTGCGGGGTGGGCGGTAGAAAGAGAGAAGGGAGGAGAGGTAGGAAGGGGCAAGGTGATGGAGAGCCTTGAAGCCTAGAGTGAGGAGTTTTTGTTTGGAGCGGAGGTTGATAGGCAACCACTGGAGTTGCTTAAGAAGGGGAGTGACATGCCCAGATCGTTTCTGCAGATGAGCCGGGCAGCGGAGTGAAGAATAGACTGGAGCGGGGCGAGAGAGGAGGAAGGGATTAGATTTGCATGTAATCTCAACTCCAATCTGGAAAAACAGTAGGTCAGCACATTGAATTTTTAAACTTTCTCCTTGTTAAATCACAACAAATAATAGTTTCATTAAGGAATAAACTCTACTGCATTTTTGTCAACTTACAAGAAAAGGTTATTGTGATTGATTAAATGCCAAAACAAAGCTGAGACATTTTAATCTATCATGCAAGGAACTAGAATAGTAGAAGAAAGCTCAAAACACTATTGTCTAGGTTAAAAAGCAAGTGTAATTGTCTCCCTAACCCTTTCAAACCTACCCCAAATTTTTCTTAATGAGTGTTTCACTTCAGCTTTGGTAAAAGTTTTTAGCTTTACAGTAGGCAACAGAAGAGATACAAATGAAGGGTGGATTAAACTCTGTGTCCCAGGGGAAATAATGTTCTCTTTTCCCTAAACTTGATCTGACAGAAATTGTCCCTTGTCATACAATGTTCAATATTAGCTAAAACAGTCCATCAACCACATTCTAACTTTTTATTTGCATTACGGACAAGTTAATCTTTATTATACGCTGTGGTTTTGAGCCAAGTTTTGTTGTTTCTGACCAGCCATTTCTCTTGATAGTTATCATTTCTTCTAGGTATTAGGTTTTGGGGAGGTTATTTTTATTCAAGACCCAGCCACTTCATTTAGTGTAAAGTTTCTGGAAAGCTAGCAGTTTGCCAAGGCAAATAGACATTTTACCAAAGGAGTTTACCAAAGCATTTTTGCTTCTGTAGTCCCTCTCCCAGAAGATAGGTGACCAGTCTTCCATTCTCATTTATATTTATCATTTAGAATGATAAACCTTGCTCTTCAAGGTATCCCCTGAGGCTGTAGATTCCTTTCCTTTAGTTCAATGCAAGACAGCATGCAAATCCCATAAAATAGAGGGGTGTCTATTAAAGCCACAATGGGAGGAAGTGGTGTGATTTGCATAAAATGATTTGATTGGATTAAAAATGGATCTAGTGGCCAATCAAATCTACCAGTCTCCGAATGAAAGGGTTGAACTAATAATAATATAATATTGTTGGTATTTGTTTAGCACTTACTATGTGCCAAGCACTGTTCTAAGCACTGGGGTAGATGCAAGGTAATCAGGTTGTCCCATGTAGGGTTCACAGTCTTAATCCCCATTTTACAAATGAGGTAACTGAGGCACAGAGAAGTTAAGTGACTTGCCCAAGGTCACACAGCTGACAAGTGGTGGAGCCAGGATTAGAACCTATGACCTCTGACTCCCAAGCCTGGGCTCTTCGCACTAAGCCACGCTGCTTCTCCACCCAACGTAGGGCCACATCCCATATAACTGACAATTTCCAGTCATTGATGTAATCTGATGCCGGTCTGCCACCTGTCTCATACATGTATGTACTACTTTGCACATAGTAAGCACTTAACAAATGCCATCATTATTATTATTATTATTAATCTGATCATTCATTCATTCAATTGTATTTACTGAACACTTACTAGGAGCAGAGCACTGTATTTACCACTTGTAAAGTACAATTCAGCAACAAAAGGAGACAATCCCTGCCCACAACGGGTCTAGAAGGGGTTTAGAAGTTTTAAAGGGGGGAAAAGATGATCTGATCTGCTCACAATCCAGCAGAAGGAAGAATAGGGGTCCTTATCCCCAGTTTACACCTAAAGAAACCGAGGTCCTAAGTGGCTAAGGACTTGCCTAAGGCCACACAGCAGGCTAGTAGTAGTAGTGAAAATATTTGGTAAGTCCTGTGCTAACTACTGGGAATGAAAACATCGGTGGAAATCAAATATGTCCCTGACCCTCAGAGGCTCACAACCTAAGAATCTAATATGGAGATAACAGACAGACAACAGACTCACAAGTAATGATGAAACAGTTA
Organism: Ornithorhynchus anatinus; assembly: GCF_004115215.2. Lineage (NCBI taxonomy): Eukaryota > Metazoa > Chordata > Mammalia > Monotremata > Ornithorhynchidae > Ornithorhynchus > Ornithorhynchus anatinus. Next base: position 70,993,159 of record NC_041731.1, on the reverse strand, counting down.
AATACTGGAATAAAAAACACAAACACACAAAATAAAAACAAAGTAGAGAGATGGTGGCAGAATTAGACTAGTGCCTGAGTTTCTCAACTCCCAGTACAGTGGTCAGATGAGAAGTCAGGGATAGAGAGATAGATTTTGGAGTCATGTGTAAAAAGATGGAAACTGAAGCCCTATGAACAGATGAGTTCCCCAAGAGAGTTTCTCCACCAAATGACTGAGAGAATCCTCTGGGAGTCTACTGCCTTTCATCCCAACTCAAAAGATCCCAGCTACTCATATGTATTATCCACCCCAGCTCTGAGAGTCTATGCTGTTGCAAAGCTCCTCTCAGACTTCTCCTGACAGCCAAGTGAATCCTCAGGGAGTCTACCACTCTCCCATGGTCATCTCAGAATCCCTGTTCCCAATGTGTCCTGTCCTATCTGGTTCTGTCTCTCGTGGCTGTGAGGATTTGAGCTGCTGCAGTGTGCTTCCCGGGCACATCTATCTAGCAGACAGCTGAGCGATCCCCTGCGACTGCTGGCTTCCCACTGCAATAACCAGGGCCCTGGAGCCCTCTTCTACCTGATTGCCAAGCTGCCTACCGAGGGTCTCACACTGGCTCTCCTCTGTGTCACTGAGGAGACTCCACCCCGATCTTCCCTTCACCATCCCAGCAGGGCAGAGAAAAGCAGCCACAACCACAAAATCTCATGAAGACTGTGGTGGCTGCTGCTGTACTCATCAGTGTGCTGCAGTTAATAATAATAATTGTAGCATTTATTAAGTACTTACTATGTGCCACACACTGTATTAAGCCCAGGAGTAGATACAGGCAAATCAAGATGGACATAGTTCGTGTCTCACATGGTCTCACAGTCTCAATCCCCATTTTATAGATGAGGTAACTGAGGCCCAGAGAAGCTAAGCGACTTGCCCGAAGTTGTACATCAGAGAAGTGTCAGAGCTGGGATTAGAACCCCTGATTTTTAGACTCCCAGGCCCATGCTCTTCCCACAATGCCAGATTGTTTCTTGTGGACACAATTGCAAGTACTGAGTATAGAGCCAAGCATTTAGTACAGTGCTCTACCCACAGTAAGCTCTCAATAAAAATAAATGATTGATTGTAGGACTCTGACCCGTGCAGAACCCGAAATTCATCTCTTATAGATGAATCCAAATGCCATCATTATTATCATTATAGCCACAGTGTCCTAAAAATATTTATTTTTGTTATGGGTATTTGCCTATGTCTTCATTTTGTCTTAGTTTTTTGTTTTATATTTTCCTATGTATCTGTCACCAGTCCCTTCTCCCCCATTTTTAGATTGTGAGCCCCCCCAAGGACCATCCACCATGTCTAATTTCTACCTTTTAGTCTTTCCCAGGGGTCTGGAAGCAGTAAGCAGTTGATAATTACTAGCACTACTAATAGAGTGACAAGAGTAAGGGACCCAGCATAAAACCTGATGGGGTGCCTATACTAAAGGAAACCGAGAAGGAGTGGACAGAAAGGGAGAAGGAAGATAATCTTGTTGGTATTTTGTCTGCAAAACTGAGGCCTGATAGCATTTTGGACAGAAATGTCTCACAGTGTCAGAAGTGTTTGTGTAGTTGAGGAAGATCAGAACAGAGGATAGCCCTGAGTGTCAGTGGAGTGAAGAAGAGGACAGGAGTGGGTCAAGAAAAAAGGTAGTTACTGGAGAGGAAATGAAGGCAATAGGTTTATAAAAAAATTATAGAAGTTAGGATAGAATGACATCATGAAGAAAGGTGATAGCTGGAGAGAACCGTTAATTGTGACATTTGCTAAGCACTTTCCCTGTGTCAAGTACTGGAGCGCATACAAGTTAATCAGATCAGACAGTTCCTGTCCCACATAGGGCTTACATTCTAAGGAGGAGGGGAAACAGACTGTGAGCCCATTGTTGGGTAGGGATTATTTCTACCTGTTGCTGAATTGTATTTTCCAAGCACTTAGTACAGTGCTCTGCACACAGTAAGCGCTCAATAAATACAATTGAATGAATAAATGAATGACCAGATATTTTAAATTTTACAAATGAGGAAACTGAAGCACAGAAAAATCAAGTGACTTGCCAGTGTCACATAGCAGGCAAGTGATGAAGCCAGGATTAGATCACAGACTTTCTGATTCCCAGTTCTGTCCTCACGGGTCAGAGTCCTTCAATTCATCAATCATTTTTATTGAGAGCTTACTGTGGGCAGAGTACAGTACTAAGTGCTTGGCACTGTACCAAGCACTTTCAATTGTGTCCACAAGAAGCACCCTGGCATAATGGGTAGAGCATGGGCCTGGGAGTGAAAAGATCATGCGTTCTAATTCCAGCTCTGCCACTTCTTTGATGTGCAACTTTGGGCAAGTCATTAGCTTCTCTGGGCTACAGTTACCTCATCTGTAAAATGGGGAATGAGATTGTGAGCCTATGTGGGACAGGGACTATGTCCATCCTGATTTGCTTGTATTTACCCCCGGGCTTAGTACAGTGGGTGTCACATAGTAAGCACTTAACAAATACCACAATTATTATTATTAACTGCAACACAATGATGAGTTCCACAGGACTTTAGAAGGTGAGAGGACAAAAATCAGATTCACAGGTAGGGAGAGTGGAGGTAGAGAGCAGGTTGGAGATTTCTTGAGAAACAACAGGGAATCAGGAAAATGACATAGAAGTAGAAGAGCAACACTGATGGTGTGTTAGTGAGATCTGGGGAAGTTCCAGCCCTGATATATTCAATTTTACCAACAAACTGTCTTGTGAGGTAGCAGGCATTAGAGAAGGAGATGGTGGGAGGACTAGGGACTGCAGGATGGTATTTTTGTACAGATTTTACATGCTTTTGCTTACCTGTAATTTATTTTAAAGTCTGTCTCCCCTGCTAGATTGTAAGTGCTCTGAGAGCATGGATCATTTCTACTTACTCTATTGTATTCTCTGAGTATTTAGTACAATGTTCTGCACACAGTAAACATTCAATAAATATCACTGATTTATTGATTTTAATTGAAGAATTGGAAAAGTTGGAGAAGGCTGTTATCATGTGAATCAGTAAAGGATCAATAGGAGAGTTTTCAAGCAAAAAACAGCTGAATTATAGCACAAAAAAGTGAATTTGTGGTGACAGAAGTCAATCTACAACCTGGATTCCTTACAGCTGCATTCAGCCACTCTGGTAAAAGTTTAAAGAAAGCAGACTTTGGCAGTAATACAGGGTTGGAAGTGCTAGATCAATCAAGAATGTGGGGCAAGAATGATAAGATTGGAGGAGAGGGCAGATATGAACATGTACTTTCTTATGTAGGGATGGGAAGACTAGCAGAAAGTTCACAAGGGATGAGATAACCTTTAAACTCCTTGGGCAGGGACTATGTCTATTATATGGGACACTCATAAGTGCTTAGTACAGTGCTCTGCATACATTAAAGCCCTCAATAAATACCACTGATTGGGTCTAGAGTACAGAAGTTGCTGCAGGGGGTGAGGGCAGAATTCGAGTAGGTTGGTGAGATAGCAAGTTAAAGAATTTTGGTTAGAAAATGGTAAGTCAGAGCTGGTAAGGATAGACCTCTCGCTTACATCCTGTCTCTGCCCTGGAAAGCCCTCCCTTCTCACATCCCAGAGACAATAACTCTCTCCACCTTCAAAACCTTGTTGAAGGCACAGCTCCTTCACGAGACCTTCCCTAACTAAGCTCTCATTTCCTCTTTTCCCACTCCCTTTTGCATCACACTGACATGCTCCCTAACCCCACTTACGTACATATCTGTAATTTAAAAATTTTAATAATGTCTGTCTCCCCCAGTAGACTGTAAGTTCGTTAAGGGCTGGGAATCTGTCTGTTATATTGTTGTGGTGATCGCTCCAAAGCACTGAGGTCGGTGCCTACACACAGTAAGCGCTCAATAAATGATTTATTGATTGAGATGAGGCCTTTAGATTAGATCAGATCAAGTGTGTGTCCATGTTGGTGAGTGGCAAAAGAGATCAGTGAAGCTCAGAAGGCAAAGGAAGCAGAAAGCTGGGTGGTCATTGGGATCATCAAACAAGAGGGTGAAGTTCTCGAGAATGAGTAGAAGAAAGGTGTAAGAGAAAGGTGAGAAAATAATCAAAATCAGCAATAAAGGTAAAGGAAGGGCAGAAGGGCAGTAGACCACGTCAGTAGCTGTAGAGAATGGTATGGTATATACAGATGTTGTGGATTTCAAAGGAAGTGGGAGAGCATGGGGAAAGAGCATCCAACTAATAATAATTATGGTATTTGTTAAGGACTTACTATGTGCCAAGAACTGTTCTAAATGCTGGGGTAGACACAAGGTAACCAGGTTGTCCCATATTGGGGCTCACAGTCTCAATCCCCATTTTACAGATGAGGTAACTGAGGCACCGAGAAGTCAAGACCACACAGCAGAGAAGTGGTGGAGGAGGGATTAGAACCCATGACTTCTGACTCCCAAGTCCATGCTCTTGCCAGTAAGCCATGCCAGTCCCAGCTCTGTCACTAGCCTGCTGGTGACCTTGGGCAAGTCAGGTAACCTTGCTGGACTTCATTTTCTTCATTTATAATTATTATAATAATTATTCATCCATTCAGTCATGCTTATTGAGCATTTACTGTGCACAGAGCACTGTTCTAAGCACTGGGAAAGTCCAATTCAGCAACAGAGACAATCCCTACCCAATTATAATAAAAATGAACTTTGTCAAGTGCTTACTATGTGCTTACTAAGTGCTTACTAAGCACTGTGTTACCTGCTAAGGGTAGATAGAATATAATCAGGTTGGATGAGCACTTAGTACAGTGCTCTGCACACAGTAAGTCTTCAATAAATGCCACTGATTGTTTGACTGACACAGTCCCTGACCCATATAAGGCTCACAGTCTATGGGGAGGAAGATCATTTATTTGGTCCACATTTTCTAGATGAGGAAACTGAAGCATAGAAAAATTAAGTTACTTGCCCAAGGTCACTCATCAGGCAGTGGCAGAGCTGGATTAGACCCTAGGTCTCCTGATTCATAGTTCTGTGCTCTTTCTACTAGGTCATGTTTGTTATCTCAAAAATGGCAAGAAAATAGCTTGTGAGTCCTTTGTGGGACAGAAACTATGTCCAGTATGATAATCTTGTTTCTGCCCCAGCATTTATCTGGTCGTTTTCCTGTAAACTGAAACCAAGAATATCACTAGCCAGCTTTGCTTCATCTGTGGCATATGCTCATAATTCTCTGAGGTGCTCAGCGTTACTCTTCCAACCCACTTCTTCAAAATGACATAAGACTTAAATTTCTTCTTGTCAAGCTCACATTGGGCATATCATATTTTAGGAAGGCTATCTACATGATCCCCTACACCAGCAATTCAGAGTTTATGATTCTCATAGCAGCAAGCTGATAATAGGGTTTGCAAAAACAGACAGTGTTATGAACCCAGGACTGGGTGAATGCAGTAGTATTCATCCTGAAATGTATGGTGACCTGAAAGGGTGCGCACATAAGCACAGAGGGAGGAATAAATAACTTTAATGATTTAAAAATGTAGCTTTTAACAATGAGATAGACAATTGAATTTTGGGGAAACTATCGAGGGCAGATCAACCTATGTGACAACTCATTTTGATAACTCCTACCGGACTTCTCCCTTCAAGTCTCATTTCTAAATGATCAAGCAGCGAACATAACTTAGTGTGTTCACACATAGTCCAATCCTTCTGGAAAACCACATCCCCAGAAAGAACTAGATTTGGATGCACTCTCTTGATTCTGTGCCTGTTCCACCATCCTGCCGTTGACCCCTGGCCCTCGTCCTATTTCAGGCCTAGAACGCCCTCCCCCATCACATCCACCAAACTAACTCTTTTCCCCTTTTCAAAGCCCTACTGACAGCTCACATCCTCCAGGAAGCCTTCCAGACTGAGTCCTCCATTTCCCTCTGCTCCTCCTCCCCCCCCATTCCACCCCTCCCACCCTCTACTCTTCTCTTTCCCCGCTGCATATATGTATATATTATTTATTACCCTATTTATTTTGTTACTGATGTGTATATCTCTATGATTCTATTTATCTTGATGATGTCTATGCTAGACTACTTGTTTCGTTTTGTTCTGTTTTGTTTTGCTGTCTGTCTTCCCCATTTAGACTGTGAGTCAGTTACTGGGCAGAGATTGTCTCTATCGTTGCCTAATTGCAAACTCCAAGCGCTTAGTACAGTGCTCTGACATAGTAAGTGCTGAATTAATACTATTGAATGAATGAAAGATTATCTCTAACTGTTCTTTATTCTTGGAGAGGGAACAGGGGAGCTGTTAATGAGCATGTATCATATCATGAGTACACATCACCAGTACCACAAATGGAACCTAGAGCCGAAAGACAGAGGATTTGAAGAGGACATCTGGAATCCACCCAGTTCAACCCCATCTAGTCAAAATTCAGATGAAAGTCAAAGTTAGCCATTTAGAACTGAAGAAAATCTATACCAATAGTACCAACAGTACACAATTCCACCGAATAATGAATATGAGAAACTGTGGATGTGAAGAAACCTACTTCCTACTTAGCAAGGAGACATGCTCACATCAGGCCCGTTTTGACACATACAGTACTCCACTGTAAGTAATACAAAACCCCTGATTATTCAAACTTTGTCATGTACCCTGAACAAGCAAGCTATGCTCACATCCTTACTGACCAAATTACTACCGGGGGAGAGAGGCAGGTAGAAGTGTTAAATTCTAGAAATTAATTTATCATCTCATTTATCATATAATTGATGTTCTGCAAATCTTTGCCAAGAGATAGTTCCAGCCTATCTAGATCCCTTACATCAGTTTTCTTCCCTAAATAGTGGTAGGTAATTTGCCAAATTGTTGACATGCCATGTTGAAAATTCAAGAAGAAAGACATTTAGGAACAATCTGTTCTTAGTCAAAGACATTTGATGTATCCTTCCAATTTTGGCAAGAGTTATAATTAATATCCCTCCATAAAGTTCAGATACTATCATTCAAGCTGAACAAAATTAATCAAATAATATCAAAGCTTCAGCAGTTTGTTCTTTCCAGTTTACATAAGAGTTAGTACCTTTATTGACATTCATACAAACCTGGAAACAAAGAAAATTTCAAAATTTCTGAACACTTATCTTTGTTCTCTTTCATTTTGTCCAGTAATACTTCCTAGACTCTAAAAATTATGCACCACTCATCTCTTGTTCTCTTTATACCCCTTACCCACCCCTCTTCCGGGCATTGTTATATATTATATTCAGATAGAAGATGAGAGAACTTTCCTGGTTAAGGAAGATGTTACTGAACATATGATCTTCACTGCAAAGATCATTGTCCACTGTCAAAAACTACATCTAGGAGCTGTAACTATACAATAATGATGGCACTTTTAAAGTACTCACTATATGCCATGTACTGTACTAAGCGAGGGGGTAGATACAAGATAATCAGATTGGACATAGCCCCTGTCCCACATGGGGACCACAGTACAAGGGAGAAGAAGGATTTAATTAACATTTTGCAGCTGAGGTAACAGGCACAGAGAAGTTAAGTAGCTTGCCCAAGGATACACAGGAGACAAGTGACAGAGCCGGGATCAGAATCCAGAGATCAGGCCCATGTTCTTTCCACTAGGCTATACTGCTTCATGATCCTTCTACAACTTCTGCTCAGGAAGAGTCGAGTTGTTTCCAAATGTTGCATAACACCCTGTTTCTATGGTCTTCTAAGACTTTCTGCAACTGTACCTCAGAGTTTCAGATTGCACCTCACTAAATGTTCAAGGTGTCCATTCTATCCACACTGCTCACCTATGCACCATTTCAGCTTTCCATATAGCAGCTACTTAGAGCTCATTGTTGGGTAGGGATTGTCCCTATCTGCTGCCGAAATTGTACACTCCCAGTGCGTAGTACAGTGCTCTGCACACAGTAAGCACTCAATAAATATGATTGAATGAATGAAATCTCGTTTCTTCACTTGTAGTAACAAAATTATGTTGCAGTGAATAGTGCCAGGATTCTCATTTTAGGGTAGTCAGCCCCAGGGTCAAATCAAATTTATTAGTATCCTAATCTGGTTTTGAGTTGAGAGTTTTACATATTCTTTCTTTTCATGCCAATATTTACACAAGAGTTAAGTTAAAAACTGGTCACCATTGCTAATTTACCCCAGGAAATTCCAGAGTGGAAAGAAGGGAAATCATCCAGAAAAAAAGAAAGAAGATTTATGATGCATTAAAAATGATCATTCATTCAATCGTATTTTTGGAGTAAACCTTCCAGATATTACATTGCAAATTGCACATCAATTATACTGATGACAGTGGAAATTAGGTTTCACTACGTAGATGCACTAAGTCAATTTAGGAAGAATTAAGATGTATTGTAAATTGACTTCAATCCACTTGGGCTGTGAAAATTTAATTTGCTTTAAAAATTAGACTTTGGGAGTTTTCTTGGGATTTAACTATTTTTTAAAAAGCAATTCACGTAGAAATTGGTTTAAGTTGTGAAAAAAACCCTTTACTGATGTGATACTAATGAATAATCATTATCATTAATCATTTAACCTTGAATGCAAGGTTAAACCTCACAGTATTGAACTCTAGCTCTCCTTAGTAGACCTTCAGCTTGTTGAGAAATATGATGTCCCTAGGTCACCTCATTTTGTCTGTTCCCCTAAAGACATACTTGTCTTTTAGGTTTAGTAATCTGTTTCTTTGTCTATCTCTCTAAAATCTCCACCACCACCACCACCCCCCCCCCGCCACACTTCTCCAATTTGATCGTCCTCCTGCCCCCTCTTCAACTCTTCCATCCTCTTGTTATCTCAAGAGAAATCTCACAACTCCTCCCCTCCACCTGTGCCTTCAACCCCATCCCTTCTTACCTTAATGAAACACTTGCCCCCTTCCTTATTCCTTCCTCACTGACAGTTTTCACTGCTCACTCCCCAGTGACTCTTTCACCATGGCTTTCAAACATGTCCTTGTATACCCTTTCTTCCACCCCACTCTAAAAAAAAAATCCCTCTTTTCATTTATTCATTCAATCATAAGTGAGTGCTTACTGTGTGCAGAGCACTGTACTAAGTGCTTGGAAAGTACAATTCAACAACAGAGACGATCCCTACCCAACAATAGGCTCACAGTCTAGAAGGAGGAGACAGACAACAAAACAAAACAAATAGACAGTCATCAATAGCATCAAAATAAATAGAATTATAGATATATACACATCATTAATAAAACAGAGTAATAATATGTACAAATATACACAAGTGCTGTGGGGCAGGGAAGGGGGTAGAGCAGAAGGAGGGAAGAGGGGTGATGGGGGGTGGAGGAGGAGGAGGAGGAGAGGAAAAGGGGGGCTCAATCTGTGAACACCTCCTGGAAGAGGTGAGCTCTCAGGAGGGCTTTCAAGGGGAGAAGAGAGCTAATTTGGTGGTTGTGAGGAGGGAGGGCATTCCAGTCCAGAGGTAAGGCTTGGGCCAGGGGTTGACAGTGGGACAGGCAAGAATGCAGCACAGTGAGAAGGTTAGTGGTAGAGGAGCTGAGTGTGTAGGGCGGGACTGTAAAAGGAGGGAAGGGAGGAGAGATAGGAGGGGGCAAGGTGATGGAGAGCTTTGAAGCCAAGAGTGAGAAGTTTTTGCTTCATGCAAAGATTGATAGGCAACCACCAGAGATTTTTGAGGAGGGGGCTGATATGGCAAGAGCATTTCTGTAGAAAGATAATCTGGGCAGCAGAGTGAAGTATAGACTGAAGCAGGGAGAGACAGGAGGATGGAAGATCAGAAAGGATGCTGATGTAGTTATCCTGTCAGAATATGATAAGAGATTCTACCAGCATGGCTCAGTGAAAAGAGCCCGGGCTTGGGAGTCATGGGTCATGGGTTCGAATCCCAGGCCTGCCACTTGTCAGCTGTGTGACTGTGGGCAAGTAACTTTACTTCTTTGTGCCTCAGTTCTCTCACCTGTAAAATGGGGATTAAGACTGTGAGTCTCACGTGGGACAACCTGATTACCTTGTATCTACCCCAGTGCTTAGAACAGTGCTCTGCACATACTAAGTGCTTAAGCTCATCTTCCTGCAGAAACGATCTGGGCATGTCACTCCCCTTCTTAAACAACTCCAGTGGTTGCCTATCGACCTCCGCTCCAAACAAAAACTCCTCACTCTAGGCTTCAAGGCTCTCCATCACCTTGCCCCTTCCTACCTCTCCTCCCTTCTCTCTTTCTACCGCCCACCCCGCACGCTCCGCTCCTCTGCCGCCCACCTCCTCGCCGTCCCTCGGTCTCGCCTATCCCGCCGTCGACCCCTGGGTCACGTCCTCCCGCGGTCCTGGAACGCCCTCCCTCCTCACCTCCGCCAAACTGATTCTCTTTCCCTCTTCAAAACCTTACTTAAAAATCACCTCCTCCAAGAGGCCTTCCCAGACTGAGCTCCTCTTCCCCCTCTACTCCCTCTGCCATCCCCCCTTTACCTCTCCGCAGCTAAAGCCTCATTTTCCCCTTTTCCCTCTGCTCCTCCACCTCTCCCTTCCCATCCCCACAGCACTGTACCCGTCCGCTCAACTGTATATATTTTCGTTACCCTATTTATTTTGTTAATGAATTGTACATCGCCTCGATTCTATTTAGTTGCCATTGTTTTTACGAGATGTTCTTCCCCTTGACGCTGTTTAGTGCCATTGTTCTTGTCTGTCCGTCTCCCCCGATTAGACTGTAAGCCCGTCAAACGGCAGGGACTGTCTCTATCTGTTGCCGACTTGTTCGTCCCAAGCGCTTAGTACAGTGCTCTGCACATAGTAAGCGCTCAATAAATACTATTGAATGAACAAATACCAACATTATTATTATTATTATTATTGTACCAACAAAGTAGCAGTTTGGATGGAGAGGAAAGGGTGGATCTTGGCGATGTTGTGAAGATGAGACAACCAAGTTTTGGTGATAAATTGGATGTGTGGGGTGAATGACAGGACCATGTCCACAGTGACAGGAAAGTAAGGGAGAGAACAGAGTTTGGGAGCCACCTCATGGCACCCTCCAGTTATCACCCCCAGGTACTCCCTCGATTCCATTCTAAACTCCTCCAGAGAATTGTTTACACCTACTGCTACACCCATTCTCTCCTGATTCCCTCTAATCTGGCTTCCACCTTCCTTTGAAGAACACTCTCTCCCAGTTTCAACCACTATTTTTATGCAGATAATTCCTGGAGTGGTAAAACAGGGATGTAATTTGCATCACAATCCTGTGGTTGATTTCCCAGGTTGTTTGTGTATCCTATCAAGACTACCAACCTCAAGGTCGAGGGTTGAATTATTGTCCTACATGGTGACCCCCCCTCCACCCAAGCAATCCACAGGTGTCCCTCTGATGCCCACCCCTGGCACCCCCAGCAGCGGGGCAGTGGTTGGAGAAGATAATTAAAATAGTTTTTTTTCATTTTTTAAAAAATTTCTATATTCATTTTATTTTCTATTTTCCCTTTTTTTAATTTATTCTGATGATTTTACTCCAGAGGCAAGATGGAGGTGAAAAAACAAAGAGATAGGGATGAGCAGGTAAAGGGCAGACATAAACATCGGTTTGTGCTGAACACTATCCAGGGCACTGGAGAAAATGGCTGCCAATTTTAACATCCTACTTAGTATGAATTGAAGAGGTCCATTTTTTTTTTCCTGGATCTGTTCATTATTCTGACCATCTAACCAAGAAAGTTAAGTGATTGATCTAACTCTTCTTTTACTAAACCCCAGCTGGCAATCTCAGAGTCACCACCCCCATCCTTAGAGCTTTCCCAAGCATTAGTGCTATACCATTGATTTATTGATTGATCTGATTGGCCCTAAAATTTTCAGCAGGTATCTGGAGAGAATTGAAGGTGGGGTAGGTGGAGGAAGGATGTGGAAGTGTTAGTTCAGGGGCCCTTCACTCAATGTAGTTGTGCTTCAGACCCTCACACACCCCAGAGGGCAATGTTATTTCCATGATTATGAACCTTCCTTGCCTCTCCCAGAACTCTGACTCATGTTCATTGTGAAAAGGGACACCTTGATTTGCACCCCAAAAGTTCTTAATAAAACTCAAAATACCTTCCAAGAAGTTTGAGAGAATTAATATATACACGCTCTTCTTAATGGTAAACCAAATTATCCAGTGACTTACTAGTGGCCATATCTCTCTGCGTGGATTGGGGATGTTGAGATGTTAAAAACCTTGTAGCTGGTGGGAAGAAATTTTAGACAATGAATCAGCAGCATCCAACACCTCGGGCTTTACAGAGGAGAAGATATCTTAAGTATATGGTGGGTGGGGTGGAAGTGGGATCTCTAGAGAGAAGAAAGGAGCAACACTTAACTTCTGTATGTCAGTTTCCTCATGATAACAAAACAACTGGTAACACAGTCATCGAGTTTCATATCCATGAGGTGAGTCTCCCCAGCCCCTTTGCCAGGAAAGAAGGAAAAGACCATACACACCAGATAATTTCCTCCAAATGGACCCTGCTACCATCCACCATCCACCTATCTGCTGTTACGAACTGCCTAAAAGGTAATTAATGAGCTCTTACTGAGTGCAGAGTCTGTAGTAAGTGCTTGGGAAACCACAAGACAACAGAGTTGGTAGACACTTTTCCTGCCCACCAGAAGTTTGTCTAGAAGGGGAACCAGACATTAAAATACATCATGTATATGTATATATAAATAAGAGCTGAAGGTGGAGTGACTATAAAGTGCTTAAAGGGAACAAGTGTGTGTGTAGAAGCTAGAGTTGGCTTAAAAGACAAATCAAGGTCAAGCATGGGAGTACATGGTCAGAATAGGTAGAAGCAGCGTGGCTCAGTGGAAAGAGCACGGGCTTTGGAGTCAGAGGTCATGGGTTCGAATCCCGGTCGGCCACTTCTCAGCTGTGTGACTGTGAGCAAGTCACTTAACTTCTCTGTGCCTCAGTTCTCTCATCTGTAAAATGAGGATGAAGACTGTGAGCCCCACGTGGGACAACCTGATTCCCCTGTGTCTACCCCAGTGCTTAGAACAGTGCTCTGCACATAGTAAGCACTTAACAAATACCAACATTATTATTATTATTAATAATAATGAACAGATCTGGAAAAATTAAAAGGACTACTTTAATCCATACTGTTTAAGTAGGATTTCACAATTTGTAGCCACCATATCCAACACTCAGGACAGTATTCAGCATAAATGATGTCTGAGTGACTAATACTTTAGAGAGAGAGAGAGTTGAAAGACAGAGTCCAAAGTAGCCAACTTCCTATTAATTCCCAAATAACTGAAAATGGGAGATGGGCATACTTTTGTATTTGTAAATTCTCTCTCACAAACAACCCCAACCTCCATGTTGCCTGATCAGGCCGAGTCAGAAGACCTTCAGAATTAATATATCAGGAAAAAAAAACAAGTAATAATTATTTTCACTACTTGCCTGCCCCTCAAACCGGTTTGTCCACCTCCATCTATTTTATGGAGTGAAACCCTTCCTCTGGGGTTTTGGTCTGTCTCACAACATCAGCTTCCACATTGCCCCATTCTGGCTTGCTATGGAAAGTAGAGTGAAGAGAACTTCTTCAGACTGGGAACTGACACAGGCCGGATTGCACCAAATAACCTTCAGCTCAGTCCCATGTCCCTCTTCCCTGACATCACCCCCCTGCTCAGAAAGTTCCATGACTGTAATTTCAACTTTGCAGTGAATTGGTGGGACGACTCCATAAATTTCTGCTTAATAGGATCATCTTGAAGGATCATGCTTCATTAATGTGTCACAAAAGAAAGTCCAAAGAAATGTGGAATCATATCCAAATCTACCTCTCCAGCCCCTATCTCTGTTTCACTGCATTCCCACATTTTCTCCTGCCTTCAAAACATCCACTTGTATGTCCCCCAAACTTCCAAAACAGCATATCTCATTTCCAACCCAAACCCTATTCTTACAAGCCTCCCTTTCTCACAAGTCTGTTAATGCTATTATCTTTGATTCATCCTTCTTTTTCAACCCACACATTCAGGCTATCACCAAATCCTGTCGCTTCTTCATCACAACATCTCTAGAATCCAATCCTTCTCCATCCAAACTATTGCAATGTTGATTCCATTACATATATCCCCCCTGACTACTGGGTCAGCCTCCTCACTAACCTCCCTTCCTCATGTCTTTCCCCTCTACATTTCATTTTTAGCCCTGCTACCCAAATTATTAAAAAAAAAAAACTTTTCAGCCTTTCTCCCTTCTTTTCAAAAACCTCCAAAGGTTGTTCATCCATCTCCACAACAAATAGAAACTAATGCCTTTCCCTCACCTTTAAAGTAATTGCTCTCCCCTTCCCATATTACCTCTTTGATCCCCTACTACCTCCCAGTCTGAACCTATTCTGTCTTACCACTAACCCCTCACGCATGTCTTCCCTCTCCTTCATATCCAACAGACATTGAGGGAAGGGATCATGTCTCCCAACTCCATCGTACTGTACTCTCCCAAGCACTTAGTACAGTCCTCTGCAAGGAGTTAGTGCTCATTACATATCATCAATTGATTGAGCAGTGTTTCACTGATAAAATGTATTTACTGTTCTATATTTCTCATACAAATCTCAAGTACAGTGTTTTCCTGGGGCAAGTGTATCTAGCACCTTGGTCTTTGTCAAACTAATTATAAATGCATACATTCTGTAAAGTAGTTCCTCATCATGTATGTTTCTATTTGTGTACAGACATCTAGATAAAACAGTCTCGCAGACATGACCTTTTGGTTGACTGTCTCAACATTAACTGATGCTCAAAACCTAAATTGGAAGACTTCCCCAGGGGGTCAGAAGTTGTGTTTTTATCTCTAGGTTCTATGTCTTTTTTTTTTCACATCCACGTGGCAGTATAAAATAAACAGAATTGAACTGTTTGTTTCACTTCACTGATGATTTACCAAAAAGAAGATTTTTATAGAAGTTGGCTTCTTTAGCTAATTTTCTTTTTAATTAGCAATTTATTTGCACTCATATGCTTATGATTTATCTTTGATGTCAAAGATAGTGTGGGACATGAATTGTACCTTTGAGCCTGTATGAGAGAGACTGAAAAAAATTCAAATAAAGACCACCAGATCCTTCTCTTACTATGAACACATAAAACCTGTCCTTTGGTTTTGTGGTTGCAGCTACAGTTTACAGAGCAAGTTTTTTTTAAAACTGCCTCAGTGATTTTATCCACCCTAGGCAAAACTAGTGTCAGATTGAACACTGCTATCAGTTTCTGGGTCTGATGTGTGCAAAGTGTGTGGGCTGGGATGTAGTTGGAAATCAGAGAAGTAAAATAATAACTGTAGTATTTGTTAAAGCATTTGTGTCAAGCCCCTTTAAAGTGTTGGCGTAGATACAAGATAATCAGATTGGTCTGAGTTCCTGTCCCATATGGGGCTCACAATATAGGTAAGAGGAAGTAGGATTGAATCTCCATTTTACAGATTAGGAAACTGAAGCACTGAATTCATTCACTGAAGTTCACACAGTAGGCAAGTAGCAGAGCCAGAATAAGAATCCAGATCCTCTGATTTCTTGACTTTTTCCATTAGGAGGAGAGCTGACTAAGTACCTTAAAGCTGATGGTGGGTTTGTCTTTGATGCAGAGGTCAGTGGGTTAACACTGGAGGTTCTGGAGGAGTGGGGAGACAGGACTGGACTCTTTTTAGAAAAATGATCTGGGCAGCAGAGTGAAGTATGAACTGGAGTGGGAGAGACAAGAGATAGGGAGGAAAGGAGGAGGCTGATGCAGTAGACAAGGCAGGATATAAGTGCTTTGAGAGCAGCATGGTAGCAGTTTGGACAGAGAAGAAAGATCAGATTTTAGAGATGTTGTGTAACATAGAACTTACCGGATATGGTGATAGATTGGATATGAGGGTTAAATGAAGGAGTTGAGAGTTAAGGATAATGCCAAAATTACTGTCAGGATGAAATGATAGGAAAATCAAGGAAAGCCCGGCAGTACTATGACTAACCTCAGTGAGTCAAGAGCCAGCACCCATGAAGCACTGAATACCACATTTAGAAATAAAATGAGTGTAAAGAAATATCAAACATGATGATTTTTCTTTGCCATCAAACTCTTATGCTCAAATAGACCTCTGTGTTTACTTTGCTGAAGCAATTATTATGTGCCAAGCACTGTACTAAGTGCTGGGGTAGATATAAGATCATCAGATTGGACAGAGTCCCTGTCAAAATCTAATAAGATGACCTGTGGGCTGCATTTAGTGCTCTTGTCCATTAAATATGCCTTTTTCAAATTAGTTAACTAAATTTTGTTCTGTTTTACTCTTATATGGGAGTAGCAGAAGTCTTGCATTTATAAGGTATTGGCTTGCTTAGTTTGTCAACAATCAAGTCATTTTTTAATTCGTCTAATGAATGATTTTTAAACTCCAGTATTCTGGCAATTTAAAAAAAAATGTGCATTTCATTGTTCACACTCTAATTTGCTCCAACTCTGAATGCTATGCAGCATTGCTATTGAAGAGGATTCTGGGATGGACAAGTTTTCTTCCATCACTTAAGTTCATGTTTATCCTTTACAGCACTTTTTCATGATAATAATAATAATGTTGGTATTTGTTAAGCGCTTACTATGTGCCGAGCACTGTTCTAAGCGCTGGGGTAGACATAGGGGAATCAGGTTGTCCCACGTGGGGCTCACAGTCTTAATCCCCATTTTACAGATGCTTCTTCATGAGCAGACCCATTTGACTATGCCACAGAGCAGCAATAATCAGTGACTACTGACTATGTAGTCACTTGATCCTACTGTTTCTGCCTAGATTCATCTTTCTGGGTGATGACAAAGGACTCCAACAACAACTCCTGCTGAAATATATTTTTTTGTGAAACAAGTGATGGTGCTAGTGGATATAAATGGCTCAAAAAAGAAATGAATACATTTCACTTTAGAAGGCAGGATTAAAGTCCTCCAAAATGCTTTCTATTGTGAATATAAAACTACATTCCCAGAATTTAGACTTATTTTCCCTAACCAGGTGAAGCTGCAGCAACCACATTTTCACCTTTGCTTAAAATGGGCTGTCTTGGTCACTGAGGTGAAGCTTGTCCTTTTGAAATACTCCCTGCATGACTCCTGGGCCCCATTGTTCTCACCAGGGAGGGACATGATAAGGAAAATCCTGGACAACCTGCCAAAAGTAGTGTGAAGCACAATGGGGATCCACAGGAAAGTGATGTATAATTCAATGTCTGATTGTGTGGAAGCTATGGAAGCGAAATCCACGAGAATTTGGAACAAAAACATAGAGACTAGCTCACATTTTGTTTGGGGTTGAGTAATCTCAGTTGATAATATGATATTCTAATGCTAAAAGCTATGATTATGACCTTAGTTTTAACTGGCACATGCTAGAAACAGGAGGAATTCAGTTGGACCTTTCATAAACTCTTTCCAGGGAAAAGTGTGGATGGGCAGTAAGGGGAGGCAGAAAACTCACCGATGGTCATTGACACTTGAGAAAAAAAATACTTGTTACAATCACTTATTGTCTGTTATGCATTTATCTTAGTCCCACCTTCCTCCTATCTCAAACTGTGCTGTCCTCATCCCAAATTTGTTCTTCATTCTCCTCTTTTTCCAGTTGTTTTCCCCCATCACCAAACAAATTTCTATAGTTTGGGATGCCACACCCATCCCTGACTCATCCCACCACTGCACCAGTTCCCCTAGCCTTCTCCCCAAAACCCTATCCCACCTATCACCTACCCACCACCTTGTTCTTAAAACTTGTCCATTCCTCATCTATATCCCTAATCCAGGTCAACCAATATCTCCTCCCCACAGTACTGTCTCCACAGAGCCAGCAAAAAGATGAGGTAGGTGGCTGGGGTCAAGCTGGGAGATGATAATGGTGCATCACAGCAAAAAGCCATGGGAATGGAAAGAACAAAGTTTTACAAAGGCAGATGGAACAGAGCAGAGGAAGGCAATAGTAGAGTATAAGAGAAGGTGAATAAAATCCAAGGGCCTAACAATAATCAATCACTCAATGATTATGACAGGAAGTTTCTTACCAGGAGTGACAATAACAATAAGTCATAAGTGAGGGGTGTAATAGCCTGAGAACCAACAGTAGTGCTGATTTAGAAACCAGAGATCTTCATGCCACAGTAGATACAGGAGTCAGGAACAAAACAGGACATATCAGGTCCTGGAATTCACTTTTATGCAGGTCACATCAGAATAGACAATGTCATGACATCATGGTTTCTGCTTCTTGGAAAATGGTTGAAGATTTTTTTTTTGGAATACCCTGGAAGGCAAAACCTGCCTGCTGATAGAGAGACAAGTGGAGGGGAGGAGAGAAACATTTAATGAGAAGCAGCGTGGCTCAGTGGAAAGAGCACGGGCTTTGGAGTCAGGGCTCATGAGTTCGAATCCCAGCTCTGCCACTTGTCGGCTGTGTGACTGTGGGCAAGTCACTTAACTTCTCTGTGCCTCAGTTACCTCATCTGTAAAATGTGGATTAAGACTGTGAGCCCCACATGGGACAACCTGATTCCCCTGTGTCTACCCCAGCGCTTAGAACAGTGCTCGGCACATAGTAAGTGCTTAACAAATACCAACATTATTATTATTATTATTAATCATATTTACTGAGCACTTACTGTGTGCAGAGCAATGTATTAGCTTGAAGATAGCATGATATCTTCAAGGTATCTTGACAAAACACTGAGAAACATATTTCTAAACACACACAGATAATATATACATATATTCATGGTTTATAATAATAATAATAATGGTATTTGGCATTTGTTAAGCTCTTACTATGTGTCAAGCACTGTTCTTAGCACTGGGGGTATTCAAGTTAATCAGGTTGCCCACATGGAGCTCACAGTCTTCATTCCCATTTTACAGATGAGGTAACTGAGGCACAGAGAAGTTAAGTGACTTGCCCAAAGTCACACAGCTGATTAGTGGCTGAGCCAGAATTCAAACCCATGACCTCTGACTCCCAAGCCCATGCTCTTTCCACTAAGCATTGTTCTAAGTGCTGGGGTAGATAAAAGTTAATCAGGTTGGGCACAGTCCATCTTCCACGTGGGGTTCACAGTCTAAGGAGGAGGAATAATAGATATTGAATCTCCATTTTATAATTAATGAAACTGAGGCACAGAGAAGTTAAGTGACTTGTCCAAAATCACATAGCAAGCAAGTGGTGGAGCAAAGATAGATTCCTGATAGATTACAGATTCCTTGAGGGCAAGGACCATGCTTTCGTTCAGCAATAGCAGTTCACTTATCTAGCAATGTTATTGATATCAGTCATCAGAGAACCTGGAATCAGCAGAAGCATCGTTTAAATGTCATTCATTATTTTCAGAACTAACAGTGAAAATGGCACTACCCAACACAAAGGAGACACAGCTAATTATTCATAACCAAACTAGACAAATAGTAAAAATTAAAGCACCCGGTGTGTGAAGTCAAAAGGCTGATAATTTTTTAAAAAGCAAAGAAACGTATTAGCTTTTTTAATAGAGTTTCACTGGGAAAATCATAAATAAGAGGTTCTACAGAGCCACCTAGTGGCAGATGTATGTGTTCCGCTGCTGAAGCTAGTATTAATCATGAGATAAATTTAAATTATACTGTACCTTTAGATAATACCCATATCTTTCTAGATACATAGGGGGAGGGTAGGGGTGGGAATGGAAACACTGAAAACATTGTTTTCTCTCTGTTTTAGACTGTGAGCCCTATGTGGGGTAGAGGCAATGTCTGTTCAATATGTGACACATAATAAGAACTTGACATATACCACAGTTATTATTATTATTATTATAAATAGATCTTCTGTTTTGGTCCATTCTGCCTCTAGCCGGATCTAGGCATCTCTTACTCTGAACTCGTAGCAGGAAAGAAGGTGCTTGGTGTCAGCCCTGGCCCCATCAAGTTTATACCAATGTCATCCCAGTTGGAACAGACCAGCTCCTATGCCAGGAACTTCAAAAAACGATATAGATATACTTGATTAAAAGTCTGTCTTGAAATATTTTTGCTAAGAGTGGCTCCCATTATTTGTATTGCGTGCACACAGACATGTACACATGCCTTATTTAATTTCAGAGAGTATATCCTTGTTAAAGACTGATTTTTTGCCTGAACAAAATTTCCTGTTGCTTCTGCTGCTACATCCACCGACACGCTGATTTACTATGCTCAATACTTGTAGTCCTAGAGAAAGAGGGATGTATTATGGTGACAGGTAAAAATGAGACACTTGATCTTTTCCTCAGGATGGAGAACAATCCACACACAATCACGACTTATATTGCCAGACTAGTCTCTGACCGGTACTATAAATCTGAGGTGAGAACCCCAAGGTACAGACCTGTAGACAAAAAATAGCACAAATTTGTTGGCAGTATATTTAAGCAAAACTGCATGTCCACTAGGATCTAGCCCACAGGGGCGCAGCTTCTTCCATTCACCTAGGTTCAGCCTTCCCAGGATTAAAACATCAAGTCCTGTGCTTGACTAGATAGCCCACACTCTGCTTTATTATCGGGTTGGACACAGTCCCCGTCCCACATTGGGGTCACAGTCTTAATCCCCATTTTACAGATGAGATAACTGAGGCACAGAGAAGTTAAGTGACTTGCCAAAGGTCACACAGCAGATAAGTGGCAGAGCCAGGAATAGAACCTAGATGCTTTTTACTCCCAGGCTCATACTTTCACCACTAAACCATGCTGCCATGACAGAAAAGGCTTGGTGCTGTCACCATGAGTTTGGAACTGAGAATCTGTTGGAAGAAACCAATTATAAAACTAGTGATTTGTGCCATTTGCATTCTCCATCTCCACGAGTCATGTTCCCACTCAGGCAGGGGATACATTAAGCTGGGAGGCAGGTAGGGGTCACAGGATTTTGGGAAGGGCTAACAAAACTATTCACCCAAGCTAATTTATGCCCAAATATTATGATCAAATTAGAACCTGTTTTCTAATCCCAGCTCCACTACTTGTTGCTGTGTGACCTTGGACAGGTCACTTCATTTCCCTGTGTCTCGATTACCTCATCTGTAGAAGCAGCGTGGCTCAGTGGAAAGAGCACGGGCTTTGGAATCAGAGGTCATGGGTTCGAATCCAGGCTCTGCCACTTGGCAGCTGTGTGACTGTGGGCAAGTCACTTAACTTCTCTGTGCCTCAGTTCCCTCATCTGTAAAATGGGGATTGACTGTGAGCCCCACGTGGGACAACCTGATTCCCCTGTGTCTACCCCAGCGCTTAGAACAGTGCTCTGCACATAGTAAGCGCTTAACAAATACCAACATTATTATTATTATTAAAATGGGGATTAAGACTGTAAGCCTCATGGGTGTAAGAGCCTAGTACAGTGCCTGGCATATAGTAAGTGCTTAATATATTAAAAAAAAACAACACTTCCCTGGATGGGTGGAAAGTTCTACTGAATAGCCTGCACTGGCTGTTGTCTTGGAAAACTTTGCAGACTTCCACTCTGAAGAGTTTTTTCTTTTTCTTCAAGACGAGATGTATTTCAGTGACATGTAAAAGACTCCAACCACTGAGGCTAATTTTAGAACCAGTAGCCCCAAAATGCTTGGAACTCTACCCTTCAGAGGCCACCTGCTTTCTTAAAATAGAATAGCAGCTGAAAACCTCTCCAGTAGTGGTTATGTGTTTGTGAGAATCTTGCTCAAGACACCAGGAATACTAGTAAACTTGATAAAATTAAAAAGTTACCGAATCTCAGAACAAAAAAAAATTGTAGTCTCTTTAAAATCACTGATTCCTGCATATCTACTGTGGACTTGTTTTAAATGAAAGGTAAAATTGGCCCAAAATATTTTGGATTTAACATTGTTTAGGATTTATCAAGGGTTAAGAGGGCATTTTCTACCTTTTTAGATAATCACGTATGCAGTTACAGGACTTGAAGACTCCATTTATTAATTTCCAACGGGCTGAATTTCCGTCTCAATCTGTCCTATTTTTTCCAATGTCTAAAGTTTTTTAGTGCAAGTACATAGTGCCATCCACCGTTTTATTTGGTGTAGCAGATTAAATACAGAATAAATGGAGGCTGTTTTTGTTGGGTATTTTCTTCAGAGGCTTAACTACAGACAGCATCCTGAACAGTGTTTTATTTCATTCTTGCATTTTTAGGCATAGTAGTGCAGTCCTAAAAGAAAAGGAAAATTTGACCAATGGCAGCTGGGATCAAATAGGAAGATTTGAAGGACAGAAGTGGAGAAGATTTTCATGGTAGATTAATGGAGCAAATGAGGCATCTTTTACTAGAATTCCCCAGAGAGAGGTTCCTGAGATTCTTTTGTATTTATAAATACATTTTTCTAATGAATAGAACACCATAATTTAAGTATTGTATATCTACATGTTCTATATTGGAGAAATTGTATTTTTCTCCTTAATAACACCATACATTATTTCTATCACTCTATTTATTGAGTGCTTACTGTTTGCAAAACACTGTACTAAGAACTTGGAAACATAACATAACAGACTCATCCCTTGCCTATCTACCCTAGTGCTTCGTACAGTGCTTGGTCCATAGTAAGTACTTAAATACCATTATTATTATTTTAAGACTTTAGACTGTAAGCTTCTTGTGGACAGGGAACAAAGCTAACCAACTATTATACTGCACTTTCCTAAGCACTTAGTATGTTGCTCCACACACGGTAATGCTCAATAATTACCATGGAATGAATGATTTTATTATTAACAGTACAAATATGTCAGAAGCTTTTCCAAAACCCTGTTTGCCAAAGGAAAAACTAGCTGGCACCATCATGATTTGGTACCAGAGATGGTTCTGATAGATTTCAATCAATTTATCAATCAATCATATTTGAATGCTTACTGTGTGCAGGCACTGAGCTTTGAAGAGTACAATATATCCGACACATTTCCTGCCCACAAGGAGCTTACAGTCTAGAGGGGAGCTTACATATGGCATTTTTCCATCACTGCTACTCCACAGACAAGATGCAATGATTAAAATTTCCTTTGCTACTAAATTAACCTCGCAACAAAAACCTCAGTCCCCTAAGTATTCATTTAATAAACATTTCACTGGGGATTTTCCAGTGTCAGTAGTGATGAAATTTCTTAAAGGAGTTATAAAAGAGAAGCAGCATGGCCTAATATATAGATCATGGGCCTGGACTCTAATCCCAGCTCTGCCACTTGTCTGCTGTGTGACCCTGGGGAAATCACTTTATTTCTCTGGGCCTCATTTAAATCATAAGCAAAATGAGGATTGAGACTGTGAGCTCTATGTGGGACAGGGAGTACCTTCAATCTGATTAACTTGGTACCTACCCCAAGCGCTTAATACAGTGCCTGACACATAGTAAACACTTAAATGGTATTTAAGAGAAAAAAAAGAAAAAGATTGGAGATTTTGGTTGGTGTTTCCCATTCCAAAAGGGCTTTGGCAATATTGCTGTAGTGATCCTTTGCATTCAATTGTGCTGACGACTTGGAGGCCACTTTTCAATGTAATTGTTGTAGGTTCAGGGTGACCATAGTTCATCCACACTCTGCTCCGCAATGGATGTTATAAACAGTCTGTTTTTGAGGTTCTTCTGCCATCTCCTCAACTATATAATAGTGTGGCAGAATTCTTATTCTTCATTATTATTGAAGAATATTCTTATTATTGAATTCTTATTCTTCATTAGTAATACAAATTTTTCTCCAGCTGCACATACTTCTGAACTTGCAAGGCTGCTGAAATGAGGTTTAAAGCATTATTTTACTTGCCTCTGAAAATGTAGTCAGATTGAAACTACATAAGGGAAATAGCATTAACCTTTGGAATCGTTTTCAGATCATATTTGCTTTGAGAATTCATTAGTCATTCACTAGATGGAGCTCAAACACTAAAGGTGATCACCAGATGTGGTTTTGGAAAATTATCCTCTTATCCCAAGTAATCTTTTACTTGAAGGAAGAGCTTCTTATTAAACTCAAATTGCACTTCAGGAAATAAGACTTTGCTTGCTCTAAAAACTTATTTATAATGAAATAGCTCATAGTAGACTAAATATAATTTCTGAACTTATTAGAAAGCAAGCAAATAAACTCCAAACCTTAGACTAGATTTGAAATATGGACATTTTGGTTAATTTGTTGAAAATACTTTACTTCAAATACAATAAGTTTGATTCTCCAATATTTTAAATAATCATTATTATGTGTATTATGTCCTTGATGTGTGCAAATGCACTATACTAAATGCAGGAATGGATACAAGATAATCATATCACGTAAAGCCCTTACCCCACATGGAGCTGACCATCTAAGAGACAGGGAGAGGTAGGCATTATTCTTACTTTACAGATGAGGAAACTGAGGCACAAAGAAGCTAAGTGACTTGTTCAAAGTCATACAGCAGCCCACTGGAAGAAATGGGCCAGATATCACCTTCCTTTCATTCATTCATTCATATTCATTGAGCACTTACTGTGGGCAGACCAATTTACTAAGGTTTGGGAAAGTACAATACAGCAATAAACAGTGATATTCCCCTGCCCATAATGAACTTCCAGTTTAGAGGTGGGGAGACACATTTTAATTTAAATAAATAAAATTACATATTTGTACGTAAGTGCTATAGGGCTGGGATGGGGGAAAATCAGGGTGATGCAGAAGGGACTGGGAGATGAGGAAAAGTGGGGCTCAGTCTGGGAAGGTCTCTTGGAGGAGATGTGCCTTCAATTAGGCTTTGAATTGGGGAGAGTAATTCTCTGTCACATTTTAGAAAGGAGTGCATTCCAGGACAGAGGCAGGACAAGGGCTAGAGGTTGGCGGAGAGATGGGAGAGATTAAAGCACAGTGAGAAGGTTTAGCACTAGTGAATAATGTGGTTGGGCTGTAGAAGGAGAGAAGCGAGATGAGGTAGTAGGGAGCAAGGTGATATAGAGTTTTAAAGTCAATAGTGAGGAGTTTTTGCTTGATATGGAGGTAGATGGGCAACAACTAGAGTTTTTTGAGGAGAGGGGGTGATATGTTCTGAACATTTTTGTGGGAAAATGATCTAGGCAGCAAAATGAAGTGTGGACTGGAGTGGGGAGAGACAGGAGGCTGGGAGGTCAGCAAGGAGGCTGGTGCAGTAATCTATTCATTCATTCAATCGTATTTATTGAGCGCTTACTGTGTGCAGAGCACTGTACTTGGAATGTACATTTCGGCAACAGAGACAATCCCTGCCCAACAATGGACTCTCAGTCTAAAAGTGGGAGACAGACAACAAAACAAGCAGTCAGGCATCAATATTATCAAGATAAATAGAATCATAGATGTATGCTCATCAGGTGGGTTAGGATGAGTGATTGTATTAGCATGGTAGCAATTTGGATGGAGAGAAAAGGGTGGAGTTTAGCAATGTTGTGAATCTGGGACTGACAGAATTTGAAGACAGATTGAATATGTGAGTTGAATGACAGAGAGGATTCAAAGATTACACCAAAATTATAAATTGTGAGACAGGAAGGTTGGTGGTGCTGACTACAGTGATAGGAAAGTCAGGAGGAGGATAGGGTTTGGGAAGGAAGATAAGAAGCTCTGTTTTGGACTTGTTAAATTTGAGGTGACAGGAGGACTTGCAAGTGGAGATGTCTTGAAGGCAAGAGGAGACATGAGACTGGAGAGAGGGAGAGAGGTCAGAGGAGGAGATGTAGATTTGGATAGCATCTGCATAGAAAAGGTAGTTGAAGCCATGGGAGAGAATGAGTTCTCCAAGCTAGTGGGTGTAGATGGAGAATAGAAGGGGAACCAGAACTGAATCTTGTTGGACCCCCACAGTTAGGGTGTGGGAGGCAGAGGAGGAGGTAGTGAAGGAAACTGAGAATGAATGGCCAGAGAAATAAGAGGAGAACCAGGAGAGGACAGAAGCAGTGAAACCAAGATTGAATAAAGTTTCCACGAGAAGGGGTGTTCCACAGTGACAAAGGCAGCTGGGAGGTTGAGGAGGATTAGGATGGAGTAGAGGCCTTTGGATTTGGAAAGAAGGAGATCACTACTGACCTTGGAGAGGGCAGTTTCTGTGGAGTGAAGGGGATGGAGGCCAGACTGTAATGGGTCAAGGAGAGAATGGGAGGAGAGAAATTTGAGACAGCAGGTGTAAACTCACTCAAGGAGTTTGGAGAGGAATGATAACAGGGAGATTGGGTGATAACTGGAGGAAGCTGTGGGATCAAGGGAGGGTTTATTTTCAATGGAGGAGACATGGGCATGTTTGAAAGCAGTGGGGATGAAGTCATTGGAGAGAGAACGGTTGAAGATGGCTGTTAGGGAGGGAAGGAAAGAGGGGGTGAGAGTTTTGATAAGATGTGAAGGAATAAGGTCCTATGTGCATGTGCTTCCCGATTCAGGTCTTTCTCTTCAGACCACACTGTCTATTTGAAGGACAAATAAATTCAACTACAGATTTAGAGGGGGAAAAAATGTAGTGGGATTTACAATTCCCACAGTCATTACATGACCACCTAGCTGACCTCACCTGCCCTTCACTATGAAGAACAATCAATCTCAATCTTAACGATCAAAAAAAGTTGAATATACACGGAGTGACCACAGAAAAATGAATCTGTTAAGATTGAGACAAATGACTACTTTGAGACTATTTGTCCTTCCAATGACTGTATGAATTAAAATAATAGGAAATTCAATATTCTAAAAGATGGGCAGTAGGAAAGGGACAAGTTAAATAATCCATTTGTTTTTAATTTTCTTAGGATACCTGAAGTAATGAGCATTTGTAATATTTTTGCATTTATCACTCAATATAGCTCAACTGGATTTGTCATCATAAAGATTATAGAAAAGTACATCTTTGTATCTCTATTAACCAATATAAACAAATAATTTTCCAATCATCACTATTCCTTATGATATTAATCAATATGAATCAAATAGTAAGCAAAAGATAAAATGATGCCTGGTTTCTAACTTCTATCAGTCATAAATGTGATTTGGGATTAATTAGAGACATAGCTTGACCTAGTTGAAAAAGCCAGGGTGTGGGAATTAGAGGACCTGGGTTCTAATCCCAGAATTGCTAACTTTTTGCTATGAGACCTTGAGCAAGTCACTTAAATTCTCTGTGTCTCAGTTTCCTCAACTGAAAAATGGAGATTCAATTCCTATTCTCTCTCATACTTAGACTGTGAACCTCATGTGGAACAAGGACTTTGCCCAACTTGATTAACTTGCATTTACCGCAGCACTTAGAACAGTGTTTGGTACCTAGTAAGTGTTCAACAAATACCATTAAAAATATATGTAGGTTTTGATTGCAAAAATTCCACACTGCATTGTTCATCCTTACTTTGCCCAAATGTCTTTGTGATAATGGTTTGTAACCCTGAGGAAATATGCTACCCTCAAAAGTAGTGTTATTGGAGTCCAGGTTTGGGTAAACATCAATGTGTGCTGTGTGGCCTGGGGCAAGTCACAACTTCGCTAGCCTCAGTTCCCTCACCTGTAAAATGGGGATTAAGACTTTGAGCCCCATGTGAGACAGGGACTGTGTCCAACCTGATTACCATGCATCTACACCAGTGCTTAGAACAGTGCTTGGCCCATAGTTACTGCTTAAATACCACAATTGTTATTATAATTAAGTTGAATAGGCCAACCTCTCCCCATCTGCATGCTAGGGGAAGAAGAGGCATGGCCTCCTTCTCACTCTTCCTTTTCCCCATCCACCATATCCATGTTTATTCATTTAGTAGAATTTACTGCACACCAACCATCTGCCCCCATTCCAGGCAAAAGGAAGAGTAACAGAAGAAAGAGCCAGATCATGTCTAAGAAGAACTTCCAGTCTTGTATGAGGAGAGAATTCTCTCAGGCAGCCTCTGTCTGAACTGCAGTTTCTACAAGAAGAACTAAAGCACACACACCTTGCTCATGATTTCCCTTTGCCTGGAAAATCCTGGAGTGAAAAAACTAATGGGAGAGTCACTGTAATTCTTCCACTGCACTCCTCCAGCCCCACTTTTGGAAGGGGTTTGTAGTCCTCCTGGTGATCCCTAACCAAACTGAGCTATACCTTTTCCTTATATGGAGGGGAAGGGGGAAGGTTTCCACAAGATGATACGAAAAAAAATGGTGCTTTTTAAATGGCTACTGATCCATCAGCTCATAGTTTAAATTACTAGGTCACCCGATCTTCTGAGCAGGGGGCGGCAGCACTGAAGAAGGAGGAGGCAGTATTTTCCATGACACTCAGCAGAAAGAAGTCTACTCTGACCATGGGCACACAGATTGACCCCTGGGGGCCCGACTGCAAAGTTTCCTATGAGACCAAAGTGTGTGTGGGTGAACCTGGAGATGACCCTGGGGGCCAAGGCAGAGGGGTCCTCATTCTGGGCCCCTGCAGCCATATTTTTCAGGAGGTTCGTGCTGCCAGAGCATGGGTGGGTGAACTCGGAGCTGACCCCCAAGGCAGGAGCAGAGTTGCCGCAGCCAGAGGTCTCCTGGCCAGTTGCAGAAAACTGAAGCTGCTGTCACTTCCACCACTCCTGTGATTCATGCAAGGGGAACAGACTGGGTTCATGAGCAATAGTGAGGCCTAGTGAATAGAGCACAGGCCTGGGAATTAGCCTGACCTGGATTCTCATCCTGGCCTCATCACTTGTCTGCTGTGTGAACTTTGTAAGTCACTTCACTTCTCTGTGCCTCAGTTACCTCATCTATAAAATGGGGATTAAGACTATGAGCCCCATATAGGACATGGATTGTGTCCAACCTAATTAGCATGTATCTACCCCAGCACTTAGAACAGTCCCTGGAACATAGTAAGCACTTAAATATCATATACTTTTTTTTAAAATGAACGCAGGGTTTTCTTCAAAATTAGAGCATGTATGGAAGAACCTGGAGCAGATCACTGTGGCAGAGACAGGGGGCAGACCACAGCCAGGGCCCTCCCAGTCAGTCATGGAGAGTTGGCACAGCTACCCTTGCCACTGCCTGGCTCTGTGGCTGAAGGGTCAAGGCTACACAGACAAGGAACAGACAAGTCACTCATTCTGGCACTAGCGGAGGGACCCTTTCTACACTCATCAACCTAAGCTCCAGAGCAGAGAAGTGCTTTTCCCTCCCCTCGAAGCAGGAAAGTAGCACAAACAAACGATTCTGACCCAACTCCTCAGGAGGATCCTTGCTATATGAGGTCCAACTCCTCACGGGACAGAAGAAGGAGAAGAAACAAGAAATCTTGTGTTTGTTTTCTTTCTTTTCCTTTAAAAAAAAAAAAACTTACAAAAAAAAATCCCTGGGGACAGCAGCGGTCAGAGGCACCAGTGACCCCCAGACCAGGAAGCGCTATGGCCACTGATGGGCCCAGAAAGGCTGTGCGTGGTGAGCTGGCACCAGACTGGCATTAGACTGAATCATATGACTGGCAGGAGGAGGTGGCATCATGTTGGATCCTACTTCAATGCCTTAGTCTTGGGATTGGTGGAAGTGTTAGGATACCCAGACAAACTTGTAAGCTAAGCATTGCGTCTTATGCAAATCTCAAATTGGAGAAACAGTATAGCCTCGTGGAAAAAGCACAGGCCTGGGAGTCAGAGGATCTGGGTTCTAATTCTAGATAGCCACATATCTGCTGTGTGAATCACTTAAGTTCTTTGTGCCTCAATTAATTAATTTATAAAATGGGGATTAAAGCTGTGAACCCCATGTGGTACATGGATTGTGTCCAATGAGATGATCTTGTATCTACCCTAGCCCTTAGAACAGTGCCTGGCACATACTAAGTGCTTAAATACTATAAAAAAAAATGTGCTTTCATTGAGGAGCTGGGGGAAGGAATTTGCCACACTCATGTAACCGGATCAGTGAAAAATGGGTTCCCTCTAAAAGGTCGATTGTAAGATCCTTCGGGGCAGGGATCCACATAAAGGTACTTGGTCCTTTAGAGAAAAAAAGAGGCAGCTCTTGCACTCAAATTTACAATTTAGAGATAGTAAAGCTCTCTGAGATGTTCAACGCTCTACAGATTGACACATTTTGCCATCTGGTTATAAAGCACAAACCCTTGATAAAAGCTGTATAAAATCAATTGTTCTTAAGAATAAACCATGATTTGAATTAGTTATGGCATGTTATGGTACTATGGTCACAGTAATTATCTTCTTTAAGAGTCAAAGGTTGTGCATAACAGTTTTTCTCTCAGGTGACTATAAATTGTGTTGCTGTGAAAATAAGGATAAAATTCATGCACAATAAGGTTTCTCATAGGAAAAAGTCACTCTAAATTGGCAAATGGACTCATTAAATAGACTTATTAAACACCATTTATAATCCAATAGTTTATAGTAAAGATAGAAGCAGTGTGGCCTAGTGGAAAGAGCATGGGCATGGGAGTCAGAGGACCTGGGTTCTAATTCCAGATCCACCATTTGTCTTCTCTATGACCTTGGGCAAGTCATTTTACTTCCTCTTTGCTTCAGTTTACCCCATCTTTAAAGACTAATATTTTGAGCACTGTGTCTGACCCAATTACCTTATTTCTACTGCAGTGCTTAGTACAGTGCCTGGCACATAGTAAGACTGTAATAAATACCACAATTATTATTATTAGACAAAATATAATTGCAGGACTTAAAATAGCAAAACACATTCAAGCCCAGCAAATAAGCCCGACAAGTGGTACAGGTGTTTGCTTTAATAAATTGAAATTAAGTTAATCAAGCTAAGTCATTATTAAATCCAGCAGAGGTGTGGGAGGGGAAGGTAGGAGGAAAGGGAGTAGACAGATGAATGCCCTTTTCTCTCTCTGCTATTTATCGACTAGGTTTTCAAAACCCAAAATGGGAGCCAGGCAACAGAGATATGGGTGAAAGTTTATGAGAAATGAGTCACACACCACTCCGATGGAATTAGACTCTGAGCAGACAGCAAGAACTTCACTTAGGTTGAGGTGTTTCTTGGTATTATCTATATAAAATGAAACAATTAGAAGGCTTGGAATGTTGCACGTCTTGGTATTATCTTTAGAAAATGAAAGAATTAAAAGGCTGAGAACATTGCACATGTAGAAATGAAGGTAAAATGCAGAGTGAAATTTAAAATCTTGGCTGGAAGATTTAGGGTAAATCCTGGTTTAGCAAATCCTCTTGATAAATCAGGCTTAAAGGAAGACTTTCATAATAATTATCCAAACAAAATATGGTACTTAAGTGCCTACTTTGTGTCAAGCACTGGGGCAGATACAAGTTAATCAGTTTAGACACAGTTCCTGTCCCACATGGGGCTCACAGTCTTAGTAGGAGAGTTTAGGATGTAATGTCCATTTTACAGATGAGGAAACTGAGGCACAGAGAAGTTAAGTAACTTGCCCAAGATCACACAATAGAAAAGTGGAAGAGCTGGACTTAGACCCATAGTCTTTCCACTAGGCCACACTACTTCTTTAGAAATACAAAACTCCCATTCAAACCTTACAATGATTGAAATCAAAATCCTCTTTTTCATCTTGAAATATCAGGATTATTTGATAGCCTTTCAATGTCAGTGCTTATTAAGAAAAAGGCCCCAAATGCATCAAAGCAATACACATCCCATTTTCATTGGGTCTATGTGGGAGGAGGATGGACAGCAAGATTCTCCAAAAAGTGCTGTAAAAGCAGAAGAGAAGCATTTTAAAGATCCTGAGTAACAAAAATTCAAGTGACTGGGCTCATCTGAGAACAGCTAAGAGGTGACAACAGCAAAAGACAGACCAGCCCAAAGTAGTAACCTCTTTGCAGGCAGAAAATGTGTCTATTTGTTCTTATACTGTACTCTCCCAAGGGCTTAGTATAGTGTTCTGTACACAATAAGCACTCAATAAATAGGAATGAATGAATCAAACATTTAGAAAAAGGGTGACTCAGAGCAGAAACTTCAAGAAGATGGTTTCATCAAAATGAGGCAAAGTATTTCAGAGAGCAAATGTGATAATTCCATACAAGGACATCAGTTGGAAGTGGTCTTTGTTTTATCACAGGCCTTTTTATTCAAATATTGATAAAAACCTTTCCAGGTAAAAGGAGGTAAGTATACATAATTCACATTAAGTATACATAATTCACACAGCATTATATTCAGTTGTATTACACCTTACAGATTGTTTAAGAAATGCAATTTGAGAATTCACCATTGGTTTTATAATTATTTGAAAAATGCAGCATATGAAGTACATAACATGCATTTATCTGAAAAAAGGAGCTCAAAAACATGGAAACTAATCAGTGGTATTATTGAGCACTCACTGTGTACACAGAAACTGTGTCCTATGTTTCTGGAAAAGTACAATAAAACAGAGTTGGTAGACATATGAGGAGGTTACCATCTAGAGGAAATGAAACATATGCATGTAAACTTTCAGTCAGAAACTGAGCACCTACAAATCACCTCGAGAACCCTTCTAAAATATCTAAAATAATTCCACTTCTCTTTATTTTTCCCCACTTCAAACTAACCCATTGGTTGCTCTCTAAGAGCAGCCAACAGAAGCACCTTTTGATACTTGCCAGGCTGAAATCCACTGGATGCTGAACTAGAAAGAAAATACTTCCTCATCCCTCCTTCTTTTCCTTACTCAATTCTTAATCTGTACCAGTAAATCAAGAGGTACAACCTTTGCTGTAATCCATTAAAGCCAAACAGACTGTATAGGAAACTGTTGAAAAAAAGGACTCAGGCTATTTAAAGCCAACCTACATCCTCATAAGTCATCAAGACTGCTCTTTATCCAGTTAGAACAGGACTCTGCACAGAGTACGCATTCAATAAATACGATTGATGAATTCACTGTTTCTCCATCCTTATTGACTACCATGCCAATTGCCCTCATTAATTGTTTCAGACATTAAGAGAAGCAACATATCCTAGTGGATAGATCATGGACTTGGGAGTCAAAGGGACCTGAGTTCTAATTTGGATCCACCACTTGTCTGTTGTGTGATCTTGGGCAAATCACTTCATTTTTCTGTGCCTCAGTTCTGTAAAATGGAGATTAAGACTGTAAACCCTATGTGGAACAGGGACTGTCTCCAACCTGATTAGCTTGCATCTACCCCAATGCCTGGCATATAGTAAGTGATTAATAAATACCAGAAAAAAGCTCTAATGGTTGCCCAACCACCTCTGAAAAACCTGTTACTCACTGTACCTCTATTTCATCTATTTCACTACCAACCTCTTGCCCGCATGTTGCCTCTTGCCAGGGAATGCCCTTCCTCTTCAAAGCTAACAGATGATCACTCTAACTACTCCCAAAACCTTATGAGAAGCATAATTCCTCCGAGAGGCCTTCCTCTCTCAGTTCCTCTTCTCCCATTCACTTCTGCATCGCCCCTTCATTTGGATTTGCACCTATAGTTCTCCCCTCCCTCAACCTCATAGCTCTTAAGCAATGTAATCTCTAATATCTATAATTTATTTATATAAATGTCTGAATCCCCTCCAGACTATAGGCTCGTTGTGGACAGGGAACATGTTTACCAACTCTGTTACGTTGTACTCTTCCAAGCATTTAGTGCAGAGTTCTGCACACAGGAAGCGCTTAGTAAATATGATTGGTTGATTGATAGATGTTAAATATGACTGGTTGATTGATTGACATTAATGACCCTATGTCATTAGTGCCCCCTTCTTGACTCAAAGCTCCTTATGGGAAAGGATCATGTTTATAAATTCTATCATATTGTATTTTCCCAAGCATTTGGTACAGTGGTTTGTATATAGTAACTGCTTGATAAATGCCAGTGAATGAATAATGCATATGCCCTAGTGGTTTATTGCTTTAGTCAATAGTCTTCACTGTTAAGTAGCAAACTGAGCCAGTTCACAATCCAATCATATTCCACGGGATTTTTCTTACAGTACCGAGTACAGAGGTGTGGTACTAATCCATTCAATAATAATTACTATTTATTAAACACTTGCCACTGGTCAGTATCAGACTAACCATTGGGGTAAAAGATAATCAAATCAGAGACATTCTCTTTCCCACATGAGAGTGTAGGTATCTCCCTATTTTACAGGCATGATTGACTGAGGCACAGAAAGGATAAGGGCCTTCCCCTGGCCACACAGAAGCCAGTGGCAGAGACGGGATTATAACTCAAGGCTGTAACTCCTAGGACTATGCTCTTTCCACTAGGCAACACTGCCTCTTAATTTCCTTTTCTCTGTTTCATCCTAGCATCTTTATCCTTTTGCTACTTGCAGATAAAGGTGCTACATGCAGATAGCTCTCAACGGAACAAGGTATTCTAGCAGAAAGCTTAGAAAAGAGCATGTATTCCAACAAGACTTTAAGCTACTTATGAGTAGGGAATGTGTCCGACCTCTTGCCCACATCCTACCTCTGGCCTGGAACATCCTCCATCCTCATATCAGGGAGATAATTGTTCTCCCCAACTTCAAAGCCTTATTGAAGGCACATCTCCTCTAGGAAGCCTTCTCTGACTGAGTCTCCCCTCTTTTCCCCCTCCCTTCTGCGCCGCTCATACTTGCTCCTTCATTTATCCTCCCTACCTTCCCCACACCATATGTATATATATATATATATATATATATCTGTAATTTATTTATTTATTTATATTAATGTTGGTCTCCCTCTCTGAACTGTGAGCTCGTGGGCAGGGAATGTGTCTGATGCTATACTATACTCTCCTATATGCACTATACTGTGTGCAAAGTGCAGTTCTTTGCACACAGTAAGCACTAAGTATGATTATTATTATTAATAATAATACCAACTCTACTGTACTCTCCCAAGAGCTTAATATAGTGTTCTGTACCCAGTAAGCCCTTAATAAATATCATTGGTTGATAAGTAGAATAATTTCTCCAGATATCATTTCCCCTCCAGATCTGAATTCCAAGCCACATTGGAGAAGTTCTCAGGAAAATGGAGAATAACCTGGTCAGAACTAGGGATTCACTTCTTGTGGCAGCCACAGGCAAGAAGTGTCCACGCCCAAGCAGAGGATGCCAGGCCCAAGCACCGTTGAGATCTTACACAATATGTCATCCCCTCTGCCTAAGTCATTGGGTGTACTGTGACACGATATAAAAACAACAGCCATTTCACCAACGAGGATGAAGGAGACAAGGAATTGATAAGGAATCCAGGGCTTTTGAGCAGAGGATAGGACTGTTTATCTTAATTTGTTAATGTGATAGTTGTCCAAGCTAGTTCCCACCCAAACTGTAAGAGAGAAAATCCTCAGCAATTGCTACAATATAGAGAAACTCACTTCTGAGGACCCCCGCACCAAGGATAAACTAGTCCACTTAATAGTCCCAGCTTCCAAGTATTTAGCTTGCGGTTTTGACTGCAGTTGTTGACCTTAGGGGCCTGATGAGAGAATGGTATTTGCCCACAAACCCGAGTTAGGACAAGGCAGATCCAAGCAACTACACCGAGTGGAAAATGACAGCTTGGCCAGATTGTCCTATATAGACACTGAGAAACAGCCTTACACTGAGAAACAGCCTTTTGTAGCAGAATGAAACCTCTGTAAGCTGATCTAAGCCTTTCCTCCACACAAAGTGGGGGTCACCCATTCTGAGATGTCACCACTAGAAAGATGGAGAGCCTGGTTGGCCATCATTTTGTAAGTAAAAGACCTGATCTGTAGCTAGCAATATGTGAGGGGAACTTGTGCTAACACTTGAAGTGAGAGAAATTCGCTGGTATCCGTTTGACTAAAATGTATCCAATGGCTCAGCCCTAATTTGGATTGATCCCATCCCCGATGTTTGTGTGAATGGGACCAAGAATAAAGACAGAAAGGCTATATTTTTAATGCATCATTCTGCCTAGCTGCCGGATCGTATCTGTGGTGGTAAGGGTGATTCCAAAATTCAGATCTAATAGACTGATGACAGGCTCTCAGACAATTTTCAAGCCAGCTGGGACAAAATATAAGAGAAAATGTTTTTCATTTGGAGCCCAGAGGCTTGGATGCCTAGGGAGCAAGTTTCCTGCCTCGAGGCAAGGGGGTGGGGAGGGAAGCCATCTTGTGGAACAGAAACAGTTTCCCCCTGACATGGGAAAATCCTCGGGGAAATCACCCAGAGGGGATGAACTTGAAACCTGGGATGTCCTGAGAAGTTGAGGGTATGGGCCAGGGAAATGGGAAATAGCTTTGAGGAAAGCAGTAATGGTTCATGGGAAGGGTGCACTCTAAAGGAAAGGGAAAGGCATATAGGAAGGGGGCTCTTAGTATTTCTATTTTTCAATTAAAAAAAAAACAGCTAATATACTAAACCCCCAACCTGCATCCAGAAGCAAAGCAGAAGCAAAGCTCAGATGGTTTCTTGAGGATGGGGGTATGCACTGACAGAAGTTGAGGGATGAGGAGGGAGATAAGACTCCTTTGAGCTTCCTTCAGCCAAATAAGGGAGAGAGGAGAGCTGGCTGGTGCCCAAAAGATCCCCTAACTGTTCAAGATTATCTGGGCGTCAACGGTTGGTGAGAGTGCCCTCAAGGGTGGAGGATTGATACCTACTTGGCCAAGGGCCCCAGTTCTCACCCATTCCTGGAAGGGAAAAGCCAAAGGACTTGAAACCTTACAAACACCATAGAGCACTGAGGTACTCCTACAGTTGCTCCAGGAGTGATATTTGACCAGGAGAAATTCTGAGGAGACCCCAGTCTGCCACACTACTCACGGGTTATTCAAACATTCATCTGCAAGACTCAAACGGCAACAAGCAAAGCTTTAACGTCGAGGGCCCTGTTAATAAGGAATCATTTTTTCCCTTAGGAATTTCTCTACAAACCTAACTTAATCATCACTGCAGTTAGAGCGAGAAAAATGACAAGGCTCCCAGATTTGATGTAGTATAGACTGAGCACTACAAGTAGGGTAGGGACGTGCTACACCATCACAAGCTCTTCCTCAATTTATGGAACACTGAGCACAGCTCGTGCATTTCAGAGAGTCCATCAGAGATTGCTGACCAGGAACTACTGGGGAATCTCATTGCCCTCCATCACTGGCTAGGTTCTAGCCTCTTTGACAGAATACCAAAGATCATCAGTAATTCTATGCTCTGAAAATTAATTCATTCAATCATATTTATCACAATATGGTTTCAGACCACAAAGAAAGAATGTTTGCTGTACATCAGGTGCCAGAGAAATGCAGCAAGCATCATCAATACTTCTATATTCTGCTTGTGCACTCCTTGTTTTGCAAATCCAGTCCCTTAGCACCTTCCTCTTCACCAAACTCAACTCCCTCACGCTAGCATCCTTGACTCTGCATTCTTTTTAAATTCTCAATTTAATCTAACACTAAATCTTGTCTGTTGTTGCCCCAAAGATTTCCAGGATCTGCCACTTCCATTCTACTAAACGTCCACCCAGCTTCACGGGTGTATTAATAATCCACCTTGGCTACTGCATCGTACTCCTCACCAGCTCAGATTCTCCTCTTCCCAGTCCATTATTCCAAACATGGTTCCAAATGTCTCCTCATTACTCAAAACCCACTAATGGTTGCTCATTCTACATCAAGCTGAAACTTCTGACCTATGGCTGGGTTCCAGTACTGGCTCTGCCACTTGCCTATTGTGTTATCCTGGGCAAATCACTTCACTACTCTTTGCCTCAGTTTTCTCATCTGTAAATTGGGGGTTAAGTAGCTGTTCTCCTTCCTTCTTAGACTGAAAGTCCCATGAGGGATAGGGACTGTGTCTGATCTTAATATCATGTGCTTACCCCAGCACTTAGTACAGAGTTTAGCATATAGTAAACCCCTATATACTAATATGATCATTATTTTTGTAAAGGCTCTGTCTCATTCTTAGTTGCTAATTCTCTTCTCCCACCATATCCCAGGTCACAATCCTCTTCCTTCCCAAATTAGTCTTCTCACTGTACCCCTATTTTAAATCCTCTCAAGTCTTAGATCTCTTATTCATAACCTTCCTCCAAAGACATCTCCATCTTCAAATCCCTCATAAAAGGACAGCTTATCCAGGAAGTCTTCCCTGATTAATTCACAACACTCCAATTGTGTCACTCCAATTTATGCCTCTAGTAATCAGCATCATTATAGATAATCAGTGAGCACCTAGTTTACAGGATTATCATATTATCATATTCTTACCTTGGATGACAAAATTAAACCCAAATCCTTCTTGAACAGATCTCTGCCAACAACTCCTCATATTTGTAATTTGGGATGGTCAGCTTAATCCAAGGTAAGACCCTATTTGCTATTAACAGTTGTGGTTAATTACTGGGATTTAAATGAAGAATTTCTAAATTAATCAACCAATCATATTTACTGAGAGCTTAATAACAATGATGGTATTTGTTAAGCGCTTACTATGTGCCAAGAACTGTTTTAAGCACTGGGGTTGTCAGGTTGTCCCACTTGGTGCTCACAATCTGAATAACCATTTTACAGATGAGGGAACCGAGGCACAAATAAGTTAAGTGACTTGACCTAAATCACACAATTGACAAATGGCAGAGTTGAGATTAGAACCCATGATCTCTGACTCCCAGTCCTGTTATTTTTTTATTGAGCCATGCTGCTTGATGTTTGCAGAGCACTGTATGAAGCACTTGGGAGAGAACAAAATCTATTTTTTAGTTACTGAAAAAAATCACTATGTAAATGAACTTCTATGACCAAATACATCTTTCCCTGGGATAAATTACTGAATATGAAGAGCATTCTTGAAAGTAGTTATTAGGTTGCTTACTGTATACAAAGAGATCCACCAAGCTCAAAGATAAATGCAGTTGAAATTTAAAACACATCTTTTTCACACTTGCATTTTTACTCTGGAGAATAATAACAATACTGCCATTTGTTAAGCACTTACTATGTGCAAAGCACTGTTCTAAGTACTGGGGGATACAAGGTGATCAGGTTGTCCCACGTGAGGTTCACAGTTTTAATACCAATTTTACAGATGAGGTAACTGAGGCACAGAGAAGTTAAGTGACTTACCCAAAGTCACACAGCTGGCAAGTGATGGAGCCGGGATTAGAACCCATGAACTCTGACTCCCAAGCCCGGGATCTTTCCAGTGAGCCACGCTGTACTTTAGGAACCCACAACCTTCTGACTCCTAGGCCTGTGCTCTATCCACTATACCATGCTGCTTCTCAGATTAGAGACTGGGAGAAGAAGTATGTCTCAGTGGAAAGAGCACGGGCTAGGGAGGCAGAGGTCATGGGTTCGAATCCCAGATCTGTCACTTGTCAGCTGTGTGACTGTGGGAAAGTCACTTAACTTTTCTGTGCCTCAGTTACCTCATCTATAAAATGGGGATTAAGACTGTGAGCCTTAGGAGGGACAACCTGATTACTCTGTATCTACCCCAGTGCTTAGAACAGTGCTCTGCACATAGTAAGTACTTAACAAATACCAACATTATCATTATTAGAGAGATGGTTAACAGTTGGAAAAACTGTACTGGAAGCCTTCCTTCATTTGTTGTGAGCATCTAGTGTGTGCAGAGCACTATGCTAGACACTTTGAAGAGTAAAAGAAGAAACTCTGGAGGAGCTTGCAATCTAATGGTGAAGACTGACAAACATAGATTGTATTCATAAAATGGGAGCAGGGAGAATATAAATACAAGTGTAACAACAGTTTGGAGGAATGAATAAGTGAATAAATAAATTGATATATACATAAGAGCCAAGGGTAGTGAATATGAATGGGAAGAGAGTTGTAGACAAATAAAAGAATGTGAACAGTGAGTCATGGATGGAAGAATCAAGAGCAAGATACAAGAGGAGACTAGTTTGGAGAAATGAAGACTGAGCTGGAATGTAGCAAGAGCAGAGATAAGATATGAAACAGTTGAGTGCTGATGAAGAGCTTTGAGTTATAGTGCTAAAAGGAACTTTTTGAGAAGCAGCACTCTGCTCACCATAAGCACTCAAATATCAATGATTGATTGGAATTTAGCAGTTTTATTGTAATACATTTGGCAAACACATAGAAATTTGAAATTCATTTCTACTAAATTCAGATGCTTCCTCTACATCACCATCATCATCTACAACCATTTTTGAACACTTCTCTATGCATGAAAGTGTAATATTAATTATGGATGTTTTGCAAAGTATGAAGATTCAGTTACTGCCTCCAGAGAGCTCAGTATCTAAAGGGGATTAAGAAGACAGCTAAGAACAAAATCATCTTCCTTCAGCACTTAAGAGTTCTCATAATATGCATGTTAGCTCAGAATGAAAATTAGACTTCTTTCTGCCCTTTCCCATATTCTCCTCTCAAGTGAGACAGACCTGACTGGGGCAGGGCAGAGAGAAGCGGGGAGAATCCTGATGACCACCAGTAACTGACTCAGCTACCAGTAGAGAGTTCTGACTACTCCTCTCTAGTTGGTAGAGCTTTACCCCTCGGGAGGAACACAGCAGAGCTGGCTGATGGCAGATTTGCCCTCCATCTGTTTCCTGAGCCGCCCTCTCCTTTATTTCTTCCACCCAGATGGCATCCATGAGGCCCATTTATTCAGTCATGGTTTGCCTTTGTTAGCAAAGTTTGTATGCTTTCCCCAATTACAGAGAGAACATGTAGATATAAATATATCCACATACAAATTTAACACTTAAATACAAAAGTACACACACATTCTCCCACTTGGAGCCCTTAAATACATTCATAAATAATTGAAAAAGTGATAGTATTTATTATGCCCTAATCTTGTGTCAAGGACTTGGCTAAGTTAAATGCTAAGATAGGTACAAAACAATTCATAAGACACAGATCCTGTTCCATTTGGGTCCATAGTGTACAAATGAGGGAGAGATATCTTGTATATGAGTAAACGGATACACAGAAAAATCAAGTGACTTGTCCAAGGTAAGTAGTACTAAGTAGTCACTAAGTAGGCAAGTGACAGGGTTGGACAGGAACCTGGATCTACTGGGTCCTAGTCTTACGCTCCTTTCACTAAACCATGCTGCCTTAAAGTTAGGAACTTCTGGAAACCTAAAT
The DNA here is from genome assembly GCF_004115215.2 of Ornithorhynchus anatinus. Classification (NCBI taxonomy): domain Eukaryota; kingdom Metazoa; phylum Chordata; class Mammalia; order Monotremata; family Ornithorhynchidae; genus Ornithorhynchus; species Ornithorhynchus anatinus. Next base: position 70,952,070 of record NC_041731.1, on the reverse strand, counting down.
ATGAAGACATTAATAAACTGATTGATAAAAGCCTTAAGGCATGTTTTATTATTTCAACACTGTAAAATGGAGAGTTGTTCATTTGCTCCAAGTAGTTGTGCATTGGCAGTTTTTGAGGAGGGGAATGATATATTATGAATAGGGTTTTCAGACGATGATACAAGTAACTGAATTTTTGATGGGCTGAGGGGAGACTAGTGGCAGGAAAATAAGTACACAGGGTGTTGCAATAATTCAATTCAGAGGTGATAAGGATTTGAACCACAATAGAGGCAGAAAGGATACAGGGGATATAGGGCAGATCTGTGAAATACCATAGAAGAAGAACTAGCAGAATTTAGAGACTGAATGCAGAAGGCATGCCTTCATACTGGGACTAAATAAGAACCAGTAACCCTCAAATTTAATGATCACCTGCTGTCTTCTTACATATCTCCTCTCTTTACCTGCTACATACACCCCAGTTTACACGATTCTCTTGTCTTTAGCTGAAGCACACTTGTGACCCCTCCCACTTAGTGAAGGAGCTTGGCCTAGTGGATAGAGCATGGGCCTGGGAGTTAGAAGAAGAGTTAGAGTTAGAAAGAGTTAGAGTCATTTCAACTTCTCTATGCCTCAGTTACCTCATCTGTAAAATGGTGATTATGACTGTGACCCCAGTGTGGGACAGGGACTATGTCCAAACCAATTACTTCGTATACCCTAATGCTTAGTACTTTGCCTGGCACACAGGTAGCGCTTAAATACCACAATAATTATTATTACCTAATGCTCATATCCATACCTCCCTTCTTCTCCCCGCCGCCCCAACACACATCTGCCAGACTTTATTCTTCACTTGTTTCCTAAAAAAAGTAAACTCCCTCAGGAGGCGTTCCCAAATTAATTCCTTCCTCCCTTATTGTTTCATCCTATTAACTATCCTTGCCATTCATGTATATATCTGTCATACTTATTCTATTTATATCATTTGATTTTGTGTTTATCTGTTGTCTCTATGCTCTTTTTCTTGTCCTCATTGCATGCTGGCAATTTGTATCTTCTTGTCTATACAGATTATAGACCCCTTCAGGACAAAGAACATGCTTTGACTTCTAAAGTATGTGCCAAAGCACCCAGTACAGTGCTCTGTACACAGAAAGCATTCAAGAAATACCCATGATGACAAAAGATGACAAAATGCTTTAGGACATGCCATCCTATTGCATTACATTTTCACCTAACTGAAATTCCTATGTTTTCAGAATGCTAAAATTTACTGAATGCTTACACCCTCACACATTAAGCATTTAATATCAAGCATTTAATGTTGATTTGAAGTCTCTTATTCCCCCAATTAGCATAATGAATTTTCTTTCCTATTTGTGTACTCACATTTCAGCTACTTCCTGCTGCTCTGTAGATGTAGCCAGCAGGACTAGAAACACTGGACATATTCTATCCACCCGGGAAAATCCACTTTCTGGATTTATCATTGTTTTGATACTTTTCTACGTAAGATCGCTTTGAAAGACAATATCTGATTCTTGACCATTTTGCTGGTTGTCAATTTATAACCAAGTTATTTATTTCCTATGACAATCAAGTCTCCATATTCTTCCATTCAGGAAGTCATAATAATAATAATAATGTTGGTATTTGTTAAGCGCTTACTATGTGCAGAGCACTTTTCTAAGCGCAGGGGTAGATATAGGATAGTCAGGTTGTCCCACGTGAGGCTCACAGTCTTAATCCCCATTTTACAGATGAGGTAACTGAGGCGCAGAGAAGTTAAGTGACTGGGTCATGGTCACACAGCTGACAAATAGTAGAGCTGGGATTTGAACCCTTGACCTTTCATTCATTCATTCAATAGTATTTATTGAGTGCTTACTATGTGCAGAGCATTGTACTAAGCGCTTGGGATGAACAAGTCGGCAACAGATAGAGACAGTCCCTGCCGTTTGACGGGCTTACAGTCTAATCGGGGGAGGACCTCTGACTCCCAAGTCCGTGCTCTTTCCTCTGAGCCACGCTGCTTCTCTATTTCATACAATACAATATGTTTTATTTTTGTCTCCTTATTTACACTTTATAAATCTCACAAAGGAAAATCAAAATGTCAAAGAAATACTCCCTTTAAGGAATAAATCACAGAAGTTCAGAAGGCTCCTGCCACAACAGGTTCTAATAATACAGGAAACAGACCAAATCAACTCTACCCCCTGAACCCTAAGGATCAGTCAAATCAATTTATTGAGTGCTTACTTGGAGAGTGCAGTACAAATGGTAGGTAAAGACAATCCCAGCCCATAAAGAGTTTACAGACTTGAGGGGGAGACAGATATTAAATAAATCATAGAGGAAATGCCAGAGAGTAAGGATGTATACATACGTGCTGTGAGGCTGAGGGTGGAGTGAATATCAAAGTGTTAAGGACTACAGACCTAAGTGCAGAGGCACTGAAGAGAGGGTGAACAAGGTGGAAAAATGAAGGCTAGTCAGAGAAAGCCCCTTGGAGGAGACGTGATTTTAGGGGGGCTGGGCAAAGTGGTGGTCTGTCATATATGAGCGCTTAACAAATACCATTATTATTATCATTATGAAGGAGGAGGGAGTGACATGCCAAAGGGAGGATGAAGTCCAGGGGTCGGTATCAAGATAAAATGAGATTGAGGCAGAACGTTTAGGCTGACGTTGGAGGAGCAAGTGCAGGCTAATGAAGTAGGGAAACGGGGGATAAAATCGGAGAGATGGAGAACGGATTGTCTGCCTTTAAAGAGATGGTAAAGGAGTTTTTGTCTGAAGCGAAGAAAGATGAACCACCATCGGGCGTTTTTTGAGAAGGGAGTTGCGGAGTGAACCGTTTCTTTAGAAAAACCATTCTGGCAGTAGATTGAACTCCGGACTGGAGAAAGGAGAGCCAGGAGGCAGGGAGGTCAGCGAGGATGTGTTCAAAGGCGGAGCTTCTGCAAAGGAAAGTTGCAGGTGAAATGACAGACACAGGAAAAGCCAGTCCTTTCCCTGTTTTTTGGTGTGTTTTTTTTAAAGAACATTAGCTGTAATCAGGCTCCCGAGATCCGTCCCTCCCCTCCCCGCCCCCAGCCCCACCAATCCATTTTCCCTGCAAGTTCTGGGAGCCGCTGAGGCTGGAGGTCCGGCGGGGGTGAGGGTCCAGCAGGCTGCCTGGTCAGATGCAGCAGCCCGGGGCCGGAGGAGCAGCCCAGGGGAGGGAGGGCGAAGGGAAGGGCCCTGGGGCTAGAGCTCGCCCCCAGGAGCAGCCTGCTGGCCTCGCTGCAAGGGACGAGTCCGGACAGACCAGATGTGCGGAGCCTCCGGGAGCCCAGGTAGGACACATCTGGCCCTTTCCCACGGCCGGACTTGGGACGGAACGGGGGAGGGAGGGGACCTGGGAGGGGGTGGGAGGTCTTTGAGAGGGCGAGGGGGACCCAGGAGGGAGGGGAGGCCGTGGGGGACCGGCTACTAGCCCTCTTGCCCCGGGGTCAGGTCCCGGGCAGCATCCCGGCCCGCTCCTGCTCCTGAGGGATGCTCTTTGGAGCAGCATCCCGGCCCGCTCCTGGGGGAGGCTGGAAGGGCCGGAGAGGTGCGAAGGGAAAGAAAGGAAGGGAGATTAATAGTAATAACGATAATGGTAGGATTTGTTAAGCGCTTACTATGTGCAAAGCACTGTTCTAACCGCTGAGGGGATATAAGGTGATCAGGTTGTCCCACGTGGGGCTCGCACTCTTAATCCCCATTTGACAGATGAGGTAACTGAGGCCCAGAGAAGTGAAGTGACTTGCCCAAAGGCACACAGCTGACAAGTGGCGGAATCGGAATTAGAACTCATGACCTCTGACTCCCAAGCCCGGATTTTCCACTGAGCCACGCGGGTGAGCCCCCCGGGCCCTGTCCCCCCCTACCCCACCCTCTCCAGCCGTCCGGGTGGTGGAAGGGGGGCTTACTCTCCATGCTGGCACGATGCAGGCAGGACTGGCTCTCCTCCTGCTCCCCGAACCCCCAGCCCTCGGGCAGCCCTACAGAGAGGGTGGGAGAAGGTGCGAGGTTCACAGGGTAAGGAGCACAGATTCCTCTCCCTTCCCTTCCTCTCCCGTATCTTGAGGTCCAGTCCCTCTGGTCACTGCCGACCCCAGGACCCTCCTTGTCCTCTTCCTAATCCTCACTGTGGATATTTAGTCAAGCCTATCGCTGCCCCTAAAAACCCCATCCTTTTGGCTCTCTGAGGATTCCTGTTCAGCTTCCCCCATGCCCCAGGGAGGATGATCCAGGCTGATACACTCTGCAGATCGGACAGACAGGGGGCTGAGGTCTTCTGGCTGGCCATAAACTTCTACCCAACTTTGTCCTCGAGGAATTCTGGGCTCCTTCTAGTAGTCTGTGTCTGTCCTTTCCCTTCCAGCTCTTCCCAAGACTCCTAATTGCAGGGCTTTAGTGTAGCAGGGGGCAGGAAGAGTTGAGAAAGGGTCTTGGGAGTCATTCATTCAGTCAGTCATATTTATAACAATAATAATAATGGCATCTATTAAGTGCTTATTATGTGCCAAGCACTGTTCTAAGTGCTGGGGTAGATACAAGGTAATCAGGTTGTCCCACGTGGGGCTCACAGTCTTAATCCCCATTTTCCAGATGAGGTAACGGAGGCACAGAGAAGTTAAGTGACTTGCTCGAAGTCCCATAGCTGACAAGTAGCGAAGCTGGGGTTAGAACCCATGACCTCTGACTCCCAAGCCCGGGCTCTTTCCGCTGACCCACACTACTTCTTATCGAGTGCTTACTGTGTGCAGAGCACTGTACTAAGCACTTGGAAGGTATTATACAGCAATAGAGAAACAATCCCTGCCTGTAACAGGCTTACAGTCTAGAGAGAGGATCCCTGCCTCCCACAGGGAAGGGGAGAGAGAGAGAGGCTTCTAAGGGTTCTGGCAGTCAGCTCTGTCTCTCCCGATGCCAGGGTCGGAAAGTCTGCTAAGGGTGCTGAGAGTCACCCTTGCCTCCCCCAGTTTGGGAGAGAAAGAGTCTGTAAAGGTTCCAGAAGTCAGTCCTGCCTTTCCCAGTGCTTTGCCCTGTGCTTGTGCCCACAGAGACCAGCAGACAGGATGGAGGAACCTCCATTTGAGGCCCATGAGATCCAGCAGGACAGCGACTCCCTGACCTCTTTGGAGTCCAGCGTCTTCTGCAGCGAGGAGGAAGTGGAGTCACTGGGTCTGGGGGAAGGCCCTTCCTTGGACTGTTTCATTGTCAATGTGGGCGGCAGCCGCTTTGTTGTGTCCCAGCGTGTGCTGTCCTGCTTCCCGGACACGCGGCTGGGCAAGCTGGCCGTGGTGGTGTCATCCCGCCGCCCTCCGGGAGCCCCGGCCCCTGCTTCCACCCTGGAGCTCTGTGACGATGCCAACCCAGTGGACAATGAGTACTTCTTCGACCGCAGCTCCCAGGCCTTCCGCTACATCCTACACTACTACCAGACTGGACACCTGCATGTCATGGAACAGCTGTGTGCCCTCTCCTTCCTGCAGGAGATCCAGTACTGGGGCATCGATGAGCTGAGCATCGATTCCTGCTGCAGGGACAGGTACAGTCGGGCTTCCTGTTCACTGTCTTCTTCCCTGCCAGCACATGGTAGTGGGACCACCTGCCGTTTAGCTCTTTGAACAGTGCATGCTGAGCAGAGGCAGTCCTTTCTCGGGAGGAGGGTTGCAGCCAGGCAATTAATATCAAATTTACTAACAATCGGTGCTGACCCCTCCCTGCCTGGATGCTAAACTACTGTATGCATTAATATCATGGATTGACTGACTGATCAATTAAAACAGTCTGGGTGAGTGTGAGTTCAGGAGTAGGCTAAACAGTCTGAGCTTAGAAGTCCCTTATGTACTGTGTTGGCTCATTTGAGCTTGATGTGACCAGGAAATGTGTTTACCAACTCTGATATTGTACTCTTCCCAGCACTTAGTACAGTGTTAAACACACAGTAAGCACTCAATAAATATGATTGATGCAGTGCTTATAGTACACAGAGCCCTTACTGTACTATGCAGTTTGGAAAAGTACAACATAGTAGGTAGAAATGATCCCTGCCCACAAGAAGCCTTTAGTCAACTGGGGGAGACAGATATGAAAATAAATTGCAGACATGGGGAATAATAGGGTATAAGAACAGGTACATAAATACTCTGGGTCTGGGACTCACCAAAGTGCTTAAGAGGTACACAGCTAAGTGCATAAGGTGATGCACAGGGAAGGGAGGATAGGGCATATGAGAATTTAGTCAGGGAAGCTTCTTGAAGGAGATGTGATTTTAGGAGGGGTTTGAATAATAATAATAATAATAATAATGTTGGTATTTGTTAAGCGCTTACTATGTGCAGAGCACTGTTCTAAGCACTGGGGTATACAGGGTAATCAGGTTGTCCCACATGAGTCTCACAGTCTTAATCCCCATTTTACAGATGAGGTAACTGAGGCACAGAGAAGTTAAGTGACTTGCCCACAGTCACACAGCTGCCAAGTGGAAGAGAAGGGATTCGAACTCATGACCTCTGACTCCCAAGACCGTGCTCTTTCCACTGAGCCACGAGGTGGAGAGAGTGGTGGACTGCTGGATATGAAGGGGGAGGGAGTTTCAGGCCTGAAGGAGGCAAGGGGTTGAAGGCAGTAAAGATGAAACTGAGGTACAGAGGGTAGGTGGTTGTTAGAGGAGGAGGGTGTGGGGATTGTGTTATAGTAAGAGATCAGTGAAGTGAGATAGGAAGAAGAGATCTGATTGAGGGATTTAAAGCCAATGAGGAGGATCCTTGGGACCCTTAAGTTCTTGAAGTACTTAGAGGTTTAGGTCAGTATTTTCAGAAAGAGCTTAAAAGGAGGGAAATTAGTTCTTGTAGATGAGAAAGAAATGTGGTACAGCTCAGTTCATTTTCTAGAGGTGAAGAGGAACATAGTATTGGGAAAAAAAGAAAAAATAGATATCAAGTGAGAAGTCATTCTCCATGGATTCAGTCATATAAGAGGGTCTCTTAAGGAAATAGTTTCGGATTTTACCAGTAGCCTTTCAAGAGAAATTGAAAAGTCAGTCTGAGTCATCAAGGTTTTCTAAAGAAGTTCCTAGACATTTGGTTTGGAGAAAATAGGCTGTGCAGAAGCTTCTTCCTGCTGGAGTTTACACCTTCATTTCATTTGATTAACCACGTTACCCTCTCGGACAGGTACTTCAGGAGGAAAGAGCTAAGCGAGACTCTAGACTTCAAAAATGACAATGATGACCAGGAGAGTCAGCAAGAAAGTGAGCAAGATTTCTCTCAGGGGCCCTGCCCTAATTCCAGGCAAAGACTTTGGGATATCTTGGAGAAACCCAGGTCTTCGACTGCTGCCAGGATTTTTGGCACCATATCCATCATCTTTGTGATTATGTCCATCGCCAACATGGCCTTGATGTCAACAGATTTTGGCTGGTTGAATCCTCAGCTCCTGGAAGGTCTAGAGTACCTGTGCATTACCTGGTTCACTGGAGAATTTGCCTTGCGCTTGCTCTGTGTACGAGACCGATGTCACTTCCTAAGAAAAGTGGCCAACATCATCGACCTTCTGGCTATTCTTCCCTTCTACATCACCCTGCTGGTGGAGAACCTGAGTGAAGGTGAGACTACACAAGAGCTGGAAAACGTGGGTCGCATCGTACAGGTCTTGAGACTGCTCAGGGCTCTGCGTATGTTAAAGCTGGGCAGACACTCAGCAGGTATTCACACTTTGTTGCTGTACTTTTTCTTCCATTGTCAATGCTAGGAGCTCTGCTACCATAAACTGATGGATCAAATAACTCAGAGTGCTCTAACTGGATTACAACTGCACCTTCCTTCTAGAAATATATTTTCCCTTCTCAGATGTAGCTCCCCACCCTCTCCCTGCCCTGAATCCTATAAATGTTTCAACTTGAAGCTTAGCAGATCACACAACAGCACATGAAAAAGTGTTGGCTGCCTGGCTTTTCATCCTCTCGAAAAGGCCCCTTGCCCTTTTTTATAACCGATTATCTGAGGGCATACCAACTGTCAAGCCGTGGACTCGGGGACCTCTGTATGTATGTTGAGCAGACTCTAACTGGGGTTGAAAGCATTTTGCTGTTCCATCCATTCCTGTTCTTCCCAGGGCTAAACACCCCACGGCCAATCAAGATCCACACCTGGACATTGCACATTTCCGGCCTCCCTCACAGCTCCCAGATAAAGCTTGACAGGTAGTGACTGTAGTAATGGTGATAATAGTAATAATAGTATCTATTGAGCACTTTGTGTGCTAGTGGTAATAGTAATAGTAGTATCTATCGAGTACTTAACTCTGCGCAGAACACTTCACTTAGCATTGGGAGAGAATTCACAGGAGGGAATTAGCCATGGACTCCATTCTAATCCCGGCTCTGTTAGTTGTGTGACTTTGGGCAAGCCACTTAACTTCTCTGTGCCTCAGTTACCTCATCTGAAAATGGGGATTAAGACTGTGAGCCCCATGTGGGACAACCTGATGACTTTGTGTCTACCCCAGCACTTAGAACAGTGCTTGGCACATAGTAAGCACTTAACAAATATCATAATTGTTATTATTATTATTTAGAGGGCATTAATTTCCAATCAGGGGTATCTCTATGACTTGGGAAGCAGCAGCAATTTGAGACATCAGAAATCTTAACAACAACTGTACTAGTCTCTGGAGAAAAGCTGAATCATACTAAACATATAATCTCTAGCTTCTAGGAAATTCCATTGCAAGACATGTTAAGCCCATGGGCACAGGAAGAAAGGGACATGTTATAGAGTTGAAAACACAGCAAATAAAGCCTTATTCATTTGAATCACCCCAAAATTGGAATTTCCCTTAAAGATTCTCTAGTCACATTTTCTACTCCAGTTTACATAACTGGCTCTGATCAGAGGTTTTCCACAAACAACTCTGAAAAGAACCAGTCTTTGTTTTCTGACAGACATAATGGGATGCTTTCTAAATACACATATACAAATGCTTCCCAGGCATTTGATTTCTAAATGCACACTTGAGCCTCTCATTTTCTTTTCAAAAAAAAATGTAGGGGAGGTGAGTAGAAAATAACTGTAATTTGTCCTTTATATCACTTCCCTTCAAGGCTTCTCACTTCTTAAACAAGGATCATCCCAGTTTATAGACAGGTTAAAAATTGCAACTACAGCCTGATATCACTATATTTAAAATGATCTATTAGAGGAATTTTGCACTTAGTCTTTGCATTGACTATGAGTATGTGAAGTTTATCAAAATTGTAACTGAGTTAAATTCTTCCACATTTGAAGTGGGATGGGCAAAGCTGTTAAAACAGTGTTTTGATTTATATCACCTTTGGTCTCTAGAATCAAATATCTGAGTTTATTATTCTTTGATATGTCATTTACTCACATATTTCTTCCCCCCTTTCCCTATCTCTCCCCCCACTCCCCAAACCCGTTTCCCTGATTTTTGAGGCAGAAATAAAAGCTTTCATAAGGAAACGAAGAATCAGGGTACATTAACATCAAAGATACAAGCTAGTGCCTTAGAGTTTCAAGCCCGTGCACCAGGTAGTGCTGAGTACCAAGCACTCAAATACCACTGATTAACTGAGGGCGGGAACAATGAAGAGGAGGAGGATAATGGGGAGGGGGTTGCTGTAATTCACTAAGTGCCTATTATATGCAGCACTTGAAAGAGTGCAATAGAGGTAAACCCTCAGTCTCAGTGGCTTATACACCTTCATCTTCCATTTTTTTCTTTTTTATAGTATTTGTTAAGCACTTATGTGTCAAACACTGTTCTAAGTGCTGGGGTAGATACAAAGGAATTAAGTTGGTCACTGTCCTTGTCCTACATCAGAGTCACAGACTAAGCAGAAGGGAGAACAGGAGAACTGAGGCACAGAGAAGTTGCGACTCACCAAAGCGTTTGGCAGAGCTGGATTAGAAACCAGGTCTTCTGATTCCCAGTCCACTTTATTCTTCTTCTATTCCCTTTATTGCTAGACTTATTCCCCCATACAACAGTCCCTTGCCTAGACTGCAAAACTTCGCCAAAAAATAGGATGTTTGCTAGTTAACATCAAAGTTGGAAAACATGGCCTAGTGGAAAGATCTTCAGCCTGGGAGTCAGAAGACTTAGGCTCTATTCCTAACTATTACATTTGCCTGTTGTGTGACCTAGGGCAAGTCATCTAACTTCTCTGTGCCTCAGTTTCTTCATCTGTAAAATGGGGATGCAATACCTGTTCTTCCTCTTGGACTGTGAACCCAAAGTAGGACAGGGCCTTTATCCAATCTGAAAAACTTGCTTCTATCCCAGAATTTCCAACCGTGCTTGCCATATAATAAGCACATAAAAATACCACAATTATCATTACTATTAATTTATCTGCCTTCAAAAATAAACAGAGCTAGTTTCATCCAGGATTTGATTAGGGGATATGTTGGGAATTTTCTCTTTAACAACCAAACATAAAATAAGCTTTTTCACTCAGACTTTGCCATTTAATTATAGACTGCACAACTGTGACCCAGTGTTCCCAAATTGACACTTTTAAAAGTTTAGATTGTTAAGCATATTGAGTAATACCTTGCATTTGTATAGTACTTATTTCTTCAAAGCACTTTCACATCAATTATGCCACTGATCCTAACACCATCTTTGTATGGTAGGGAGAGATAGGTATTGTTACCCCCATTTTACTAATGAGGATAAGTGAGTTACTCAAAGTCACCCAGCAGGCCAGTGGAAGAGCTGAGATTAAAACCCAGTCTCCTACTTCCTAACTCCAAGCTAATTTTTTATGGTATTTGTTAAGCGCTTACTATGTATCAAACACAGTTCTAAGAGTTTGGGTAGGTGCAAGTTAATTAGGTTAGACACAGTCCCTTTCCCACATGGAGCTCACAGTCTAAGTAGGAGGGAGAACAGGCATTTAATTCCCATTGAGGGAACTCAGGCCCAGAGAAGTTGTGACATACCCAAGGTTGCACAGCAAGCAATTGGCAGAGCCAGGGTTAGTCCTCTGCCTCCCAAGCCTGTGTTCTTTCCACTAGGCCATACTGCTTCACCACTTCTATTTCCACTACAACATGCTACCCACAGATTAATTGCTTATCAACATTTGGCAATAGGCTATTTTTAGAAACTAGTAAAGAAACACCAACTTTTGTTCCACCATTTAGTGGTGACTGAGTCAGACAGAGTAAAACTAATTCTTAGAAGGTATCTTTTGGTCTCAACTGGAAATGCATTGTCTTCAGGTTAAAATGCAGGCATTCTTCTAGGAATTCTCCCTGCAGAATTCCTTCAAGGTTCAGTTCCAATTTGGACACATCTATCTTGGTCTTAAGCAGTTTCCCACTTCTACCACACTATAAGCAGGCAATCCTGAAAATGCCATGAAGCAGTATATTTGCTCTGAGAGCTCTAGGGATCTCCAAAGAATTGATGAAATGAGAATCCGGCTCCAGATATATCTGAATAGGATTCCTTACTTCCCTGAAACTCAGCAGAGAAGCATTGCCCCAGAATACCACTGAGACACTCTCTGAAAGACCAACACCTGGGGGTGTGATAAGCAAGCTCAGTGACGGTGTAGTTATCTCCAATGTACAGGGAACAAGGGGAGACAAAATTGTAGCCCTTACAGGGTTTTCAAGAGGCTCCATTGAAGGTTGAAAGATTCCCCCTTTCCTTTCCCCATTTATAGTGTGTAGTATCTGGGTTAGGTATGGAACCTCCACTTAAAATCCCGCTGAACATGTGTGGAGTTACCCAATCACTGGGTCTTTGTCCCCCAACCAGGAGTTACTTATCAAAATCATAACATATAGGCAGTTCCAGGGAGCTAATTAAAAATGCAGCTTCCTATTCAAAATTGTCCATTTCTTGGTGGGGAAAAACAACAACAAGAAAACATAACAAGAGCTCCTTTGGCCAAACACTGGGGCCTTTGAGAGTTCTTCATAGTTGATTCCTTTCATCAGATTGCTCAGATGCCATACATTCCTTAAAATGTCAGCCTATGATTAGATGACACCTTGCTACACAATCCTGAAGCTTTTAATTTTTCATTGAGAGATTTTAGTCAGACTAAAAAATAATAATAATATAATTCTCAGGCAGCAGCAGGAAGAATCCAAAAAGAGTACCAAGCATTTCATCCAGAAGGAGTCCCGCACTTTCTTGTATTATAGTCCCGCACTTTCTTGTATTAAACTTGTCAATTATGAAAGTCACAAACTGGTGTAAGTGGTAACTTGACTCCCTAAAAGAACTGTGTTCACCCCACAAAACAGGCTGAGATTTTAAGGAATGCATGACATATGAGTAATTAATCAACAGTACTTACTAAGTGCCTACTGAGTGCCAGGCACTATATTAAGAGTTTGGGGGAAGCAGAAAGAAAGTTTCCTGTCCTCAAGGAGCTTACAAATGATTTAACAGTTTTAGAGCATGATGGGAGCCAACCAGGGGTAGGGGGAGAGGGCATGGGGCCTATAATAGTAGAGCCCTAAATTCCTTAGTTTCCAGGAGAAATATGCTTCTTCAAAGCTAATCTCTCTCTCTCCCCTCAACTCTCAATCACTGCTGCCTGAATTGTGGCGTGCTATCATTCAATCCCCGGCACTGCCTTGGCTAGATCTCAACTATCTGGCCACCAACCTCTCAATCACATCCTGACCCTGGACTGGAACGGCCTCCCTCTTCATATCCGACAGACCATTACTCTCCCCACCTTCAAGTGTTATTGAAGGCACATCTCCTCCAAGAGGCCTTCCCTGATTAAGCCCTTTTTTTCTCTTCTTCCACTGCCTTCCGTGCTCTCCTTGACATGCTCTTTTTATTCATCACCCCTCCCAGACCCATAGCACTTATGTAGATACCTGTAATTTTAGTTATGTAAATGTCTGTCTCCCCTTCTAGATCATAAGCTTGTTATGGGTAGGGAACGTGTCCGTTATATTTTATTAAGTACTAGGGAGAGTATAGTGCTGTGCACACAGTAAGAAATCAATAAGTACAATTGACTGAAGTGGAAAATCCCCAAGGATGTAGAGTCCCACCATCAACTCTCCTCATGTCCAGAAAAAAGGCACCCATTGCCTAAAAGGGAAGGGGGTGGAGCAGCTAAGTACACATGGAGTGCCACCTTCATAATAATAATGACAATAACATTTGATGAGCACTTATGTGACAGGCACTGTACTAAGCACTGGAGTGGATACAAACAAATTGGGTTGGATACAGTCCCTTTCCCATGTGGGGCTAACAGTCTCAATCCCCATTTTACAGATGAGGTAACTGAGGTATGGAGAAGTGAAATGACTTGCCTAAGGTCACACAGTAGACATGTGTTGGTGCAGGGATTAGATACCATGACCTTCTGACGCCACTATGCCATGCTGCTTCTCATACTTGCTTCCTACAGAGCGTTGGAGTTTTGCTAGGTTTGGAGGCAAAACTAGCCCCCCCAGTACTTATGCATGGTTAAGTCATAGGCTCAGTGTTGGATTTTTTTAAAAAGCTGCTGGAACGATATATTTGGTCCCGAAACCTAGTGTAAGAAAATAGACTGATAGTCCCGTGGTTTTATCCTTAGATCCTTTGGGAGGGAGCTAGACTAGCCTGGCCCTCAAGAAAGCAGAATAATGATTCCTTGAAATTGAAAATGGAAAATATCACTCTGCCTTTCTTTCTGTCCATTTATCATGTCAATCATATTTATTGAGCACTTACTGTGGGCAGAGTAATAATGTTGGTATTTGTTAAGTGCTTACTAGGTGCCGAGCACTGTTCTAACACTGGGGGAGATACAGGGTAATCAGGTTGTCCCACATGCGGCTCACACACTTTTAATCCTTATTTTACAGATGAGGGAACTGAGGCACAGAGAAGTTAAGTGACTTTCCCACAGTCATACAGCTGACAAGTGGCAGAGCCGGGGTCGAACTCATGACCTCTGACTCCGAAGCCCAGGCTCTTTCCACTGAGCCACGCTGCTTCTCCGCGCGTACTTCCACAGAGTACTGTACTAAGCACTTGGGAGAGTTGTCCACAATGACCTTACAGTCTAGACGGGGTTGGGGGGAAGACAGATATTAATATAAATAAATGAATTACAGATATGTACATAAGTATTTTGGGACTGGGTAGGGGGAGGGGGTGAATAAAGGGAATAAGTCTGCGTGAAGCAGAAGGGAGTGGGAGAAGAGGAAAGGAGCGCTTAGTCCGGAAAGTCCTCTTGAAGGAAACATGCCTTCAAAAGGTTTTGAAGCAGGAAAGAGTAGGATTTGGGGAGGGCATTCCAGGACAGTCAGGATGTGGGCAAGAGATCAGGAGGTAAAGTGAGAAAGTGGGCAGGGATTGTCTCTCTCTGTTGCTGAATTGTACATTCCAAGCACTTATACAGTGCTCTGCACACAGTAAGCTCTCAATAAATATGACTGAATGAATGAATGAAGGTTGGCATTAGAGTTATAAAATATGCGGGCTGGGTTGTAGTAGGAGAGTAGCGAGGTGAGTAGGAAGGGGAGAGGTGATTGAGTGTTTTTAAAACCAATGATAAAGAGTTTCTGTTTGAAGCAGAGGTGGATGGGTAAATGCTGGAGGTTCTTGAGGAGTGGGGAAACATGGCCTGAATGCCTCTGTGGAAAAATGATCCAGGCAGCAGAGCTAAGTACAGACTGGAGTGGGGAGAGACAGGAGGTTGGGAGGTCAGCAAGGAGGCTGATACAGTAATTAGGTTGGGATAGGATAAGGGATTGAATTAGCATGGTAGTAGTTTAGATGGAGAAGAAAGGGTGGATTTTAGTAATGTTGTGAAGGTCAAACCAACAGGAATTAATTATGGATTGAATATATCAGTTGGAAAGGAAGAGCGGGACCAGGGCAGTGAAGGCCAATATCAGTTTAAAGATACAAAGGCCTATTATTCATTGGATAATGCACATCTGCTTTTTCACATATCTGCAGAAGACAAAAAACATAATTTTTAAAAAATTCCTGTTAGGTCTTTGTAAAAAAAACTCCATTCCAATAAAATTAATTTTCAGAAGGCAGGAATGTCCAAAAGACTAATTTTAGTGAATGCAATAGCCACAAAGAGTCAAAAAGACTTCTGATTAATGCTTGAAATCCCAATGTAGTGATTGGGAAATCTAGAGGATGCAGGACTTCATAAGAATTCAGGAGTTCTGTCAGAGAAACTGGACAGATTCCTCTAGCTGCCCTGCCTCATTTCTCCATCTATGATATGGACAAAATGCTTATTCCTCCCTACTTCACAAGGTATTTTGAGAACAATTATTATAATGGTGTCATAACTCTGAAATTTTCTGGGAAAAGATGTTACAGGCAAGCATCATTATATTTGGATCATTATGTAATACTATTACAATTTTTTTTATGTTACAGGGTTACGATCTCTTGGGATTACCATCACTCAATGTTATGAAGAAGTTGGTCTGCTGCTGCTTTTCCTTTCTGTAGGAATTTCTATATTTTCAACTGTGGAATATTTTGTGGAACAGAGTATTCCTGATACAACTTTCACAAGTGTGCCCTGGGCATGGTGGTGGGCAACAACTTCTATGACAACTGTTGGTTATGGTGACATTAGACCAGACACTACCATGGGTAAAATAGTGGCCTTCATGTGTATACTATCAGGGATACTAGTTCTGGCCTTGCCTATTGCAATAATAAATGATCGTTTCTCTGCTTGTTATTTCACTTTGAAGCTAAAAGAAGCAGCTGTTCGGCAAAGGGAAGCTTTGAAGAAACTCACAAAAAATATAGCCACAGACTCAAGTATTAGTGTTAACTTGCGAGATGTATATGCACGAAGTATCATGGAAATCCTGCGGTTAAAAGGCAGAGAAAGAGCAAGTACTAGAAGCAGTGGTGGAGATGATTTTTGGTTCTGAATATGTTTTCAGTGTTTTCTACCTAAAACATTCTATGGAGTTATCTGCAGTGATAAATGTGCCTGCTTTTGTTATTCATTCAGTATGGCCTCTCTGCGTTGTCTTTGTTCTGTCAGAGTACTTAGTATTTTCTAAGACACACCACAGCATAGGTTGGAATCAATTATCTTTCATGATAAGATATCAAAATGGCAAAAGCAATTTACAGAGTGGAACAACTAATCCACCCATACATGAATTTTAGTTTACTAATTCAGTAAATTCTACACGGAAGCAGAAAGCACACATCTGTACTGAAGTTTTTACATGGTCCCTAGGTTTTTTTCTTCTGAAAATAAAAGAGAAGGAAAATTGAAAGGGCCAGAAGCAGTAAGCAATCATTAAGCTATATGAAATAGTTTTTCCATATTCACTGAGACTTCCTAATGGATTAGTAACTATGAACATTAATTAGATTTGTGATTTCTATGGATTATATGGACCAATGTCGATTAATCCAATGGGAGCACTTACTTTATGCTGAGCACTCTACTAAACATTTGGAAGAGTACAATAGACTTGTAGACATGATCCTTGTCCTCAAGGAGCTTACAGTCTAGTACGAGAGATACGCTACATGGCCTTACTTGGAAATAATGGATGAAAAAAAAGATTTACTAGGCATGTATAAGATAGCAATTTCAGAGTAACTATTCAGAGATTAATATGCATTTCAACTTCAAATTGCAGTATGTACTTAATAAACAGATTTGTTTTATACTATCATCATGAGAGAACTGTGTTTATTTACAACATTGAACTCAGAGGTGATGTCTTAACATGCTTTCCTTAAATTGAGAAGCATTTTAGAAAATCATCAACTTAAGAAATAAAAGAGTCCTTGATTTTCCTGATAGATTAATGACCAAGATTATCAAATTTTTTTAGGCATTGGAATTACTGTGATTGTGGCTACTAAACTGGAGAACTTTCTAGGAAGTACAAATGTACATTATAGTAAATAGCTGGATTTTTTTGACAAAGATAAAAATAAAATACTTACCTATATCCTTTCTGAATATGAATATATCCACATATATGAATACACAAACATAATTTGCATTCATACTTTGACTGGTTAAAGTTCAACTCTACTGAGCACTTACTGTGTGCAGAGCACTGTACTAGGCACTTGGGAGAGCAGTTGGTAGACAAGTTTCCTGCTATTTCAGTTGCTTTCCATGCTGCTGGTATCAAAGAGATTGTCAACCAATCCCACCTGGGTGCCATTTCCCTTCCTTTTACATTTCAGAGTTTCACAATTCATTAAAGAGCTAAACACACCATTCGAGACAGCCTTTTCCAGCAAACTAGTACCAGTCATTGGAAAGATTAAGATTCTGAGAGGGAGATTGGAAAACAACAAAGGGTGCTGCAAATGACAAACACAACATAGTGCAAAATGAGTTATGGGTGGCATAAATGGATCCCTTAATTTAAACCTACCCACACTCTTCAAGAGTAACATTATTTTCAAATATAAAGGACTGTTCTTCATCCACACATACCTAAGCCATACACACATAACCATAAGTAACCATATAGAAATACATAAACCATCTGCACAAATTGGTAAAAATGTTCACCAATATCAACTGTTGATTGGAGTCACTAAGCTCCAGAAAATGAACTCCATGCAACTGTATCAATACTATAATGAGTCAATCAGTGGTACTTATTGAACACTTACTGTGTGCAGATCATTGTACTAAATGCTGTACAGTCCCCTTGTGCATGGCAAAACTTTAAGTCATGGAAGAGTTTGAAAGTAAATCTTTTGTCAAGGAAACGGCATAGAAATGTGTGTTTCCTTTAAAAAATGGCATTAAAGTTGCAGATCCAATATCTTGTGAATTCACAGAGTGTTCATATAATTCAAAAATCATCTGGGCTAGCTAAATAAACTTGATACTCTCAGGAGGTTTAAAATATTCGAGAAGGGTGTTTTTTTTTTCCCCCAGAAACTAACTGAAAAAATTTTTTATTCACCCCCATAAAAGTTAAGATTCAGTTTCAGACAGTTCTTGCAGTGTGTAGGGCACACATCAAGTGGCAATGAAACTTTATTCTGCCATACAGGGCTTGACAAATTACTTAAAGCTCTAAACTAGCTAAATACATCCCAGTATTTACAAGTTTTCATAACTTGGGAAGACTAAAAACTTTCTAGGTGATTCCACTGAAGTAATACAGCAAACATTCATAAGTTATTTCCCCCAGATGAAATGACTTTAGTACATATTTTAGATGAGGAAGCAGCTTTCTCCCAAGATGCATCCTCTCTTGGGAATTGCTGCCTCATGGGCCCAGGAGACCCTTTCTCCAAGGGAGAGGGAAAAATAGGGGAAAGCTTGGCCTACCAAAGAAATAATTTTTCAATAATTTTTATCAATCCATTTCCCTTTCAAGGGAGAATGAAAGCACTGGTTATGTGAAAGGGAGTACATAATCATTCAATGATATTTATTGAGCACTTACCATGTGCAGAACACTGACCTAAGTGCTGGCAAGATTAGAATATGACAGAGTTGGTAGACATGTTCCCTGCTGACAAGGAGCTTACAGTCTCCTTCCCAACTTCTGAAGATAAGAATTAATGACCCACATTGGTTACTCCTATAATCATATTTGCAAAGGGAATTTTATTATTTGTCAAAGTACTATAGCATTTTTAGAAATGATCCAGTGCTTCTAGGTAGAGATCATATTTGTAGTTTTGGCAAACATTAAACTTCTGACAGTGTTTTAGAAGGCTTATTAAAATTATCTCCCTTCCCAGCACTGTTTGATCTTCCACTTATTTATGGGGTAAATTCTCCTTAAGCAGATCCTGTGAGGACAGAAATCCTGGAAGGTGAAACTCATAATCTCTTTCAGACTAATCTGTTCATTACAACAGCTATTTATAGAGTGGTTTCTTCAAGATACCATATTGGCAGGTAGAGGTCTCATCCACCTGTCCAAAAGTAATTCATATGAAAGGGACAGCCTAGTACATCCATATTGCAAAGTCTGATGAATTATAGATCAAGCATAGCTGCAATGCCACATTACTATTCATCTTTCATTTCCAGTTTTAGAGCCTCTTAGACATTATCACAATTCTTAATTATAATGAAGAGCAACGGGAGTCAACACCAAACCCTATCAGCTATGCAAATTAACACTTGCCTAGAGCCTGAAAGAAATTGAGTTGAGCCTATAGCAGTGCTAAGGCTCTGAACAGGCAAAGCAAGGTATCTCTCATGACCAAAGTTCCACATTTTGGAAAGGTGGCTATGCCCGGTGGCAATTACTGGGCAACTACTGTATTTAGAAAACTGTATTAGATACTTGGCAGCATACATTAAAAGTAATTGGTGGTATTGACCCTCAAGCAGAAAATCACCAAGCAAAATTAAAAAATAAACCAGCAATACTCACAGCAGCATAACTGTGGTGGGTGAGACACAAAGAGAATGGATAATTGAGAATATTCAAGTGATAATAATAATAATGTTGGTATTTGTTAAGCGCTTACTATGTGCAGAGCACTGTTCTAAGCGCTGGGGTAAACACAGGGGAATCAGGTTGTCCCACGTGGGGCTCACAGTCTTAATCCCCATTTTACAGATGAGGGAACTGAGGCACAGAGAAGTTAAGTGACTAGCCCACAGTCACACAGCTGACAAGTGGCAGAGCTGGGATTCAAACTCATGAGCACCTTTCAGTGGTTACTGAAAGGTGCATTCAAAGAAAACAAATTCAAGCAGGTATGCAGACATGACACACACACACATGTATTGCATATAGATAGATATATGAATATATTTCAATGGTAGTTAAGCACTTACTATGTGTCAAGCACTGTTCTAAACACAGACGTAGATACAAATTCAAAAGGGGGGGGACTAAATCCCTGCCCTACATTTGGCTCACAGTTTAAATAATGACCAAAAACAGTGAAACAGTTCAAAAACAGTGGATTGTTGAACATCCACAGCAGCTAAAAGATCAGCCTGGCAGCAGTAACTGAGAAAGAAATTTCTTTCCCACCAAGACCAAGGGAATGGCTCCAAAACAGAGACACACCTTCCAGATGAAGATGAGCATTAAAAGTAATAGTTTGTCACAGTTTGGACTCGGGTTCTAATTTAATCTGACATTTGTTGCTATGTGACCTTGGGCAAATCACTTAACTTCTCTATGCTTCAGTTCACTCATCTGGAAAATGGAGATTCAGTACCTGTCAGCCCTATGTGAGACCTGATTAACCTGCATCTATTCCAGTGCTTGGCACATCATAAGTGCTTAACAAATACTATTGTTATTATTATCATTCATCACCATTGATATTTACTGAGCACTTACTGTGTACAGATCACTGTACTAAATGCTTGGGAGAGTACAGTACAATCATTATAATTACAATGTAGTTCTTAGTCTCCTCCCATTAAATAACTCCTAACAGTTGGATTTTAGGACTCTCTACCACCCAAATCCCTTTTTCCTATCAGCTCTTCTCTCTGGCTACGCTCCAGCTCACAAGTTACCTTCTAACTGTATCTTACTCTCAGTTCTTCCAGCCCCAAACCAATATTTATAGTGGGCTGGCTGGATGAGAGCAGGTGGTAGAGAAGAGTGAGGAAGATGTTCAAGGCGGCAGTCCACCCCTCTGCCTAGAACCTACTCCACGACATCCCCTCTGACTGCTCTCCCCCATCCCACTACAGTTCAGCCTCAGCCCCCTGACCCATTTGGCAGCACCAGAAGGCAATTACCTCAAGTCATGGTAGGGGCTATGTTAGCAGGGGCAGTATTGAAGCAGCGTGGCTCAGTGGAAAGAGCACGGGCTTTGGAGTCAGGGCTCATGAGTTCGAATCCCAGCTCTGCCACTTATCGGCTGTGTGACTGTGGGCAAGTCACTTAACTTCTCTGTGCCTCAGTTCCCTCATCTGTAAAATGGGGATTAAGACTGTGAGCCCCACGTGGGACAACCTGATTCCCCTATGTCTACCCCAGCGCTTAGAACAGTGCTCGGCACATAGTAAGCGCTTAACAAATACCAACATTATTATTAGTGAAGTCCCCAAAGGAGCGCACAATGTTAGAGTTGCTAAAATGAAATTCAGCAGAAATAGAAAAGCCAGGAGAAACTGGATGAGACCGGGTAAGGTTCAGGATACAGGAAGGGATAACAAGAAAGCTAAGGGCTAGGAATCAGAAGAGTGAGTTTATTCCCTGGAACATGTGTAGAAGTGTGATGCCAAGCAATAACTGCTTCCAGAGAAAGGGATTTCCTTCAGACTTCTAAGGAGCCTTGATCATGGCACCCAAACTGTGTGTGCATATTTATTTACAGACCTGATTATTTTCTAAATAAATCAAACTTGGAGCTAGTTGTCTTGTACAAATGCTCCCTGCCTATATCATGGGTAATCACTAGGCATATCAGTAGTGCCAAAACTAAAGATGTTTTCTTATCCTGGGCAGGGAATTTTACCAACTCCATTATATTGTACTCTCCCAAGTACTTAGTACAGTGCTCTGCACACAGTAATCACTCAATAAATAATTGATTGAGTCTATTCTGTTGTCAGTGTAAACACATAGGGATAGAAATGAACAGACTGTGTATAAAAAAGGCAGTTTTAAGAAAAGCTGCAGGGAGGGTTGTACTCCCTCATCTTCATCAGCTCTGCCAATATCTAGGTACACATTAGCAACTCTCTCCTAAATTATGTGAATCCTGCCTTTTTGAAGAGAGTCTTTTGGGGGATCTGTAGCACTCCAGATAAGCCTCTGATAAATGTTCCATTACTGTTAATACACTAATTGAAGTTTAGGGCACTCCATGTTTGTATATGGTAACTCTTTGGGAATCATTAGGACTTGACAACTGGACAAGGTATTTTTCCTGACTCGTTTGGGAAGTTGGGCTGGTTACTGTTCTCCTGATTCCTCAACTGGAATAACAATAAAGCTTTTCTCGTTATGATGCTATTTCTATATGCTACAAAACCAATGGCTGAAGAACAGAGCTTCATGTTTCCATAAATTATCTGCTCTGCATAGATGTAGGTTGGTGTTGAATACAATCACTGGAGAATAAAATGAATTCAGCTATCAATAGAATGTAATTCATCTATTGTCAACCGGTAGTTTCCAAGAAAGATGTCCTTTAACTTTTTCCACAAATTGTGCATTCTTGTTCTTCTTCTGTCTCCTGAAATTCTGTCTTTTAAACAGTCAGTGATAACACTCACACTTATCTAACAATCAACTTCCTTGAGGAGCAATTGCTATTTGCCTGAATAGAGAATTCTCTTGGGAAATTTATCATTATAGATTTCTTCAGTGTGTATTGTATATCATGATTGCTCTACTACTGTCATTGATATAAATTACTACCAAGTGTTGCATATGTGAAGAGAGAAAAACAGTTCCTATGGAAACAATTTTCTGTTCTATGTTTGAAAAGAATATTCTGCAAAGCAATAAATAGCAGCACCTTGACCACAATCCAGGAGGAGATGATGAAAAGAATATTTAAAAGAGGTTTCTCCTTTGACTTTATTTGCTTTATTTACTGCCTTATCTTTGTTTGTACTGAGTATTGGGTCTGGACTATTGATTTCTAACCAGAAGCTGCTTACCCAACTCCAGTGGTTGCCTATCAACCTCCGCTCCAAACAAAAACTCCTCATTCTTGGCTTCAAGGCTCTACATCACCTTGCCCCTTCCTACCTCTCCTCCCTTCTCTCTTTCTACCGCCCACCCCGCACGCTCCGCTCCTCTGCCGCCCACCTCCTCACCGTCCCTCGGTCTCGCCTATCCCGCCGTCGACCCCTGGGCCACGTCCTCCCGCGGTCCTGGAACGCCCTCCCTCCTCACCTCTGCCAAACTGATTCTCTTCCCCTCTTCAAAACCCTACTTAAAACTCACCTCCTCCAAGAGGCCTTCCCAGACTGAGCTCCTCTTCTCCCTCTACTCCCTCTACCACCTCCCCCTTCACCTCCCCGCAGCTTAACCCTCTTTTCCCCCCATTTCCCTCTGCTCCTCCTCCTCTCCATTCCCATCCCCTCCCCTCAGCACTGTACTCGTCTGCTCAACTATATATATATTTATTACCCTATTTATTTTGTTAATGAAATGTACATCGCCTTGATTCTATTTAGTTGCCATTGTTTTTACGAGATGTTCTTCCCCTTGACTCTATTTATTGCCATTGTTCTTGTCTGTCCGTCTCCCCCGATTAGACTGTAAGCACATCAAACGGCAGGGACTGTCTCTATCTGTTGCCGACTTGTTCATTCCAAGCGCTTAGTACAGTGCTCTGCACATAGTAAGTGCTCAATAAATACTATTGAATGAATGAATGAATGAATGAATACTAAATAATTCCTTGATCATGTCTGAAGAACTTACATGTTTTATGGACAGAATATCATTCCACTATTTCTTTTTGTGAAAGAAAGTGTGGACAAAGTCAAAAAAAAAAATAAATCTAGATCTTTATACATCAAAAAAACCCCACAAAAAAGAAGAAAAAAGCAATGTGTCCAGGTTTTTGTGTGGGTATTAACTTCAAAGTATTTTTCCATCAGAAGTCTGCCATTCAACTCAGTATTCCCAACAGGGAAAAGTTCAAAAAGTTCCAGAGGGGATGGAACAATTTTTAGTCACTGGGTTATGATTACAGAGAAATGGCACTGTCTAAACTATGCCCTAGCCCTTCCCACAAACCAATATCCTATTTCAGCCAATCCCTTGGCCTGGTTTAGAGAAGGCTGGAGACTCTGGATGGCAGGACTTAGAAAGGAAGAGAAGGGGACAAATTTCTTCCAGTCTTCCTAGACTCCTAGTCTCCAAAATATCAAAAAGAATTTCAAATTGATTCAACTTGCCAAAAGTCATTAGAACCTATCATATACATGATGTTGCTCAATAATTATAATAATGATGGCATTTATTAAGCGCTTCCTATGTGCAAAGCACTATTCTAAGCATTGAGGGGGATACAAGGTGATCAGGTTGTCCCACGTGGGGCTCACAGTCTTAATCTGTGAAGCAGCAGAAGAGCTGGAGAAGCAGCGTGGCTCAGTGGAAAGAGCCTGGGCTTCGGAGTCAGAGGTCATGAGTTCGACTCCCGGCTCTGCCACTTGTCAGCTGTGTGACTGTGGGCAAGTCACTTAACTTCTCTGTGCCTCAGTACCTTCATCTGTAAAATAGGGATTAAAAGTGTGTGAGCCCCACGTGGGACAACCTGATTACCCTCTATCTCCCCCAGCGCTTAGAACAGTGCTCGGCACCTAGTAAGCACTTAACAAATACCAACATTATTATTAATCCCCATTTTACAGATGAGGTAAATGAGGCACAGGGAAGTTAAATGACTTGCCCAAAGTCACACAGCTGACAAGCGGCAGAGCTGGGATTAGAACCCATGACCTCTGACTCCCAAGATCGTGCTCTTTCCACTGAGCTATGCTACTCAATGCACTTTGACATTACAGTAGCAGTTTTTACTTTAACCAAAAACAAGATTTAGGTAAAATTGCCAACTGTGAAGCTGCCAAGAATCTGTAAATGGCATCATATATATAATGTATTCATGTATAAAATATTAAAAAGGGATATATAAAAGGACATATATATATATATATACATATATATATATACATTCATAAATGCTTTTTAAAAAAATCAACTACTCATTTGTAAGAGATGGATTGGTAGACAGACAGATTACTTTTTGGAAGTTTTTTTGTGAAGTAGTTACTGCCTGAATTGTGGTAATACTGTTTTATCTATTTCATTTTTGTAAGCAATACTATTTAATTTCTTTATAAAAGAAAGTTGCATTCACATTAGCTAAGTCTAACAGCTTCATTTCCATTGCAGAAAATGATATTTTATCCAAAATACAACCAAATTTAATTTGTAATATTACTGAATTCTTTTTTTTCTCATACTGACTGTTCTGATATCCCATATTCCCAGGAAAGTAGTTTATATTGGGACAGAGCTGAAAAAACAAAAAAAAATCCTGGCCTCAACTTAATCAGTTTTATTTTAAATTATTCATATGAATGTTCTCAGACTGTTGAAAGATTGAAAGTCTCATGGTCCTGACAGAATGAAGCCAAATCATTTTAAGAATATTTAATTCCAACTGGTTCTCAAAAAAAAAAAAAAAAGAAAAGACACTCTGTAAATCTAATCTTCCAATTCTCAAGGTTTAATACAGCTTTGAATCTCCCTATTCAAACAGGCAATGTAATTCATATTTAGTAATTTTCCCCTCTGTGTCCATTAAAACTATAGGGTCTCAGAACAAGTAGTTAAAAAACTACTTGGAATTTAATTACACTCTAGAAATTTCTGTTTTAAGATGAGCAGATGATGTTATTGCTACAATAACCAACCTGTAAAAATAGTATGTTAGTCATGAAGGTAATTTTAATACAGTAGCTTTAATTTAACCCTTTGGCAGAAACAATCATGGCTGCTAATTTATTTTATAACCCATAATTCTTTGTTCAGGAAACTCATTTTACTTGAAAAAAATACACTAGACTCAATATGATTTCAAATATATTCCCCTTGGCTATGGCTCAAAGTTCAACTTACAGACTTTTCTGTTTATTAAACGTCTTTTTAACATTGTGTGATATTGCTGGCTTGCCAATTCCTCAATTTATTGATGGCATAATGTGTATATTGGTTTCCTCTGTTTTAGCTTCAGTAACTTATTTGCTAAAATTTCATGAAGTTTTCCATTTCTGACATTACTTTGAAATGCTTGAGTATGATTCTTCTATACATTGAGGATTTTGTAAATTCAACTCCATGGCACTGAATAGGGAAAATTTTAGTAAAACAGAAATCATCACTTTACCATGACATCTCTGCCCCATACAATCTTAAGTTCCTACACTTAGATCTTCTTCAACACATGGAAGAATCAAGCAACAACATTGTATCGTGACCTCCAAAGGATGGCATTGAGGTTATTAACAAAATTCACCTGTTACAACTTTTGGGGGCATATTTACAAGAAAGCTTGCAGTACCTGACATTCTCTTCATGTTTGTGTTTGCTGTGCTTTCTAGGGAGAGTGAAGTGAAGCATGAGGGGAGCAGCAGCACCAGAGTCAATTTTACAATGACAGCATCTGGACAGGAGAAAATTATCTTGGAAGGACTTGATTGAATAAATGCACTATACAGATAATCCACACATGAGTAATTGGAAATTTTCTGTTTATCAGATCTTATTCTTTCCACATTGCATGCCAAATGGGAAATTTGATCATTTCAGAACTTCAAAACCAGCTTAAGGAAAATAATTTCTAAGCAGAAAGGCAGTTATGCATTGTGTTTGACACTTCAATAATGATCAGTGGGACTAATCACACATGATGGCTTAGAAGAAATAGATAAAAGCTGCTCTCATATGCTCTCAGATGCATCCATTTTTGCTGAGAAAAGTACCTTGGCACTGTCACCTTCCTTCTGACTACTGATGGTTACTGTTCCTGGTATGCTCTGTATTCATTGGGCCAGGGGCAAAAACTCTTTCCACATGAACCCACAGCACAAGGTTTCTAAAAAACCCAGGGAAGACTGGTGGCTGTGGGAGTGCCCTGAACTCTGAGCCTGGAGAAGCCTGAAATTCTGCTTCCCTAATCTCAGCACACTACTGGTTTTGTTTTTAATTTTGTATATTTGTCTGTCATTTTAACGATTCATCATTCCTACTGTGTCTGTCTTCAGTCTCTTCTCATTTATATTCTTAGACTGTGAGACCACTTTCACTCCTAATGCTGCCCCCCAATCTGAAGGACAAGGATTATGTCCAATTCCCACCTGTTTAGTGTCTCCCACTGCATATAATAATAATAATGATGCATTTTTAAAGTGCTTATGTGTCAAACACTTTCTAAGCACTGGAGTTGATAGAAGCTAATTAAGTTAGAAACAGTTCCTGTCCCACATAGGACTCACAGTCTTAATTCCCATTTTACAGATGAGGTAAATGAGGCCCAGAGAAGTGAAATGAATTGCCCAAGGTCACACAGCAGACAAGTGGCCAAACTGGAATTAGAACCCAGGTCCTTCCGACTCCCAGTCCCATATTTAGCCACTATGCCACACTGCATATTGCAGTGCTGTGCACATAGTAGACACCTAATAAATACAAATACCCTTATTATTATTATTACTACCACTAGGCTTCAGAAATTGAATACTGGGACTAAGTTTTTCTCCTTCTGCTTTTTTAAGAAATTGAAAGCAGACTTTAGAGATTTGAAAATGCATATAAATGCATATATTGTACTAAACAGCTATAGGCATAGTCTTTTCCTTATGGATGAAAAATTTAAAGTGATAAGAGTGAAATTTCCCACCTGGGGGGGGGGGGAGGGAAATCAACCACTTTAAGCGTATCTACTGTGACTTGTATGTAGCCCTTGTAAGGTTATTAGCATGAAACATATAAGCCAAATCCATATATTAATTCACAAGGATGATTTTTTTTAAAAAAATCACTTAATTGTTCCCATTCATTCAAGAGTATAGAGAAAGAGCTGAAGAGGGATATAGGATAGGGATGAGATTTGCATAAGAGGCAAGGTTTACTATGTGTGCTATGTGACTGGCACAAAGTAAGCATTTAACAAATACCATTTAAAAAAAAAAAAGAACGTGTCCAAGCATTCTATCAAATCAGAAACAGTGTGGTGTAGTTAACAGAACACAGGCCTGGGAGTCAGAAGGACATGGGTTCTAAACCCAGCTCCACCACTTGTCTGCTGTGTGACCCTGGGCAAGTCACTTCACTTTTCTATGCCTCAGTTATCATATTTGTAAAACAGGGAATAAGACTCTGAGCCCCAGGTGGGACATGGACTATGACCAATCTGATTAGCTTGTATTTACCCCAGGACTTAGTACAGTGCTAAGTACATAGCAAACCCTTAAATGCTATAAAAAGAAGGCAGGCAGATTCCCATTAAGTCCTAAATAATTGAAAATGGGAGAAGAGGATAATTTAAGGATCTGTAAAGGTCCTCCACCCTACCCTGCCTTCAGTTCGCTCTGGAGAAAAATTGCCCCCAATCCAAATTACCGGGGTCAACCTGTGTCCCTTCCTCTGGAGTTCCATGCAAAGTCCCACCTCACTTTTCCCCATAACCAACTTCCGGTCACAAGATTATGTACTTTTGACATTTAAACTGTGAAGACAATTGATCAAGGGATGATATAAACCACTAGTTCATCTGATATTCTTAAAGGATTTCACCTGACTAAACTGTTGCATCACAAAAATACATCTATCCATCATGGAACTCTGAACAGCAAACTGGTTAGGCCATAGGAATAGGAGAGACTTTTCAATCCTAGCTGTGAAAAATTTTAAATGAAATTGAATTGCTCAACAATTGTTCTTAGCTATAGGGTAAAATGTATTGACTCTTGCTTCACTGTTCAGAGAATGGGAATATAATTTTCACTTTTATCTGAATTAAATTTCCCACAAGTACACAATGTTGATCATTAATATTAATAGATTTTTAAATTATATGGTAATATATCACATATGCATGACTTATAAGTGAAGGAACTGTGTTGTTCACTTCTATTGCAACTCCCAAGTCCTTAGTACTAGACTCTCAGTATATATTGTTCAGTGATGATCTTTGTGATATTTGCACCAATGCAGGAGAGACTTTTACAGGTAACCGTCTAACCAAGCTTAAGGGGAAAACATTTAAATGAGACCAATAAGGAATTTCAAACAATCAGAAAGATAAACTTTACTTAATTTTGTGAATAAATATTAGAAATGGAAATTCTAGGACCATCTTTTCTCTGTAGAGCTCTTTGTAAAACACAGCACATCTTTTAAGCAGGGTCTGGTAATTGGTTCAAGCATCAGATTAATTAAAAGTTCCAGCTGTTGGAATTTGAGATTTTAAAGCACTTGCTCAAATACAAATATTAAGATGAACAAATGGCTGGATTACTGTAATATCCTTAAATCACAAGACGGCCTGATGCAGGAGGTGCATGTGAGAGAGCTATGCTACACTAGTGACGAATTTAATCATATTAAACGTTTTTACTAGTGGAGAAAGGGAAGCACAAAAAAGCCAGTGGACTGTAAGCTCCTTCTGGGTAGAGAATGTGTCTACAAACTGTTGTTGAGTACTCTTCCAACTGCTTAATACAATGCTCTGCACACAGTAGGTGCCCCGAAAATGCTACTAACATTTTCAGTTTTAGAAAATGAAACTGAAAAATTTATGGAATTTAGGAGCAAGATGAAATTGATCAGCACAGACTTTTTTTAAAAACAAACTAGAAGCCTGAGGTTCTAAAAAAGTTACCACTTTTCAGGCTCGGATAAATCAGTCAATCAATAATACTTACTGAGCATCTGGGGGCAGACCACTGCACTAAGCTCAACAGGAGAATTCATTGGAATCATCAGACCTGATCCCTGCTTTCAAAAAGATCTGACATCACAGTGGTGATTGGAGATAAAGGGGTGGATCCTGGAAATTTTATGGAGGAAAACAACAGGCTTTGATGGCAGTTGGAATATGGGTGTTGAAGGAAAGGGGGTAGTCGATCATAATCATTAAGCTACAGGCTTGTTAAAAATAGAGAATGGTGCTTTCTCCTGGGATGGGAAAGGTAGGTGGAGAAAAGAATTTGGGAGGAAAGATTAGATTATTTTTGGACATATTGAGCTTGGAGTGTCAGGAATATATTCATGTAAGATGTCCTGGAGACAAGAGGAGAAATTAGATAGCATGGAAGGGAAGCGGCCAATGCTAGGTGAAGTAGTTTGGAGATGGTAGTTGAATCAAGGGGAGCAGATGAGTTCAAGGGAGTTTGTGAAAGTTTAAAGAGAAGGGGACCAAGAACAACGTCTTGAGAGCTAGCCACATTTAAGATGCGGAAGGCAGAGGGAAAGCTAGAAAAAGACAGAGAAAGATCAGCCAGAGAGGTTAGAGGAAAATGAGGAGCGAACTGGGAAAGAAAGAGTTTGATAGTGTTTCTGGGAGAAGGGAGAAATCCACATTATGAAAGATGGTCAAAAGTTGAGGAGAATCTTTTAGGGTTGGCAAAAAAGAAAACAGTGATGACTTTGGAAAGAACAGTCTCAGTAGGTCAAAATGAGTGAAATCCAGATGCTAGAAAGTCAAGAGATGTAGGTATTATACAACACATTTGATGAATAAGAGAAGTGCATAGAGCACGGGCCTGGTAGTCAAAGGAGCTAGGTTCTAATCTCAGTTCTGCTGGTTATCTGCTGTGTGTTACCTTGACAATTCAATTAACTTCTTGGTGCCTCAGTTGCCTCAACTATAAACCTGTTCTCCCTCCTACTTAGACAGTGAGCCCCATGTAGAATAGGGATTGGGTCAGACCTGATTTACTTTTATCTACTCCAATGCTTAGAAGAGTCCTGGACAATAGTAAGAGCTTTACAACTTTTTTAAATAGTCATGCCCAGAGAAGGATTTTTTAAAAAATAGGGAAGATGCAATATTTAAAGAGAAAGGGGAAGGATCCATCAGAGTGAGGGTGGTGGTCAGAAGGGGAGAAAGGGGGAGTATTTGTTTATGTAAGGTGAGGAGAGAGTCAGAGGTGCTGGTGGAGGGGTTAAATTTTGAAGACAGAGAGATCTCTTGAGGAAGAGTGAAAAGGATGAGAGAGAAAACATTTATGGAGAGTTCACACTTGAAGGTTTCAATTTCATTCATTGTCATATTTATTGAGCGCTTACTATGTGCATAGTACTGTACTAAGTGCTTGGAATGTACAATTTGGCAACAGATAAAGATAATCCCTGCCCAACACGGGCTCACAGTCTTTCATCGACGGATTAGTTGGCAAATCACTGGGGTGAAGTAACTAGAGGTACAAAGTGGAGGAATGAGGAGGGAGATAAATTAATGTTCTTGAGTGGAAATGAGAGCAATTGAGGTTGTAGGAAAGGATGAATTTCAAGTGTTTAGACAACCTGGTACCTGGATTTCTTCTAACCATGCTCCATGCCACAAACAGAGGAGAGAAAAACGTTACTGTAGAGGTGATCAGGACTGTGATTCCAGAGATGACCCTTGGCCTTATGCACCAGAAAGCCTCACTTCCTACACCTGGCAAATTTCAGAGAATCTGTAATCAATGATATTTAGGTGTTTACAGTGTGCAAGGTGCTATTCTAAGTACTTGGAAGAGTACACTATAACTGAGTTAGTTTAGGAAGGGGATCTCTTAGAGAAACCTAACTCACTGGAAAGAAAGACACCATGGGTTCTATGAAAGCAAGTCATGCGTCACTAAACTGCTGGAGTTTTGTGAAGGGTCAATAAGCATGTGAAAAAAAGAGAACTCATGAATCAGTTCCCCATATTAACTCAGACTTCATCATGAAAGTCAAAAATCTTCCTCAGATCAAAATCCGCTTTCCTTCGGCAGCAATATAGAGCGTAGAGGGAGGGAGCATGGGGTAAGTGCTATGTCCACAATTAGGAATTCCAAATGAATGAACCCCAAATATCACCCAAAGTAATGAACATTCACAGATTCATTCATTCAATTGTATTTGTTGAGCGCTGTGTGCAGAGCACTGTATTAAGCACTTGGAAAGTACAATTCATTCAATAGTATTTATTGAGCGCTTACTATGTGCAGAACACTGTACTAAGCACTTGGAATGTACAAATCGGTAACAGATAGAGACAGTCCCTGCCCTTTGACGGGCTTACAGTCTAATCGGGGGAGACAGACAGACAAGAACAATGGCAATAAATAGAATTGAGGGGAAGAGCATCTCATTAAAACAATAGCAAATAAATAGAATCAGGGTGCTGTACATCTCAATGTACAATTCGGCAACTGATACAATCCCTACCCAACAATGGGCTTACAGTCTAGAAGATAATTCTACCTCATTTCTACTGCACATTGTTTTCAAAATATTTCTGTCATTTCAACCTCCAATATACCGGAGCTCTGTGTTAAGTTTCCAGAAAAACCATGTGGAACAGAGACAACAATGGGAAAATTGTAGAACTAACTATTCTTTTTTCCTCTGGCATTTGGGGAATTAATGATCTAATTATGTTGGCCACTGTGCACTGCTTGTTCCTGAAGGAGCTGGCCATATTTTTCTAGATGTTTGTTTGTTGTTATTCTCTCAGAATATTTGAATAATGAGTAGAGGATATCAAACTTATTTCTTACATTCCCATCTTGGTGACTCAGGGGCAATTTCCTTTCTTTTTCATTAATTATCCTTGCCTTATGCAGCCTAACCATTAGCATGTAGACTCTTTGACGGCAAAAATACTGATTAATTTGATTGTAACTCCTAACTTTATTGTACTCACCCAAGTGCTTCTGACCTCTCACCCAACTTTTGTCTCTGGCTTGAAATTGCCCTCCCCGTTCATATCTGACAATCTCTCTCCCCACCTTCAAAGTCTTATTAAAAGCATATCTCCTCCAAGAGACCTTCCCCAACTAAGTCCTTCATTTCTTCTTCTCCCACTCCATTTTACATGGCTCTTGCACTGCTTTTTAGTGGTATTTGGTCAGGGCTTATTATATGCCAGGCACTGTACTAAGCACTGGGCAAATATAAGATAATCAGGTTGGGACAGAGTCCAGGTCCCATATGGGGCTCACAATCCTAATCCTCATTTTACATCAGAAGTAACTGAGGCCTGGAAAATTTAAGTGATTTGCTCAACATCACACAGCAAACAAGTAATGGAGTCAGGATTAGAACCCAGCTCCTTCTGATTTCCAGGCTTTGGTTTAATCCACTAGGCAACACTTCTTCCCACTTGGATTTTCATTCTTTATTTACCCCTCTCCCAGTTCTACAGCATTTTATGTACATATCCATAATTTATTTATATTAATGTCCAACTTCCTCTGTAGACTTTATTGTAGGCAGGGCACATGTCTACTAACTCTTTTATTGTACTCTTCCAAGGATAGTGTTCTTCCCAGAGTAAGTCCTTAATATGATTATTTCAATAAATTTTATGAATTAATCAGTGGTATGAGTGCTTCCTGGGTAAAGAGCACTTTACAGAGCACAGAAAAACTAGTAGAAGTGATCCCTGCCTCAGTGAGTTTAGCATCTAATCTGATCTTAGAATCTAATGGATGCTACAATCAACTCTCCCATTAAACTGTATGCTCCTTGAGACGAGTAGTCTGTCTACATGCTCTACTGTATGCTCCCGAATCCTCAATACAGTGCTCTGTAAATGCTTAGTACAGTGTTCTGCACACAGTAAGCACTCAATACAATCGAATGAATGCACCTAAAAAGTGCTTAAAAATATGATTTATTGATTGTAAAGGGAAACAGTTTGCAGATATGTCCAAAAGTGCTATGATGGGGAGAAAAGGAGAGAAAAAAAGTCATTGGTCTATATTGAGCACTTACTATGGGCAGAGCACTCAGCCCTTGGGAGACTACAATGCAGCAGAGTTGGTAGATGTGTTCCCTGTCTATAAGGAGCTTACAGTCTAGTGGGGAGAAAGACATTAAAATAAATTACAGATATGTATGTAAGTGCTGGGGAGGAGAGGGTGGGAAGACTATCAAGTGCTTAAAGGGTACAGATCTAAGTTCATAGGCGATGAAGAAAGGAGAAGGACTCAGCCACATATGGAAAAGGAACTGTGATCTGACTGTTGTATTTACTTCAGCACTTAGAGCAGTGCTTGGTACCTAGTGGGGTGCTTAAATATTAATATTATTACTAGGGAGGAAGGCAGGACCATTACATGATGAGTTTGGGAAGCAGAGAAATTATATAATTTGTTTCATTTAGGACCTCTCAAAATCACCAGTAAGCTGGGTACTTAATAATGACCAGTGGATCAGAAAAATATTGGTATTCGGTTGCCTGGAAGATTGCATTCTCTTTCTAAGCAGGGCTCCAGGAGGAACAAGAGCCAGTGTGCTCTTTGAGTCCATCTAAAATGTTCAGTTCTATTGGGAAATGATATTAGAGAGGCAAGAGTTAGGGTTCAAAATAGTGCTATCGAGGGTCATATCCAAAGTAATGAATTAAAACTGAAAAAGGATTCAGTTCAACACAGAGATAATTATTGCTGCTAAACCTTACAAGAGAAAAGAGCAGAGTGTATCTCATAGGACATTTAACTGCTAAAGGGTATTTCTTCACAGACAAAACCTGTACCATTGAGGAAATGGCTCATAAAAGGTTGAGGCTTTTCTAGCTCTAATTTTAATGATGTTAGACCTCCTTATATTGAGCAAATGAAGTGTCTTATGGAAAAATGCTTTTAGAGGCTAGAAAAGTGCTTGTTCGGAGATTTTATCATCACTTTACTGCAATCTCTGTCATAACTGCAGCTTCAGAGCTTTCAAGTAATCCTTAAGAAAGAACATTTCAAACAGTACAGGAGTGGACAAAACAGTTCACAGTCCGGAATGTGAATTGATTGGTTCACAAGTGGCTATAGTTTCCTTCACGGAGATTCTGGCCCAATTCCGAACCTGGCACAAGGTAACTCAGCACCTTCCCATCAGCCGCAACCCCCAGAGTACTGGGCATAGTTGGGGCCAGAGGTCTGACAGGAGCTGGTAGCATCTGTAACAGGCTTGGAGCAAGATTGCCACAAGCAGAAGTATAACCAGAAACCTGAGGACTTTGTGTGTGTCACTCATATGGTTTTTGTTTGTCCCAACCAACTTGATAATTGCCAATCCCCAATTTTAAAACATCTCCACCACACCTAGTGACTGAATGATTTTGAGAGTTAGTCCGTAGCAGCTAGTGGGAAGAGCTTCTTATTTCTATAAGGTAATGGAAAAGTGTATTTGTACTTTTCACTCAGCTGAACTTTTCTTTCAGGACAAAATTGGATTCAGTTTCAATAAGCGTTACATTGAAGATACAGGCAGAAGCAGCATGAACTCTGACACTTTCACAATCCATCTCTCTAACCATTACCATCCATTTACCAGCTTTTCAGAATTTTCAACACAATATTTAAACTTGTAGTTCGATAGAGGAAAAGAATCAATCCATATACTGAATAGAAAGTGATCCGTCCAGCCCTACTGACTTTCTAATATTAAATACCAGCTCATGTTAGCTTTTTAGATAACACAAATCACAACCAAACATTTTTCTAGATAGATAAAATCACTGAGTGAAATCACTCTCAGAAATCATCTCCAATTACTTGGGAATTTCATTGCTGTATCAAATGCTCAGACACTTGAACATAAATAACCCTACATAAGAACCACCATGTTTCCAAAGAAGAACCATATCAGGCAATAATGAAATCAGCTGCATCTTGGGTGTGTTGGCTGGGGGATGTGGAGGAAAAGGAGATAATACCAGTATTCTGAAAAAGGGTTTTTAATAAAAAGATAAGAAATGTAAGCTATTCTCTAACAGGAAATATTAAATGAAATACTGTGACTTTCAAGTTTTCTGAGTCAGATATTAAAAGCCTACAGTTGGAAAAAAAAATCCAAAGAAAAGTATCATGTGACACCACAAAAAAATTCTAAGTTCAATCACCAAGAGACATCATCTGTAAGACTTAATTTTTCACAGAAAATCAGTTTCCATAAAAAAAATCATTTTACAGGCCCAAATTTTATCTTGAAAATATGTTTATGCTAGAGAAGAAAGTTTAAGCTAGAAGTCTTCATCCAAAAGCTTTAAAGCAATCTCATGAAAAAGATTATGAATGTACCTCATCAAAGCATTTGGATGTATAGTTATCTGCATATGAAGACTGATAGTATTCTACAAGAATCAAAATGTACTCAAATGTTCAATACCAATATCCTATACAGACTTGTCTACTTGAATTAGACTTTTTTTATTATTCATGATAAAATAATAGTGTTGGAAGCACCTGGCAGAGTGTATGGAGAGGGGGTTTCTTCATTAAAGGATATGCTTATCCTTCTCATGTGTCCTGCTTCTTTTAGATTTTCTCTCTCAGCAGCCTAGCTCAATATTGAGGTTAAAACTCCTGATCACATAAAGCCAGTGCATGCTACATAGCAGGAAAATGGAATAATTGTTTGCCTATGGTGGCTACCTAAGATTGCCCAGAGCATAAAATTAGATGCACTCTTGTGCTTGAAACAGTGTGTCAAGAGAATGCATCTAAATATTCTGGACAACAGTGTCCCTAGGCTAGAATAATAAAATGTAATGGGCTTCTTTAAGTGACTAATTTTAATTTTACTTTTTTAACAGAATTTGTTAAAGTGCTTACTTTGTGCCAGGCACCATGCTAAGTGCTGGGGTATAGAAAAGTTTATCAGATTGGACACGATTCCTGTCCCACATAGGGCCTATTTTCTTAATCCCCATTTAACAGATGAGGTAACTGAGGCTCAGAGAAGTCAAGTGATTTGCCCAAGGTTACTCACCTGACAAGTGATAGAGCCGGGATTAGAACCCTGGTTTGTCTGACTCCCAGGCTTGTGCTCTATCCACTAGCCCATGCTGCTTCTCACTCCTTTTATGTTGCTATGGATTTAGTAAAAGTAATGGAAACCCCTCCAAGATAATAAATTGGGCACAGTGGTAGGGTAGACATTATAGAACCTTGTTCCTACCACTTAAATCTCAGGGGAAAAAAGGAAAGCATGATAATATTTAACCATATAAAGCATCATAGAGTAGTGGAAAGAGCACAGGCCTGGGAGTCAGACAACCTGGGCTCTAATCCCAGCTCTGCTAGTTGTCTGTATGACCTTGAGCAAGTCACAACTTTTCTGGCTTCAGTTTCCTCATCTGTAAAGTGGAGATTAAACACAGTGCTGAATTAGTTATGATACTTGTTTAGCACTATATGCCAAGCACTGTACTAAGATCAGACATAGTCCCTATCCCACATAGGACTCATAGTCTAAGTAGGAGGGAGAACAGGTATTGAATCTCTATTTTAAATGAGAAAACTGAGGCACAGACAAGTGACTTGCCCAGGTTGATAGCAGAAAAGTGGTGGAGCTAGGATTGAATCCAGTTTCTCTGACATCCAGGATCATGCTCTTTCTACTAGGCCTTGATGCATCCATAGGTCATGCTGCTGACATATATTAGATACTTAAATGTCATTAAAAAAATACCAAGACACCAGGCCATTTTGATGATAGAGCCTCTCATCAGGAATGACAGATGAGACTCAGTCCTCGGGCTATGGACCAAGAACTTTTATATGGGTTTGTGCAGCGTCTCTTTTGCTCTTTCATCCTTCCCAGCAGGGTCTAAGGGTGATTCCAAACTCCACCTTGAGAGGCAAGCACTCACCTCACAACCCTACCAATAAAATCACCTCTTGGAACATCATGAAAATAGCTCCCAAAATAGGCCATCTCAACGCGGCAATCACACATGTGCAGTGTCACAGAATACAAGGGGTGGGGGAGAGGTCACGAGTCCTTGTCCCCCTCACTCTCCCATGCTGTATATGCAGGAAGATCATTTTCAATTTCTCCACTCTGTAAGGGAGATGTCAGGGAGGACCAGACAGCAATGTTGGGGACATGTGTTTCCTTTCCACAGACACTTTTGCAGCTGGCTCTTCTTCCACCCCCCATACTAACAGTTGAACTCAGCCCCAGGACTGAGCAGCAAATGTCTGCTTAGTGTCTGCCCAAGTGCCAGTGTGGCTGGCTATTCAAGGGGATGTTGCTCTGGCCTCAGGCAGTGCAAGGGGATGTAGGTACTATGCAAAGAATCGTGGGATACCATTTGCATCCATTCTAAAAAGTTTGTTATGGGGAGACCATAGGGACCCAAGATCGTTTCCCCCTTTAGACTGTAAATTTGTTATGGGCAGGGAATGTGCCTGTTTATTGTTATATTATACTCGCCCAAGCACTCAGTACAGTACTGAACAGGTACTAAGTACCTGCACATAGTAAGCACTGTATAAATATGATTGAATGAATGAGTGAATGAATGGTTGGGGAATGGGGGATAGCGTGGCAGCATCTATTGGGCCAAAGCTGTTAGGTGAGCTGGTGTCAGACACCCAGGGCTGGACAAGCTCAGAAACTCAGTCACGTCCCCTCACTTAACCCTGAACTTTTGCTCACTTGGCCTAGCAGTATCTCACAGATTCCAAGGTTTTCAGCTTAAATCCCCTATTCCTCCAGCCCTGCCTCCTTGCACATACCATTTAGGGCTAATCCAACCTTATGAGCATGGCCATGCCCCACCTCCTTCCTCGCTCAAGTGAGCCCCCCCTCAGAACTACAATAGATTACGGAATGCTAATGAGGTATTAGAATCACTTGACTCTTCCTCCCCAGCTTGCTTGAGCATGCACTCTATGGTTGACATCTTGCCAAAAGCTAAGGTTTGATGGCTTGGGATTTCAGTGAAGCAAAAGGGAAGTGAGAGGGAAAAGGAAAGGGAGCACAGGGAGAGCTAGAGAGGCACAGCCATGGGATAGCAGTGTTGGATCATGAAACCTAACTTCATCAGTGCTGTATGTGACATCAAGAGTCCTCTCAAGAAATTCCAGCTCCAGACCTAGCTTCATTTCATCTGGCCCTATCACAAGTTATGTTTTCATTGGTGCACAGAGGTCAATGAGCCAGTAAGCAGGCGAGGGCAGCACATTATTAAAGTCTATGCAACAGGCAGGTATAGTCAGAACCAGGACTAGAACCCTGCTTTACCAATTTCTGGAGCAAGGTTCATTCCACTAGACCAACAGAAGGACTTGAAAGCAGATTAAGAGTTCTGTAGACCCTAGGCCGTGTAAAATAAGGACCAACCCCAAGCTACCTTTAAGCGCTTAACAAATACCAACATTATTATTATTATTACCTTTGAGTCCTATCACCCTACCCCTTCAGATAAGATATACCCTATTGTTATGCATCCACAGGGACAATGTTTAGCGGCATTTACAGCAGAAATAAAAGGTTGAGAAACAGCATGGTCTAATGGGAAGAGCACAGGCCTGGGAATCAGAGGTTGTGGGTTCTAATTTCGGCTCCACTACTTGTCTTCTGTATCACCTTGGAAAAATTACTTAACTTCTTTGCACTTCAGTTACATAATTTGTAAAATAGGGATTAAAACTCTGAGGTTTATGTGGGATATAAACTGTGTCCAACCCGATTAGCTTGTATCTACTCCATACTTAGTGCTATAAAGAAATGGTTTGGAAGAAGGTTTGGATCAGCTGTGAAGACACCTCATGGGCTGTCAGCCAAGGATGCTGTTCCACTTTACCAAATATTTCAAATAACTGCAAAACAGAGCAAGAGGAATCAGGTCTCTAAATCACAGAACAACACTAGGGTTAAATAGCAGTGTTAAAAGCAATTAAACCTTCTGGATTGAAGCAAAGGTTTGTATTATCACAGAAGGTGGATCTGGCTATTTCTATGGACATCACTGTAAGAAACTGAAGATAATTAGAGGAGAACTAGCTCAATCATTGAATGAAAAATTATGTTATGATTTAGAGTATTTACATAACAAAGAACTGTTTCTACCAGGAACAGTGGGATGTCTGAGAAGTCCCATCTGCAAAATCTTTTCTTAAACTTGTCTTGACTATTCAAGTCAACAGTTCAGTAAAACTCATTATTGTGTTCTTGAAAAAAAGTCACATTTAATAAGTTAATTGCACAAGTCTAGGCTACTCTGAAACAAGTGTCAACAGATCAATCAATAATGTTTACTGAGCACCTGAGCACTGTTCAATAGTGCATAGGCCAAAGTGATAAAAGTATGTCAATCTCCACTCTGGTAGCTGATTTTACATGCCCTTAAAAATAGGTAAGAATCAATCTCATTAGGACCATTTAGCTAGAAGGAGGGTCATTAGGACCATTTAGCTAGAAGGAGGGTGTTGGAAGAAATTCCATCTCTCCAATTAGTCATGGAGTCTGCCTCTTAATTGTCTACTTTTCTCAAAACTGTTGCTCTTTTCACCTCACTCCTTTGTTGCACACCAAAGTGGTCTGTCACCTGCTTCAGTCTCCAATAAATCCATATCAGAGATTTTGCTCCACTGAATCTTTAAAATGATTTTTTATGCTGTAATGGTGTCACAATGTCAGTCTTTCAAAGGGCATTCTAATGGAAGGCTTACAAAAATAGATCAAAGAATCAACGTAGCATAGTTTACTCAGTGATTTCTATTATCTTGACTCACTCAAGTACATATTTTTCCTGGCTTATATTTCTTCACCATCCATTTTGTCCTAATCACTTTTGGGTTGCTACTCACTGTTGGGCTGGAGAGCAGCATAGTTTAGTGGATAGAGTACAAGCCTGGGAGTCGGAAGGATCTGAGTTCTAATCCCATCTCTGTCACTTGTCTGCTGTGTACCTTGTGTAAATCACTTCAATTCCCTGGGCCTCATTTACCTTATCTGTAAAATAGGGATTAAGACTGTGAGCCCTACTTGGGACAAGGACTGTGTCCTACTTGATTATCTTGTATCTTCCCCAGCATTTAGAACAGTGCCTGGCACATTGTAAGCATGTAACAAATACCAGAATTATTATTATTAAACTAAGCCCCTTGGATTAATTTTATTTGTAGAATTTATTTATAAAGAGTTTACTATGTGTCAGGTACTGTACTAGGTGATGGGTAAATATAAGATAATCAGATATACAGGTATAATATAATATAATAAATATGAGATAAATAAAAGATAATATGATAATCCATGTCCCACAGTCACAGTCTTAGTCCCCACAAATAAAAGATAATATGATAATCCATGTCCCACAGTCACAGTCTTAGTCCCCACAAATAAAAGATAATATGATAATCCATGTCCCACAGTCACAGTCTTAGTCCCCATTTTACAAATGACATAACCTAGCATAGAGAAGTTAAATGATTTGCCCAGAGTCACACCGCAGACAGGAGGATTAGAACCCAGGTCCTCATATTTTCCAGTTCCTCATTTTTAGGTCATGCTGCTCTCCTAATAAAAAATGGTACTAACCTGATGCATGATTGCAAGTCCTCTTTTGTGACAGAAATCATTTGGCCTGGTGGGCATTGTAGGTCAACTGTGATCACATCTCAATGTTTACAATTGACCATACAGAAAAGTTTTTAAATAGTAAAGCAGAGAAGCAACATGGCCTAGTGGCAAGAGCACGAGCTTGAGAGTCAGAGGTCATGGGTTCTAATCGCAGCTCTGCCACTTGTCTGCTGTGTAACCTTGGGCAAGTCACTCAACTTCTCTGTGCCTCAGTTATCTCATCTCTAAAATGGAGATTGAGACTGTGAACCCCATGTGGGACAGGGACTGTGTCCAACCTGATTAGCTTATATAGATCCCATTATTTAGTACAGTGTCTGACAAATAGTAAGTGCTTAAATGTCATTTTAAAAAGACCTGTTTGGGATAAGTTCATTAGTACAACAAGGAACTATATAGGTAGACAACATCAATCATATTTATTGAGCACTTACTATGTGCAGAGCACTTTACTAAGTGCTTTGGAGAATATAATATAACATAATAAATACATCCTTTGCCCACAGCAAGCTTACCGCTTAGAAGGGGGAGACAAACATTATGTCATAAGATAATGGATATGTACATAAGTTCTATGGGGCTGGGAGAACTGGATAAATAAAAGGCATAAATCCAAATGCAAAGAAGTTGCAGAAGGCAGTGGGAGAATAGGTAATGAGGGCAACTCAGGGAAGGCTTCTTGGAGATGTGCCTACAATAAGGCTTTGACAATGGGAAGAGTAATTATCTGACGACTATGGAGATGTAGGGTGTACCAGGCCAGAGGCAGGACATGGGCAAGAGGTCGGTGATGAGATACATGAGATCAAGGTATAGTGAATAGGTCAGCATTAGGGAAAGAAGTGTGCTAACTGAGTTGTAGTAGCAAGGTGAGGTAGGTGGGGGCAAGGTGATTGGAATGGATTGTCATTAATACATCAGAAATTTCAGCCAAAAACTACTTGTCTGGTTAGTATTTGCTACCATTAGCTTGTCTTCTAAAACAAAAACTAGATATAAATTATATACTATTGTTGCCTATACACATTAGCTGCTGTTTGACTAATTTATGTCAACTGATATTCCCCAAGAGACAGTAAGCATCTCAAGGGAAGGGCAAATAGCTTGAATTTCTTTCTTATTTCTCCAAAGCTTGCAACATTGGTATCATCTTTAAGTCCTCATGGTCTTTCAGTTCTCACAGTCATTTCACTGCTAAATCCATAAAGTAAATCACAAGTAGGAGAGATAATTAAGTACAAGGATGTGTACACAAGTGCTGAGGGGAGGGTGAGTACTTAAGTGCTTAAGTCATACTGACATATACCTCCGTATCCACAGTCCACTCTTCAAAGCTTTCCACCTTTCCTTGTTACTCAGAGAGGTCCTGAGGACAGTTTTCAATCATTCATTCAATCGCACTCATTGAGCGCTTACTGTGTGCAGAGCACTGTACTAAGAGCTTGGGAGAGTATAATACAACAATAAACAATGACATCCCCTGCCCACAATGAGCTTAAAGTCTAAAGTAGGGAAGAAAGACATCAATAGAAGTAAATAAAATTACAGATATGTACATTAGTGAGGTGGGGCTGGAAGGGAGAATGAGCACAGGGAGCAAGTCAGGGTGACACAGAAGTGAGTGGGAGATGAGGAAAAATGGGGCTTACTCATGGATGGCCTCTTGGAGGAGCTGTGCTTTCAGTAAGGCTTTGAATAGGGAAGAGTAATTAATTGTCTGTTGGATTTGAGGAGGGAGGGCGTTCCAGATCAGAGGCAGGACATGGACAAGGGGTCGGCTGTGAGACAGGCAAGATCAAGGCACAGTGAGAAGGTTAGCAGTAGAGAAGCCAAGTGCATGAGTTGGGTTGTAGAAGGAGAGAAGCACGGTGAGGTAGGAGAGGACAAGGTGATGGAGTGCTTTAAAGCCAATGGTGAGTAGTTTCTGTTTGATAGGGAGATGGATGGGCAACCACTGGAGTTTTTTGAGGAGGGAGGAGGCATTCTCCCCCCCATTCTAGACTGGTCTCCCCGCTTCTAGACTGTAAGCCTGTTTTGAGCAGGGATTATCTCTCTTTATTGCTGAATTGTATTTTCCAAATGCTTAGAACATAGTAAGCGCTTAACAAATGCCATCATTATTATTATTATTATTATTTAGTACAGTGCCCTGCACACAGTAAGTGCTCAATAAATAGAATCAAATGAATGAATGAATGTCCTGAATGTTTTTGTTGAAAAATGATCCAGGCAGCAGAGTGAAGTATGGACTGGAGTGGGGAGAGACAGGAGTCTAGGAGTTCAGGAAGGAGGCTGATGCAGTAATCCAGGCAGGATAAGATAAGTGACTGCATTAATGTGGTAGCAGTTTGGATACTTCCTCCTTTTCCGAGGTGGAGCCCAAGCACCAGCCTCCCCCTCCTCAACCCACATATTCATTCATTCATTCATTCATTCAATAGTATTCATTGAGCGCTTACTATGTGCAGAGCACTGTACTAAGCGCTTGGAATGAACAAGTCGGCAACAGATAGAGACAGTCCCTGCCGTTTGACGGCACATACAATTCTTGAACTACTTTCCCCTCAAATATTCAAGACCTGACCTCTCCCAAAGCCTTTAAATGCT
Source organism: Ornithorhynchus anatinus (assembly GCF_004115215.2). Taxonomy (NCBI): domain Eukaryota; kingdom Metazoa; phylum Chordata; class Mammalia; order Monotremata; family Ornithorhynchidae; genus Ornithorhynchus; species Ornithorhynchus anatinus. The sequence goes on along the minus strand of NC_041731.1, from coordinate 70,908,421 downwards.
GTAATTCCATAGAATCTCATTTCTGAACAAAGCCATCTTGGTTCTGAACCCCACTCTGGTAGTACTAATAGGAAGAAGTAGAATATTGTATTTTTATCATTACACTACATTTTTCCCTATTATCCTGTTAAGTGGAGGAAATCTAGAACATACAAATTTATATCTGTTGCTTTATTTTGTTGACAGACTCTTCATCATGTTAAGCATCTTTCATTTGCCCAGAAAATATGCTAGTCCCATCAAAGATTTGAATACATGCTCTTGATTTTGTTTTATCATTAGGGTTATCCCTCTCTAATTTACCTGTAACTATGACTACTCCATTGTTTTTAATTTTAATTAACTTCCAATAATTCAGATTGGCTGATGGCATTTAACTGAAATGTTCTCAAAGCCAGTTTCTCTGTCTAGATTTTCAAATACTTTAATATAGGACTACCTTCTAGAGGATTTTTCAATACCCCAAGACATTTTCAAATTCACCTGACTTCTGATGGCTGATTAAAATACTGCATATTTGGCTTTCTTTGTTTCTGAACTGTATCTAATCGTATCTAAGATTTCATTTGTATTTCCTATCTCTCTGGCCTTCTTCCTGGGTTTCTTTTACTGGCTCCTCCACTGCCTCCCACATTTTTACTTTGGGAGTCCCTCAGAGCTCAGTTCTAGGTCTCCCTCTGTACCCACTTCCTTGGAGAACTCATTCATTCCCATGGCTTCAGTGACAATTTATACATGGATGTTTCCAAATCTACCTCTCCAGCCCTGAACTCTCTCCTCCTCTGCAGTCTCACATTTTCTCCTGCCTTCAAGATATCTTTTCTTGGATGTCTCACTGACACGTCATTCTAAACACATCCAAAAAGAACTGCTGATCTTCACATCCAAACCCTGTCCTCCCTGCAAATTTGTCATCACTGAGGAAATCACCACCATCCTCCATGTCCCAAAAACCCATAACTCTGGCACTATCTGTGACATCTCTTTCTTTCACAGTCTGTCAACAAATCCTTCTTATTCTACCTTCACAACACCTCAAGAATCCCCCATTTTTCTCCCCAGTCAAACTGCTACCATGTAGATCTGAGCAAGTATCATATTCCACCTTGACTACTGCATCAGCTTCCTCACTGACCTCCCTGATTCCTGTCTCTGCTGCCCAGATTATAGAAAAAACACAGTCCATGTTTACCCACTCCTCAAAAACTCCCAATCATTGTCCATCCACAGCCACATCCAACAGAAACTCCTTACTGTCAGCCTTAAGGTACTCAAATCAGCTCTCCCACTCCACTACTTTACCTCACTGATCTCCTACTACAACCAAGCCCATACACTTCACTCTAATACTAACCTACTCACTGTACCTCCATTTAATCTCTCCACTACCAATCCATTGCTCATGACCTCCCTCTGGCTCGGAATTCCCTCCCTCTTCATTTCTTCAGAGTCCTACTAATTCATTTCCTCTAAGAGGCTTTCCCTAAGCCCTTGCATCCCCTAGTCACCCTCCCTTCTGCCTCTCACCCTGGAGTCCTTACACCTAATTCCAATCCACAAAGGCACACAGCAATCTGGTTAGGTAGATCTCTGTTCAAGCAGAAGCTCCCTAAGGTCTTGAAACAAGGAGGCAAAAATAAAGACAGTGTCAGACAGTGCAAGAAAATATGACAGTACCCACACACATACAAAAATCAGTCCTTCGGAGGGCACAGAAGAGTGAATAGTTGGGACTAAGTCCCATAGAGGCCTTTTCAGCCACACATAAGCCAACAGATGAATTTCATCATCAGCGATAACATCTTCATGCATGAAGGACAAGTGTTGAATATGGTACTTCATAAAATAGGTATTCAATTCCTATTGTTTGAAAAATAATCAATTTTAAATACACTGGTAATGGGATCCAGGGATCAGATTAATTTACTTGCCCATGCAACACCATGCTTGAGTCTTCAACATTAAGAAAATGGAGATTCTCTGTCATTTATGACTCACAGGCCAATAACACACTGTGTTGACACTGCTACTCTCAAACATATTTGTCTGGTATATTACTTGTGTGCTGACTTATTTTAAGATGTTTTAAATAATGAAGAAGTTATACCAAGGGAGCAAAGGCATAAAAATTTTGAGCAGACAACCATTAGTGAGGAAAAGAAAATGACATTAAAATTGAGACAAAAGTAAAAGCAAAACATTCCTGGTCATCGGTCCTTGACTCAGAGAGGGACCTATGTTGTCTTGTGATGGTGGTGGGTCAGCTTCACACATGGGGGGTGGGGGAGGGAGTGTGGGGGGTGCATGTGTGTGTGTGAGAGAGAAAAAGAGAGAAAGAGAGAGAGAGAGAGAGAGAGAGACATTGCACCACAAGGCAGGAAAATTATCACAAATAGACCTCATGAGGGGAAAAAAAATCTCCCATCTCCCTGACTAAATGCACACATTGAATCTGGACCACATCTAGAATAATGAGAACCTAAAAAAGGCAAGATAGACTAATACAATTATTTCCTCCTGCTTACACAATGAAATACCAATCCACTTTGCACTCCCCAAAGTGTATTTTTAAATTTATTTTTAAAGAAGTAGATGCAGCACACTGTCCACATCCTGCCTCAATGGACAGCCCCAGTGCTCTTCCAATAATCACCATAAATCACCAAATCACAGTGCTGGGTACAAAGCAATGTACTAAATGCTTGGAAGAGTACAACACAACAGAGTTAACAGATATATTATCTGCCCAAAAGGAGCTTATAGTATAAACAAAAGACTTTATGCACTATGACCTAGTGGATAGAGCATAGGCCTGGGAGTCAGAAGGTCTGGGTTATTTGTTCATTCTTTCAATCTTATTTACTGAGCACTTACTGTGTGCAGAGCACTGTACTAAGCGCTTGGAAAGTACAATTTGGCAATAGAGACAATACCTACCCAACAACGGGCTCACAGTCTAGAATAATAATAATAATGATGGCATTTGTTAAGCACTTACTATGTGCAAAGCACTGTTCTAAGTGCTGGAGAGGATACAAGGGGATCAAGTTGTTCCAAATGGGGTTCACAGTCTTAATCCTTATTTTACAGATGAGGTAACTGAGGCACAGAGAAGTTAAGTGACTTGCCCAAAGTCACACAGCTGACAAGCGGCTGAGTAGGAATTTGAATCCATGACCTCTGACTCCCAAGCCCATGCTCTTTCCACTGAGCCATGCTGCTTCTATAAGGGAGAGACAGATAACAAAACAACTGTACAGACAACAACAGCATCAAAATAAATGGAATTATAGATATATACAAATCATTAGTAAAATAGAATAATAAATATGCACATATATACACAAGTGCTGTGGGGCGGAGAGGAAGGGTAGAGCAGAGGGAGGAAGTAGGGGTGATGGGGAATGGAGGAGAAGCAGAGGAAAAGGGGGCCTCAGTCTGGGAAAGCCTCCTGGAGGAGGTGAGCTTTTAGTAGGGCTTTGAAGGGGTGGGAAAGAGTGCAAGTTTGGCGAATGTGAAAAGGGAGGGTATTCCAGGCCGGAGGTAGGACATGGGCCAGGGGTCGATAGCGGGACAGGAGAGGACGAGGCACCGTGAGGAGGTGAGTGGTGACAGAGGAGCGGAGTGTGCAGGGTGGGCTGTAGAAGGAGAGAAGGGAGGTGAGGTAAGAGGGGGCAAGGTGATGGCGAGCCTTGAAGCCAAGAGTGAGGAGTTTTTGTTTCGTGTGGAGGTTGATAGGCAACCACTGCAGGTTTTTAAGGATGGGGGTGACATGCCCAGAGCATTTCTGAAGAAAGGTAATACTGGCAGCATAGTGAAGTATAGACTGAAGTGGGGAGAGACAGAAGCTTGGGACATCAGCAAGGATACTAATGCAGTAATCCATTGGATATGAGTGATCATTAACAAGGTAGTGGTTTGGATGGAGAGGAAAGGGAGGATCTTGGCGATGTTGTGAAGGTTTTGGTGATGGACTGGCTGTGTGGGGTGAATGAGAGAACAGAGTCAAGGATGACACTAAGGTTACAGGCTTGTGAGACGGGAAGGATGGTAGTGTCGTCCACAGTGATGGCAAAGTCAGGGAGAGGACAGGGTTTGGGAGGGAAGATAAGAAGTTCAGTCTTAGTTGAGTTTTAGGTGGTGGACAGACATCCAAGTGGAGATGTCCTGAAGGCAGGAGGAGATATGAGCCTGGAGGGAGAGAGAGAAAAAAAAGGGGAGGAGATGTAGATTTAGGTATCATCTGCATAGAGATGATAGTTGAAGCCATTCCAATCCTGGCTTCTCCACTTGTCTGCTCTGTGGCCTTGAGCAAGTTACCTAACTTTTCTGTGCCTCAGTTCCCTCATCTATAAAATGGGAACTAACACTTTGTCCAGCACAATTATCCTGTATATACTCCAGTGCTTAGTATAATGCCTTGCACATAGTAGTCAATCATATTTACTGAGCACTTACTGTGTGCAGAACACTGTACTAAGCATTTGGGAGAGTACCATATAACAGACACATTCCCTGGAACAAAAAGCTTACATTCTATAGGGGAATAGTTAGCACATAATAGTATGTGCTTAACCAATACCAAAAAAACCCGTTAAAAAACTTTGACTGTGTCTTCTTTAAAGGCAGCAGTTTTGTGGGAATAACAACAACATCAGTAGTTTTTGTTAAGTGCTTATTAAGTGCCAGGCACCATCTAAACGCTGAGGTAAATACAGGATAAATCAGATCCCACAGGGAACTTACAGTCCAAGTAGGAGGGAGCATAGGTATTGAATCCCTATTTTGCAATTAGGGTTGTTGAGGCACAGAGAAATGAAGTGACTTATGCCACAAAAGACAAGTGGCAGAGACAGGATTTGAAACCAAGTACTCTGACCTCTAGACCCATGGTCTTTATACTAGGCCACACTGGAGTATTTTTGTGGCCTGCACCCTAGTACTTTGTGACCCTGAGAAACCCTCTTCAGCCATGACTGAGTTCATGTCAGGGTGGGCTCAGCCTAGATTTGGGCCCAGTTGCAGTCGTGGACTGTGTTCTGGATGTTTTCCTGCTCTAGAGCCCACCGTGACAGGAGGGACAAAAAATCCAAATTGAAAAATGGAAGCTGATCCTTGTTTTTCTTTTCTTCTTTTGTAAGGTAGTGACCCCTCTCTGGAGGGGGAGGAGGGATGGGAGAAGTCCCTCTATTATTGGGAAGTCCCTCTATTATAGGGACTTGCTGTACTTTATCATCAAATAGCTTCAACTATTTTGGGACTTTTTCCACACTGACATGGTTAATAGTTATTTTTGAGGAAATTGTCTGAACATAAAGCATTTATTGTCATGTTTCTATTTTGATTATAAAGATTTTCCTGGACTACGTTGGTCTTGTTTTTCTGCCAATTTAAGTAATTATAATTAATTGTAGAATTCTCAAAGGTTTTAGTTGGATGCACTCATGAAATATAAAGGTCAGTTTTCTATTGTATTGACCACAAAAATCATTAACCTTCATTACCCTGCCATTTTCAGGACTGGATGGAGTGGGAGGTAGATGGTTAGGAAGGAAAAGTAAAATCACTGAGCTCAAATTGCCAATGATGGCTAACCAAATTTCTCAGTTCGACCTTTACAACATATCTAGAATCTGTCCTTTCCTCTCTGTCCAAACTGGTATCATACTGATCCCAGCACTTCTTGTACCCTGTAGTTGTCAAGGCCTCCTTGATGACCTGCTTGACTTCTGACTCTCGCCTTTCTTGTCTATACTTCACTCTGCTGCCTGGTTCATTTTTTTTACCAAAAAAAAAAACAAAAAACCCTTCAGTCCACAATTCCCCATAAACCTCCAAAGGTTGTCCATCTTTCTCCTCTTCAAACAAAAATGCCTTACCACTGGCTTTAAAGCATTCCTTCAGGTTGTTCCTACTACCTTACCTAGCTGATATCCTAATACAATCCAGCCCTCACACTTTGATCCTCTAATACCAACCTACTCCCTGTACCTCAACCTCTTCTATCTCACCATCAATACTTTATCTTTTTTTAATGGTATTTGTTAAGCACTTACTATATTCCAGGCACTGTACTAAGTGCTGGAGTAGATATAGGCTAGTCAGACTGGACACAGCCCCTGACCCACATGGGCTTAAAATCTCAATCCATTTTACAGATGAGGTAACTGAGACACTGATAAATTAAGTCACTTGCTCAAGGTCAAACAGTAGGCAAGTGGTGGAGTCAGGATTAGAAACTTGGTCCTCCTAATTACCACATCTGGTTCCTAGCCATTAAGTCACACTGTTCTCCATGTTCAGAACTCCATACCCCTTCATATTCAACAGTCAACTTACTCTCATCGCCTTCAAAGCCCTCCTAAAAAATTCACAATTATTCCTATCTACTGAGCGCTAACTTCCCTCATTTCCCCAACATATTCACCTCCATTCTGCCTAAGCGCTTGGATTGGTTGGCACAAAGAAATACCACCATGATTATTATTAAATTAGGCAGTTTTTAATTAATGGAATTTCAAAGGTTTCCAAAATGCTCCAATGGCAATTAACTCATCAAAAAGCCACCTGAAATTGTAAGATGTTAAAGTAAATAGATTTGTTGGAATACCATCAATTGTCCTATAACATGGACTTATTTTCTGAAAAACCTGACACTACAGAAAAAACTCATAACATACTACTGTCTTTATGGATGCTATTTACTATATTAATGCTATTTACTATAAATATTTGACTCCGCCAAACTGATTCTCTTCCCCTCTTCGAAACCTTACTTAAAACTCACCTCCTCCAAGAGGCGTTCCCAGACTGAGCTCCTCTTCTCCCTCTACTCCCTCTACCACCCCCCCTTCACCTCTCCGCAGCTAAACCCTCTTTTCTCCCTTTCCCTCTGCTCCTCCCCCTCTCCCTTCCCATCCCCTCAGCACTGTACTCGCCCGCTCAACTGTATATATTTCCAAGATCCAAGCGGTGGTGCATCTTAATAGGCACACAGCATTCTATTCTGAAACCCTACTGAAAATATACATTACCAAAGAAGTGATTATATGGGATGATTAATTCAGATATCTCATTTAATTTTCTTTTTCTAATACAGGTTTCTGATGCAACTATTTGTCTAGGTCATGAGAACCAGCATGGAAAGAGCATAGGCCTGGCAGTTCAAGAACCTGGGTTCTAATCCTAGCTCTGCCAAGTGGTTGCTGGGGGACCTTGTGCAAGTCACTTAACTTCTCTGTGCCTCAGTTTCCTTAGCTATTAATACCTGCTCTCCCTCCTACTTAGATTGTGAGCCCCATGAGTTACAAGGACTGTCTGACCTAACTTGTATCTACCCCAGAGCTTAGAACATGCTTGACACAAAGTAAGCACTTAAATATAATGATTATAATAATAGCAATTATAATGCCAGTAGTATGGGGAAAACTAATGTGTCTTTAATTTGGGTCAATTTGATTCAACAGAGACCAAATTTCTCTCTAGAGATGAAACAGACATATATATTTCATATCTATCTGAGGCAAATTTAAGATTGAATATTATTAATAACAGTATTATTTGTAAAGCACCCTGTACCAAGCAGTGTATTAAGCACTGGGATTGATACAAGATAATCAGGTCCCACATGGGGCCCAATTGAAGTAGGAGGGACAGCAGACATTGGATCTCCATTTTGCAGATGAAGGAACTTAAGACCCAGAGAAATTAAATGATTTGTCCATGCAGTAAGAGGCAGATCCAGGGTATTAAAACCCAGGTCCCCTGCCTTCTATGCCTATGCTCTTTCATTTATTCATTCAATCATATTTATTGAGCACTAACTGTGTGCAAAGCACTGTACTAAGAGCTTTGAAAATACAATTCCGCTAGGTAAGGCTGTTTCTCTTGTATTGAGCAGGTATTCTTTGTAGAGCTCTGTACAAAGTACTTAGGACAGTACAATAAAGTTAATAGACAAGATCCCTGCTCTCAAGGAGCTCCAACTTGTTTCATAATCATGAGACACTTCTGTTGAAGTCCTCCTTCTGATAACGAATATAGTGAAATTACCTCTTTCCAGTTCTCTTGAAGGCAGAGAATGCACATTTTCCATAGGGTGTATTCTCCCAAGGGCTTAGTACATGGCTTACCCTTGCTAAGTGCTTGATAAATAACATGGGTTGATAGAGCACAAAAGACACTTCTTATTCACATGAAGGACAAATGTTAATACTTCTGGTACTTCAGGCAACTAATTAAATAACTGCTCACTCAGTCATCATGGGTGTGAGCACTCAGCAAAAGATGATTTGGCTACAGAGTTGGAATACCTCACCTCATTCTAAGAGTCTCCAGAGCTAGAAAGCAAAGTATGGATGAGAGACAAGGAAATTCTTGATGCGGAGAATGAAATGGCATAGACATAGGTATGGGGTGTTTGGGGGAGGATGGCAGTGTGCCTAAGGAGACAGGCTTAGTAGTTTATAAAGTCAGATAGGTAAAAAGAGGCACAATTGGTACAAGACTTTGAAACCTACTATTGAGAGTATTTGATAGAAATAGCAATTAAGGGCCACTTGGGTTTCTAAGAAGGGGAATGACATGATCAGAATGACACTGGAGGAAGAGCATTCTGGTAGCAGGGGGAGTAGCAGCTGTTGTTTTTGTCTTATTAATGCATTTTAAATTGGCTCCTGCCTCCGGCTTGACAGCTTCTGCTTACAGCACAGTTTCTTAAGGCTATGAACCTGAAAGGAACTTTTGGGACTAATTAACAAACTAAATAACTTCCTTGAAAGTGGTGAGACTTTTGATCGATGACTCTGATCATATTTTGTGATTGGCTACATTTTCTCTGAACCATTGGAACAAACTTTGATGGGACTATTAGCTGAGTTGCAAACCCAATTATTCTTTTTAACTCCGAGGACCTAGGGAGTCCAAAGTGACAAGAGGTCAAATGTGCAGGAAAGTGTAGGGTCATTTTAGAGAAGCAGAGTGGCTTAGTGGAAAGAGCAGGGGTTTGGGAGTCAGAGACTAGGGTTTTAATCCCTGCTCTGCCACTTTTCTATGTGACCTTGGGCAAACCACTTCTTTGTGCCTCAGTTATCTCATCTATAAAATGGGGATTAAATCTGTGAGCCCCACTTGGGACAACTTGATTACCTTGTATCTACCCCAGCACTTAGAACAGTTCTTGGCACATAGTAAGTGCTTAACAAATACCATGACTATTGATTATTAGAGGGAGGAAGCCACTCTTAAAGGGGCCCACCCTATGATAGCTCATCATAAAGTTATCCATTACCATCTCAGCCCAGGAGAGTTTATCCGGGTCCTGTCCAGGGCTGTGGCCTCTTCTTCCCTGTGACATGGCTAAACTTCCAGGAATCCAGGTCCTACTCCATCCTGTTTATGACAGAGTGTCTCAGTCCAGACCTGGCTCTGCTCCCTGTAACTTCTCTCCTTCCACTGGCAGTAGTCAGTCAATCACCTTGCCCCCTCCTTCCTCACTGCTCACCTACTGCAACCCAGATCACACACTTCACTCCTCTAACACCAACTTACCCACTGTACCTCAGTCTTGTCCTCACTGACCTTTCACCCACATCCTTTCCCCAGCCTGAAACGTCCTCCCTCTTCATATCCTGACAATTCCTCTCCCCACCTTCAAAAAACCTTAATGAAGGCACATCTTCTCCAAGAGACCTCCTCCTAAGCCCTCATTTCCCACTCCCTCTGCATTGCCCTGATTTGCTCTCTTTATTCAACCCTCCTTCATTCCCACAAAATTTATACACATATCCATATTTATTTATATTAATGTCTATCTCCCCTCTAAACTGTGAGCTCCTTGTGGGGAGGAAATGTGTCTACCAACTCTGTTATATTGTTCTCTCCCAAGTGCTTATTACAGTGGTCTGTACACAGTAAGCACTCAAATACAATTGATCGATTCCCTGATTATCTTTCCAACATCCTGCAGTAACAATTTCATATTTCCACTCTACATGTGTGAAGAAGTGTTTCCTTGTGCTTGGCTTGGAATTACTATCTTTAAGCTTCAAGTGAGAGTTCCTTCCCCCTGTCGTTGTGAAGTGTGGTGAAACTTGGGTGGGGAATTGGGGGCAGCATGCTACTGAGATGGAACTCATGGATCCTGGACGAAGGAACCCAAGTTGGAGCCCATCAATTTCTAGAAGTCTACCTGAGGACACCCAAACTAGACACATTTCCCCAGATGGACAATTAAACAACACTTGCTCCAGAGCCTTCCTGCTGACCTCTGAACACAAGAATAGAATCAAAGCAGAGAGAAGCTGAAAAGATGACTATTAGAAAATGCTATCTAAAATTGTATTTATACTGGATAAGAGAAAGAACAGCTGAAAGACAGACTGTCCAGTATCAAATCTAACTACCTTAGGTGAACTATTTTACATTTGCTCCACCAGTGATTTTACTACTCAGAGTTTGTCCTTCCAGTTCAAAAAATCCTAATTGTTTCAATCAATAACTGTTAGCTTTTAAGAATTACTCTTTTTGGTAAGTAAAATTCCAGCAGCTTGATCTCATCTACAAAAGCATTTGTTTACTCTGAACTTGGGCCCTCACTAAGTAGATGGAATTGTACTGCAGCTGGGCTAAAAGATAGTCCATCAGCTAGCTTATAAATCCATCTGAAGGGGAGATGGGACAATCACAAAACTTGGTACCCATGCAAAGTTACTCAGGAGCAAGTTCCTTCTGCAGAGGAATCACCAGTTCATATAGACTCTGGCTCTTTTGGAACAAATGGCATGGGAGCAGACTGAGATCATAAAAATGCCAAGGAATCCTGAAATCTGCTGCAGTTATAATATTTCATCAAGCTAAACTTGAGTAGTTTTAGAAAGTCTTTATGGATCATGCTCCTTCTGTACCCCAGATTACCTATACTTGTGAGGTGGTCAATTCACTAATCTATCAAACATTCACTAATCTATTATCAAACATCCTACTTTTGCAATGTATCTCTCTCAGCCATCCTCATCCCTTTGGATTCCCCTGATATACCGCAAATGTAGTAGCAAAATCTACTTTGAAAACACCTGAATGCTACTGTGATCTGTTGCTAATGCAAGCATTAGCAAATGTGCTAATCATCACGTTAATGAGGCTGGAAAACAAAACACGTCTGTAATCAGCTAAAGCAGTCTGCCTGGTTCATTCTGTAAACTATTTTTCACTAGCAAATGATTCTTTATTCAACAGATTTATTTTATCTGGTTGAGAAAATGAGGAAAAAGTAAATGATGAGAGCAGAAACTCATATTTTATGTCAAACAAGCTGTGTAACATGACTTCTCAGCATTATATTTAACGTGCCTCCCATAATAGATCAAAGTCAAATTTTTTCCCATAATAGATCAAAGTCAATACCTAACACTTGAACCATAACTAAGACTCAAGACAGATACTTATATCTGATCTTGTGACAAATGAGAGGGCCAAACCTTTGGGTAATACTAAGTACTCTAGTGTATAGAACCATAAGGCAATTTCTAAATTATAGTATTTTTTAAAATTCAACTTTTGTCATTTACTAATAAGTGGTTTAACTTATCCTTTCAGCTTGCTAATTGACTTGGATTGGTTTACACTGCTCATTTTATACCAGAACCAATTATGATAATGAAGTTTTCTTAGACCCCACTCATCCCCAAAAAGGACTGGGGAGTACTTCCACACCATAGCACCTGACAGCTGTGAATGTAGACTTTTTTAACTATCTGGGATCTCGGGGCAATTAAAGAATCTTGTATATCATATTCATGAATACTATATCAATCCAATTACTGACAAACGTTATTTGCAGGTTTAAAGACCTCTTTTTCCTGATTTCAAAGGAACCATTGGTTTATGAAAAAAAAATCAAAGGTTCTCACACCTTCATTGCTATTTAGCTCAAGGAACCCATTATTTATAGAACTCTTGCTAAGAGAGATTCAAATGAAACTAAATTGTCCCTAGAAAAATGGCAATTGTCCAGGGTGGTGGTTGCATAAAACCAGAATAGAACAGTACCTCCCTCCCTCCCAGAATGTATTTTTATGCTAGATATTTGAAAAGCACCATGATCACTCTTCAGCAGAGGCCTGTGGGGCTCTAGATTTTGATCATTTCAACACAAAGGACTGCATATTAAAAAATAAACAAAGCCAATTCTTACATTAGGCTGCTGGGCCAGATTGAGTGTTGTACCACTGCTCAAAAAGCTCGTAGTTGGATCTTGGGATCAAGCTGGCGGTCCGCCGCGAGGCGAGCCACCACCTGTCCCCGCCCCTGCCCTCTTGGCGCCCCCTCATTGCTCTTAGCTGAGTGTCCCACGGGGTCTGAACTTCTATCTTTAACCGCTCACTCTCCAATGGCTTCTTCCCCTCTGCCTTGAAACATGCCCATGTCTCCCCCCTCCTAAAAAAACCCTCCCTCGACCCCACTTCCCCTTCCAGTTATCACCCTATCTCCCTACTACCCTTCCTTTCCAAGCTCCTAGAATGAGTCGTCTACACTCACTGCCTAGAATTCCTTAACTCCAATTCTCTCCTGGACTCCTTCCAATCTGGCTTCAGTCCCCTCCACTCTACCAAGACTGCTCTCTCAAAGGTCACCCATGACCTCCTTCTTGCCAAATCCAATGGCTCCTACTTTATCCTAATCCTCCTTAACCTCTCAGCTGCCTTTGACACTGTAGACCATCTACTTCTCCTCCACACCTTATCTCACCTTGGTTTCACAGAGTCCATCCTCTCCTGGTTCTCCTCTTATCTTTCTGGCTGATCATTCTCAGTCTCCTTCGCAGGCTCCTCCTCCCCCTCCCATCCTCTAACTGTAGGAGTTCCTCAAGAGTCAGTTCTTGGCCCTCTTCTGTTCTCCATCTACACTCACTCCCTTGGTGAACTCATTCGCTCGCCCCGCTGCAGTCTATTCTTCACTCCGCTGCCCGGCTCATATTCCTGCAGAAACGATCTGGGCATGTCACTCCCCTTCTTAAACAACTCCAGTGGTTGCCTATCAACCTCCGCTCCAAACAAAAACTCCTCACTCTAGGCTTCAAGGCTCTCCATCACCTTGCCCCTTCCTACCTCTCCTCCCTTCTCTCTTTCTACCACCCACCCCGCACGCTCCGCTCCTCTGCCGCCCACCTCCTCACCGTCCCTCGGTCTCGCCTATCCCGCCGTCGACCCCTGGGTCACGTCCTCCCGCGGTCCTGGAACGCCCTCCCTCCTCACCTCCGCCAAACTGATTCTCTTCCCCTCTTCGAAACCTTACTTAAAACTCACCTCCTCCAAGAGGCGTTCCCAGACTGAGCTCCTCTTCTCCCTCTACTCCCTCTACCACCCCCCCTTCACCTCTCCGCAGCTAAACCCTCTTTTTCCCTTTCCCTCTGCTCCTCCCCCTCTCCCTTCCCATCCCCTCAGCACTGTACTCGCCCGCTCAACTGTATATATTTCCATTACCCTATTTATTTTGTTAATGAATTGTACATTGCCTTGATTCTATTTAGTTGCCATTGTTTTACGAGATGTTCTTCCCCTTGACTCTATTTATTGCCATTGTTCTTGTCTGTCCGTCTCCCCCGATTAGACTGTAAGCCCGTCAAACAGCAGGGACTGTCTCTATCTGTTGCCTACTTGTTCATCCCAAGCGCTTAGTACAGTGCTCTGCACATAGTAAGCGCTCAATAAATACTATTGAATGAATGAATGAATGAATTCGCTCCCACGGCTTCAACTATCATCTCTATGCAGATGACACACGGATCTACATCTCTTTCCCTGTCCTCTCGCCTTCCCTTCAGGCTCATATTTCCACCTGCCTCCAGGACGTCTCTACCTGGATGTCTGCCCGCCACCTAAAACTCAACATGTCCAAAACTGAGCTCCTTATATTCCCTCCCAAGCCCTGCCTTCTTCCTGACTTCCCTATCACTGTGGATGGTACGACTATCCTTCCCGTCTCTCAAGCCCGCAACCCTGGTGTCATTCTTGACTCGGCTCTCTCATTCACCCCACACGTCCAATCCGTCATCAAGACCTGCCAGTCTCACCTTTATAATATCACCAAGATCCCCCCTTCCTCTCCACTCAAATGGCTATCTTACTGGTACAGGCTCTCATAATATCCTGGCTGGATTATTGTGTCAGCCTTCTCTCTGTTCTCCCTTCCTCCTCTCTCTCCTGCTCTAGTCTATTCTTCATTCCGCTGCCCGGCTCATCTTCCTGCAGAAACGCTCTGGGCATGTCACTCCCCTTCTTAAAAACCTCCAGTGGTTGCCTATCAACCTCCGCACGAAACAAAAACTTCTCATGCTAGGCTTCAAGGCTCTCCATCACCTTGCCCCCTCCTACCTCACCTCCCTTCTTTCTTCCTACTGCCCACCCTGCATACTCTGCTCTTCTGCTGCCCACTTCCTCACCATCCCCTGTTCTCGCCTATCCTGCCGTCGACCCCTGGGCCACGTTCTCCCGCTGTCCTGGAACGCCCTCCCTCCTCACCTCCACCAAACTAATTCTCCTCCCCTCTTCAAAGTCCTACTTAGAGCCCACCTCCTCCAAGAGGCCTTCCCAGACTGAGCTCCCCTTTTCCCTCTGCCCCCTCTGCTGCCCCTCAATGCCCCCCTTGACCTCCCTTCAGCTAAACCCTCTTTTCCCCCCTTTCCCTCTCCTCCTACCCCTCTCCCTTCCCCTCCTCTCAGCACTGTGCTTGTCCGCTCAATTGTATATATTTTCATTACCCTATTTATTTTGTTAATGAGATGTACATCCCCTTGATTCTATTTATTGCTATTGTTTTAATGAGGTGTACATCCCCTTGATTCTATTTATTGCTATTGTTTTTGTCTGTCTGTCTCCCCCGATTAGACTGTAAGCCCATCAATGGGCAGGGATTGTCTCTATCTGTTGCCAGATTGTACATTCCCAGTGCTTAGTACAGTGCTCTGCTCATAGTAAACACTCAATAAATACTATTGAATGAATGAATGAATAGTATAGTTTGTAAATTCAGGTCACAAAGGTCCTGGTGCGCCCAATCCTGATGCATTATTGAATGAATAGCATAGTTTGTAAATTCAGGTCGCAAAAGTCGTGATGCGCCCAATCCTGATGCTCCACATGAGATTGTATGGGCAGCATCTGTGCTTCCACGACTTGGTGCCCAAGTACTGCTGGGAAATGGAGCTATTGTATATTTGCAATATTCAATCCCCAGATGGCATTCAAAGGTTCCAATTTGCAGCTACCCACCGCAATAACCTTATGACAAATGAGATGAAAGCAGATCGGGGACTACCCTTTACAGGTAGCCACCATATTGGCTTGTCTTCTCTTTCTCCACTGACTCCCCAAATGGGTAAATAGCCTCACTTTTAAAATTCCCGATCCATCACTTGAAAGCCTGAGGTATTTAGGGTTGCACTTTATCTTGGGCTGCTAGGTGAAAACCTTAGCTCTGGGGGCAACGGCGTGGAACTTTCAACACACATACACACACAAGGAAAGAAAGTTTTGAAGGCATTTAATGAGTACTGACTGTACTGATCATTTGGCAGAGTACAATAGACAGGATTCCTTCCTACAGTGGGATCCTGTCACCAGATCGATCAGTCAATCATCAGCACCTGCCATCCCATTCCCAGCACACTAAACATAGTTACCAAGCTCCAGTGCAGTGTTGCTGATAAGTCCTGGAGCCAGGCTAGGGTGGTTGGGGGAGGAAGCATCGGGAGTGAGGGCAGGAGAGTGCCCTTCTGCCTTCCTTTCTCATTTTCTATGTTCTTATCTTTAGTCATTATAAATTTAGCAACATATCTGCTTGTAACACCTGGAGGTTAAAAGTTCCTCAAAGTCAGGGACCATGCCTTATAGCTATTGTATAATACCAAAAACAGGGTACAGTGCATTATGCAAAGAAGGTGGACAATAAGCACTTTTTACTGCTCCTCTTCAAGTGGCATCCATTTAGTACCATAGTCTCCTATTTCCTTTCTCCATATGACAGGTAATAATAATTATTATTATGGTATTTGTTAAGCCCTTACTATGTGCCAAGCACTGTTCTAAGTGCTGGGGTAGATACAAGGTAATCATGTTGTCCCACATGGGACTCACAGTCTTAATCCCCATTTTACAGATGAGGTTACTCAGGCACAGAGAAGTTAAGTGACTTGCCCAAAGTCACACAGGTGATAAGTGGCAGAGCTGGGTTTAGAACCCACAACCTCTGACTCCCAAGCCCAGGCTCCTTCCACTAAGCCACGCTGCTTCCCATAGGTAGAATCTATGGAAAGAAAACGTTTTTTGTACATTCTCACTGGTGACATTAAGCCCACTAATTTTTATCCGTAAAGTGTAAAAACTAGGTCAGAAACTTGATGACCACAGAGGGCAAATGAGAGACAAGAAAGAGTCTGGCATGCCAAATGTCTGGCTTTGGATTGATTTTTACATCAACCACCCAAGAGATAGAGGCAAAGCCTCTAAAGCATGGAAGAAAAGTTATTACAAACTAGGACTCAAAGATTGCAGCAATCCTCTAAAAATACTGCAGGCTTCAAGCTCAGGCTGAGGCATAAAGCTTTATTTTAAAATATATTAAACCCCACCGATAAACTGAGAAGCTTCCTGTTGGCCTGGAAAGCATGAACTTGTTTTGCTACCAACAGAGCACGCAAACCACCCGTGGTGAGGACAGTGAAATCCCCACACAGCAGCTAGTCCAAGAGCAAGACAAACTTTCCCACAAGTCTACATGAGTAAAAATGGTGAGCCCATCCTTGGAGTTAGCCAATCCTGCTGACCCCGTTCTCAGTCCATGGCTCAGCTTACAACATCCAGAATCAATGGTTTATTATTTTTCCTTATGGCATTTGTTAAATGCTTACTATGTGCCAGGCCCTGTACTTAGCACTGGGCTAGAAACAAGATAATCAGGTTGGACACATTCCATGTCCCACATGGGGCTCACAGTCTTAATTCCTATTGTACAGATGAGGTCGCTGAGGTAGAGAGAAGTTAAGTAACTTGCCCAAAAATCACACAGGTTTTTCTGATTTTCAGGTCCGTGCTCTATCCACTAGACCATGCTATTTCTCATTTGGGCTGTAGTATAAAGAAGCACAAGTTACAAGCACAGGGCATAAAAATTTGAATCTGTCCCTCCCCCATGTGTCAGTTTCCCTGACCTGGTTCTCATTATCATCTCCAAGAAGCCTGTTTATTGCCATCTCAGCTTTTTCACCCCTCTGAACATCCCTTTAAGTTGAGCCATGTTTTGTACTAAGGCGACATCACCTCCTGTGGATGGGGCGAGAGGCAACTTTTGTCCTAATTCCTTCACTGAGTTTGTTCTAGCTCACATCACCTTCCCTTACTATGCACGTGTTGGTTCTATATATTCTTTAGTTTAGCCTTGACTCATTCTCCCTCCCCTGCTTTTGTGATTTTCTTTAATTTCAACTATGTTAGCTGGTTTCACATTATTGTCCTTCCAGCCCCTTCCTCATTTATTCTTGATGGTTTTATACCTTTTCCCTTCCCTATTTCCAGGATAACATTTAGTAGCATTAGATTTTACTCCATGTCATTTTATTTAGAGTTCTACTCCTTAAATGGAAAAGTCTTCTTGATTTTTTAAGAACTTTCTAGGTAGGCAATTAAAACTAGAACAAAGCTGTTCAATTTAAGTGGTCATCAATCAATGGTACTTATTGAGTGCTTAGTGTTACAGAGTACTTTACTAAGCATTTATCCATAGATGAATTGAATCCTTCCCCCTTTATGGATGAGGAAAGCAGTGAAAGACCACTGACTTGGGGATGTTCAGGTGAGGAAAAGATTATTAATCGTAATAATAATAATAATGTTGGTATTTGTTAAGCGCTTACTATGTGCCGAGCACTGTTCTAAGCGCTGGGGTAGACACAGGGGAATCAGGTTGTCCCACGTGGGGCTCACAGTCTTAATCCCCATTTTACAGATGAGGGAACTGAGGCACAGAGAAGTTAAGTGACTTGCCCACAGTCACACAGCCGACAAGTGGCAGAGCTGGGATTCGAACTCATGAGCCCTGACTCCAAAGCCCGTGCTCTTTCCACTGAGCCACGCTGCTTCTCTAATCGTACTCAGGAGCTGAGAGATTCTACTTCAGTTATTTTTTCTCTGTCAAGTCTCAGCCTGTGAACTAGTTCAGAGACACAGTGCTTTCCCCAAGAGAGTGTTTTCCAGAGAAGCAATCTAATAATAATAATAATAATAACAATAATGGCATTTGCTAAGTACTTACTCTGTGGCAAGCACTTTTCTAAGTACTGGGATAGATACAGGGTAATCAGGTTATCCCATGTGGGGCTCTCAGTCTTAGTCCCCATTTTACAGATGAGGTAACTGAGGCACAGAGAAGTTAAGTGGCTTGCCCAAGATCATATAGCGGATAAGTCCTTTCTGACCTCCTTGCCTGCTGTCTCTCCTCCCCTTCAGTTCACTCTGCTTCTCTGATCATTTCTACGAAACTACTTGGTCCATATTTTCCCACTCCTCAAAAACCTCCAGTGGTTGCCCATCCATCTCCGCATCAAAGAGAAACTCCTTATCACTGGCCTTAAAGTATCCCATAACCTTGCCCCCTTCTATCTTTACCTTTCTGATTCCCTTCTCCAATCAAACCCACACACTTTGTTCCTCTACTTGCCATTGGTCTTGTCTGTCTCCCCCGATTAGACTGTAAACCCGTCAAAGGGCAGGGACTGTCTCTATCTGATACCAATTTGTACATTCCAAGCGCTTAGTACAGTGCTCTGCACATAGTAAGCACTCAATAAATGCTATTGAATGAATGAATTTTTTCCCATGGTCTCTACTTCTTCTATATCTCAGAGCTGAGGATAGGATCTGAATAAGCAGTTTTACCATGTCTGGTCTCTTTCACACGAGGCTTTTGTCGATTCGTTCCAGTTCCATCCTGTTGCTTTGTTTTTAACAGCCTTACATTCTCAGGTTCTGGTAACTGCACCTCCCACCAGGTCTTTGCAGGCTTCTAACAAAATCCCAGATATAATTAAAGCAGTAACTTGGCTGGTAAAAAAAATCAAAATCATCTATTCAGCCACCAGTATTTGACTGCCTCTTATATATCAAGTACCATCTAGGCACTTGGGAGCATACAAAAAGAGGAACAGATTTGGTCCATGTCC
Source organism: Ornithorhynchus anatinus (assembly GCF_004115215.2). NCBI lineage: Eukaryota > Metazoa > Chordata > Mammalia > Monotremata > Ornithorhynchidae > Ornithorhynchus > Ornithorhynchus anatinus. The sequence continues at coordinate 70,889,208 of NC_041731.1, read as the reverse complement.
TTGAGGAGCTGACCATCAATCGCACTGAAAGAATCAAGATTATTGGAGACAAATTCACTTAAAAGGAGTTCAGTTTCTCCAGAGAGGGAAAAGTAGGAGCAAGAGAGCAGAGAGCTCAAGAGATGCTACAAACCTCTGAGATTTTGCTATTTTTAAAGTCAACTACCAAACATTCCGCCTCAGGGAACCTGATGTCATCCTACCCATATAATTGCAGACTGTATCTCCTTTGGAGTTGATATTAGGACCAAATGTGCAGACACTGGTGTAGTTGAGGGACTTAATCTTTCAAACATCTTTTCTCTTCTCTCTCATTCTCATTTTACTTTGTCAAAATAGCAATGCCCAGGGGTTTGAAGGGCAATGAAAGCAATATGAGAAAAAGGGGAAAGAGGCTGAAATCGCAGGAGTCTTTGTTTCTATTCATCTGGACTCTAAGAACATAAGCATTGCCAGACTGAGCCAGAACAGTGGTCCAAACAGGCAGTGCAAGACATTAAGAAAGCACGTTGTGAAAGGGTAACGTGTCCATTTATTGTTATATGGTACTCTCCCAAGAGCTCAGTATAGTGCTTCGCACACAGTAAATGCTCAATAAATATGATTGAATGAAAGAAGAAAAATAGGTTTCATTAATGGACTTTCTAATGCTCCTAATTGTCCCTTCTAATGAAGGCAGGAGCTTGGATGGTGGGCTAAATGTGAAGGGATCAAAAACTATTGGCTGCAGGTACATCTGGAAATTGGAAACAATTGAGAATTGAGGAATATGCATTTTGGGTTTCTAAACTGATTTTGATTTCACCTTTGTTGGCATGACCAATGTGGAGCCATTAATGTTCTGCAACTGCAAGAGACCAAGAAAATCACCAAGTGTAGGATTTCCATCCCAGTCAGTCTCCCCCCTGGTGGGTTGGAGGAATTATAGCTGAGGGCCATGACACAAAACATCAGTTTTCTGTAAAAGTTTATTTCAAGTGGTTCTTAAGAATCAGGTAAAACTCTATTTCTTCTATTCCTACTTCATTGATTTTTTTTAAAATAATGAATTTAGTTGGGCCTTCATAAACTACTGCACTCATGATAGGGCTGAAATTCACTGACTAGATTCCAGTAAATCTTAACACACTCTCAGGAAGAAGTTTCAGGTGATGTTTCCTATTAAGCTAAATCATTTAAGATTTATGAACTTTTTCTCAAGGTTGAGAAGATCTATAGATTGATATTCCATAAGACTCATAACTTTCTGCTATTTTCAGGTGTCATCTCTAGTAAAGCAGAGTGATGGGTAAACTGCAAATGGGCAGGGTTTTTGTAAGTTTAAACTTGAACACAGTCTTCTAAAAAAAGAGGAAAATCAAAATTTACTAAATTTCAAGGCAGAGAAAAACAACATGCTAATATGATCAAGTGAAAATTTTACCAGGATTACATTTTCCTACCACGCTTAACAGGGGTTACTCGAAGTATGTGACCATTCAGGATGTGGCTTCAGGGTGTGGAGGAACTAATTGCAGCAGTTAGAAAATAAAAGTGGATTCTTCTTGCTGTTCTACAGGTGGAGTTTTTTTGACTCCAAATGTCATCTATAATTTTTACCCTATCAGGTGTGAATGAGGCCTCCAATTCTATAGAATCTTCCTAAGACAAACTGGAGAAATCCAGTTCATATTGAGTACCAAGAGAAAAGAGAATATGCCTATGTTCATGCTTCAAGTTTATACTTCAGATAAACCTATTCAAGCCTTTTCTTCAGGAATACAGGGAACTTTTAAGTAGGAGACAGTTGACAATTTTCATAACTGTAGAAAACAAACCCTCAAAATACATTCACATTTAATCACCATTTTCTGAGCTATTATAATCATAACAAAGAGGCATCATTTCTATGCAAGTACCACAAATTACATTAGCATAAATTAAGAAAGAAGGTATTCAAATGAATTCATTAACATATCAAACTTGAAAGAGGACAAGAAAATACAAATTTTAATTAAAAAAACTGAGAATTCTTTTAAATAATCTTATTCATCTTGGGCTTCTGTTTACATTCGCGATTAAGACTGTCCTCAGCTGTGCAAGAATTCCTCAGGCTTCAAATTTGATTAGATTATATAGATCTCCTTTGTCACAGATGATTTTTCCCAGTCAAAAAAATTAACAATAGGTTAAGCTCCAAAACCAAAATCACTTTCTTCTCCTCATATCTAAGCTCCTACTCCTTTCCCATACAAAACCATCAATTCCTGCTCCCCTTCCCCAACCGACACAGACCCTTCCGTCTCCTCTTTTTAATAATCAACCCCAATCCTGTCCTCTTAATAATAATAACTGTGGCATTTGTTAGGTCCTTACTTTATCCCAACTCTGTATTAAGCACTGATATCTTGTCTTGCCTTATGCCTTTGAGTAGTCTCCGACCCATAGCAACACCACAGATACATCTCTCCCAGAATGCCCCCCTCTCCATCTGTAATCATTCTGGTAGTGTATCAGAGTTTTCTTGGTCAAAATATGGAAGTGGTTTACCATTGCATTTTTCCACACAGTAAACTTGAATCTCCGCCATTGACTCTCTCCCATGCTGCTGCCTCCCAGCATGGGTGAGTTTTGACTTGTAGCAGACTGCCTTCCACTCTCTAGCCACTGGGCAAGCTAGGAATGGAATGGGAATGCCTCTGCTTCACTCTCCCTCCCATAGCCAAGAGTGGTAATAATAATAATAATGTTGGTATTTGTTAAGCGCTTACTATGTGCTGAGCACTGTTCTAAGCACTGGGGTAGACACAGGGGAATCAGGATGTCCCAGGTGGGGCTCACAGTCTTAATCCCCATTTTACAGATGAGGTAACTGAGGCACAGAGAAGTTAAGTGACTTGCCCACAGTCACACAGCTGACAAGTGGCAGAGCTGGGATTCGAACTCATGACCTCTGACTCCAAAGCCCGTGTTCTTTCCACTGAGCTACGCTGCTTCTCTTAGAGACTGTAAACTCTAAACCCTGAGGTAGATTCAAGATAATCAGGATGGTCCCAGTCCCTATCTTACATGGGACTCAATCTATAAAAGGGAGAACAAGTATTGAATCCCCATTTTACAGATGAGGAAACTGAGGCACAGACCCATGAAGTGACATCAAGGTCAAATAACAAGTGACTTGCAGACTCAGGATTAGAATCCAGGTCCTCTGATTCCCAGTCCCATGTTCTTTCCACTAAGCCACTGGTATTTAGAAGTAGCAAGGCCTAGTGTCAAGAACACAGGCTTGGGAGCCAGAGATCATGGGTTCTAATGCTGGCTCCATCATTTGTCTGCTGTGTGACCTTGGGCAAGTCACTTAACTTCTCTGAGCCTTAGTTACCTCATCTATAAAATGGGGATTGAGACTGTGAGTCCCACATGGGGCAACCTGATTACCATGTATCTAACCCTGGTGCTTAGAACAATGCTTGGCACATAGTAAGTGCTTAACAAATATCATCATTATCATTATTATTATTATATGTTAAACACTTACTATATGCCAGGCACTGTTCTAAATGCTAGGGTAGATAAAAGGTAATCAGGTTGGACACAGTCCCTGTCGCATGTGGGCCTTACAGTCTTGATACTGCTTCAACTCCTTTCTTCAGGTTAAATATTTTAATTTCTCCAGCGCAGACTCTTTATGGGGGTTAACTAAGATGTCATCTGGAGCCACCAAGGTCCAGTGCACAGAATAGAAAAATCAATTGTATTTATTAAGAGCATATGGTGTACAGGTTATCACATCAAGTACTTGGTACAATAGATTTAGTAGACACGATCCTCTCCTCAAGAAATTTACAATTTAAAGTTAGATAGGAAAAAGATTGGAAAAAGTCAGTGTCATTTACTGAGCTCATGGGTATTGAGAAGGCTTCAGTGCTTAAGTGGTCAGGGAGGGAGGTAGAATCCAAGTTCTACTCCTGACTTGCTCCCTTGTCATTTCATTCAATCATATTTATTGTACTGTGTGTAGAGGACTGTACTAAGTGATTGGGAGAGTACAATACTACAACAGAGCCATTCTCTGCCTACAGGAACTTACAGTCTAGAGTGGGGGAGATAGTTATCAAAACAAATACATTTATAGATATGTACTTAAGTGATGTGGGGCTGGGAGGAAAGAGCAAAGGGAGCAAGTCAGGGTGACACAGAAAGGAGTGGGAGATGAAAAAAGGTGGAGCTTAGTTTGGGAAGGTCTCCTGGAGATGTGCTTTCAATAAGGCTTTGAAGTGGGGGAGAGTAATTGGCAGATTTGAGGAGAGAAGACATTCCAGGCCAGAGGTAGGACATGGGCCAGGGGTCGGCAGTGAGACAGGTGAGATCAAGGCACAGTGAAAGTGTTAGCACCAAAGGAACGAAGTGTATGGGCTGGGTTGTAGATGTAGAGAAGCAAGGTGAGGTAGGAGGGGGCAAGGTGGTGGAGTGTTTTAAAACCAATGGTGAAGAGTTTTTGTTTGATGTGGCGGTGGATGGGCAACCACTAGAGTTTTTGGAGAAGCAGGGTGACATGTCCCAAACATTTTTGTAGAAAAATGATCCAGGCAGCAGAATGAAGTATGGACTGGAGTAGGGAGAGACAGAAGGCTGGGAGGGCAACAAGAAGGCTTATGCAGTAAACCAGGAGGGATAGGATGAGTGATTGTATTTGATAATGTGGGTCTTAACTAGTCATTCAGAGAATCTGGTAAGGCTGTGAATTTAGATGATAGTATTTTCCCTTTGCCCACCTCACAAGGATGCTTTAGGGGGAATTTGGATATATTATTAAAGGTTTTACAGTCCTTAATGCAAATATATATATGTAAAGAAATATTCAATGAGCCTAGAATTGAGACAGTGCCTCAAACACAAGCCTTACTTTTGAAAAATTTCATGTTAACAGCTGCTATTGCTTGATAGTGGAATTACGTCCATTTTCTTTGTCAACTCATAGCTAGCATTTGCTGGGTTGGGGAGGGAGGCTGGAGAGAGAGAGGGGAGGATGGAGCTGAAAACAATATGCTAATCTCATTGGTGTGAAGGATTTAACTTAATTATTCTTCTTCCCTGAAACCATTCTCTGCTCTTAGTGAAAAATTTACCAGCAAAAACTGCCCATGAGGGTTGGATACAAAGGTCAAAGCATTACAATACCGAATCAGAATAGGAAGATGGTTCTAGCCACCACTGTTTATAAGCATAAGGCCAGGGTCTGGACATAATCACCATCATAGTTTGCTCAGAGGGATTTTGTGCAAATATCAGAGAGCAGACTTAGGCACTACAATTATAACTGTCAAGAGCTTGCTCTGAAAAAAAAAAACTGAAAGAAGCCAGATAGATTTTACAATTAAACCCACTTTTACAGATTGCAGCTTTTAATATAACACCCGCCCTCCCCCCACGAATTGATGAGATTCATCAGGGGTACAATGGATCCTAGTCATTGCAAGAATTAAATTAAAAAATAAGATGAGGGGTTGGGGAGAGGGGAAGCTAGATTATTAAGAGGTTCAGGTTTCTGTAAAAAAGGGTTGCACTCAGTTTTGAAGAATTATGTGGGAAGCCAAGAAACAAATGTGGTTCCATGAATTAAAATGGTATTTATTGCACATGGTACAATTTAACAGATCTAGTAGACACATATTCCCTACTCACAAGGAGTTTAAAGTCTATAATAATAATAATAATAATGATAATAGTAAGCATTAAGTGCTAACTATATGTCAGTCATTGTACTAAGCTCTGGAGTAGATAATTTTGGTATTTGTTAAGCGCTTACTATGTGCCAAGCACTCTTCTAATCAGTGGAGTAGATACAAGGTAATCAGTTTGTCCCATGTGGGGCTCAGAGTCTTAATCCTCAGGTAACTGAAGCACAGAGAAGTGCATTGCCCAATGTCACACCCTGTGTAAGTGGCAGAATTGGAATCAGAAATCAGGTTCTCTCACTCCCAAACCCATGCTCTTTCCACTAGTTCACACTACTCAAAATGATGTGTTCTCAAAGAATGCCTGTCAGAGGTAAAGATATCATATCGCGGATTGTTTCCCACCTTGTACAATCACTGACCTGCTGAATGACCTTGAGGAAATTGCCTATACCCTTGGGATTCTCATTAATAAATATAATAGCATTGTTTCCAAATGTAGGCCCTGATCTCTCTCCCTCTCTGCAGTGTCACATTTCCTCTTGACTTCAAAGTATTTTCACTTGGATATTCCCCTGTCACCTCAAACATGTCCAAAAAAGAACTTCCTATCTTCCCATCCAAACCCTGTCCTCTCCCTGATTTTCCCATCAATGTAGACAGCACCACCCCAGAGAAGCAGTTTGGTTTAGTGAAAAGAGAAAAGATTTGGGAATCAGAGGACATGGGTTCTAATCCCATCTCCACCACTTGTCAGCTGTGTGACCTTGGGCAATTCACTTAACTTCTCTGTGCCTCAGTTACCTCATCTGTAAAATGGGGATTAAAAGTGTGAGCCCCACGTGGGACAACCTGATTACCCTGTATCTAACCCAATGCTTAGAATAGTGCTTGGCACATAGTAAGTGCTTAATATCATAATTATTATTTACCATCATCCTTCCAGTCTTGCAAACCCATAACCTTGCCACTATCCTTGACTCATCTCTCTCATTCAATCCACATATTCAATCACTAAATCCTATCAGTTCAACCTTCACAACATTGCTATAGTCTGCTCATTCCTCTCCATTCAACTGCTGTTTCCATATGCTCTTTGCATACCTAAAATAACTGTCTACATTTTCTACAATTGTTTCCTCAGAGTATTTAGTTGTGCAATTTATTTACACTCAACATATTGCTTTTTATCTCCCAAACATCAGGTTGGAGACTTCATAGCTCTTATGAGTAAGTCTATAGTCCTTGGAACATGCAAGCCTACAAGTAAATTCTCTGCATCAACCATCTTACTTGAAGAGAAGCAGCATAACCTAGTGAAAAGAGAATAGTCCTGGGAGTCAGAGGACCTGGATTCTAATTCTGACTCAGCAATCTGCTTGCTGTGTGACCTTGAGCAAGTCAGTTAACTTCTCTGGGCCACAGTTTCTTCATTTGCAAAGTGTGGGTTCAATACCTCTTCTCTCTCTTAAACTAAGAGCCCTAATGGAACAGAGACTATGTCCAACCTGGTCAACTTGTACTACCCTAGCACTCAAAACAATGCAGGGCATATAGTAAGTGCTTAACACATATAATAATGATTATATTAAAAAATTTCCTCCCACTTACATTCATATCAATTCAAATGCAGTTGGAATAAAATCATCTTCCCATATATACAAGTTTGTAAAATTCCAAATCCATATCAGTTAAAAACCCTCATCATATCCTGGTGAACCATTTTTCTTGATTCAGAATTATCATGTCCTTTTCATACCAACTTCCTTTGCCATTCTCAAAAGTCTTCCTAGTATCTACTGTGCTTGCAGTCTTCCTCCCTTGCACTCCTTGTCTTTGCCAGACATCTACTATTCTAACACCACTTCTAGTGGTCACAGAAATACTCTTCAAAATGAAACCCTTGCTCCATCAACAACTGTGGCAGGAAGGGCTTGATCCCCTATCATGGAACATCCTTCTGATCCTTAACTTGAGCCACATCCAGAAACTTTAAGGCAACAATGGAGCTGGAAGGCCACAAAAGATCCTCCCACCCACGACCTGTAGTGACCCCTCTAAGGCACCAAAACAGCCTTAAGGCATCCCCTCCAGTGGCTTGGATGACAAACACCTTAATCAGATAACACAACTCCAGTAATCCTCCAGGTTACTGTCCAGAACATAAAACCATCTTGGAGCAATCGGTAGCCCAGCATGCCAAATCACTGACCTGAAATCCTCTGTGGAATGGGTCCTGATGGCATCCTCACTCTTAGCAGTGGGAGCAGGTCTTCCTCGGGTAGTGCTGGGTCCTTCCACCACATGCCACGTAATCACCATTGAAATGTCACTTCATAAAGTGGCACTGACTTATAATTCCAAAGTCAGGCAAGCTTTTAGAGATGGTGTTGGTTCAAAGTTGTAAAAGCAGAACTCTTTTTACCAGGTAGGATGAGGGCTTCTTCTTCCTCTCTCCCATGCCTTGAGTATCAGCCCCCATATCTTCCTAAGTAAGATTGACTCTCCAGTTTAGCTGAGCTATACTCCCTCATATAGCTACAACAACCAACAATGCAGCTTTTGCAGGTAAGAAAACTTCTCCTGGTCCTTTCCCCTTTCTAACCCAACTCATAGCCCTCTGCCAGAACTGCCATCCTTTGGATAAGAGATTCACCATGCTTGATTTGGGCACCTAATGAGGTTCCTTGGCTTTGACCTAGTTACACACAGACCTTACTAGGAAGAAAGCAACCAAATCAACAGGAGTGTTTGAAAGTCAGGTCTAATACACAACAAGGGCAAGACCCATTTCAGCCATAGGGAACAACAAAAATCCTCTTTTAAGCTCCTTTTTTTACCTCAAGATTTAATAGTCCAAATCAGTAATGTCAGGGACTTCTAAATGCTTTAAGTATTATTTCACTCTCTTTATAGCAAATGGTGAAAATAACTTCCTAGATATGATAACTTTCCTTACTAAGGGCTGGCTAAAATGGAGAAGGGAAAGAGAGTGAATCAGTCATATGACTTCCTAATTAAAATCACCTGCAGGTGAGCATTCCAGAGCAAAGTTGGGAATCACATGATATGACTAACATCTGAATAAGGAAGAGCAATTAAAGGTTTTGTTAGTAGTGGAGCCTCAAGTTTGTTTTTTCAATCTCACTTTTCTGCTGTAAAAGCCATTATTTCACAGATGTTGCTGGCATATCTCCACTACCTGTTCTAAATTAGTAAGTGTTACCCCAGCCTTATATGATACAGGACTACTGCATCCAGCTAACTTCCTTCTTCTAAACTATTGTGAAAGTTTCAGGAAATACATATTCTGTAAGTAATCATAGATTAGGTGTTTAATCTAATTGGAATGCAGGTGCTTTCCCTCTCCCTCTCCTTCTCCTTCTCTCTTACCTCCTTCCCCTCATTGTGGCTTTACATCTTATGCCATCTTAAAATTCCTTTGCATCCAGATTCAGAAATAATACTAGACATCTGATTTTTTGGGGGGGTAGGTAGAACTTAGTGATAAATACAAGGTGATTTTGTGATGATTAATTGGTTGTACCATCTTCCTCTCTCCTATGCCTATATTTCTTTGCTAAATTCTCAGCCGGAATCCTGAAAAACACTTTTGGGTGTATGTAGAAGCATCAGTTTCATTCCTGGTTCAATTTATTACAAATGTGTTATTTTAATTATTCATTACAAATGTGTTATTTTAATTATGGGTCCTTTCCTGTTCCAAGTGGTGGATTTATTGCAACTCCCTGCCCCTATCCAAAAAAACAGCACTTTGGAATCAGTGGGCCATTTTACCCATATGTCATATCTGTGCAAATACTGTTCTAGTTAACCAAGTTACTTTTGATTTTAACAAATATTTTAGCTAATTATAATTGTTGTATTAAAGTGCTTCCTGTATACCAAGCATTATGCTAAGTGTTGAGGTAGGTGCAGGATAATTGGACACACTCCAGGGCTAAGGTCTAAGGAGCAAGGAGAATGGGTACTTAATCCCCATTTCATCGATAGGGAAACTGAGGCAGCACAGATAAATCAAGTGACTTGCCTAAGGTCACACATAAGCATAGTGGCAGTGCTGGGGGCTGTACCCCAGGTTTCCTGACTCCCAGGCCTGTGTTCTATTCACAGGTCTACTAACCTAAACAGCTTTTGCTGTTGATCTAGTAATAAAAATTGTGGTATTTCTTAAGTGCTTCAGGTTGCATACAACTTCCTTCCCCAAATGGGACTCATTGTCTTCACTGGAGGGTGAACGGGTATTGAATCCCATTTTACAAATGAGGAAGACGAGGCATGTAGAAGTTGAATGTCTTGCCCAAGGTCACGCAGTGGGCAAATGGTGGACCCAAGATTAGAAACCAGGAGTTCTCTGACTCCAAGGTCTATGCTCTTTCCACTAGGCCACGCTGTTCTTCGTGATACCCTAAATGACACTAGATTTCCACTCTGAATGAAATAAAGGTTCCAGGAAATAATCCCATCTCTTTTTAGCATACAGCCCCTGAAAATTGAAAATGGTTTATAGCTAGAAACTCTAGAACTTAAACCAATGTAATTAGTCTTGCAAATATAAACACTATTCTATTCTAAGATTTGTTGTTGAAGCCAGAATTTAAACTGTGCTTCTGTAGGAGGGTGAAGCATCTGCAGTCTATTAGTAACTCACATCTTCTAAACACGCAGCTCACTTCCAATGTAAGAGCTGTCATTCTAGGGAGAGAAGAATGTGTCCATGGAGAACGCTCCACAAGAGAAGATGTTTTCTCCCAGTGCACTCATTTTAATTTCCAAATATCCATAATAAATTATCAGAGAATAAACACTGCAGGTGCTACAACATTTTAGGAATTTATCCTTTTTAGTGGAAAAGACTCGCCATCTGTGGGGGCTCAGGGTAGCCAGGATGAGTTTTGAGGGGCAGGACATCTGCCCTCCCAATTCAAATGCCCCCCTCTCATTCCCTAATCCCAGTACTTTCCACCCACCCACAATGACCCAGCCTTCCCTTTCTCCACTGTCCCCCTGCAACAGCAGAGTGGAGATTGTGTTAAAAAACAAAGATGGCTGAAACACAGTTCGGTCAGTTAAAAAAAAATCCTTCCTGACAGTTGGCATTGGTAAGATAGACAGTTGACTGTGAGGTGATTGGATTTCTTCTCCAGTGGCTGTCTTTATAGTCTGGGTAGTGGACGGTCCTCCAATTGCACTTCTGCATACTGAGGGACAATATTCTAAACTCAGGTGGACCTCCATTGTCCAACAAGAATAATAGTGGAATAGTTTGGGGTTCCATCCCACTACTTGAAAAGCTTCTGGCAGGACCCAATAGAGTACCACTTTTGACCCCCCATCAGTTGGTGGATTTGCACCCTATCCCTCCTCTTCTTTCTCATTGGTAATAGAAAACACTGTTACTATTGCCATTGCAGTGATCCAGCAGGAATGCCAACATTCTGGAGGTGTCCAGCACCACATGAGACCTCCCAGATCAACTTAGGAGCAGTTCACTGGCAGGTATCCCTTTGCACACCAGTCTCCCGTAGCATAGCAGCAAGACACATTCTCTAACTCTCTCTCCTTTTCTCTCCCCTTCTCTCCCTTTCTCTCTCTTTCTCTGTCTGTGTCTCTGTCTCTCTCCGTCTTTCTCTCTCTGTCTCTCTCTGTCCTCTCTCTCTGTATGTCTCTCTCTCTGTCTCATGTCCTCTCTCATTCTCTTCCTCTTCTCCCACTCCTCCACCCCCATCTCCCCCCTCCACTGTTTTCTCTCTTCTCACCCCTATCCCCCTTCTGGCTACACACCCAACACCGTGAGTTCAGTCCCCAGGAAAGTCTGGTTTTCCTTATCCCTTCAACTTTGAAAGGTTTCCAGTCAGCTTGTAAGTCCATCTTGTCATCTTTAAAGCTGGTGAGCCTGTTAGCTTCTTCAAGAATGTTAAAGAGACCATAAAGCTGATCACCCCTAGAGGACGAGTAACGACCCACACATATATTTAAAAGGCTCTCTCCTCTGCCTTCCTGGCAGCTGTGAAATATAAAAGTATCTGACAACAGAAGGAAATCTGAAAATGAATTTTATTTACATCATGCCTCAATACATCCTAAGATTTATATGACATCAGTTGTTTCTATTTCTTCCCTGAGCTCTTGGTAACTATCATGATCTTGGCTGCCCGATCCAGGTATATATTGTCCTGCCTCTCTTTTTAGTGGAAAAGACTCGCCATCTGTGGGGGCTCAGGGTAGCCAGGATGAGTTTTGAGGGGCAGGACATCTGCCCTCCCAATTCAAATGCCCTCCTCTCATTCCCTAATCCCAGTACTTTCCACCCACCCACAATGACCCAACCTTCCCTTTCTCCACTGTCCCCCTGCAATAGTCCAGATCCAGGACTATATTGTCCTGCCTCTCTGCCTGACCTCCTACAAGCAAAGCTAGAATAGAACTCTTTCTTATTCCAAATGTAGCATTTATTAACTTGAAATTTCTGATCCATCTTGCAGCTCTGGATCTATATCTCTGCTAAAACAAAAAGAAGAGGAACACCATCAATGATTGTCTTGTTCTTGTTCTTAAATTCCCAACTGGCTTCTTTATTAAATCCAGAAGTATAATACTTGGTTTCCTTAGAGTAACTGCCAGAGCTAAGAGAGATGAAGAGGCCAGGAATTATGGATGTTCTGTTATGCAGAAAATCAAAACATTCTAGATAATAAATCTTGGAGAAAGCCCCTGAATGATTTTGTTCTTTCTCTTCCTCTGTGATATCTTGTCCAAATCTACAAAAATCGGATGAGGAAAGCATATCCACTATAGGGTCACAGGTCATAGAGCATTGACCACGTCCACCAATCCGTTTGCAGGTTAGGGATTATTCCAGGGGGTGATTTGCATGGGAGGTGCTTGGTTGGATGACAAATTTGCCTGGGCAACATAACAAATCTACCAATTCCTAGTAGAAAATGTTGAAATACGACCCAACACAGCGCTGCCTCTCCTTGCTGGTCATATGACACGATCTGACTCTGGCCTTTGCAGCTGCAAAGAAGGCACAGGCATGTCCCCATTGAGATGGGCAGTGGTTACTGTACTACTCCCCAGGCTGGGGATTGTCCCTGCCATGGATTGTCCTTTTTCAAAATGAAAAGAAAACAGACATGAAGCTCCTTGTTTTTTCTTTTCCGCCTGTCCCGGGGCCGGGGACCAGGCAAAAGGTGCATGGTCTGGTGCGGAGTCTCAGGTGCTTTCCTGCTTTCCCCGCTCTGGCCGTATCTCATATTGGTTTCATTGGCCTTCAAACTCTGTTCCCCCTAATCCCCCCACTGGAGTGGCCACTCTGGACAAGGGGAACTGTGCCAACATTTGCCTTCTCCCACAAGGCCTTGCTGCCTCCTCTCTGTTCCTTGGAGGGGAGGGAGCCCCAGAATGAAAAATGGGATAGAACCACTTTGGTTTCAGAGGAAACTGTACCCATGCACATCTCCAGTGGATAGCCCACTTCCTCCATGAACAGCTCCTCCCTGATCCACAGGCCCACAGTCGGCCTGAGTCCCTTCCCTTCATGGAGCTTCACAGAAAGCACCGCCCTTCTTCTTCCTCAGCACTGCCTCCTGGTTAGAAGATCTGGCCACCTAGTAATTTAAACTATGGCAATAGGTCAGAAGCCACTAAAAAACGCTCGCTCATTTATCAGGTCATTTTGAAGCATTTCACCTGATTACTGAGCAATGCACCAACCTACCTGGGAGCTACTGGTTAGGGTCCTTTCTTCAATGCCAAGGAGAGATGCCATAGCAGCTCTGCGTCCTCCATCACGGACTGTTTCTTTCCCCTCTTGCTTTTTTCTTTTGCAAGGGGCCAAAATGATTGACCTTAATGTAAAAGTAAAGGAAATCTGTTTCTATTAAGGAACAGAGAAGCCTAGTGGAAAGAGCATGGGCCTAGGAGTCAAAGGACCTGGGTTCTAATCCTGAGTCTGTCCCTTGCCTGCTGCGTGACCTAAGGCAGGCCACTTAACTTTCCTGTGCCTCAGTTTCCTTATCCGAAGAATGGAGATAAAATATCTGTTTTCCTTCCCTCTTTTTGTAATAGTATTTGTTAAGCACTTACTATGTACCAGGGACTACACTGAGCATTGGGATAGACAAGTTAATCAAGTTGGTCACAGTTTATGTCCCACATGGGGCTCACAGTCTTAATCCCCATATTACAAATGAGGTAACTGAGACACAGAGAAATTAACTGACTTGCCCAAGGTCACAGAGCAGAATGGGACTCAGAATGTGAGTCCACATGAGACAGGAACTGTACCTAATTTGATTATCTTGTATTGTCCCAGCACTTAATGGAATGTTAAACAAATACTATTATCATTATTATTGTTAGTATCAATAAGTTGTAGTCCCTGCCTTAGATGGACACCATCATTGAACCATCTAGGGTGGACCAGTTGCCCTGTAGAGCTCCCAAAATTGTCTGTTCTACATTTCTATAATTGGGCCATGCCACCTAGAATGAAAGCTTACAGAAGACAAGTATTGACAGTCAATCAAACAGGGGTATTTGTTTAGCATTTACTGTGTACAGAGCTCTATACTCTGTACTTGAGAGAGTACAGTATAGTAGAGTTTGCAGACACTATCTCCTACCTTCAAGGAGCTTTACAATCTAGTGGGCGTATTGTGAATTATGCCTAACTCTTCAACAAATATTGAACAAATTAGATCTGCACTGCTGAGTGTGGACACACTCTCCCATACTGATCATTTTATTAATGAGAAAGTAAGATCATCTGTAAATAATAACTTCCATGAAGGGTTCCCTCCTTTTTCCCTTCCATCCTCCTCCATCTCTGAGCCCTAACAAGGGTAAAGCAGAAAGTTGTCCGATCCCCTGCAGTATTTGGGGGAGCAGTGGTAGTTTTAGATGAATCCTATGTTAATTTTTTTTATTTCACCACAGAGAAAATAGTGTGGGATTCAGTCGGCCTCAGCTAATGGGTATTTGAAGTATTAGTACAATCAAAGAACATTATTGAGTCAGACTCAAGGTAAATCCCTCTTGAGAATTTTGAGTTTGAATAGGATATCATTATTCAGTCTTAAGTAAAATGTAAATTTTAACATATGTGTCAAGCCACCATCACAACTTAGTAAACCAAAACTTAAAATATCCTCTAGATTGTAAACTCATTTTGGACATAGACTGTGTCTACCAATTCTGTTATATTGTACTCTCTAGTGCTTAGTAGAGTCTTCTGCACCCAATAAGGCCTCAATAAATACTACCTATTGATTATTTAAAGAGACTTCCTGATAAAGGGGTAAATTTTTTCATGAGTTGTAACAAGGCTTATAGAAAAGGGTCTGGAATTCAGGATGGATTGTAACTAAGTACAGTCAGATTATTTAATGTAAATTTTTTTAAAAAAAAAGATGAAATGAAGGTGTTTTTCAGAGATGCAACAAATATAAACAGTAACTGCCTCAGTTAGCTTGGGAAAGACCTAGTGAGCTCTCTAGGCCATTCTATTCCCATTGCAGAACATTACCTTAGAGCTTATTCTCCATAGTTTTAAGGTTTAATTTAGCATGACTTAGTGACAGAATGACAGCTGGCCTGAAGTTTGAATTTGTAAATTCAGTTGCAAATTAGTTTGCTTTAAATGAGATTTCAAATTAATCTCCTTAAATGTTTTAATGACTTCCTTCTGCAAAAATGGTCAGTCTCTTTTTCAGGTTCAATCAGGTCTCTGTCCCAATGTTTAATTGTTACTGGGAGAGAGGCTGCAGGACAAAAGCTGGCAAATTGCCGTCCTTCCCAGTGATCATCAATCTCTAATCTTCTTCATGAAGCTTGAGAAAAGAAGGGAGGGAAGGTTTGAATCACTTTCTGACCACCTCAGCTTTTATGTGCTTCAGGACACCCAAATTGCTCCAAAGCTGCTGTCTCACCACTGAGATGACAGTAATAAATAATAATAAACTGAAAACCAGCATTGCCTAGTGGAAAGAGCACAGGACTGGGAGTCAGAGTACCTGAGTTCTAATTCTGACTCTGCTAATTGCTTGCTCTGTGACCTTGGGTAAGAATCTTAATTTCTCTTTGCCTCAGTTGTCCCTCTTATATAGACAGTGAGCCCCATGCAGGGCAGGGACTGTGTTCATCCTAATTAACTTGTACCTATCCCAATACTTAGAACAGTATTTGATACATAGTAAGCACTTAACAAATACCATAAAAACCTTTAATAAAAGCCAAGCACTATACTAAAATACTGGAGTAGAACACATTGGACAGAGTACCTATCCCATGTTGGTCTCCACAGTTGAAGAGGGAAAGAGTACAGATATTTAATACCCATTTTCAGTTGATTAAACTGAGGCCTAGAGAAGTTAAATGACTTGCCCAGGTTTACAGAGTAGACAAGTGGCAGAGCCAAGGTAAGAACTAGGGTCTCTTGACTCCCAGGACTGTGCTCTTCCAAAAAGGCCTTGCTGCTTCCCTTAACTTGTTGTGGACCCGATCTGCACCTTTCCCAGAGTTCTTAGTCCCAAGACACCAAGGACCCAGAACAGATCTTAGGACTCTGCCATTGGATCCCAAGTTGAGCCCTGAAAAGCCCTAGATCACAGTAAGCAAGTGAGCATGCAGACCTGGGATCCTCTAGTGCATAAAAGAGAACCATCTTTTTCTGTACCTTATAATTCAGTTTTCATTGTTTTTTGTTCTGGGTGTAATAAATAATGCACATTCATTCATTCAATCATATTTATTGGGTGCTTACTGTGTGCAGAGCACTGTACTAAGTGCTTAAGAGAGTGCAATTCTACAGTAAACAGACATAGTCCCAGCCCACAGTGAATTTACAGTCTAAACAAGTGTTTGTTTTTAACCATCTATTTGATACCTTTTTAAAAGATACAAATGCAAAACAATTGTCTACCCAACCAGGCACATCAGTGAAGGTGAGGCAGCAGTCCAACAGAAGAGGAATAGGTAAGTAGATCTCCACAGCCCAACCTGAACACTGACCAACAGACATTAGCCATTGTTTGAGGAAGCTGACATGCAAGGGAACAACCCATTGAAAACAAATGAAGTGGAAAGGCTTTTTATTAATTGAGTTTATGCAAATCTTTTAGCCCAAGGCAATGAACCAAATCTGACTGCAAGGTTGTGATGTGTTCAAGCAGCTGACTTCATAGCTGGTTGGTTAATTTTTTTTGTTCATTTGTCTTTTTAAGACAGGTTTGTATCACCCCTAAGGCTATATATTAATGTAATTTTTATGGTACCTGGTTTCCTCTCTATATTCAGTTCATATCTAAAACAGTAAACTATCAGTGAAGAAACCAACTTCCTAAGAATGAAAGTTTTTTAAACACCCACTTTAGGGTAATCAGATATAAGCAGTCCTACTGTTCTCATAAGAATTTAGGTGACACAAGGTAACCGCATTTTAGGTTTCTTTTTTCAATCTGAGTATATGTTGTCTGGTAGGTGGATACCATTTCAAATTCTTTCCCCTCACTGTTTCCAGATAGCTAGAAATGCTCACTCTGAGTAACAGTTCTAATCTTAGTTGTCAGCTGAATTTGGACTTGAAATTGTTCAAGAATAAATATCTTAAGAATTCTTTTTTTTAATCCTATCTTATTCTTTACCTTATTTAAAATAAATTCAGGGCTTTCTTCATGAAAGGTTAGTCCTTTCGTCATTTTAGATTGATTCAAGTAATTAATATTAAAGATCTTTGTCCACAAATTGGAAGCTCATATTTATGGATTCTGAAACACTTCTTCACTGTAAGAATTAGAGTAACACCACAGCAAATGTGATCTTCTGGATAAACACAGATTTATAGTATAATACAATTGAATTTATATAGGTTCACTGCATGAGAGCATAAAATTGAAATATAAGATTTGGAAGACCTTTATTCGGATTTATGCTGGTTCTCTGCTGTGCGTATCATTATATTGAGCTAATAAATTGCAATGGCTTTGATGAACCTTATCCAGTTACTCTCAAATTAAACTAGTCTGAGCTGAACTCTAAAGATTTAAGAGTGGGAGCAAACATCACCCTTGGAATTGGCCCATATTCTTCTTGCATGCTATTATGCTTCTCCACTCATTTACTGTTCCCCCTTTGCCTTCTACGGTTTTCAAGTCTTTCAAGTTTTCCCTTCTCTTCCCTGAATTGTCTTTAGCCATATTCATTTTCTCAACATCTCAACGTTCTCTCTGGGTGGAGACATTCTGGACTTCTAGCAGTTTGCTCATTCCAAAGGGAGCTATAGTCCTTCTGTTCTTCCAAATACGTAGAGTGTTGTTGTTTCAGTCACAGATGGCATAAAATCTTTTAAATTATCCTTCTGAGTAGGACCTTGTTCTCTGTGTGCAGAGCTAGAAGTACATTCAGAGGGAATGAACAACAAAGGTTTTAAATGTAATTTGTAAGATGATCATCCCAAAAAAGTTAATGTATAAGACACTGGGAAATCATTTTATTACAGCTAATGGAAAAGGAATACGGAAACCATTTCATCTGTGAGAATGCAAAATTTTATTCAATTTCTTCTGAAAGAGAGATCCCTGAAGTTAAAAGGTTGTGTTGTGGTAATACAACTGCAGTAGAAGGTGTTTATGTATATGTAGCTGTAAATTGAAGCTCAATTTGCTAGCTATGCATTTTTGCTGTATTCATAATTAGCATTACTTTAGGTTTCAACCCACTTTCCTTTTTCAAGCTTCTGACTTTTACAAGCTTTTTCAGTTTATTGGCTCCCATTAAAACACACCACCCAACTATTCAACTCTGACCATCTGAAAAAGCATTTAGGAAATGAGAGACTTTAGTTCTTAGCCAAGTCTTATCTCCTCATAAATCTGCAAAACTGGAGCAGGGGCAACCAGTTTAATTTTCCTGGGAAAGAAAAAAGGTTGGAGAGATCCCCTATTCGCCAAACAGTTGTCTTCATTCCTCCCAAGCCAACTTTTTAGCCATACCCTGTACTCAACAACCTCACTTCTAGCTTGGACCTTCCTCTCTCCTTGTCTTCCACATCAAATATTCCATAATTCTCACATTCACATCCTTCCAAAAATCCCACCTGCTCTGACATACTCTCCCTGATTTATTTTGTAATCCTCGGAGCCACATCATTCAACCAACTCTAGCACTTTTGAACTTATTTACATCTTCCTTATCACTTATGTATGTGTGTATATATATGATATATATATAAAAATGCAAATTATTTACACTATTCATTTCAGCAGTGTAGTAAATACTTCTCTGTTTATCTCCCCCAGTAGAGGGTAAGTGCCTGCATTCATTCACTCATTCCATTGCATTTACTGAGTGCTTACTGTGTGCAGATCATCATGCTAAGCACTTGGGAGAGTACAATATAACAATACACAGACACATTTCCTGGCCACAGTGAGCTTATGGTCAAGATGGGGAAACAGACATTCATATGAATAAATAAATTGCAGGTATGTACACAGTGCTGTGGAGCTGGAGGGAGGATGAATAAAGGGAACATGTCAGGGTAATGCCAAAAGGAGTGGGAGAAGAGGAAAGGGGGGCTTAGTCAGGGAAGGCCTCTTGGAGGAGGTGACCTCAATAAGGCTTTGAAACAGGAGAGAGTAATTGTTTGTCAGATACAATGAGGGAGGGCATTCCAGGCCAGATGCAGGACATGGTCAAGGGGTCAGCAGTGAGATAGATGGGATCGAGGCATAATGGAAAGGTTAGCATTAGAGGAGTAAAGTGTGTGAGCTGGGTTGTAGTAGGAGAGTAGTGTGATGAGGTAGGAGGGAACAAGTTGACTGATTGCTTTTAAAGTCAATGGTGAGGATTTTTTGTTTGATGCAGAGGGGGATGGGCAACCACTGGAGTTTCTTGAAGAGCAGGGAAACATTTCCTGGGTATATGGGCACCAAACTGAGTGGCTGCTCAATAAATGCTGCTGCTACTACTATTATAAGTTATCTAAAAAATCAGTTTCAGGGATGGCATCTGAATAGACAAATCATCTAAGAAACTGTTGGGGGAAGAGATGGGCTGGAATAACTCAGTTGCTGGTGCTTCGTGGATGCACTTGGAGACATGGACAGGAGATTTTACCAAAATGGAACTTGAATCAATCAAGCAGTAGTATGTATTAAGCCAGTCAATCATGTTTATTGAGCACTTACTGTGTGCAGAGCACTGTACTAAGCGCTTGGGAGAGAACACTATAACACGACACATTCCCTACCCACAGTGAGCTTTCAGTCTAGGGGGCTTTGGTGAGTACAGTATGGATGGTAGATGTAATTCATTCATTCAAATGTATTTATTGAGAACTTACTGTGTGCAGAGCACTGTACTAAATACTTGGAATGTACAATTTGGCAACAGAGAGAGACAGTCTCTGCCCCACAATGGGCTCACAGTCTAAAAGGGGGAGATAGACAACAAAACAAAACAAGTAATTCCTACTGTCAAGGACCTAACAGTCTAAGGGGGAGACAGATAGTAACATGAATTACAAGTAGAGGAAGCAGCAGAGAATAAGGTTATGTAATAAGGGCTATGGAGCTGGGATGAGTAGTAAAGTGCTTATAGAGTACAGACCCCAAGTGCATGCGTGACAGAGAAAGGAGGCCAAAGGGTAGGGGAAAAGAGAGGTTAGTTGAGGATGGCTGTTGGGAAAAGCTATGATTTCAGTAGGGTTTTGAAGATGGGGAGGGGGCTGCTTCCTCTACTTGTAATTCATGTTAATATGTCTCCCCCTTAGACTCTAAGGTCCTTGATTTAAGGGGATGTAACGGGAGAAAGTTCCCAGATGGAAGGAGGGTGTAAGCAAGTGTTAACAGCCAGTGGGCCAAGAGCAAGGGACAGTGAGTAGGCTTGTATTGAAGGAGCTGAGTGGACTTCATCGTATTGGGAAAGAAGTAAAGGTGAGTAGGGATGAAAGCTGATTGAGTGCCTTGAATCTAATGGTGAGGTGATTCTGCTAGATGCAGAGATGGATAGGAAACCCACAGAAAGTTAATCCTGGACATGCAGCCACAGATGGGTTTTTCTGAGATAAGGATGTGAGCAGAGGTGAAAGTAAGCCAGAACCTCTTAGACTGTTGCACCAGTAAAACAAAAAGTGCCTGCTGATTATTTCAAAGCAGACTCTTTTTTTTTCCCCTCTATCATTGTTCATGAAAGGGACTGGCAAATCTGATCACCTAGGTAGCTGAAGTGTCCCCTTATCATTAATCTAGTTTGGGATAATGCGATTGTGGTAATGTGAATATCTTTCAGGTCTTAATTTGCAACAATGGTAGAATCAGAAGGACAGCAGATGAAATGTTGGGTGCTTCAAAAAGGCCATTCTCTTATTTGGTAAGGGAAAGTTGTACTGGTTATTATGAACAGATAGTTGGGATATGCTGAGCAGGAATTAACTCTTGCTAATTTGTCAGTTATTTGTTTCCCAAATATTTTTCTCCATATTTCAGCATTATTGCTTAATATAATCATGTAATGCTAAATAATCATGTAATGCTAAATTCCAATTAGAGCTCATAACTATAAAGAAAATGGTAAGTGAATGAGCACTACATGATGTAACATGCATTAGTGAATTTCCAGTGACTAAAGAATTGGCAATGTAAATATATTTTAAAACAGTAGTTAAAAAAACCAAATGAATTTATTATCAAATAGGAATGCAAATAAGGGCCAATTTAAATTGGATTTATTTTTTATGAAAATCTATCAGTCAGTAGTATTGGAGAGTCTACTGAGTGAGAATGGGCAGGGATTGTTCTCTCCCAAGAGCTTACTGTACAGACTTCTGCATGCAGTAAGCCCTCTATATATACAACTAATTGACTAGTAAGTACTTAGGAGAATTCAGTAGTCATTAATATTGCAATTTAGCGATTTGTGGCAGACACAAACACTAAAGTAATTTACAAATAGGAGGAAGAAGAAAAAGTGGGTGTGCATTTGTAAGTGCTTAAATAATAAGGTACTTAAGATATAGAGTAAGAACTATATGTACCTAGCACTACAATTGGTTGTAAGTACACAAGTGTGTAGGTGACACAAGAAATTACTGAAATGGCAGTGTGAAGGTATAAACCACCCATAAATATATACATTTATATAGCTCACTCCAGTTATCACCCCATATTCCTCCAAACATTCCTCTCCGAAATCCTTGAGCGAGTGGTCTACACCCACTGTCTCCATGTTCTCTCTTCCAATTCTCTCCTTGACTGCCTCCATCTGGATTCTGCCCCCTTCACTCCAAAGAAATTCTGGTCAAAGGTCATCAATAATCTCCTTCTTGCCAAATCCAATGGCCTCTAATCTCCTCAATTTCTCAGCTGCCTTTGACACTGATAACCATTCCGGCTCCTGGAAATGCTGACACTGTCCTCTCCTGGATTTTCTCCTAACTCTCTGGCAGTTCATTCTCAATCTCTTCCAAGGATACCTCTCCTGCCTCCCTTCCCTTATTCATTCTTTCAATAGTATTTATTGAGCGCTTACTATGTGCAGAGCACTGTACTAAGCGCTTGGAATGTACAGTTCGGCAACAGATAGAGACAATCCCTGGCCAGTGACGGGCTCACAATCTAATCGGGGGAGACAGACTGACAAAAACAAGACAACATAATCACAATAAATAGAATCAAGGGGATGGACACCTCATTAACAAAATAAATAGGGTAATAAAAACATATACAAATGAGCACAATGCTGAGGGGAGGGTTAGGGAGAGGGGGAGGAGCAGAGGAAAAGAGGGCTTAGCTGAGGGGAGGTGAGATGGGGAAAGGGGAGGGAGCAGAGAGGAGCAGAGGGAGCAGAGGGAAAAGGGGAAGCTCAGTCTGGGAAGGCCTCTTGGAGGAGGTGACCTCTCAGTAGGGCTTTGAAGAGGGCAAGAGAGTTAGTTTGGCAGAGGTAAGGAGGGTAATTTATTACTGATGTGTACATCCCCTTGATTCTATTTATCGTGATTTAGTTGTCTTGTTTTTGTCCATCTGCCTCCCCCGTTTAGACTGTAAGCCCTTCAATGAGCAGGGATTGTCTCTATCTCTTGCTGAATTGTACATCCAAGCACTTAGTTCAGTGCTCTGCACATAGTAAGCACTCAATAAATACTATTGAATGAATGAATGAATAAAAATAGATAAATAGAATTATAGATATATATAAATCATTAATAAAATAAATAGAATAAATATGTTCAAATATACACAAGTGCTGTGGGGCAGGGAAGGGAGTAGAGCAGAGAGAGGGAGTAGGGGGAATGGGGAGGGGAGGGGAGGAGGAGCAGAGGAAAAGGTGCGCTCGGTCTGAGAAGGCCTCCTGGAGGAGGTGAGCTCTCAGTAGGGCTTTGAAGTAGGGGGTGAAGAGAGCTAGTTTGGTAGATGTGAGGAGGGAGGGCATTCCACCCAAACTGCTACCATGTTAATCTAAGCATTTGTCCTCTCCCACCTTGATTATTGCAAAAGCCTCCTTGCTGACCTCCCTCCCGCTTTCTCTCCCCACTCCAGTCTATATTTCACTCTGCTGCCTGCATCGCTTTTCTACAAAACCATTCAGTCCATATTTTCCCAGTTCTCAAGAAATTTCAGTGGTTGCCCATCCACCTTTGCATCAGAATGAAACTCCTTTCCATCAGCTTTAAGACACTCAATCACTTTGCCTGCCTCCCTGCTCCCTCTATCTTACCTCCCTGACTACCTGATACAACCCAGCCCACCCACTTCACTCCTCTAATACCAAGCTACTCACTGTAACTCAATCTCATCTATCTCACCGCTGACCTCTTGCCCCCATTCATTTAGTCAGTCAGTCAAATTTATTGAGTGCTTACTGTGTACAAAAGCACTCTACTAAGCACTTCAGAGAGTTCAATATAACGATAAAGACACAATCCCTGCTCAGAAAGAGCTTAAATTCTGCCTCTGCCTGGCTTAAATCCCTCCCTCTTCATATCTGCCAGATGATAACTCTCTCCACCTTTAAAAGCTTATTAAAAGCACATGTCCTCCAAGTTGCCTTCCCCAGTTAAGTCCTTATTCGTCTTCTTCCACTCCCTTCTGCTTTGCCTTGCACTTGGATAAGCACTCTTTATTCACCCCTCTCTGAGCTCTACAGCACTTATGTATATATCATCATTTATGAATTTATCTCAATGTCTGTCTCCCCCTCAAGACTGTAAGCTTGTTGTGGACACAGAATCTGACTACCAACTGTTACATTATATTCTACCAAGAACTTAGTACAGTATCCATAATAAGCATGGAATAAATATGATTGATTCACTACATTTGTAAATATATATACAGTACCTAAAGTTCAAGGTTTTCTTTCATATTTTATTTAGCAAAATGTCATTTTGTGCTAAGGTCCTAGAGATGTCATTTATCTATACTAAATAGATCTGTTATCTATGTTAAATTGAAAAACTGAAATTAGCTATAATACATGTGTGTATGTATATTGTTGTCCTTCCTGTTAGAAGAAGATAAAACCAAGACATTATAATAACTCTATTCAAGTTGGTCAAAATCCTTCAAAGGGATTGGAAGAAAAGTGTTCAACACCAGGTAAACTCAGCGTGGCTCAGTGGAAAGAGCATGGGCTTTGGAGTCAGGGCTCATGAGTTCGAATCCCAGCTCTGCCACTTGTCGGCTGTGTGACTGTGGGCGAGTCACTTAACTTCTCTGTGCCTCAGTTCCCTCATCTGTAAAATGGGGATTAAGACTGTGAGCCCCACGTGGGACGACCTGATTCCCCTATGTCTACCCCAGCGCTTAGAACAGTGCTCGGCACATAGTAAGCGCTTAACAAATACCAACATTAAACTCAGGTAAACTTTTCAATTATCTAAGTAACAGTATTAAGTGCATGCTATATACAAATTAGTTTTAACAAGCCCTGGGGAAAAATACACAAGTGAGAGTCACACATGCTCCCTGACTCACAAAGAGCTCATAATCTAAGAAGTAGAAGGGAATAATAACAATAATGGTACTTGTCAAGTGCTTACTATGTGCCATATACTGTTCAAAGTACTGGGATAGATATAAGTTAATCAGGTTGGACACAGTCCCTGTTCCATATGGGGCTTACACTCTTAATCCCCATTTTACAGATGAGGGAACTGAGGCACATAGAAGTGGAGTGACTTGCCCAAGGTCACACAGAAGACAGTGGCAGAGCAGGGATTAGAACCCAGGTCCTTTTGACTCCCAGGCCTATGCTCTATCCACTAAGCCATGCTGCTTCCTATAAGGAAAGATGAAACAATAAAAAAACAAAACCAACATAGAAACAGGGACGATGATAAGAGCGGTAGAGTTTTGTGGATAGAGGAGTTTCAGTCTTTTTGACACTCCAAATCCAACATTCACAACAGCCTCAGAGAAGGATGTGTTTGGGGAGGATATGATTCTGCAGCTTCCCAACGTTGTAAAGGTTAAAGAAAGGCTTCATACTATTGATTTTTTTTCATACTTCCCAGCCTGGAGCAGGGGCTACAGGAAGTACAAGTGGCATGAGAGCCTTGGGGAAACTTCTTTCTGAGAGTGCTAACCTGAGAGTGCTACAACTAATACCAGCATTAAATTCAATAGCATTGTTCTGAAAGGGTGCTAAATGAAGAACTATAATCCTGGGAGTTGTTCTGAGTGTGTATAGGTATGTCTTGTAGAACAAGCAGTGCTTTTCAATCTATAAATCTGTTCCTCTTGCCACCCCATCCCATTCAAGATTGAAGGAATGTAGGCATGTTAAGGACAGTTCCAAAACAAGCAGAGGCATGCCAGAGCTAGAAGAAATATTGACCGAGAGGAAATTTGTTTTTGATTACCTTTCCCAGAGATGCCAAGTTTCAATAAATCAGAACCCTGCTTTTCATCTGGAAAATTGTTGAGCCAACAGCACTCAGGATATCATGGTTAGCAGTTGGTCTCATCACAAAAACACTGTCAAGCTACTCAGAAGTAGCAGGCTACTTCCTCACTTAAACATTCAAAAGATCACAAAGAGAAAATGGTTCTGGTTCTTAATAAATGTCCTCTTGGGGTAACCTATCCCCCTTCACACTAGATTTTAAGTTAGAACAATAATCATGCAACCTTTGAAGTACATAAAATCATGACAGCATGTTACTGGATGAAAAATCCACACTTCCGTTGGGTGTCCAGGCTCCCAAGCAAAGCATTAGGTGTTGAAGTTCAAAATTAATTGTCATCTTATTATGAGCATTCACCCTTTAAGCTATCAGACCAAGTGGTTTGGGTTCAGGTAGCAGCACAGTGGCAGGAGAGTTTGTGAATGCTGATGAAACTTAGAACAGGGCCATACAAGACTACCCATAATGGATAGGTCTAAGCCAAAGCATCAGACAGAGTCAATTTACCTGTGCTGTGCAGCACCCGCACTCTGTGCGGGAAAGAGTCAAAGACAGACGATCAAGTGATCAAAACATTGATCAAAGACAGCAACAGATACTTAAGTTTTTACTGAGTGGAAGAAGGCAATGGTAAGCCACTTCATTCATTCATTCAATCATATTTATTTGAGCTTTTACTGTGTGCAAAGCCCTGTACTAATTGCTTGGGAGAGTACAATCCATATCTTTACCAAGAAAACTTTATACACATACCAAAATGACTCTATTACAGAAAATGAGTCCTTCTGAAGAGGGTGTGTCCATGGAGTCTCTATGGGAAAGAAACAACTCCACGGTATTTGAAGAAAAAGATCATCATCAGTGGCATTTATTGAATGCTTGCTGTATGCAC
Organism: Ornithorhynchus anatinus; assembly: GCF_004115215.2. Classification (NCBI taxonomy): domain Eukaryota; kingdom Metazoa; phylum Chordata; class Mammalia; order Monotremata; family Ornithorhynchidae; genus Ornithorhynchus; species Ornithorhynchus anatinus. The sequence continues at coordinate 70,862,729 of NC_041731.1, read as the reverse complement.
ACAATGGAGTTGGTATTTCCACTCCCTGCCCACAACAAGTGTACAATCTAGAGGGGGAGGCAGAAACTAACAAAAATAATTTATAATATATAATATAAATAGGAACATAAATGTTTTCTTGTTTTCTGAAGAAGTTCATGTCATTTATAAAATCTATGAAGTTACTGCCCACTGGCTGCTTCTTTAATTTGGAAGTTTATAATCACCTACTATTTTCTTTCCAAAAGTAAATTTGAGTTTTCTGTTAGAACTCCCAAAGTCTAAACTGTCAAACTACCAAGCAAATGGATTTGTATGAACACTACGTGCATTCTTGGTGGAAAGACAAAGTTTTCTTCATAACCTGCTCATTTCTATGAATTGTCCTTAAACAAAGTACATAATATCACCCAGGTGTTTTTCACTCCTTTGGTAGTTCAGTAGGACCAGGGTCACTTTGGGGAAGCATTTGTGGGTGTTTTGGTTTTTTTTCTTGTTGTTGTTTTGTTTTGATTTTATTTTAACTGTGTATACCTCTGAATCTCTAAATTATTTTAGTTGGAATAAATATCCTTTCTTCCAAGAAGATTTTCTCAATTTTTTTCCAAGTAAAATCTGGACATATGAAAATCAAGTACAGAGGAAACTGATGCCATTTTTATAATAATAATAATGTTGGTATTTGTTAAGCACTTACTATGTGCAGAGCACTGTTCTAAGCACTGGGGTAGATACAGGGTAACCAGGTTGTCCCACATGCGGCTCACAGTTAATCCGGGTAATCAGGTTGTCCCACGTGGGGCTCACAGTTAATCCCCATTTTACAGATGACGTAAGTGAGGCACAGAGAAGTTAAGTGACTTGCCCACAGTCACACAGCTGACGAGTGGCAGAGCTGGGAGTCAAATCCATGACCTCTGACTCCGAAGCCCAGGCTCTTTCCACTGAGCCACCTTTTATAATGTGTTCACTGTTGGTGTGCTTAAAGGACAAACTCACTAGGTGACCATGGCTTTGTGGTAAGAGCACAGGGTAAGGAGTCAGAGGTTGAGGATTCTAATCTCAGCTCTGCCACTTATCAGCTGTGTCATTTTGGGCAAGTCAGTTAACCTCTCTGTGCCTCAGTTACTTCATCTGTAAAATGGAGATTAAGACTGTAAGCCCCACATGAGACAGCCTGAATCCCTTGCATCTACCCCAGCACTTGGAACAGTGTCTGGAAAATAGTAAGCACTAAACAAATGCCATTATTATTATCATTACTCTTGAGGAAATAAATTTTAATTCTAAGAGTAAACTAAATAAAAACTTCTAAGACTACTTTTCTAGCTCTGCATATTGCCCTTCTGGGACAAATGAAATAATTGCAGAATCTTTTGGGTATTTCTGTATTTCTATGAACTGACTAAAGGAAGGTGTTCTCAATGTATTATTTCTTGAAATATATTTCCTTATTTTGAAGGAGCCTGAGAAGGTAAAACCTGGGGAAAAACACTTCAGTAAGGCTAAAAGTTATCCCAGTGAAGAGAAGGATGCTTGGGATGTGATGATGTTACTGGAGGTAGGCCACTTTTCATGGATATAACATTGCGAATCGACTGCTACCTCCTCTAGTCAGTCAATCGTATTTAGGCCTATGACTTTCAAATATGTACCTTGCTGGCCATGACCTCCTTCCTCCTCTGCAATCTCCCATTTCCTCCTACCTTCAGAGCATTACCACATAGAAATCCAACCAGCACTTTTAATTTAGTATATAGAAAAACTTTTGAGGAGAGGAGAGATGTGGGTCAAGGGATACTACTTGCAGCAGCAAGGATTGAACAAGGATGCTAGAGGTGAAGTGAGGAGGGGAAGGGAGGAGGATGAAGAGAGAAAGGTAAAGAACCAGGGAAGGGGGAAAAGAGGGATAAGGGGAGAGTCGAACATGAGAAGCAGAATGGCTTACTGGATTGAGCATCGGCCTGGGAGCCAGAAGGTTGTGGGTTCTAATCCCAGCTCTGCCAATTGTCTACTGCAAGTCACTTCACTTCTCTATGCCTCAGTTACCTCATCTGTAAAATGGGTATTAAGACTCATGTCGGACAGGGACTGCATCCAATCCAATTTGCTTGTATCCACCTCAGTAGTTTGTTAAGTATATGGCACACAGTAAGTGCTTAACAAATCTATATAGGGATTTACGATGTGATGGGATTACGGGGATTTCCTTCCACTTTCCAACTTGTAAGATGGTTTGTGCTCTACTTTCTATCCTAATCATTGGTACTGAGCACTTACTGTGTGCAGAGTGCTCTCCTAAGTGCTTGAGAGTGTTCGGTACAACGTCGTTGGTAGATATGTTTCCTGCCTACCTATTTTGACTACCTGCGCCCTTCTCATAAGACCCTTGTTTTAGGGTAAAGTGGGATTTTATTTTATTTTTGGCTCTGGGTTTGGACATTAACTTTCTTGCAAAGCAATTTCAAACTCAAGCTAAGTAAAAAGGTTTTGAGAATTGATTGGGTTAGCAAATGAGGAGGTTTTGACTTTAAGAACAAACTCCCCAGAGATATTTGTTTACTAAGCAATTTGACTTTTTTTCTTCTTATACTTTTAGCTAATTATAACCCAGCTGGAAAGAGAAAACTTTTAACTGAGCAGCACAAAAGGTTATGGTAAAACCATCCTTACAAAAGTACTCTCACTTGCATCTTTTAAAAATGTGTGTATTGGATAGTAAATGCTTCAAAGGTTTTAATAAAACTTTAATATCACTGAGAGGAAATAACACTTCAGTGATTCATATACCCTCCATTTCTGTTTCCACTAAGCTTGGTTCTGGTTTTTATTTTTGTGTTCTAAATCAGTTTTTACATCCTAAGGGCTAGAATGTGTAGTAACTAGCCCCAGTCTTTGTTTGAAGCATAGTGGAAACAGAAGTGGAGGGTATATGGATCACTGAAGTGTTGATTTACTCTGTGATATAAAGTTTTAAATCATTTAGTTTTCAAAAGTTGTAAAATGAGGTAATAACTTTTATTTGTCATTGACTTTTAAAAATACGTAGCAGGAGATCAAGTAATTTCCTTCACTTACATTGCTAATTATAATAATAATAATAATGTCGGTATTTGTTAAGCGCTTACTATGTGCCGAGCACTGTTCTAAGCGCTGGGGTAGACATAGGGGAATCAGGTTGTCCCACGTGGGGCTCACAGTCTTAATCCCCATTTTTACAGATGAGGGAACTGAGGCACAGAGAAGTTAAGTGACTTGCCCACAGTCACACAGCCGACAAGTGGCAGAGCTGGGATTCGAACTCATGAGCCCTGACTCCAAAGCCCGTGCTCTTTCCACTGCGCCACGCTGCTTCTCTATTGAGAATTGATGTAGTTCCTCTTAAGAAGAGGAATCTACTAATGGTATTTATTGAGAACTTACTGTGCCCAGAGCACTATACTAAGTGGTTGGGGAAGCACAGTAAAACAAAGCTGGTAGACACAATCCCTGTCCCCTAGGTTTAGAGGGGAGACAGACATTAATATAGATTCTTGATAGGGGAAATAGCGAAGTAATGTATGTAATCGTTTAGACTCTGAGCCTGTCATTGGGCAGGAATTGTCTCTATCTGTTGCCAAATTGTTCATTCCAATTGCTGAGTACAGTGCTCTGCACACAGTAAGTGCTCAATAAATACTATTGAATGAATGAATGAATAATATACATAAGTATTGGGGGCTGGGGTGAGTATCAGAGTGCTTAAGTTGTTCACAGCTAAATACACAGTAGACACAGGAGGGAGAGAAAATAAGGAAAATAGAGAGCTTAGTAAGTGTTCAATAAATACAATTGAATAGAAGAGATGAGATTTTGGGGAGGGATTTTAAGGTGGGGAGAGTGGCGGACTGTCAGGTATGACGGGGAGAGGGTTCCAGGCCCTAGGGAGAATATGTGCATGGAGGATGGATGGCAAGAGAGACAAGACTGAGGTACTGTCCAAGTATGTTGGTGTTAGAAGAGTGGAGTGTGCAGGATGGGTTGTAATAGGAGATCAGGGAGGCTAGGTAGGGAGGGAGGGAGTTCATATGTTGATGCTAAAATAATTTATTTGATTAACTTTGCAGATAGAATTATACAATTAGACAGTGGTGCAAATTTGGGACCTTGTACTCTAAAACATCAAAATATGTTTATAATTTTTGAAAAGTAAAATGTCTTCATTACTGTTATTATTTTATTGATATTTTGTGGGGAGTTGATATTTGGTGCAGAGATTGCATGTTTTCATTAGTAAGTTTTTCCCACTAATCTAAAATAGATCTGTTAAATTTTGTGGAGTGGTTTAACTGGAATACAGAAGGATATTTCTGTATTCATTTCATTTTTGAAGAATCTGTGCTTTATTTTATGCTACAGTCCTCTAAACTGTAAGCTCATTGTGGGCTTACAATAAATTATTGGCATCTTTTCAAAGTTCACAATCCAGAACGAAACCATTTCCATTTGAAATGTATTCCTGAAAATACATGAGCTAGAGTTTAACTAGTGATTGCTGTTGTTTCTGTATAACACTGTTTATTCCTTTGATGCCCATTAAGAAAGTTGATTTGGTTACTACTCATGGATTGGGGTGCAACTTTGGATTAGAACATGATCCTGATATTAGAAAAAACTGTATCCCAAATGAAGATCAAGGAGGGAAATTGGTCATGTATTCAGTAGCTGTTAAGTGGAGATCATGAAAACAATAAAATGCATGGCTACTTTTTCAGGGCATGGTTGGGAAAGAAGAATGTTTGGTATACCTTTGATAGATGACATTCAATAGCTATGTCATTGTTAAGTACCTTAACTAAATGGTTTTAGTTTTATAAAAATGATTTTATATTTGGGAATTGAGGTGTGTTTGACTCCTACTCTTACAGGCACACTTGCCTGTATAATAGATCAAGTTAAATATCCGGGCAAGATGTCCCAGAGGGTAAAATTGGAAATTTTTCCTTTATGTTTTGAGTTGGCTTCTGGAGAGTAACTGTTCCCATGGCTTAGGCTGAGCGATACAGATCTGAGAGTCTGGTATGCCTACCAGCAAAAATTTTTTTTTTTAATTCAACAATGGGATAATTAAAAGATCAGTGAGAACAATTTGACATTTTCAAAATCAAATTCAATCATTGATGAAATCAGTCACTGACAAAATAGTTCCCTCTGTACTGATGAATCAGAACCAGCTTGTACTTTTCAGTCATGCTGTCCAGTCAGAGTCTGTGACCCAAAGAGATAATGTTCTCTGTTCTGCCTTTCCCTTTCCTTTCAGTACCACCTCCATCTTAGACCCACTCACTTGGTCCCTAAAGGGATATTATGAGGAGATCTGGGACCTGGGGAGACCATGGGTAGCCATCACCAGGAATAATTAGTAGTCTTTGAGGAAGAGCTAGGTTTCATTTTATCCTAGTAGCCACTACCAGGCATCCCCTTTTAGAAAGCTCTTTATTGGGCTAGTGCTCATTTTTTATCAATTTCTCACTGCCAAATAAGGATGACTAGGTTATCTTGGCATGGCGGACTTTCCTCCCCTCCCCTCAGTTTTTACTGACTGACTTGAGAGAATGAATAAAGTCCATTTTTGATTAGCATAGGAATGGCAGATCTGCTAACATAATGTGCCTTTTTGTTGTGCAAAAAGTAACACTCTGAAAATTAATAGTAATAATGGCATTTGTTAAGCGCTTACTATGAGCCAATTGTGTAATTTTATTTGTCACCTCAAAGACATCTAGTTCAATTTCCCTACTGGTATGAAATAGAGCAAAGTGATCTTTCAGTATTGGTGCATAATAATACTGCTGTTTGTTTAGCTTTACTAATTTTACCCATGTTTTTAAATTTATATGTTTTGGTCAGTTATGGGGATCTGGTAATGCATTAATGCACTCACTGTACATTATTTCTTATGGAAAACTAAAAAAAAATACAGTACTTGCTAAGTGCTTACTATGTGCCAAGCACTGTTCTAAGCCTTGGGGTAGTTACAAATGATTTGGGTTGGACATAGTCCCTGTTCCACAAGGAGCTCACATTCTTAATCCCCATTTTACAGATGAGGTAACTGAGGCCCAGAGAAGTTAAGTGACTTGTCCAAGGTCATGTAGCAGACATTAAGCCACAGTGCTTCTCCCATAAGACTTCTTGACATAAAATTCTTGGTTTTTTCGGGAACTAGAGAAGAGCACTAATCAGGGTATCAGGGCAGAAAGGATGAGCAGAGTTTTCTGGGGTGGTACAGAAGGGATATCACCTGTAGACAGTTTCCAGAGTCCCAGGTGTGGGTTCATACCCATAGCAGATTTCTGTGGTTTAGGCTCTTTGCCCTGCAGTAGCTTCTGTTCTTCCATTTTGTGTGTTTTGGTCAGAGCACTGCTAGGGAATTAAGGATTGTCTGCTGGGCAAAAATGAGACTTGGTTGCATTGAGCGTTCCGTGGAGTTAGAAGAAACAGCTTGTGCTTGGGCACCCAGCACTGGACATGGTGAGTGCTACAGTTTGAGTTTCTTTAATGTAGGGTTTCACAAGCATGCACAAGCATGTAGGGTTTAACAAGAAGCAGCATGACACAGTGGATAGAGCATGGGTCTGGGAGTCAAAAGGTCATTGGTTCTAATCCCAGCTCCATCAATTGTCTGCTGTGTGATCTTGGGCAAGTCAGTTAACTTCTCTGCACCTCAGTTACCTCATCTGTAAAATGGGGATTGAGTTTGTGAGCCCCACATGGGACAGGGACTGTGTCCAACCCGATTTATTTATATCCACCCCAGGTCTTAATACAGCCTGGCACATAGTAAGTGTTTAACAAATACCACAAGTATCATTATTATTAAGAATCAGTGTTGCCCAGTGGTTAGCCCACAGGCCTGGGAGTCAGAAGGACCTGGGTTCTAATCCCCAATCTGCCACTCGTCTATTGTGTGACCTTTGGCAAGTCATTTCACTTCTCTATGCCTCAGTTACTTCATCTGTAAAATGAGGATAAAGATTGTGACAGGGACTGTGTCTAACATGATTACTTTGTATCTAACCCAGCCCTTAGAACAGTGCCTGGCACATAGTAAGCTCTTAACAAATACTATAAAAAAAGCATGTAACTCCTAAGTCATCAAAGAACTAGATGTATTAAAGAGTTCATCTTGCCTTCTTTTTCAGCACTTGTCAGCCTGGCAGGGGCAGGGTGCAGGGGGAGTGGGGAGGGGAAGTGGAGTAGGATGCAAAGCCCCCTTAGCCTCCAGCCCTGAAACCCAGTGAGGATGAGCCATTATTTGCTCACCTCCTTCAGGCCTCCCAGACATACTGGAACACCCTCTGGGGTCAAGGTGAGTGTCAGGGCTTCATAATGGCTGTAGGAGCTGTGTAAACCTTGAGGGTTGGGATCATGCCTACTAACTCTGTAATACTCTCCTCAGTGCTTAGCTCAGTGCTCTGTGCAGAGAAGGCCCTCGATAAATATTGATTTGATTAAACTGGTTGACACCAATCTGCACAGCTACTCCACTGCTTCCACCACCACCACCCTTATGCCAGTGTGGTCCTGTTTCGGCTGGTGCCACTGGCAATAGCAGTGGTGACTGTGGCAAAGGGGGATGAGGTGTCCACCTAGCAAGAACAGTAAATAATCTCAACATTGTTATTATTAATATTATTAGTATTATTAACAAGAACACTGAATTTAGTATTTATGAAGCACTTACTAATGTTCCAAGCCCTTTGCTAAGCTTTCGAGTAGATTTAATACAATCATTCATTCATTCATTCAATAGTATTTATTGAGCGCTTACTATGTGCAGAGCACTGTACTAAGCACTTGGGATGAACAAGTCGGCAACAGATAGAGACAGTCCCTGCCGTTTGACGGGCTTACAGTCTAATCGGGGGAGACGGACAGACAAGAACAATGGCAATAAATAGAGTCAGATCAGACAAATTGCCTGTCCTATACAGTCCAAGGCTAAGAGAGAGCAGGTATTTAATTTGCATTTTAAGGATGAGGAAGCTGACACAGAGAAGGTAAGTGACTTGTCCAAGGTCACCCGGCAGGCAAGTGGCAAATCCAGGTTCTCCATCTCCCAAGTCCATGTTCTTTCCACCACTAGACTATGTTGATTCTTTTGTCGTCATCTACCTCCCTACCCCATTTCCTTTCTATCCATCTCCCTCTCCATCTTCAATCTTCCCATCTCATTTGCTGTCTCCGTGCTCTCTCCCATCTCCCTCCTTTTCCTTGTCTCCCTCAAAGACCCACTTCCCCAACACCTTAGCCCCCAAATATTCTATCCCAAGTTCACCCACTGTTCAAAATGGAAAGCTGGCACCCTTTCAACATAATTCAGTAAAAGTTGGGCTTTTCACTTGTGTGAATGAATCCCGGGATTGCAGAATTTGTATCTTGGAAAATTTCTGTCTTAAAAGTGAATATCTGTTGCTCCAGGTAGCCAGCATATTCTGTGTATTGTAGGCTGTCTTCTGGAGACCCAGATTTCCAAACCCAGAGGGTATATCAAAATCTCTTTTAAGGCTAAAATTTTCGCGTCCTCCTTTGAAAGAAAACAGAATGAAATAAAACAACTTACAATGGCATAAACTCTGTGATACCAGGATCTGATTTGGTCTAGGTCAGAGTGGATCTGATGACTATAAAAAATTTTCAGTAGTTGTTTTTTTTTCTCAAGTGTAGATTATATAGGGTTGATCATTACGTTGCATCACTTAACAGCAAAATCTAATCAATGGTATTTATTGACCACCCACTGGTGGCAGAACACTGCACTACTACCCTCTTGGGAAAGGAAAATTGGAAAATAAGATCCCTGTGGGCATCCATATAGTAAATTAGCCTCGGCTTCCTTAAGCAATCCCTAGGCCTGCAGCAACCTGGGCAGTGTGACTCTGCAGCCCCTCTGGCTCCTGGCCTTCTCGGGACACTCTGAAATTAGGCAGTTTCACTGCATTGCCTAGATGCTTTTAAAATGGTTGTTTATAATGAGAAATGAGACGTGATCAGGTGTCCTGTTTGTTTTGAGGAAGCTCTAGCTCCAGGACGGCCAAGGTGATGGAAAGCAACCAGTGTTGTTTGTTTTGGATTCACAGTGCAGACCACTGCACACAGTAAGTGCTTCATAAATAAATGTCTTTACTAATAAATGGATTGCTATTGCTATCTTTTAGATAAAAATGTGTATGCTTGAGATAATCAGTTTGGCTGTTTACAGGGAAGTTCTTAGCAGACAAAGTTGGTTCGGGACTGTGTTTTTTTTTCATATTTAGAATTCCTTTCAGTATCCTTTTTCACTGTGTGGTAAGTACAGTTAATCTTTAACAGAAGTTGTTTCTCATAAAATGTAATGACTTTCATTTGGCACATAATATAATCCAGGAGATAATTTTTCAAGCCCTTGATCTCTGTTCCCTCTTGCTTTGTTCATATTTTGGGTATTTCACTGATAGAGAAGGGTAAGGAAGGGACCATATCAATCCACAGGTCTGATAAAAGGCTTGGTGAGAGATGATTGAAAGATTTGGCTTCAGTGAGACTTTTTGCGTCATCTAGAGTTGTCTCTCCTTAGAACATATTAGGTACACACATGTAGCTGAAAATAATAATAATATATGTTAAGTCCTTAAATGTGCCAAGCACAGGGGTAGATTATTATTATTAATAATAATGATAATGCGGCCTTGTTAAGTACTTTGGGCCAAGCACTGTATTAAGCACTAGAGTAGATGTACAGTCCCTGCCCCATACATGGCTCAAAATTTAAAGAAAAGGGAGAATATGCATTGAATCCCCATTTTACAGATTAGAAAATTGGGGTACAGAGGAGCTAAGTAATTTGCCCAAGGTCAACCAGCAGGCAAATGTCAGAACTGGGATAAGAACAGATGTCCTCTGACTCCCAGGGCCATGCTCTTTCCACTAAACTACGCTGTTTCTCAAAATGATCCAAGTTACCCACTTTCCATGTTACCATAGGCATGGGATGGAAGAACTCCTGAATTTCCTGTGGCAAAGTTACTCAGTCCAACCCGGACCCTCCAGCCCAGGTTTACCCTGTGTCCTCCTTTAAATGATTTAGTTCTCTGGAGGAAAAGCACAGCTTGAAGTAAAGCAATGTTGAGTGAATCCAATTTTCCATAAAACTTGTAAATAGGGTTTACTTTCAGGCAACTCATTTTGATAGACTAAAATGTCATTTTAATAGACTAAAATGTCATTTTAAGGAATTTTGAAATAAACGTTTGAGTGGGGGGGGGGAGCAAAGCAAAACAACTATCTTTAGATATTTATTTTCAAAAGAGAAGAGTTTGATCAGCAAGGGGAGCAGCTAGGCAGTCTACCTTCTGACTCCAGCACCTTGACCAAGCTTCCACAAGTGATGATTGCAAAATTAATGATGACTGTGGAAGCTTGGTTTGAGTGCTGAAGTCAGAGTATACTGCCTAGCTGCTCCCCTTGCTGAACAAACTCTTCTCTTTTGAAAATCAGCATCTAGAGATGGTTGTTTTTCTTTCTATTTTCCCCTCCCATACATTCACATACTCCAAAGTGTCTAAAGGTTTTTCTTGATTTTGTTAATTGCTGCTTCCATCTCGGCACGTCTCCTCCAGGAGGCCTTCCCAGACTAAGCCCCACTTTTCTCACTTCCTACTGAGAGCTCACCTCCTCCAAGAGGCCTTCCCAGCCTGAGCTTCCCCTTTTCCCTCTGCTCCCTCTGCTGCCCCTCTGCCCCCCCTTCATCTCCCCTCAGCTAAGCCCCCTTTCCCCGCTTTCCCTCTGCTCCTCTCCCTCTCCCTTCCCCTCCCTCAGCACTGTGCTCTTTTGCTCATTTGTATATATTTTTATTGCCCTATTTATTTTGTTAATGAGATGTACATCCCCTTGATTCTATTTATTGCTATTGTTTTTGTCTGTCTGTCTCCCCCGATTAGACTGTAAGCCCATCAGTGGGCAGGGACTGTCTCTATCTGTTGCCAAATTGTACATTCAAAGCGCTTAGTACAGTGCTGTGCACATAGTAAGTGCTCAATAAATACTATTGAATGAATGAATGAATCTCCTTCTGTGATGCTGGCACTGTGGTGGTCATGTGCTATGTGGGAAACTTTAGGACATATTTTTCTGCTGTAATCAATCAATCCTATTTATTGACCATATCTTGTGTGCAGAGCACCTTACCAACAAAACAGTGCTTAGTGGAAAGAGCATGGGCTTGGGACTCAGAGATTTCGGTTCTAATCCTGGTTCTGCCACTTGTCTGCTGTGTGACCTTGGACAAGTCACTTAACTTTTCTGGGCTTCAGTTACCTCATCTGTAAAATGAGGATTAAAACTGTGAGCCTTATGGAGGACATGGACTGTGCCCAACCCGATTATCTTGTATCTACCCCAGAACTTAGTACAGAGCCTGGCACATAGTAAGCACTTACCAAATGCCATAAAAAACCCACTAGATTTAAAGCTTTGTCACTGAGGCAATAGCAGACATATTTGAGTAAAATTGTGTCATGTTCTTTTGGGACATTTGCCCTCCCCACTATTAATGTACTGTTCGCCTTCAGGCTGCAATGAGATCAAGGACTTCTAAGGACCAGAGTTCGTTAGTGGCAGAAAATCCTTCAACAGCCTTGTCCTGCTCTGAATCCACCCTGCCACTTCTTCTCTCAGGCATTGATGTCTTCTCCTCCCCACCCCTATAGTCTTAAGGGAGACTCAGATTTGTGAGATGTTTTACTGAGTTCACTGTAGACTTTTTTCTTCCCACCTCCCAGCCCCAATTTGGCTGCCTAGTTTCTCCTTCCCCTACAGAGTAATCAGTTAAAGGACAGAAGATACCACTGCTATTTTTCTGCCCAGGGTATAAGAGACTTGATTAGGTCTTTCCCCCTGCCACTACTTCCACTCTCCTGTGGCTGAGCTTGGCACCAGTTGGCAAGGACTGTGCCAGCATCACGAAAGCTGCTTTGTTAGAGGGCTAACAGCAAATGCTGCACCACCTCTGGGGCCAGACAGTTCACGCTTGACCTTGAGGTTCATTCACCCAATGAACTTAGCACTGATTTGCGCAACTACATTTGAAATTATCTGTTTAATGTAAGAAAAAGGAAAATTCATCAAGGACATGTAGGTTGTGTTAATTTTGTTTAGTACGGTGAGAGAAAATCAAAGTGTCTTGGTTTGTTTTACTTTCTAGGACAAGAAATTGGATAAACAGAATGAAACAATACAAAATCTTAATCTTTGCTCCACCCTGGTGTAACTACACTGCATGCAAGGAGAAAGAAAGAAAGGAGAAAGACTGTCAAAATTCAATTTAGAACACCCCACAGGGAAAAGTCATAGAAGCACCATGGCCTAATGGATAGAGCACGGGCCTGGGAGTCAGAAGGACCTGGCTTCTGATCCTGGCTCTGCCACTGATCTTCTGTGTGATCTTGGGCAAGTCACTTCACTTCCTCTGTGCTTCACTTATCACATCTGTAAAATGGGGATTAAGTCTGTGAGCCCCATCTGGGACATGGACTGTGAGCAACCTGATTATCTTGTATGTATCCCAGTGTTTAGTAGAGAGCCTGGCACATAGTAAGTGCTTAACAAGTACCGTTAGAGAAAATGGTGGGATGTGACGAGGATACGCCCAGTGTACCAGGAATTGATATCATGTTGTTCTTGATGTTGAAGAGAGTTAAGGGGCCACGCCAGGCTGGAGGCCACCAGGGATGGTATAAAGAAGAGGTTTTCCTGGTGGGGCTTGGATTTCCCATAAAAGGAGATAGAATGATAGGGTAAGATCTCCAATTGAGCAGTATGGGAAAGTCAGGATTAGCTGTGGTCTTAGCATCTACAGTCCACCAGCTTCTATCACCAGCTGAAACATGTCATGGGTTACTAAGAATGTGAAGGCCTTTTGTGGTGATCATAAAGCAAAACTGTAGATTGAGTTATTTCTGTTCCTCTCACTGGTTTGCAGAACACTGAAATGTAGTGCCTTGAGTGGACCCCAGAGAATGGATACCATTCAGGAAGATCCCAGTGCCGACTCTCACATCGAATAAGAAGCATTTGAGAAGGATTCTTTTCCAAATAGCAGTTCAGCTGCAAAACCTTTTGAGGATCTCATGAACCATCCTGTTACTAAAAGTGAGAAGACAGCCTCCTTCAACTTACAGCACCAGAATCAAGTTGACAGCAAAGAAACAGAATGCTACTCTTTGCCTTCTCTGAAGCTCTACTGGCTCAAGTGTGTGGAGATAATTGCATATAGATTTTGCCCTCAAATCATAGCCTGTATATACTTGGGAAGGGAAGGGAAAAGGAAGTGGCTTCTTGCAGAAGCTGGTCATGCATGTCTGTATAATCTTCCTTCACTGAAATCAGTCTTGTATGCTGATTCAAGAGTCGATACTTCACTGTACTGTCCACATCATTTTTCTAAGACATCATTCTGCCCACATCTCCCCCCCCATTCTTCAAAAACCTCCAATGGTTGCCCATTTATCTTCACATCAGACACTTCTCAACATTGACTTTAAGACACTCCATCAGCTGTGCCCCTCCTAACTAACCTTGCCCCTTTCCCTCTACATCCCAGCTTGTGCAATTTGCTTCTCTAATCCCATTTTACTTCCTGTACCTCAATCTCATCTGTTTTCATTCAATAGTATTTATTGAACACTTACTAAGTGCAGAGCATGTACTAAGTGCTTGGAATGTACAATTTGGCAACAGATAGAGACAATCCCTGCCCAGTGACGGGCTCACAGTCTAAATGATAATAATTGTGGTATTTGTTAAGCTCTTACTATGTGCCAAGCACTGTTCTAAGCGCTGGAGTGGATACAAACAAATCAGGTTGGACACAGTCCCTGTCCCCCGTAGGGCTTACAGTTTCAACCCCCATTTTACAGATGAGGTAACAGGCACAGAGACATGAAGTGACTTGCCTAAAGTCACACAGCAGACATGAGGAAGAGCTGGGAATAGAATTCATGACCTTCTGTCTCCCAGGCCTGTGCTCTATCCATTACACCATGTTGATCTCTTTTGCCACCAACCCCTTGCCCATATCCTCCCTCTGGCCTGCAGCTCCCTCCTCCTTCGTATCTGACAGAGACACCACTATTCTCCCCATCTTCAAAGCCCTACTGAAATCACAACTCCTTCAAGAGGCCTTCCCTTACTAAGCCCTGAATTTTCTTATCGGCCCTCCCTTTAGTATCTCCTATACACAAAGGTCTGCATCGCTTAAGCACTTGATATTCACTCTGCCCTCACCCCACAGCACTTAAATACATATCCTTATACTCTGCCATTTCCCCTGTCTTGTAATTTCTTCTATTGTCTGTTTCCCTCCCCTAAAATATAAGCTCCTTAAGGGCAGGGAACATGTCTTCCAACTCTATTATAATGCCCTCTCCCAAGTGCTTAGTACAGTGCTCTGCACACAGTAAGCACTCAATAAATAATTGTTTGAGGAGAACCACCAATGGCTGGGGCCTGTTCCCCCGCTAACTGCTCTTCTACAAGACAGGGGGATAGAGGGTAGGTCCAGAGGAAGGAGGAAGCTGTGTGCCCTGTCCATTGCTCTCATCCATTCTAGAAGTCAATGTGCCCCAACCAGGCCCAGAATTGGTCATTCAATCATTCATATGTAGTGAGCACTTACTCTATGCACAGCACTCTGTTAAGTTCTGGGGAAAGTACAATATCTTAAGGGGACGACTTCTGCCCTCAGGGAACTTGCAGTCTCATAGGGGAGACAGACACAAAACCAAATTACAAGTGAGGGGAAGCAACAGAGTCCAAAGATCCATCCACAAATCATGTGGGGGTTGGAGGTCAAGGGGCTGGGGTAAGTACCCAAATGCTGAGGTGGTGCAGAAATGCTGGAGGGACAGGACTGGGGAAAAATTATAGAGGGACGAGAGATAAGTCATGGAAGGCTTCCTGGAGGGGGGGTATGTTCTGAAGGGGTCAGAAAACTAGATGTGAATGGGGAAAGAGTTCTAGGCAGGAAATGGGGAGCTAGGAGCAAGAGGCTTAAGATGAGAAAGGGGAATAAGGAGGCTGAGCTGACCTCTTGCTTGCTAGAGGGTTGGGTGGGGATCAGGTTTTTGCTCTCTGGGCTACCTTTGGGACAGCTGCTGAATCACCCCAAATAGAGGGGCCTTCCTGGAGGCATTCATCTTGCCTTGTGTGGCTTTCCACTGCAGTGGACCAGAGGGTAGCCCAGCTGGGAATTAATAATAATAATAATGACAGTATTTACCATGTACCAAGCACTGTTCTAAGCGCTGGAGGAGGATACAAGGTAATAAGATTGTCCCACATGGGGTTCACAGTCTTAATCCCCATTTTACAGATGGAACTGAGGCTGTTGCAGATTGCCTCAAGATGGCAATGGTGAGGCCAGCCTCAACCCCAAGTCACGGGACCTGGGCCATGTGAACTGTAAAATGCCTGTGCCATTACCTGTGCCATGTGGACTGTAAAATGGCCACGCCATGTGAAACTCCTCCACCATGTGCCACTTCAAACTTCACGCGCCACTCTCGCGCGGGCCAGTCGGGTGTCACGGGTTCATGAGAGTGCTTACTGATTGGCTACTGTTACTATGTGTGCCCAGCCCCAGTTGGGTGCCCTGTGCCAGCGGGGCTTCCGTCATACCAATAGACCTGGCAGGGCAGCCCGGGATCGGGGCACTGCAGTCACTCGTACCCCACCGGGGTGAATGGGCTGCTCGCCATTTTCCTACTGTCCTGTTCTTTGACCCGTTCTCTCAGAGTCTTTCGTCTCTTCATCGAGTAAACTAACCCTTCCTAATTTGTCTAATTTTTGTCGATAACAAGGCCCAGAGAAGTTAAGTGACTTGCCCAAAATAGCACAGCTGACAAGTGGTGGAGCTGGGATTAGAACCCATGACCTCTGACTCCCAAGCCTGTGCTCTTTCCATTGCACCACACTGCTTCTCACTGGGCTGTAAGTTGCCCTGTCCAGCCCTTCACACCAGCTCACCAGGTCAATGACTGGCCGAGAGGCCAAATGCGGCCACAGAAGGTCCCTGATCTCCCAGCAGGACCCTGATTGAAAGGAGGTGGGACAGCAGGCTGGAGACTCTTGAGATGGCTCCTATATGTGACCTCCTCAGTAAAATGCCTGCTGAGGCAGTGCAGGCTCGCTTCATCCCCGCCCCCCTTGCACACATCCCTCCTGTGGCTTCTTCCATGGGCCCTCAGAAATAAATGAGTCTTTTGGAAAGGGTTGAAGTCTTATAATCATTTAAGATTTGGGGGAGTTTGTCCCCTTTTTCTAAAAAAATGGTATTTAAGTGCTTACTATGTGCCAGGAACTGAACTGAGTACTCAGGTAAATACAAGCTAATCAGTATGAACAAAGTCCTTGTCCCATGTGTGCTCACAGTCTTAGTCCCTATTTTATAGATGAGGAAATTGAGGCACAGAGAAGTGAAGTGACTTGACCAAGATCACACAGCAGGCAAGTAGTGAAACCAGGATTAGAACCCAGATCCTTCTGACTCCCAGCCTGTGCTCTATCCACTAGGCCTTGCTGCTCCCTTCTCCTCCTCCTTCTCTCTGCTTTCTTCTTTGGGCTCCAGAAATGGCAGGGGTTTTGATTCCCGGTGTATGGAGCTTTTTTTTGTCATTGGCCAGACCAGGAGGGGGTCCAGACAGGGGCTTGGGCAGGGTCCAGGGTCACACAAGGTGGCTAAGCAGCTGGTCTGACAAGTTGGGGGCTGGAGCTGGGAGAAGACAGTGCTGGAGGGGCAGACAGCTCCCTGGGCTAGGCTCGGGATGCCTTGGTTAAAGTAGGGCCATCCAGAGGGTTCAGGGAAAGACAGGGAGAAAGAAAGAGGGCAGCCTCCTGGCTCCCTGCCAACACACCATATTGTACTTTCCCAAGCACTTAGTACAGTGTTCTGCGTACAGTAAACTCGTAATAAAAAAATGAATGAATGAATGAATGAATGAATGAATGAATGAATGAATGAATGAATGAATAAACGAACGAACACCTACAGTGCTTTAGGCCAGTGATCTTTCCACTAGGCTGTACTGCTTCTCTGAGGGCCTGGAAGAGAACAGAAAAAATTAATTCATTCATTCAACTGTATTTTCTGAGCACTTACTGTGTGTAAATCACTATATTAAGTGCTTGGGAGAATACAATATAACAACAGACAATATAACAGTTAACAGGGAATACAACAATTTCCTGCCCACAAGGAGTTTACACTAATAAACATCAGGGAAGGAGATTAAGCCCTGACAGATCTAGCCAGAACAAAGTAAAAAGTGACCGGGGAAACCCGAAGTCCTCTCATAACCTCACTATTAATATCACCTCTACCCCATCCTTCGACATAGAACTCCTTCCAAGCACTGTCCTGGCCTGACCTAGAGTTAGCAAACAGACACATTTCCTTCCTGCATTCAGGTGTACCCAGTGTTGTAGGCCTGACCTGCCCTAATCACCCAATCTCTTCCCAGGTGCATCACCATGGAGTAAGGAGGCACTGCCCCTTTGTGGCCCCAGAGGCAGCTTGGCACTTCCCTGCCTTATATAAGGCTCCTGAAGGGGGGTGGGGTGGGTAACTATTCCAGTATGTGGTAAGAAGACAGAGAGGAGTTGCTCCAGGGCTTTAGTGAGTAGAGGGTTCTGGCTGTTTCAGCTATACCCCCTATGTGTTTTTTTGTAGGGTGGGGCTGGGGTTGCTGATGCCTACTGTATTAATGATTTTGGCATGATCAGATTAAGGGTGGAAAAATTGAGGGGATAATGAGGACTGGATGATGTGGGAGGGGAGGCTTGGGAGAGGTGTTGATTTCAGGGTTTGAGAAATGATTTCATTATGTGTTGCTGAAGTGGGGGGGATGAAGATTGGGGGTGTTAAAGGAGGGATGTGAGGGTACTTGATGGGTTATGATGTGGGTAATAATGATCATGTGCTCATATATTGGGCATTGCCTAGGGGTGGGGAAACTGGGGAGGGGCTGAGATGATGGTAATACTGCTGATGATTCTGCTTTATGTTCCTGACACTGCAGTTGGTTTGGGGATGGAGATTGAGACCTGCCTTTGCTGGTTTATGTTGGGGGCATATGCAGGTGGGGAGGGGAAGATTGGGGATCAGTTAACCCTGGTCCTGGGAAAGGCAATGCCTGGCTTGGGGGTGACTGCTAGATCTGGTCAAGGGTCCCGGAGGGTTGAGACAGATGATGTCTTACTGATAGACACATAGGGCATGCGAAGTGTATATGAAGTGGGCAGGCTCACTGTCTGTATAACTCTGTGCTTGTCTCTGTCCCTTATTCTGACTAGTTCAAGGGTTGGATCTTCTCTATCCATGAGAAACAGCATGGCCTAGTGTATAGAACTTGGGGCCTGTGACTCAAAAGGACCTGGGTTCTAATAACCAGCTTTGCCACTTGTCTTCTGTGTGACCTTGAATGAGTCGCTTCACTTCTCTGTGCCTCACTTACCCCATCTATAAAATGGGGATTAATACTGCGAGTCCCAAGTAGGACATGGACTGTATTTAACTTGTTGAGCTTGTGTCTGCCCTGGTGCTTAATACAGCCTTAATAAATAAATAAGAACTGTACTTAAGCAGTAACCACTTAAATATCGCTTTTAAAAAATAAAAAAAACCCAGACCTCAATGCAATACTTGGTATCCAGTGCATACTGGTCACGGATTTGAGGGGGAGGACTGGGGGAGAAGAGAGGAGAAGAGAGGTAGTATTACTCCGGCATTTGCAGTGTTCTGCTCAGTGCTCCTGCCCCTTCAGGGCTGTGAGCAGAGATCGTGTCTCTTCATCAGATGGGCTGCTTCCTGCTCTACTTCTGTTCTTTCTTTTTCCTCTTCCAATCAGTTGTAAGGAATTACAGAGAAGCAGCAGGGATTTGTGTATAGAGCCAGGGCCTATGTTCTAATCCTGGTTCTGCCTCTTGTCCACTGTGTGACTTTGGACCAGCCATTTCACTTCTCTGTGTCTGCTACCTTATCTGTAAAATGGGGGTTAACACTGTGAGCCCACATGGGATATGAATTGTGTTCAACCTGATGATCTTGTATCTATCCCAGTGCTTAGTACAGTGCCTGGCACATAGTAAGTACTTAATTACCCTAAAACCATTATTAAGCTTGTGTCTATCCAAATCAATTGTAATTGAGTACTAGCTGTACGCAGAACACTGTACTAAGTGTGTGGGGAAAGTATAATATAATCAATCAATGGTATTTATTGAGTGTTTGCTGAGGCCAGAGCACTGTCCTCTGTGAAGCAGTGAAGCAGCTAGAGAAACAGTGTGGCTCAGTGGAAAGAGTCCAGGTTTGGGAGTCAGAGGTCATGGGTTCAAATTCTGGCTCTGCCACTTGTCAGCTGTGTGACTTTGGGCATGTCACTTAACTTCTCTGTGCCTCAGTTCCCTCATCTGTAAAATGGGGGTAAAGACTATGAGCTTCACGTGGGACAACCTGATTACCCTGTAAATCTACCCCAGTGCTTAGAACAGTGCTCTGTACATAGTAAGCACTTAACAAATACCAACATTATTATTATTATTATTATTATTATTAACTGTCCTACATCACACTGTAAACTGTTGAGGAACAGTGACGGTGTCTTATGCTGAATCTTCCCAAGGCTTTAGCACACAAGTGTGATCATTAAATGTTCTTGATGTGAAATTTTGCTCACTATAGTGACTTGCATAGTAAATAACGGTCCACAGCTCTTGCCTAAACTTGTCAGGTACCTGGCCCTGAGCCATCTGAGAGGATGTCCCCCAAGAGAGCCATCTTAAGGATGGGATCACCACAACGCTGGACCTGTCTGACATCGTGAGCCCTTTTGAGGGCAAGGCCATGGGGCTTTTTAATGTTGTCATCCCCCTTGAGGGCAGAGTTGCTGCACCCTAGAGCTGTTCTGGATGTTGAGCCCTTCTCTAGTGACCGAGGGCAGGGTTGCTACAACCGTGGGCCTGTCTGATATTGAGCTCCCAAGAGCAGGGCTATTGGGACTGCGGGCCTGACTGACTTTGTGAGCCCTCCGAGGGCAGGGCCACCATGACTGTGTGCTTGTCCAATGTTGTGAGCACCTCCAAGGGGAGGGCAGCCACAACCATGTGACTCTCGGACACTGCGAGCCCCCAAAAGGCAGGGCCGCTGCATCCAAGTATCGGAGACAGACAAAAACATACAATTGGCCTAGCAGATATGCAGCACCAGTGGAAGAGTAGAATGGGATGTCTGCAACAGAATCTACCCTACAGAGATTGTTAGAGTGGAAGACTCTTAATGGTAGGGATTATTCTCCTACTTGTCTATCCCTGAATCCCTTCATGCAATGAACACTCAATACCATATAGGCACCCCTGGCCCTCCTGTTGGCCGGTGTCAACACACTGATTGCTCAAGGTGCATTCATTCAAACATATTTTATTGAGCACTTACTGTGTGCAGAGCACTGTACTAAGCACCGGGGTAGATACAAGGTAATCAGGTTGTCACACATGGGGTTCAGTTTTCATCCCCATTTTACAGATGAGGGAACTGAGGCACAGAGAAGTGAAGTTAGTTGCCCAAAGTCACACAGCTGATAAGTGCCAGAGGCAGGAGTTGAACCCATGACCTCTGACTTGCAAGTTTGTGCTCCTGCCACTAAGCCACGCTACTTCTCCAGGCATACTGTAGCTATATACTGTGGCTCCCCTGTAGACATGCAATCTGCCTCTTCCTGTCTGTGCTTTATATTGTAAACTCCATGAGGGCAGGGGCTGTGTGTTTTACTGAAAGTAAAGAAGTTCCTTAATACAATGCCTGGAGTGTACACAGCACCAAATCTACAAAGTTTTAAAGCCTAGGTTGAAAATCTGCTTTAGAAGGTGCTAAGGTGCTTTAGAAGCACCTTAAGTTGACAAAGGAGATGAAATTGAGGATTTTTCAATCTAGCTTCGAGTAGAGATGTCTAAACACAGGCTCACATCTTCTCCTGCCTTCAAGATATTTCTACTTGGATGTCCTCCTGTTACCTCAAACTTAACATGTCCAAAACAAAGCTCCCTATCTTCCCACTCAAACCTTATCCTCTCCCACACTTACCTGTCACTGTAGACAGCACCACAAGCCTCCCTATTACTCAAGCCTGTAACCTTGGTGTTTTTCTTGACTCTGCTCTCTTTCAACCCACATCCAATCTGTCACCAAAGCCCGTCGGTCTCACTATCACAACATTGCTAAAATCCACCCTTTCCTCTCCATCCAAACTGCTACCATGTTAGTAATCTATCCCATCTAGATTATTGCATCAGTTTCCTTGCTGGCCTCCCAACCTCCTGCCTCTTCCCTCTCTTCACTCTACTGCCCAGATTATCTTTCTTTGGAAATGTTCAGGACATGTCACCACCACCCCCTCTTAAAAATCTCCAGTGGTGGTTGCCTAGCCTTCTCCGTATCACCGCTGGCTTCAAAGCACTCCATCACTTTGCCCCCACAACCTCACCCCGCTTCTCTCCTACAACCCAGCCCACATATTTTGCTCTTCTGGTGCTAACTTTCTCACTGTGCCTCATTCTCACCTATATCTCCATTGATCCCTGGCCCATGTCCTATCTCTGGTCTGGAAAGCCCTCCCTCCTCAAATCTGCCAGACAATTACTCTTTTCTCCCCCCTGCTCCCTTCCTGCCCCCTTTCAAAGCCTTACTGAAGGCTTTTCTCCTCCAAGAGACCTTCCCAGACTAAGCCCCACTTTTCCTCATCTCCCACTCCCTTTTACTCCATCCTGACTTGCTCCCTTTGCTCTTCCCCTGTCCCCCCTCCCATCCCACAGCACTTTGTATTTATCTAACTTGATTTATATTGCTATCTTACTGGTATCGTTGACTGCCTCCCGCCTCTAGAATGTGAGCTGGTTGTGGGCAGGAATTGCCTTTCTTTATTGCTGTATTGTACTTTTCCAAATGCTTAGTGCAGAGTGAGCGCTCAATAGAATACAATTTATAGGTAGAAAGCAAGAAAGCTTCCAAGATCATACACCTGGGCAGGGGGAGTGGAGGGACAGGATACAGGTCTCCAGACAGAGGGAGAAAGAAATGTGAAGTTGTGTGCCATTTTAGCTATCTGTGAAGGCATTTCCATCCTTTTAGTTTATCTACTTGGAGCTTCAGGGCCCTGGCAACAGGGAGATCAAGGAAAATATGGGTGCTGACTTTCATGCCATATACCTCAGCACTGATTTTTCTCACTTAAGATTTAGGATCAGGGCAACAAGGAGTGTACAAAAATTAGGTGGAAGCTAAAGAAAGGGATTGGCTTCATGCCACAAACCTCAGCTATAATTCTCTCATTTGGGTTTTTGCAGCCTGGGGGTCAGGGAGAATGTGAAAAATCTGGGTGCTGGCAGAAGGGGAGACTGGCTTCATGCCATGAAGTCCAGATTTGAGTCTTCCCATTTGGGTCTTCATGATTCAGGCACCAGGGAGAATGTTAGAAATTGAGTGTTGGAAAAATGAGGGACTGGCTTCATGCCATGAACCTCAGATTTTAGTCTTCCCAGTTAGGTCTTCATGGCCCAGGAACCAGGGAGAGTGACTGGCAAAATGAGAGACTGGCTTCATGCCATGAACCCCCTATTTGACTCCCCTTTTTGTCTCCATGGCCCAGCTGCCAGGGAGAGTGATAAAAACATGGATGCTGGCAAGAGGGCACTGGCTTCATGCACCATATTGGGCTCCCCTTTTGGGTCTTCATGGCCCAGGCAGTGGGAAGAATAATAACTCTAGGTGCTGCAAATTGGGGGCTGGGTTCATGCCATTTAACCCCTTCCCTCTTCCCGCAACTTGTCTTCCCATTTGGGTTTTCATGGCCTAGGTTCTAAGGAGGATGAAGATGTCTTTTGATTTAATCAATTTCCCCTTGGTTTGACTCTTGGTTTGGGGACTTGGCTGTATTTGAGATCCAGTGGGATGAAGAGCTTCCTGCTAATTTAGACAGGAAAAGTTTCTACCTGTATCTTTTCCACCAACCCGCTCTACTTTGTGGTGGCCAAAAGAACTGAGTGGGAAGAGTCCAGGACCTGGGTTCTAATTCCAGCTCTTCTCCTTGCCTGCTGTGTGACCTTGGTCTAGTCACCTAACTTCTCTATGGCCCAGTGTTTTCACCTGTAAAATGTTAATTCAATCCTGAACTTGGTTTTGCTCTCTTTGATTCACCCCTCTCTTAATGCCACAGCACTTCTGTCCATACTTATAATCTACTATATTAATGTCTGTCTCCCCTTCTAGCCTCTAAGCTCACTGTTGTCAGAGTGTCTAGCAACTCTGGTATATTGTTGTACTCTCCCAAGTGCTTAGCACAGTGCTCTGCATTCAGCAAGTGCTCAATAAATTCCACTGATTGACTGTTCTCCATCTTCCATTTAAAAGGTGAGCCCCATATGAGAAAGGAAGTGTGTCCATCCTGATTGTCATATATCTACCCCAGTGCTTAGTACAGTGCCTGGTACCTAGTAAGCACTTTACTAATACCATCACTGTTATTTCTAGTATGGTTATGCTTAATATAATTCAAAGCATCTCTAAAAATTGGACAATAACCACTAGAATTGGATAATGGTGTCTTTTTCACATCTAACTTCACCTCCTAGTACCTTTTAGAAATGAGGAAAATGTTACTTTTTTATTCAATAAAAGGTATATGTTGTGAGCTTGCTCTACATAGAGCACTGAATCAAGTACTTGGAAGAATACTGTACAAGAGTCGATACATTTTGATCTCTGCTCACAGATTGCTTACAGTCTACATGGGGAGATGGATATTAAAATAAAGTAACAGGTACAGTGCAAAGTATAAATCTATGTACATAAGTGTGAAGGGGCTGGAGCATAGGGGATCCAGAGGAGAGGGTGGGAAATTGGAAGGGTTAATCAGGGATGGTCTCTTGGAGATACAACTTTAGTAGGGCTTGGACAGTGGGCACAGTGGTGGTCTATACAATATGAATGGGGAGAGAGTTCCAGCCAGAGGGAAGATGTGGGTGAGAAGTCAGCAGTGAAATAGATGAGATCCAGATAAGTGAGTAGGTTGGCATTAGAAGAGCCAAATGTGCCAGCTGTGTTGTAGGAGGGGGAAAGCTGATTAAATGTCTTAAAGTGGATGGTGAAGACTTTCTGTTTGATGCCAAGGTAGGTGGGCAACCAATGGAAGTTCTTGAGGAGAAGGGAAATAAGGACTGCACTCTTTTTCTGAAAAATAACCTAGGCAGCAGAGTGGAATATGAACTGGAGTGAGTAGAGACAGGAGGCAGAGAATTCAGTGAGGAATCTGATGCATTAATTATATCTATGATTCAATTTATCTTGATGGTATTGATGCCTGACTACTTGTTTTGTGGTCTGTCTCCCCTTTTTAGACTGCAAGCCTGCTGTTGGGCAGAGATTGTCTCTGTTGCTGAATTGTACATTCTAAGTGCTTAGTACAGTGCTCCGCACACAGTAAGCCCTCAATCAATACAGTTGAATAAAAATGAAAGGTAGGATAAGTGTGGTAGCTCAATGTGGTAGCAGTTTGGAGAGGAGAGGGTGGATTCTAGCCATGTTGTAAAGATTAAATCTACAGGATTGGGTGACAGAATGAATGTGTAGGTTGAATGAGAGAAATAAATTCAAGATAATACTAAGGTTATGCCAGGGAGAATGGTGGTGGTGTCTACAGTGATGGGAAACTCAGTGGGTGAACAGGGTTTATGTGGGAAGATGAGTGCTGTTTTGTACATGTCAAGTTTGACATATTGGAGGGACATCCAAATGGAGATGTCCTGAAGGCAGGAGGAAATGGGAGACTGCAGAGAAGGAGGGAGATTAGAGGTGGAGATGTAGATTTTGGGAATCATCTGCATAGAGATGAAGCAGTAGGTACACATGAGTTTTCTAAAGAAGTGGCTGTCTGTGGAGAATAGGACACCCAGAACTGACCCTGAAGGGACTCTCACAGTTATGGGGTGATAGGCAGAGGAGGAGCCCACAAGAGATTGAGAATGAGCAGCCAGAGGGATAGGAGGAGAACTAGGAGAAGATAGTGTCAAGTCATGGTTGGGTAATCCTTCCAGAAGGGCATGGTCCACAGTGTTAAATACAGATGAGAGACTGAGGAGGATTAGGATGGAGTAGAGACTGTAGGATTGGTCAAGGAGATCATTGGTGACCTCTGGGCTGTGTTTGTGGGCCGGGGGAGGGGAAGGCGAAGGGGGCAGAAGTCATATTCTAACGGTTCAAGGTTGGGGGAGACAAAATCACATGACACCATCACTGGTCCTGGATGCTCTCTGTCTGGCAGTTGTCAGGGGTCAAGGGGGAAATTGGAGGCAGCCAGTGTAGACAACTCAGCTTGTAGGAAGTACAGATGGAAGAGATAAAATTGTTTAGTTTTTTTCTTGAGAGGAGTGGGAGATCTCCTGAGATAGAGATGCAAAAGATGGGAGAGTTGAGGAGGGTGGAGAGAGCAGGAGACACTTTTTAGGGTGAATTAGCCCTGATTTCATTTTCATGGATGAAATAGGCAGGAAGGTCATTAAGCTCAAGAAATGGAGAAGGCTGGGGCACTGGAGGGATTTAGGAGGGAGCTTAAAGTTTGAAAGAGCTGGTGCCCACCACGGGCATAGGAGTAAATACAGAGCCTGCATATTTTGTGTTCTCTGGTAGAGGATCAGAAAGTCTAGACCTAAGCTCTTGTTTCCAGCTTGTTCTAAAGGTGGTTTTTTAATAAGAATCCAATGATTAGTTGAGCCTATGTGCATGATTGGATTCCTCTAGCACTCAATTGATCAGACCTCAATCCATGAAGGGTATTTGTGTGCAGAGCACTTTACTAAGCACTTGGGAAGGTAAATTACAATTTGTAGACAATCCCTGCACTCAAAGGGTATATAGTTTTCTGCATATTTGCAGCCCCATCAGCTACCAGGTAGTCTCTGACCAAGCACTTCTATTGATGCAGAAACTTTGTAGGGTTCACTTGTGACTCCTAAAATGACACGTCTGTGGGATTCTTCTGTGTGTTGGGTCCAGACTGTGCAATTGTTTCCAGCAGAGGATTTGGTGTAAGAGAAAAATAATTATAATAATTCTCTTCAGGAAATGGCCTTTCTTGGATAGGCAAAGGTGGTAGCATCTGGGCCAAGGTTGGAGGGGTCAGGGAAGTCTTGCAGATCTGCAGATCTTGCAGTTGATCCTTGGGTTTAATTGCAGGGAAGTTTCAGGTTGATTTTTGCATCAGGGCTTCCATTTCTGCGTTGGGTCTTCCCCCTTCAAAGTTTGCATAGAGATTGTGTTTTTCCTCTAGCAGGAGAGTGTTTCCAGGTGACCTATGTCCAGGAAGAATGAAGTGAAGATGCAGGCTGAGGGAGAGAGTGTCCAGGGCCAGTGGGGGGATCATGTAACTGGGTCCATTGCTGGCATGGCAGCTGCCTCTCCAGCCCCATATTGGTAAGGGGGCAGCAGAGATAGCCCAGTGAGGAGTAGTGGAAGGACTGGATAGGAGGAGGGTCAGATTGTGGGTCTGAAACCTCTGCAGAGCTGACCCTCCAATGGGAGAGATTCCAGTGGAAACGTTGGCAGGGTAGGGGAGAAATAGACATGAAGGAGGGCAATGCTTGTGGACTCCTTTTCCACCTATCCTTTCCCTTTTTTTTTTTTTTAGCTTTAACCCTTTTCTTCTCATGTCCTTCTTACACTCCCCCAAAATAGAAGAAAGACAAAGCCAAAGATAGACATACTAGCAATTCCACACTCCTGCATTACAGCCCTCTAGCTTGCTGGATGAAAACTTTGGTATTAAGCACTTAATGTGTCAGGAACTGTACTAAGCACTGGGGTAAGTACAAGTTAATTGGGTTAGGCATAGTCCGTGTACCACATGGGGCTCACAGTTGTAATCCCCATTTTAAAGATGAAGACCTGAGGCAGAGATGAAGTAACTTGCCCAAGATCACACAGCCCCTGGAAACCACCAGCAGCCAACCCGGAACACACCAGATTCCTCATTGCCTGCCACCCCCAGCCCAGACCAGACCACCCAAGACATTGACTGGATCCCAGGGCTGTCTCTAACCACTACCAGGTGCCCCCTAAGAGACCCTGGGAGCCTATGGTATAGAGCACAGGGAATGTTTTGACTCCAACCTATTTCTTATCCCTCCTTTTTGAATGGGGTCTTTGCTGTCAGAAAGGATGGGGTCTGAGGGCAGCACAGAAAATACTGTCATGACAGATTTTTCCAGGTCAATGAAAGGGTCTATCACGTTCTTCCTTTAGGGAGGCGTGTGAGGGAGGGATCTCGGAACAAAGCTGGCTGTGGCTTCTGCAAAGCAGGTGGGCCTGATCCCCCTAACCCTTTAGAGAAGTAGTGGGGCTTGTGGATAGATTGAGGGCCTGAGTTCTAATACGGATCCATTACACATCTGCTGTGTGATCTTGGGCAATACACTTCTCTGTGCCTCAGGTACCTCATCTTTAAAATGGGGATTACAACTGTGAGCCCCATGTGGGGCAGGTACTGTTTCCAACCTAATTTATCTTTTATCCACTCCAGCATTTAGTACATGGCACATGAGTGCTTAACAAATGATTTTTAAAAAAATCAAATGAGCCTTACACAGGGAACACTTGAGAGGTCAGGCAGGCCCTGCCTATATAGTGCTGGGCCCAAGGCACCGAGTATGTGAAAACCAAAATGTGTTCTGTGGATTCTGACAGCCCCCACTTTCTGCTACTTCTTCCCTGCCTGTTCCCAAGAGATTGTGTGTGGAAACTGAATCCAGACAGTTGCTCCTGGATTCACATTCCTCCTGCTCTAAACAGAGCTGATCTCCCCTCCTAAATCATAAGCTCCTTGAGGGCCTGAGCTCGTCTGTGCTTAGTACAGGGCCCTGCATGCAGTATTTGATCAAACATTATTTCCATCCAACTGTCAGCTCTGTCTTTGGATTGCTTGATAATAAGGCTTGGACCAAAGATTCATTTCCTCCTCTTCCCTGCCCCACCAACCTTAAATAGAAAGAATGGAAACTCTTGCCCTGCTTCTCTCTATCTCATTACATTTTCTCCTGCTCTTTTCTGTGTCACTCTTGCATTTGGATATGCACCCTTCATTCCCCACAACACTCATGTCCATATCCATAATTTATTTCTTTATATTTGTATCCCACTCTGTCATGGACAGGGAACGTGTCAACCAACTTTATTGTCCAAGTGTTTAGTACAGTTCTCTGCACACAGTAAGTCCTCATTAAACACCACTGATGCTCTTGCAGCCACTCACTGATTTACTCTGATAGCAAGTGCCAAGAGAACTCCGTGTTGGAGTCAACACCACCAGCTTTACAGGGTTTTTGCTTCTGTTCTCTAGGCAGGGATGCAAGCACCGGGGGAGGGGGGTAATAGGAGGAGGAGCAGCAGTGGCAGCACTTGTCCAGTGGTGCCCTGCTGCTCCCCAGCCTCAACCTCCCCCTGGCCCATCCCAGCCCCGTAAACTGTTGTCCTGCTGCACAAACAGAAATTCTCAAACTCCCCAGCACAGTTGAAAAGGATGTCATTTCTAAAGATCAAATTGGCTGCCTGAAACTTTTTTTTCTTAAGTAATCGATTTCTTAATTAGCTTTAGATTTTGACTGTAAGCTCATTGTGGGTAAGGAACGTGCCGGTCCTAGCTCTGCCACTGATGGCTCAGTGTCCTCTAGCCTCATTTGCCTCATCTGTAAAATGGGGGATAATATTTCCCACCTCTCCTTCCCTTAAAGGGCTTTTGGAAAGAATAAAGGAGATAAGTCTGCCTGCCTCATTAAACTGTTAATGCTTTAAGGGCAGGGAGATCATGCTTGCTTTAATCAGTGCTCACCCTGGCACCCAGAGCAACTCTTTGCTGCTCTGCCATGGATCCCAGCACAGCACTCAAACTCAGCATGTCCAAAATAGAACTCCTGTTCTTTTCACCCAAACCCTATCTTCAACCTGACTTTCTTACCACTGTCGACAACACCATCAGTTTCCCAAGCCACTAATTTTGAGGGAGGCAGCAATGGCTTAGCAGAAAGAGCCTGTGCCTCGTAGTCAGCACACCTGGATTCTAATCTTCGCTCTGACACTAGCTCACTGTATGACATGGGACAAGTCACTTAGCTTCTCTATGCCTCAGTTTCCTCAACTAAAAAGTGGGGATGAAATACTAGTTCTCCTTCCCACTTAGACTGTGAGTCCAATGAGGGACAGAGACTGAGTCTGACCTGATTATCTTGTATCTACCCTAATCCTTGGCATGGGGTAAATGTGTAACACATACTAAATTTAAAAAACAAAACAAAAAGGAAGGTAAAGGTGCTCTGGAAATATCAAAATGTTCCACAATTTCAAGATATTGCTAGTCATGTCCACAAATTCTTAGAAGGGATTAGCATTACCAGGCCAAACCTAGGAAAAGCAGTTATGCAGACCAACTAATGGAAAACTTGACATTAACTCTCAGTGCTAGACATACTCCTACCCAACAATCTTCAGGACAAACAAGTCATGTTGAACCTGACTAGATTTAGATCTGCATGGGGGACCCTATAAACACTGCTTTTAAGAGTGGCAAGCATAACCTGAAATAAACTGGCTGAATCCAGATTAAATCACAGAAGAGCACCAATTGATGAAAGCTAGGGTCTTTGTCAATGTCCAGAAGAAGATAGCATTTGTACATTGAGATCTAATACCAGGCAATGACTCCTTCACAGAGGAAATTGATGTCATGTGAAGAGAAGAGAATGGCAGGGAGGTGCAAATATGAAAAGAAAAGCAGGAAGAAAAGCTATTCAAAGTCTCTGAAACTAAAAAATTGGATTCAATATGAGACTGAAAAGTTTTGTCTATTCACACTAGCTACAATTAACCATCTAGGTTTAGGGAAAATATTGGCATATTCCTCCAATTGTGTAGTACTGCTTGTTCCCTGAGGCACAAGTGCTTGGCCTGGCAGGAGGAAATGAGGTTCATGGGTTTTATGAAGCTGGTTGATGCCAGAATAAAGTGGCACTAGTTTAAAATTCAACAATCCCCAAATTAGAGTAGTTCTGAATATTATTGGCTATTATGCATTATATAATGGAATTCTGAAAATGGTAGTGGCCAAGGGACTGTGAATATGGAAAAGCACCTGAGTTTGTTTCTGACACTTTGATCTTTACACCTCATGTTTCACCAAGAAAATAACGAGTTTGAAAAAATATATGCTTGGTGGAGAATTTGCAGTTTTAACCAAAGCTTTCTGGGAAAGAACAGAATGTACAAAATAGAATGGAAAATGCTCTGGGCATCATGTCCCTGACAACTGGTAACCTGACTTCACTGATTAATGCAGTCTCCCATCTGGTGCTTAGGCTTGCTGTTTGTGTCTAATACTCAGCTTGACTAATGTGTGATCCACTGGAACCGAAGAGAAAGCTCCTGAAAATCAATAGAACTTAGGCTTGTAGAAGAGTTGCATTATCATTCTTGATTCCTCTCTGCCTTACAGCTCTCACTTTCAATTAGTGACCATCCTGCTGGTTCTTTTTCCTCTATATTTCCCAGGCCCACTCCTTCCTTTCTCCCTCACCAGCCACATCATGCGGTTCAAGCTGTTGTCATCTCATGAGAAGCAGCATGACCTAATGAATAGAGCAGGGGGCTGGGAGGCAGTAACACCTGGATTCTAATCCTGGCTCACCTCTTGCCTGCTGTGACCTTGGACAAGTCACTTCTCTGTGCCTGTTACCTCATCTGCAGAATGGAGATTACGATGTAAGTCCTATATGGGATATGGACTGTGTCCAATCTGGTTAGCTTGTTTCTACCCCAGTGCTTAGAACAGTGCTTGATGCATAGTAAGCACTTAACAAATACCATCAGTATTATTATTTGATTTGACTATTTTATCATCCTCCTTACCGGTAATTGTAGTAGTGGCATATATTGAGTTCCCACTGAGTGCAGTAATAATAATTGTGGTGCTTGTTATGTGCTTTCTTTGTGCCAAGCACTTTACTAAGTGCTGGAGTAGGTACAAGAAAATCAGGGTAGACACAGTTTAATCCCACATAGGACTGAGGGAGTAGGATTTAATCCCCATTTTACAGATGAGGAAACTGAGGCAAGAAGAAATTAAGTGACTTGCCCAAGATCACATGGGAGACAAGTGGTGGCAACAGGATTAGGCAACAGGTCCTCTGAGTCACAAGCCCAAGATCTCTCTACTAGGCCATGTTGTTTCCCAAGGCACAGTAGTTAGTGCTTCAGAAGGACTTAGTACAAAGAAATGGCATGTTTCCTGGCCATGAGGAATTTATGGTTCTAACAGAGGAAACAGACAAATATTTACAAAGAGTTGAAATATTTGAATGTTCAATCAAATAAAAATACATCAATGCTGAGTGGGTATCAATAAGTTCCTAAATGCTAGAATTGGTAGATGGGTTTATACAACATATAATGTTGGGAATGGATTGAGGAAAGCATGGTGGAAGTGGGATATGAGGAAGACTTTTAATATGGGGAGAGTCATGGGTCTGTCAGATGTGAGAAGGAAGGGAAGTCCAAGCCAGGGAAACAGCCTGGATCCTGTTAAACATGGATATTGTGAGCCAGAGGATAGAGGGGGAGTTGAGTGAAGTATAGTTAGAGGTCTAGCTTAAGAGCAAGCTGGGAAGTAACAGGTGAAGAGAACAAACTAAGGCAGATTGGTGGAGGGCCTTGAAGTTAATTGTGAGGCATTTCTATTTGCAGAAAGATTCTGGAAGACAGGATGAGGGATTTAAGTAGTGTAGGAAACCACAAGAAGATAACCAGTGCAAGGAGTAGTAGTGTAGTAGAGTAGAGGCAAGCCAGTGTGGAGGCTGATAAAGTAGGCTAGCATTATATGACTAGAACCTGTGCCAGGTTTCTAGCAGTTTGAATGGAAATGACAGGGACAGATTAGGGTGATATTGTGTGGGAAGGGTCCATAGGATTAGGCAGTAGACTTCATGTGAGTTGAGGACCACACAGAGTTGAGGATGTTTGAGGTTTCAAGCTTCTGAGGCAGAAAGGAGGTGAAGGTGTTACCGACTTGGATGGGAAAGTTAGGAGTGGATTTCAGAAGTAAAGTGAGTAATTCTGTTTAAATCTACCGAGGATGAGGTTTCTGAGCAGCAGCCAAGTGAAAATCTCTTGGAGATACAGGAGTGTAGGCTTGCTGAGAGGTCTGGATTAGGGAGCTAGACTAAGACTGATTCTTAGAGGGAATAGTTGAAGCCATTTGAGCAGGTGAGTTCCATGAGAGTTAGAAGAGAAGGTGACCAAGAACGAAGCCTGAAGGACATCCCCAATAAGGAGATGAGGTGCCACCTATCAAAACTGGGATGTCAGAATGAAACTAGGTCAAAACAAGCTCTGCACATAGTAAGTGCTCAATAAATACTATTGAATGAATGAATGTCAGAAAAACTGAAGCCTCATAATGTATCTAGAAGGGGCCAGTGTCCAAGGGTCCTTTGCTCCTATCAGTTGGGGGGGGGGGGGGGTGGTGGAGTAAAGGAAAACTACATCCTCATCCTAAAATCCTCATTGTTACATGCAGCTCCACTCCTCAAAAACCACCAGTGGTTATCTATATCCTCTCTATGACAAGCCATCAGTCCTTTCCACAAATTTACCCCAGCTTAAATGTCATCTGTCTTCAACTATTACTCCCCAGTTCACACTTTTCACTCCTCCCAATCAATCAGTTCCCAAGCTCACCTTTTTAATTTGATTTTGCCCTGGAATTTTCCCACCTCTGACCCCTTATATTGATCTGATTATCTGAAAATCCCTCTTCAAAATCTGCTAGACCACACTTTTTGCCATCATCAAAATCCTTCTAAAATTCCACCTCCTCCAGGAAGCTTTCCCCAAGTGCCAACATTCATTCAGTAGTATTTATTGAGCACTTACTATGTGCAGAGCACTGTACTAAGCGCTTGGGATGAACAGGTCGGCAACAGATAGAGACAGTCCCTGCCGTTTGATGGGCTTACAGTTTAATCGGGGGAAACATTCCAGTGATGTCAACCCCATCAGCCTCCTTTAACATTTATATATATATATATTCTTATCCAACTCCAATATTTATGCATATTAAACTATTTGTTCCTATTTGATCTTATCATAATAATTGTGTTATTAAGCACTATGAGCCAGACAGTCTATGAAGTGCTGTGGTGGATACAAGCAAATGGGGTTGGACACAGTCCTTGGACCACGTGGGGCGCTGCTCCCAAAATGTGTAAATATTATATGTCAGTTAGTTTCCTTACAAGAGAGGTTGTAAGTCTCTTAAGAGCTGGGAATTTGTATGGTGCTTCAGTTGTACTTTACCAAGTGTTTTTTACAATGCTTTTCACTCAGTCACTAGATGATTACCTCTGATGGATGGCACCATATGGCAGCTTTGGTTCAATCAGAAAATCTTCAGATGTGTGGGATAACTGCCAAATCTCCTCAAGGCAAAAAAAATTAAAAAATGACAGTTTGAAAAGCAGACTCACAGAATACATGTTTAAAGGGCCCCACAGTTTCTGCCTCACTGATAAAGCCAAATGGGGATTTGCCATTAGTGATTTTTTTACCTCATTTTTGCAAGGGACAGATAAAATTCACTAGGGCTGAAGACCTCACACAAACTTATGCTTCTGCAGGGCTCTGCATGCCTCTTGATTAAGATTCTGCCTAATTGACAGTTGCCCCAGGGGTTGCTGAATTCTTTGTACTTTTCTGCTGAGAATTTTTCACCTTTTGCAACCAGTATTTTGTGAGAAAAGTAGAAATGTTTGTGAGGCCTTGACTGACAGGGTTTCCACAAGAGTGGCTCTGCATTCCCCACATGAGGGTAAAGAGCAGAAACATGAACAGCAGCTGCAGCAGATCTCAGCCTTATCTTGCCTGATCTTTTTCCATCTGGGCATTCAGGCACTAAGGCTTTCCTATGGTTTCTGCAGGCTGTCCTCAAAGTGCCCTCCACTTCAGAGCAGTGGAGTGAGAAGAAGGAGCTGTCAGCCAGATGATGCTGACATCTGTGTGCTGAGGGCATATTGGCAGTGCAGTGGGATTCAGTGGCTGAAAAATATACCTCTCAGTCATCTTGCTAATATGAACATGACATCAAAGGTTAAACAATTCAGTTCAAGAGAAGCAGCATGGTCTAGTGGATAGATCACAGACCTGGGAGTCAGAAGGATCTGGGTTCTAATGCTAGCTCCACCACTTGTCTCCTGTGTAATGGTGGGCAAGTCACTTCACTTCTCTCTGTCTCTGTTGGGGATTAAGATTGAGAGCACAACATGGGACATGGACTATATCGAATCTGAAAAGCTTGTATCTACCTAGTGCTTAATACAGTGCCTTGCACATAGTTAGCACTTAATAAATACCACTAAAACAAGAAAAAACCAAATACCACAAAATTCAAAGGCATATTTTATTTGCCTCCTAACTGTACTAAGTGGATGTGGAGGTTATACACTGGCTCATTTTCAGCAAACTATCAGTCAGGGCTGCAAAACTCTTACTTTCCAGGGCCTTCACTCAAGGACTCAGTCAATAGCACAAGATTCAATTTAGCCTATTTGGGAAGCCTGCTTCTGTCCATGTAGGTATCCCAGTGGGGAGTCTAGGCTAAGCCAAATTCTGATTCAGTGATCCAAGGGGAAATGGGATGACTAAGGCTTGCTGGCATTCTGGTTTGGTTCCAATCCCACCTTCTCCAGACTTTCCCTCAGACCTCTTCTGGACAGTGTCAGATTAACACAGGGACTCATGGAGATGAAGCCTGGGGATTCTAGGTAAGGGACCTGCACTGCAATCTCTTCAGAATGTATTTTCAGATGTATGAGGTCCATCACTCCAACACCAGCCCCTATTAAAAGTCACCCTCAAACACTGTTGGGTGGAGCCAATATCTCCCCCAAGATCACCTTCCTTCCTGCTTTGGAACTTCCTTCCTTCTCATCTGCAGCTAAGGACAGCATTCAGGACACCCGTGGGAGTGACAACTCCATCCAATCTAGCTAAGAAGACTCCAGCTCAGCTTCAGTTTTTTTGGAAGAAGAAAGAACCCCTAGTCCTACAGGGAGAAAATTGGAGATGGAGGAGATCATCCCCCTTACTTCCTCTCCTCCCCTTACTCCCAAAACCATTGCTTGTGGGAGACCTACCCAGAGGCAAAGTCAACCCTGCTTCATCCCCAGAAACTACGGCCCCAAGTCCAAATGCTTATAGACTCATTAGTGAAATATAATAGTCCACCACTAGCAAGTCCTAAATGAAGGGGGATTAGTGATTGCTTAATGCATGAAGCCAAGGGGTCAGTCCCCATTAGGCTGAGAGGAGTTGAGAAGGGAGGAGTCAGCATGGAGATAGGGAAGGCACCTAGCCAGGTTGATAATAATAATAATTGTGGTATTTAAGCATTTATTATTTGCCAGGCAGTGGGGTAGATAAAAGCAAACAGTGTTTGACACAGACCCTGTCCCACATGGGGTTAACAGTCTTAATCCACATTTTTCAGATGAGGTAACTGAGACCGAGAGAATTGAAATGAGTTGCCAACAGACAAGTGGCAAAGAAGGGATTAGAAACCAGGTCCTTCTGTCTTCCAGATCTGTGCACTATCCACTAGGCCATGCTTCTTTTCATCAAGCGACAAAACTCAGACCAGGCTCATATCTGTGTGCTGTCAGAGGAGTAGGTCTAAGCATGGAGGGTACTGCAGAACAAACAATGGATGAGCATTAGTCTAGTCCCAATGATTTCAGGACCAAGAACCTGTACAAAGGAAACAACAAGGTCTAGTGGAAAGAGCAAAGGCCTGGTAGATAATCTGGGCTCTAATCCCAACTCTGACAGTTGCCTGCTGGATGATCTTGAACATGTTACTTAACTTTTCTGGGCCTCAGTTTCCTCATCTGTAAAATAGGATTCAATACCTGTTCTTCCACTCAGAACGGTTCTTGACACATAGTCAATGCTTAACAAATACCATAATAATACAAGGAATAATAATGGTGTTTGTTATGCACTTACTATGCACCAGGCACATAGATATAAGGTAATTGGGACAGATACAAGATAATTGGGTTGGGCACAGTCCCTGCCCCCTATAGGGCTCAGTCCATTCATTCACTCAATAGTATTTACTGAACGCTATGTGCAGGGCACTGTACTAAGTGCTTGGAATGTACAATTTGGCAACAGATAGAGACAGTCCCTCGCCATTGAGGGGCTTAAAGTTTAATTGGGGGAGACAGATGGACAAAAACAAGACAACTTAAACACAATAAATAGATTCAAGGGGATAATATATACAAATGAGCACAGTGTTGAAGGGAGAGGTGGAGGAGCAGAGGGAAAGGGGGGAAAAGAGGCTTAGCTGAAGGGAGGTGAAGGTGGGGTAGAGAGGGAGCAGAGGGAAATGGAGAAGCTCAGTCTGGGAAGGCCTCTTGGAGGGGGGGTGAGCTCTCAGTAGGGCTTTGAAGAGGGGAAGAGAGTAAGTTTGGCAGAGATGAGGAGGGAGGGCATTCCAGGACAGCGGGGAAGACGTGGGCCAGGGGTCAACAGCGGAATAGGCGTGAATGGGGGATGGTGAGGAGGTGAGCGGCAGAGGAGTAGAGCGTGCGGGGTGGGCAGTAGAAAGAGCGAAGGGAGGAGATGTCGGAGGGGGCAAGGTGATGGAGAGCCTTGAAGCCTAGAGTGAGAAGTTTTTGTTTCGTGCGGAGGTTGGTAGGCAACCACTGGAGGATATTAAGAAGGGGAATGACATGCCCAGAGCGTTTCTGCAGGAAGATGAGCCAGGCAGCAGAATAAAGAATAGACTGGAGTGGGGAGAGACAGGAGGAAGGGAGATGAGAGAGAAGGCTAAGGCTGACACAATAATCCAGCCTGGATATTATGAGAGCCTATACCGGTAAGATAGCCGTTTAGATGGAGAGGAAAGGGCGGATTTTGGTGATATTGTAAAGATGAGACTGGGAGGCATTGGTGACGGATTGGGTGTGTGGGGTGAATGAGAGACCTGAGTCCAGGATGACACCAAGGTTGCAGGCTTGAGAGACAGGAAGGATGGTCGTACCATCCACAGTGATAGGGAAGTGAGGAAGAGGACAGGGCTTGGGAGGGAAGATAAGGAGCTCAGTTTTGAACATGTTGAGTTTTAGGTGGCAGGCAGACATCCAGGTGGCTACATCCTGGAGGCAGGAGGAGCCTGAAGGGAGGGGGAGGAAACAGGGGAGGAGATGAAGAGGTGTGTGTCATCTACATAGAGATGATAGTTGAAGCCGTGGGAGCGAATGAGTTCACCAAGGGAGTGAGTGTAGATGAAGAACAGAAGAGGGCCAAGAACTGACCCTTGAGGAACCCCTACAGTTAGAGGATGGCGGGGGGGGGGGGGGGAGGAAGAGCCTGTGAAGGAGACTGAGAATGAACATTCAGAAAGATAAGAAGAGAACAAGGAGAGGACGGAGTCTGTGAAGCCAAAGTGAGATAAAGTGTGGAGGAGAAGGGGATGGTCTACAGTGTCAAAGGCAGCTGAGAGGTCTAGGAGGATTAGGATAAAGTAGGAGCCATTGGATTTGGCAAGAAGGAGGCCATGGGTGACCTTTGAGAGAGCAGTCTCGGTAGAGTGGAGGGGATGGAAGCCAGATTAGAGGGGTCCAGGAGAGAGTTGGATTAAAGAATTCTAGGCAGTGAGTGTAGACGACTCATTCTAGGACTAATGAGAAGGAGTAGGATATGTTTCCTATCCACAAGGAGCTTACACTCTGGGCAGACTAGAGAGGTCATAAATAGGCTCATAAGTGTTAGATTTACCCTAAGTGTTGATATGGTTCAGTGCACTTGGAAATAAATCAGGGAAGGCTTGTTGGAAGAGGTTTGAATGTGGAGACAGCTTTGGTTTGATGTGAGGAGGGTATGAAGTTCCAAGTCACTGCCACCTTCTCTCTAGAATTCCTGAAGGCAGGAGTTAGGGAATAACACACCAAAAATGGCAGAATTCAAAGATCCCACACTGATACTAGTGCACAGTCTCAACCTCTGAAAAACCAGGGACATTGGATTCTGAAGGACCTACACCTCCTGAGTGGTTGCTGTTGAGGGCCACAAGTTCATAGGTCCAAACCCTCCTTCTCATTCCTGTCTCCACAAATATAGGACTAAAGGCAGCCTTTTCTATCCACCTGGAACAGAGTGGCCTCAGGCTACATCTTTTGGAGAGGAGGATTCCAGGAACCACGCTTAAGCAGCAGAGAAGGGTGCATGGGCAGGAGTGTGTGTGTTTGGAGAAGGTAACTACAAAGGGCAAAAGTTGTTAGTAGGGAAGAAAGAAAAAGTAGATGACAGGGAGTAAAAGAAAGAGAAGGAAGAGCTAAGAAATACTGGATGCAAGATGACAAGAGTGAAAAATGGGTTGCTGTTAGGAAGCTTCCCCTGAAACTTTTCCCCAGAACAGTGGTTCTCTGAGGGGAAAAAACCTTGGAAACAACTTTAACTCTAACAAATACCAGAGCAAACCAGACTTTCTCCTCACCAAGTTCATCAATATCCAAGAAAAATGGAGTATAGAACTCAGGAATCACTGACAGCCATAGGTTCCAGAGGGAGCATAGACTGATATGGGGCCAAAGCAATCAATCAGTGATATTTATTGAATGCTTACTGTGTGCAGAGCACTTGAGAAAGTACAATTCAATAGAGTTGGTAGACAAGATTCCTGCCTACAAAGAGCCTACAGTCTACAGGTGGGAAAATATGGAATCTGTGGGGATAGGGCAGGGGAGTGAGAATGTGTGATGGAGGGGAGTGCTCAGATCAGTGCAAGGGGTTGGGTAGAAAAAAATACAAATTACAG
Organism: Ornithorhynchus anatinus; assembly: GCF_004115215.2. NCBI lineage: Eukaryota > Metazoa > Chordata > Mammalia > Monotremata > Ornithorhynchidae > Ornithorhynchus > Ornithorhynchus anatinus. The sequence continues at coordinate 70,823,769 of NC_041731.1, read as the reverse complement.
GAATTCTGAACATTAAAAGCTCTGGCAGCGGCTCTGAGGCAATTACTTTTGAAGGCCATCCTATTTTCTTGAGAACTGCCCTCAAAGGAACCTAAAGTCCTTCAACTCTGGTGCAGTGTTTCCTTCAATTCAAACATAAAAATTTCAGAAGAGATAAAAATACAAAGCACTCACTGCTTCTACTTCATTAACCAGGTATGAAAGAAATGGATTCAGAATTTTTATAAAAGAATGTAAGCTAAAAAGTCCTCTTTGAATGGAGAAGTGAAAGCAAAATAGAGATGTTCTAAAGCACATTCACTTGAACAAAGCCGTATAAGTAGTGATATGTCAATTAGCAGTATATTTTGCCTTTAAAAGCCTTAAAATATACATCTTGAAGAATGTTATCCACATTTACAGTTCAACTAAAGAAACAGTCTTGACATTGTTTGATTAGAAGCTTTCATAAATTCCTGTTTGAAATGTGGACTTCCAAGTAGCTCTCATGAAAAATGCATCCAACAAGTTCTTCATGGGCTATAAAACACATCTCCCTAGTTCTTTCCAAATTAAATAATAGATTTTTTTCCTGCCCCTAATTTCTATTAATCATTCTTATGACAATCCTTCAGTAGGTCCCAGGTTGATACCCAAATTCACCTTTTCCTTCCCTGGAAACCAAGACAACAGTAAAAATTGATTCCAAGCATTCATCCCTTCCTGTTGTCTTGTAGATTTCCCTTTTGTCAATCAACTGTATTTAATGAGTCCTTTCTATGTGCAGAGGACTATACAGAGCACTGGGGAAAGTACAATACAATGTCTTCAGAGTACAATGTCCCAAGAAAAAGAACCATTTTCCCTTTATGTATTGCTGATCTTTAGATAAAAAAGCTAAACCAGAATATATGTTCTGTGTAGATCCAATTTTGCACACCAAATCATTATAATAGACAGTATTTATAGTGTTAATTGTGTAGAGAGAATGTAATAACCACCTAAAAGAGTACAATACAATGCTCTGCAGATAGTAAGTTTTCAATAAATACCATTGATTGGTGGATTGAATGGAGCAGTTAAACACTCTTTTTTAACCATTTTTTGTTTAGTAATTACTATGTTCCAGGCACTGTACTAATCACTGGTTAGACAAGTTAATCAGGTTAGACATGTGGGGCTCACAATCTTAACCCTCATTTTACAGATGAGGTAACTGAGGCACAGAAAAACAAAATGACTTGACCAAGGTCATAGACAAGGGACAGAGCTGGGATTAGATCCCAGGACATTCTAGCTCCCAGGACTCTAGACGATACTTCTTCCCCACCCACGAAGAGCTTTTTAGTCTAGAGGGGTAGACAGTTATTAAAATAAAATACAGGTGGATATGTACATAAGTGCTGTGAGGGTAGAATGAAAATCAGTGATAAAAGGGTACACACCAACATCTCCAGGCAGTGCAGGTGGAATGAGTTTTGTGGGCAGTGAGGGATTAGGAAAGGCCTCTAGTAGATGTGTTTTAGTAAGGTTTTGAAGATGGAGAAAGCAGTGGTCTGATAGATAAAGGCCCAAAGGGAAGACGTGGCCAAGATTTTGGTGAAGAGAAAGATTAGATTGAGGGACAGTGAATAGGTTGGTGTTAGATGAGTGAGGTTTGTGGACTAGGTTGTAATGACAAATCTACAGCCTGGCTCAGTGGAAAGAGCCCGGGCTTGGGAGTCAGAGGTCATGGGCTCTAATCCTGACTCTGCTGCTTGCCAGCTGTGTGACTTTGGACAAGTCACTTAACTTCTCTGTGCCTCAGTTACCTCAACTGTAAAATGGGGATTAAAACTTTGAGCCCCATGTGGAACAACCTGATCACCTTGTATTCCCCCCCCCAGTGCTTAGAACAGTGTTTTGCACATAGTAAGTGCTTAACAAATACCATTATTATTATTAGGTTAATATGGGGGAGCTGATTAAATGCCTTAGTGCACATAGTAAGGTGCTTTTGTTCCATGTGGAGATGCATATGCAACCACTGGAGGTTTTTGAGAAGAGTGGAAAAATGGGCTGAGCCATCTTTTTTTGTTTGGGGGAGAGGGTTGTTGGGATTTTTTTGGTTTTTTTTTTTAAATGACCTGGGCTGCAGAATGAATTATGAACTGGAGAGGGAAGAGACCAGAGACAGGAGGCAGGGAAGTCAACAAGGAGGCTGATGCAGTAGTTAAGGCTGGATATGATGTGCTTGAATCAGCATAGCAGCACTTTGGGGTAGATTCCAGAGACACTGTAAAGATAGAACCAATGATATTTGGCAACAGACTGAATATGCGGTTTGAATGAGAGACCTGAATCAAAGATCATTTGTTGGATTCAGTAGTTTGCATTTGTCTATATGCATATTCAATTATTCATAATTCTGATATTTCATCCTGGCATGTTAATTCCTCTTTGGAGCTGATGCTAGTTCATTCTGTAGATCCCACTACTTGTAAATGCTTGATATTTCTGTTGTAGTTTAAGTTCCTTATAGAGAGGGAATGTGGTTTCTGCTTTGGTTGTATGTTCCCAACTAAAGTTCAGCACATCTGAGTGAGAAGCAGCGCGGTTTAATGGAAAGAGCACATGCTTGGGAGTCATAGGTTGTGGGTTCTAATCCCTACTCCGCCACTTGTCTGCTGTGTGACCTTGGGCAAGTCACTTAACTTCTCTGGGCCTCAGTTACCTCATCTGTAAAACTGGGGATTTAAAAATGTGATCCCCACGTGGGACAATGATTACCCTGAATCTACCCCAGCACTTAGAACAGTGCTCTGCATGTAGTAAGTGCTTAACAAAAACCATAATTATTATTATTACTCTTACATCTAATTGTGCAGTGAATAACCAAGCATAAATCTAAAAATGACAATAGCTCAGTGCAATGAAATATCCATTTGAGAAGCACTTGGCCTGCTGGAAATAATAATTATTAATAACTGTGGTATTGGTTAAGTGCTCACTATGTGCCAGGCACTACCCTAAGCACTGGGGTGGATACAAGCAAATAGAGTTGGATACAGTCCCTGTTCCACAGGGGGCTCATGGTCTCATTTCCCATTTTACAGATAAGTGAGTCACTGAGAAGTGAAGTGATTTGCCCAAGGTCACCCAACAGACAAGAGGCTAAACTGAGATTAGGGACAATGGCCTCTGACTCCCAGGTCCGTGCTCTATCCTCTACATGAGCTTGGCTGCTTCTTACCAAAACTGACTGCTTTTACTCCATCCTAATCCTCCTAGACCTCTCAGCCCCTTCTCCTTGAAACTTGGATTCACTGACACTGTCATCTCTTGGTTCTCCTCCTAACTCTGACCTCTCCTCAGTCTCTTTTGTTGGCTTCTCGTCTGTCTCCCATCCTCTGCCAATAAGGATCCCTCAAGACTCAGTTCTAGGTCCACTTCTATTCTCCCTCTACACCCACTCATTCACTGCCATCGCTTTGATTACCATCTCTACACAAATGATTCCCAAATCTGTATCTCCAGCCCTGACCTCTTTCTTTCCTTGCAAACTTCCTGCCTTCAAGACATGTCTACTTGGATGTACTGTGAACACCTCAAATTAAATATGTCCAAAACTGAACTCATTCATTCAATCATATTTGAGTGCTTGCTATATGCAGAGCACTGTATTAAGCACTTGGGAGAGAGGAATACAACAATAAGCACACACATTCCCTGACCACAAAGAACTCCTTATCTTTCCACCCAAACCCTGACCTCCCACTGTCCACAGGGAAGCAGCACAGCTTAGTGGACAGAGCACAGGCCTGGGAGTCAGAAGGACCTGAGTTCTAATCCCAGCTCTGCCACTTGTCTGCTGTGTGACCTTGGGCAAGTCACTTCACTTTTCTGGGCCTCCATTACCTCACCTGGGATGAAGAGTGTAGCCCCATGTGGGACAAGGACTGTGTCCAACCCAATTACCTTGTATCTACCCCAGAACTTAGAACAGTGCCTGGCACAGAGTAAGTACTTAATAAATACCAAAATTATTATTATTGTCTTTTTCCATCACTGTAGACAATACCACTATCCTCTCTGTAACCTTGACATTGTCCTCAACTTATTTCCCTCATTCCACCCACATATTCAGACTGTCAACAAATCCTGTCCTATCTTCACAACATTGCTAAAATCTACCCTTTCTTCTATCCAAACTGCCAACATCTGATGCAAGCACTTATTCTCTCCCACTTTGACTACTGCATCTGCCTCCTCGCTGACCACCTGGCCTCCTGTTTCTCCCCACTGCAATCCATACTTGACTGTGCTGCATGAATTATTTATCAATAAAAACATTCAGTCCATGTCTCCCCACTCTTCAAAGACCTCTCCCCCCGCCCTGCTCCCCCCCCCCCCCCCCAGTGGCTGCCCATTCATCTACACATCAAACAGAAACTCCTTACTACTGGTTTTAAAGCTCACCCCACCATACCTCACTCATTAACATATTACAGCCCAGCCTCCACACTCCACTTCTCTACCCTCCTACTTAGACTTTGAGCTCCTCCTACTTAGCCTATATGGGATAGGTACTGTCATTGACCTGATTAGCTTGCATCTACCGCAGTGCTCAATACAGTCCTTGGTGTGCTAAATCAATCAATATTATTTACTGAGCAGTAACTGTAGGCAGAACACTTCACTAAGCTCTTGAGAGAGCACAATACAATAGAGTTGGTAGACAGGATCCCTACCTTTGAAGAGCCTTAGAGACTAGTGAGGGAGACAGATTTCAAAACAAATTACAAGAGAAGCAGCACAGTAAAATGATCCGTCTGTAAGTGCTATGAGAATGGGATGAGTATCAAAGTACTTGAGGAGTAACAGATGCAAATACATAAGCAAAGCAGATGGGAGTGCCAGTAGAGTGGAGGAAAGAGAGGTTAGTCAAGGAAGATTTCTTGGAGGAGATGGGTTTTGGGGGTTTTTGGAAGGTTTTGAAGATGGAGGGCGTATTGTTCTGCCGGATATGAAGGGGGAGGTAGCTTTAGGCCAGCAAGAAGATGTAAGCAAGGGTCATTGACAAGGGAGACGATTAAGGCACATTGAGTAGTTTGGTGCTAGAGGGAGCAAACTGTATGGACTGGATTGTAGCTGCAGGTGAGAGAGATCAGGAAGGAAGGCGAGAGCTTACTGACTGCTTTTAAAGCCAATGATAAGGAGTTTCTGGCCTCCATTACGACTGTCCACAAACACCACCATGAGTTGCATTGATCCAACAGCCCTTGTGTATGTAAGCTAAATCAACTATTACATCCACTCTTTATTCTGATGACTTAATTTCAATTAATGGTATATTTTGAATGTTTACTCCATACAGAGCACTGTACTAAGCATATGGGATTTGTAAATGCTTGGTACAGTGCCTGGCACATAGTAATTGGTTAACAAATACCACAGTCATTATAAGAGAAGCAGTATGGCTTAGTAGATAGAGCACAGGCCTGGGAGTCAGAAGGTCCTGTGTTCTAATCCCTCCTCTGCCACTTGTCTGCTGTGTGACCATGCCAACTCACTTAACTTCTCTGGGCCTCAGTTCCCTCATCTGTAAAATTAGGATTAAGATTGTGAGCCTCATGTGAGAGAGGGACTGTGTCCAACCTGATTACCTTGTATCTACCCGATTACCTGATTATCTTGTATCTACCCCAGCATTTAGAACTGTGATTAGCACATAGTATGCACTTAAAAATACCATTATTACTATCAATAATATTATTATTAATAATAAACATTTCTATGTCTCTCTCCCACATTAGACTGTAAGTTCCCTGTGGAAGTTTTATTTTTGGTCATCTTCAATGATATGCTCTTGGAATCCTCTAAATAGAGCCTCATGTTCTAGCACTTTCTCTGTTCCTTTTATTAGACTGTAAGTTCCTAGAGTTGGAGAAGTGCTCACAATGCCTGAACAAAGTCCTCCCTCAGTGAATGTTGGCCATGACTCTCTTGCTGATGGAAACTCACTTATTCCATCTCACTATATCATAGTGATTCTGGGGAAGATATTAAGCAGTTTCCTCTCCTCTGGGGCCCACAGCCATGCAACACGAACTTCTCAATATCACAGAGGGAGAAAGTTTTGTTTTTCATTCATTTTTTTAATGGTACTTGTCAGGCACTTACTATGTGCTGTGCACTGTGCTGAGTACTGGGGTAGACACAAAATGATCGGGTTGGACACAGCCCATGTCCCACAAGGGGCTCACAATCTTAATCCTCATTTTACAGATAGAGTAACTGAGGCACAGAGAAGTTATATGACTTGCCTAAGATCACACAACAGACAAGTGGCAGAGGTGCAGTTAGAGTCCAGGTCCCATGCTCTATCCACTAGACCACACTACTTCTCCCTCTCCCCCCACCCCCATGTTTCATCTGAAGCCAAATCACCACTTGGGAATTGACTGCTGGTCATCCCTTCTCCCCACCCCAATAGTAATTATCTTATTTGTCAAATAGTTACTGTGTCCAAAACACTGCTGGGGAAGAAGCATGGCCTAGTGGATAGAGCATGGACCTGGGAGTCAGCTTCCATTCTTTTATTCAATTCCGAATCCAATTCTTTCACACCTGCTTAAAATAGAAACAGCGGGTGCTTTGTCTTTATATCTCTTCAGGCATTTTAATGTTTGAATCATAGAAAACAATACACAACAGTTCAAGGACTTTAGGTTCCTGTGTGGGCAATTTATCAAGGAAAGAAGATGGCTTTCAAAACAATTTGTCTCAGCTGCTGCCAGAGCTTTCAATCTTCAGAACACTCTTGTATTTTCTATAATTTTTTTTTCTACCCAACTTCTTGCACCCATCTGAGCACTCTCCTCCATCACACATTCTCACTCCTCAACCCTGTCTCCACAAATTTCATATTCTCTCACCTGTAGGCTGTAAGCTCCTTGTGAGCAGAAATTCTCTACCAATTTTATGGAATTGTACTTTTTCAAGTGCTCTGCAAACATCACTTGATTAATAACTTTGATCAATTGTCTTGATCTGTTACTAATCCATGCTATCTCAGAAACCCCAACTGTCAGTGATTCCTGAGTTCTAGACTCTATTTTTCTTGGATATTGATGAACATGGTGAGGAGAAAGCCTGGTTTTCTCTCATGTCTGGTAGAGTTAAAGTTGCTTCCAAGGTTTTTTCCTCACAGAACCACTGTTCTGGGGAAAATTTGCAGGAGAAGCCTCCTAATTAATAGCAATTCATTTTTCACTCATCTTTCATCTAGTATTTCTTTGCTCTTCCTTCTCTTTCTTTTTACTCCCTGTCATCAACCTTTTTTTTTTCCTTCCCTCTTAATGGCTTTTGCCCTCTCTAGGTACCTTCTCCATCAAACACAGACACCTGCCCGTGCAACCTTCTCTGCTGTTTGAGTGTGGTTCCCAGAATCCTCCTCCCTAAAGGATGTAGCCTAAGGCCACACTCTGGTTCAGGTGGCTAGAAAAGGCTGCCTTTGGCCCCTTATTTGTGGAGACAGGAATGAGAAGAAAGGTTTGGACCTACTAACCTGTGGCCCTCAACAGCAACCACTCGGGAACTGCAGGTTCTTCAACATCAAAGGTTCCTGATTTTTCAAAGATTGATACTGTGCATTAGTATCAGTGTGGGATACTTGAGTTATGCCACTTTTGGGGTGTCATTACCTAACTCCTGCCTTGCTACTTAAACAGTAGCCTTTTTTATTCTTAAAGCACCTTAAAACAGGTGAATTCATACTAAATTATGTCATCTTTTCCAATCATACTTATTGAAAGTCAATAGAAGATATTTTAATCCCAAAATATTGCTCTGCACACAAATGTCAGTAAACACCATTGGTTGATTTTTTTTAATGGCATTTGTTTAGCACATATGTGCCAGGAACTCTATTAAGCATTAGGTTAATTGTAATAATAATGGTATTTGTTAAATGCTTACTATGTATCAAGCACTGTTTTAAGCTCTGGGATAGATAAAAGATAATCAAGTTAGACACAATCCCGGTCCCATATAGGGCTTACAGCATTAATCCCCATTTTACAGATGAAGTAACTGAGGTACAGAAAAGTTAAGTGAGTGGCTCGAGGTCACAGAGAAGACAAGTGGTAAAGCCAAGTTTAGAAACCAGGTCCTTCTGACTCCTGGGCCCTTGTTCTATCCACTAGACCACGCTATTTCTCAGCAGGTAGATATGAGATGACCAAATTGTACACAGTCCATGTCCCACACTTAGTATAGTGACAGACACATAGTACTTGACAACCATAAAAAAAAAAAAAACCCAAGCTTACAAGACTAGAAAGGGAGCAATAAGATTGTGTTTCCAGGATGATTATACTGTGGAGTCATTTTTATCCCAGGGTGTTCCTGTTTATAGGACCATCCAAGAAATCAGATGTCCAGGAATCAGAGGTTTTTAACTGCTTTGAATCTGTCATTTTAAGAATAATCTTCTCTGCTACCACTTGCATAAATGGAAATTACTTTTCACAAGCCAAGGGAAGGGGAAAGTTGCTTTACATTTGCAAGGCTTCCTCTTGACTTTCCATGTGGTGCTATTAGAGTGCAATTAGTTGATGAGCTCTTTAAGGGAGGGTTGGAAATGTTAAACGATGTTCACTTAGTTGCAACTTAAAAATCTGATCTCATTTGCGGCACTGAGACGTCCTGCAGGAGAAGCTCAGCAAAGCGTTGGCAGGTGATCAGGGCAGATCATCATGGCATGAGGCTGCTAAGAGCCTGCTGGGGAAGAGCAGTTGGAAAATTCACACTGGCTCTTTTTCCCAAAAGGTCTGACACTTGTTGTTAGAACTTCTCAAAGAAGACATCATTGCACTGATTTCTTAGTATTTGCCATCTCCTGTAATGTTAAAGTGATAAGTAATGTTTTTCCAGGGGAAAAACTGCTAAATCCATTATACACACACACACACACACACTTTAAAACAGACTTGCATTTCACAGACCCCTCTCCCCCTCACAAACACATATTTTCAAACAGGCTTACATCTGAGGACTACAGTACTTCATCCTTTAGGGAGTTATGTACCTGAGATCACAGTAAATTTTGCAGTCCGGAAATCCCAGAAGTTGTTCCTGAGACTCTTTCCAATTGAGGTGCATACCTCACAAGTAGGAGAGGGCTGTCTGAGGCAGCTGCCCTCTCAGATATCTTTTCCATCCCCTCTGCTCCAGTGCTTGGCAGAGCACTCCTTCCCTAGTGAAGCCTTGGCTCAGAGCCTTGCAACCTGGGAAAGTGAGGGACCCTAAATTGCAGTGGTAGGGGAGATAATAATGATGGTTTTTGTTAAGCGCTTACTATTGCCAAGCACTGTTCTAAGCACTGGGGGAGATGTGAGGTTATTAGTCCCAGGTGGGGCTCACAGTCTTAATCTCCATTCTCCAGATGAGGTAACTGAGGCCCAGAGAAGTTAAGTGACTTGTCCAAAGTCACATAGCTGACAAGTGGCAGAGCTGGGATTAGAACCCACAATCTCTGACTCCAAAGCCTGTGCTCTTTCCACTAAACCATGCTGCCTCTCTTCTCAGTTGTGTTGGAGTGCTTAAAAATAAACATATTAAAAGACTAGATGTTGAATAGGGAGAAAGAGAGGGACAAGGGAGGCAGAGGGGAATGTTAGTGCATGAAGCGGGGACAGGAAAGCCTGAGTCTAGGAAGCAGTGAGGTCTTTGAACCAAGGAAGCAGCATGGCCTACAAGATGTCAGAGAAGTGGGATCCAGGAGATAGGGTCCTAATTCCTGCTTTGCCATCTGTCTCTTGTGTGACCTCAAACACCTTGACCTTTTATTGCCATCGTTCTTGTCTGTCCGTCTCCCCCGATTAGACTGTAAGCCCGTCAAACTGCAGGGACTGTCTCTATCTGTTGCCGACTTGTTCATTCCAAGCGCTTAGTACAGTGCTCTGCACATAGTAAGCGCTCAATAAATACTATTGAATGAATGAATGAATGAATGAATGAATGACCTCTCCTACCGCACCTCGCTATTCTCCTACTAGAGAAACAGTGTGCCTTAGTGGAAAGAGCACGGGCTTGGGAGTCAGAGGTCGAGGATTCCAATCCTGTCTCCACCACTTATCAGCTGTGTGACTTTGGGCAAGTCACTTAGCTTCTCTGTGTTTCAGTTACCTCATCTGTAAAATGGGGATTAAGACTGTGACAACCTGATTACCTTGTATTTACCCCAGCACTTAAAACAGTGCTTGGCACATAGTAATTGTACATTCCATTGACTTAGTACAGTGCTCTGCACATAGCAAGCGCTCAATAAATACTATTGAATAAATGAATGAATAGTAAGGGCTTAACAAATACCACCAGTATTATTATTACAACCCAGCCCACACACTTCACTCCTCTAATCCTAACCTTCTCACTGATCCTCAATCTCTTCTGTCTCGCTGTCCACCTCTTACCCATGTCTGCCCTGTAACAGATTCCCTCATATCTAACAGACAATTACTTACCCTCTCTTCAAAGCTTTATCGAAGACACATTCTTCCAAGAGGTCTTCCCTGATTAAGCCTTCCTTTCCTTTTGTTTCACTCCCTTCTGTATCATCCTGACTTGCTCCCTTTATTCATTCCCCCACCCAGCCCCAAAGCACTAATCTATATATCTGTAATTTATTTATATTAATGTCTGTCTCTCCCCTTCTAGACTGTAAGCTCGATGTGGGCTGGGGATGTGTCCATTCATTGTTATATCAAACTCCCCAGTGCTTAGTACAGTGCTCTGCACTCAGTAAATATGAGTGACTGCTCAGGATCCTGCTGTGGATCCTGCTGTGGTGCTCACAGAAATATACAGGCCTGTCCCACCCCACCACTACATGACCAACCTAACAGGCATTAGTTGCAGTGGGAAGAGCTTGGTGGTGGGGTGACTGGAAGCACTGGAGGCTGAGCTTGGCTTCAAAGCTCTCCATCACCTTGCCCCTTCCTACCTCTCCTCCCTTCTCTCTTTCTACTGCCCACCCCGCATGCTCCGCTCTTCTGCGCTCACCTCCTCACCGTCCCCCATTCACGCCTGTCCCACTGTCGACCTCTGGCCCATGTCCTACTGCTTTTCTGGAATGCCCTCCCTCCTCACCTCTGCCAAATTAACTCTCTTCCCCTCCTCAAAGCCCTACTGAGAGCTCATCTCCTCCAGGAGGCCTTCCCAAACTAAGCCCCCTTCTCTCTGCTCCCCCTCCCTCCCCTCAGCACTGTGCTCATTTGTATATATTATTTATTACCCTATTTACTCTGTTATTGAGGTGTACATCCTCTTGATTCTATTTATCTTGATGATGATGTCTTGTTTTTGTTTTGTTCTGTTTTGCTTTGCTGTCTGTTTCACATGTTTAGGCTGTGAGCCCGTCATTGGGCAGGGATTGTCTCTATCTGTTGCCAAATTGTAATCCCAAGCGCTTAGTCCAGTGCTATGCACATAGTAAGTGCTCAATAAATACTATTGAATGAATGAGCTCATCGGTGACCAGCTGGGCTACTATGACTACTCCCTCAGGGGCCCTGTCTTCCAGCCCCGTGGTCCAGACATGTGGGACAGGGACTGTCCAACCTAGTAACTTGTAACTAGCCCAGAGCTTAGAACAGTGTTTGACACATAGTAAGTGCTTAACAAATACCATAAAAAATAGAACAACTTTATCTGCCCTTTTCTTAGCCTTTTTTTCACAGCTTGGAATTGTAGACCCTAATCACAGGCTCAGCACTAGGAAATTGATATGTGGAAGTTGTCACTGCATTCTTCAGAAGGGTCACTTGTGAAAGGCAGTCAGTCACTTGTATTACTGAGCACTTACTGTGTGCAAAGCACTGTATTAAATGCTTGGGAGAGTACAATATAACAATGAACTGATACATTCCCTGCCCACAATGAGCTTACAGTCTAGAGGGGGAGACAGACATTAATATGAATAAATAAATTACAGATATGTACATAAGTGCTGAGGGACTAGAGCCACGGGAAGCAGCGTGGCTCAGTAGAAAGAGCACGGGCTTTGGAGTCAGGGCTCATGAGTTCGAATCCCAGCTCTGCCACTTGTCAGCTGTGTGGCTGTGGGCAAGTCACTTAACTTCTCTGTGCCTCAGTTCCCTCATCTGTAAAATGGGGATTAAGACTGTGAGCCCCACGTGGGACAACCTGATTCCCCTGTGTCTACCCCAGCGCTTAGAACAGTGCTCTGCACATAGTAAGCACTTAACAAATACCAACATTATTATTATTATTATTATTAGAATGGGGGATGAATAAAGGAAGTAAGTCAGGGTGACTCAGTAAGGAGTGAGAGAAGAGGAAAGGAGAGCTTAGTCATGGAAGACCTCTTGGAGGAAATGTCCCTTAAATAGGGCTTTGAAGCAGGAGAGAATAATTACCTGTCAGTTTAGAGGAGGGAAGACCCTCCAGGCTAGAAGCAGGATGTGGGAGATGGGACAGGGATGAGACAGGAGATCCAGGTATACTGAAAAAGTCAACATTAGAGAGTGAATGGGTTGTAGTAGGCCTGGCCTGGCCTAGATTGGAGTAGGAGAATCGTGAGGTGAGGTAGGAGGGGTAAAGGTGACCGAGCCCTTTAAAGCCAATGGTGAGGAATTTCTGTTTGATGCGGTGGTCAATGGGCAACCACTGGAATTTCTTGAGAAGTAGGGAAACATGGCCTGAAGAGGATTTCACAACAATATCCAATTTCTAAAGTGGCATTTGAGCATCTACTGTGTGTAGAATGCTGTTCTAAAATTTGGGGAATATTCATTTATAAGCTTCTTAAGGGCAGGGATTGTGTCTACCAAGTCTATTGTATTGTACTCTTCCAAGTGTTTTGCACTCACTAGGTGCTCAAATACCACTGACTGGTTTAACTGAAATGATGCAATCTCTTCCTTCCACAGTTTTATGGGGGCCCCAAGTGGATACATACCACCAGCACAGGATAGGTAATGTAGTTAAAGCTAGCTACAACTGATATAAACAACAGAAGGCAATTAAACAGATAAATAATAGTAATAATAGTAATATGGTACTTGATAAGTGCTTACTATGTGCCAAGCACTGTTCTAAGCAATGGGGCAGAAACAAGTTAATCAGGTTGGACACATCTGGCCTCTCACCTCCTGTCTCTGGCCTGGAACACCCTCCCTCCTCATATCAGACAGATAATTGCTCTCCCCCACTTCAAAGTCTTATTGAAGGCACATTGCCTCCAGGAAGCTTCCCTGACTTGAGCCCTTCTCTCCTCTTTATCCACTCCCTTCTGTGCTACTCATATTTGCTCTCTTATTCATCCTCCCTCCCTTTCCCACAGAATAAATGTATAGATCTGTATTTTATTTGTTTATATAAATGCCTGTCTCCCCTCTAGCCTATGAGCCATGTGGGCAGAGAATGTGTCTGATGTTCTCTCCCAAGTGCTTAGTAATAATGTTGGTATTTGTTAAGCGCTTACTATGTGCAGAGCACTGTTCTAAGCGCTGGGGGAGACACAGGGGAATCAGGTTGTCCCACGTGGGGCTCACAGTCTTAATCCCCATTTTACAGATGAGGGAACTGAGGCACAGAGAAGTTAAGTGACTTGCCCACAGTCACACAGCTGACAAGTGGCAGGGTCAGAATTCGAACCCATGAGCCCTGACTCCAAAGCCCGTGCTCTTTCCACTGCGCCACGCTGCTTAGTACAGCGCTTTGCATTGAGTAAGCGCTCAATAAATAAAATGGAATTGAATTGACGCAGTCTCTGTCTCACATGGAGCTCACACTCTTAATACCCATTTTACAGATGAGATAACTGAGGCCCAGAGAAGTTGTGAGTTGCCCAAGATCATACAGCAGATAAGTGGCCGAGCTGGGATTAGAACCCATGACCTTCTGACTCCCAGGCCCATGCTCTCTCCACTAAGCCATGCTGCTTCTCAAGTATGACAAATACGACCAGAAGTGCTTATTCAGGGTTGGTAAAATGTGTTGTCAATCTCAAGCTAAGTAGGCTAGAGAGGAAGTAAATATGATTGTCAGTGATCTAATCCTTATGGGGAAGATCATCAAAATGTTCCCGACAGTGACATTAAATAGCTGCCTCATCTCTGAGCGCCCATCTTCCAGTATTTAATCTCTCAAGGTTGTTAAGTACTCTGTCTAATAGTAATGATTTTTAGTGGCATTGGAGAAATTTCACTTGCCTTGAACATCTTCTCACTTTGTATTTCCACCACTTATTGTTCATATCATGAGATCTCCTTTGGACCGTGGCCTTGGCTTGCTGGTGATTTATCATCTTTGCCTTGAAACTATATCATTTTGCCAGGCACTTACAGCCAATTAGTTTTTGGAGCTTCCCTTCATTCTTGAAAAATAAATCTTGATGATTCTTGGTAGAGCGCCAACAATCTCCTCACTAGTCCTAGGGATAATAGATTTAAAGGTGCCCCACTTGAAACTATTATGTTTTTTGTTGAGATTCTTCAGTTTTCTTTATAAATACTAAAGGAAGAGACTGTATTTAGTTGAACATTTGAGACCGTAAGCTCTGATGTTCTACTAGTGCTGTTTGTGTTTACCATTTGGAAAACAACTTCCATGGCATAATTGAAAATGAGTCCAAAGTTGATAGGCAAGATGTTCTCAGACTATACCTTCTTCAGAGAAATCTGGTACAGTGCTGTCATGATGCCTATGGGTTAAAGTAAAACTCTTAAATGTATTTGATGCTTTGAATGCATGCAGACTTAACATAGTAGGTCTGAAGAAATGTCCAGTTGTCATTTTCCCAAGTGAAGAGTCAGAGCCACAATGGTGAAGGTGACAAATGATTATTAAATATCAGATCATTCACTGTGCCTCATTCTTGCCTTTCCTGCCGTCGACCACTGGCCCATGTCCTACCTCTGGTCTGGAATGCGCTCCCTCCTCACATCTGCCAAACTAGCTCTCTTCCCCCATTCAAAGCCCTGAGAGCTCACCTCCTCCAGGAGGCCTTCCCAGACTGTGCCCCCTTTTCCTCTGCTCATCCTCCCCTCCTCATCATCCCTACTCCCTCCCTCTGCTCTATTCCCTTCCACACCCCAGAGCACTTGTTTATATTTCTATATATTATTCTATTTTATTAATGATGTGTATATATCTGTAATTCTATTTATCTATTTTGATGCTACTGATGCCTGTCTACTCGTTTTGTTTTGTTGTCTGTCTCCCCCTTCTAGACTGTGAGACTACTGTTGGGTAGGGATTGACTCTGTTGCTAAATTGTACTTCCCAAGCTCTTAGTACAGTGCTCTGCACACAGTAAGTGCTTAATAAATATGATTGAATGATTGAGATAAAAACCTCATTAAAGGCTCCATCTTTTGGACTTAATTCAGCAGACCAAAGAGAAGGGAAAAAAGGTAGATGCTTGCATAACTGAGAATCTTTGGTTTTGTTTGCATCTGTAATGTGGGAATAACCCTAACTCTCCCTCTTTCTGTCCCTTCCTATGTGCTGCTTAGGAATCAGATTCAGATTGGCAATTCTTCCAACCAAAGCTCTCCAGGACTGAGTTCAAGCAGTATGGCCTTGTGGGAAGAGAACAGATCTGAAGAATCAGAGGACCAAAGTTCTAATCCTGGCTCTCCCTCCTGTTTTGGGTGTGAATTTGAGCAAATGTAATGCCAAGTTCCACTGATCCCCACACTCAGAGGGAGGAGGAATCCAGGAGAATCACTCCATGGTGCCCCTCCCAGAGGAAAGTGCAAAGACAAATGAACCAATCAGAAAGGTGGATTGGGAAGGAAATAGAGTGCCCAGGCAGTGGAAGAAGACCACCCTTGGCCATCTTGACATGAGGTTAGCAAGCTGTATATTTGGGAGAGCAGGACATAGAAAAAGTTCTTGCTGTGGACCCTGGATTGACATGGGGCACAGGGTGGGATTGGAAAGGATCCAGATTTGGGTTTTGGATACCCTGGATGTTTGGGGTCCAACATTTGGGACCCTAGAGCAGAGAAGCTCCTTGATGGAGGGGGGAAAACGGATACCTTGTGACCAAACAACTTGGAGAGGATGATACTGGAACTTGGGATGACCCAAGAGTAGCAGGGGAAGGACCAGAGGAACAGGAGCTCAAGAATGTCTATAGAGTACAGAGGGTCTTGAGAGGATAGGTACTAAATCCAGAGAAACTGGACTGGATTTAAACTGGATTTGTTTTCATTGTTATTAATCAATCATTGGTATATATTCAGAGTTTAATATATGCAGATCACTGTACTCAGTTCTTGGGAGAGTACAGTACAACAAAGTTGGTAGACACATTCCCTGCCTTATGGTCTAGAGGGAGAATAAGACATAAAAATAAATTATAGATGGATATGTATGTAAGTGCTGTTGGGCTGAGGGTGGGGTGAATAACAAGTGCTTAAAGGGTACAGATCCAAGTTTATAGTCGATGCAGAATGGCAAGGGATTAGGGAAAATTGAGACTTACTCAGAAGTCTCTTCGAGAAAATGTGAAATTAGTAAGAGTTTGAAGATGGCGAGAGTGGTGATCTGGCTAGCTTGTATCCACTCCAGCTATTAGTACAGTCCCTCGCACATAGTAGCGCTTAACAAATACCCTAATTATTCTTTAAATTCTACTCTCTTCTGCTTAGACTATGAGTCTCCTTGTAGGAGAAGGGAATGTGTCAAACTGAGTTATCTTGTATCTACCCCAGCTCTTAATAAAGTGAGTGCTTTGTAAAATAACCTAAAAACAAGTACCAAAATAATTATTACTAGTAAGAGCAACCCAAGATGCTTTCACACCAAAAGTGAAATATGCCTGGAACATAGTAAGTGCTTAACAAATACCATCATTATTATGCTTGGAAACCTTCCTAACGCCTGCTCTTATCTCAAGTAAATTGTACTTCTTTTGAGGGGCTGGCTTGCATTGCTTGAATCAAATTATGAGGCCCTGTAGTTAATGTTATGGTGTCAATAAAATATAACATGAAGAAATCAATTACCTATTACTAATAAGCAAAGTCATTTGCTTCCCCAGTTCCACTGTGACCTCTGGTGTAGTGATACATAATGCAAATTAACCCAACAACTTTAGGGCATTAGTTTTTAGGATAGATCTGCGATCCAGGAATGGAAAACATCTGTGGGTTTTTGTGGTGGTGGTTTTGTTTTGATTAATGTAAACTTGTGTACACTAGTCATAATGACTGTTGATATTTGTCTACCAATACCACATTTTGTTGTTTTGGTTTGAGTTAGTGTAAAGTTGTATACACTAGTCCCAATGACTGTTGATATTTGTCAATATCAAAACTGCATTTTGTTTGATATTTGTCAATATCAAAACTGCATTTTGTTGTTTTTGGGTTAGTGTAAAGCTGTGTATTCTAGTCATAATGACTGCTGAAATTTTTCAGTGTCAATACTGCATTAGCTATCAGATTAAATTGCACTTGGGGGAGAAATTCTTTGGGTCATGTTTATACTCCTTTCAACCTATAAATTGAGAGGAATCCTGTCAATTCCCCAGGGCCATCAATTGCTTTGTTAGATTACCAGCCTGGGCTACTCTAAGTGACTGAGTACTGGCTCCTGATAATTGTGTTCCTCCTTTCATTGGAACTTGGGAAAAAGAGGTTTTCTGGAGCCAACTCAGCACCCTCAGGATGTCCTCAGAATGAAAGAAGATGGGTCCAACACAAGTAGAAAGGTTGCCCAGTGACTGATTTGCTATCATTTTCCAGGGATTTATCCCATCGAAACAGTTGTATGCCATTCAGCATGGCTTAGTGGAAAGAGCACGGGCTTGGGAGTCAGAGGTCATGGCTTCTTAACTTCTTTATACCTCTGTTACCTCATCTGTAAAATGGGGATTAAGATTGTGAGCCCCACATAGGACAACCTGATTACCTTGTAACTACCCTAGCGCTTAAAACAGTGCTTGGCACATAGTAGGTACTTAATAAAATACCATTATTATTATTATTGCTATTTCAGCAGGTCATCATGCTCCCTTTGAAAGGTGGTGGAATTTATGTAGCCATGATGGAAGGCCATTTCTGGCAATTAAATAAAGTTCCCATCATCAAAAGCTGCATTTTGGTCCTTTAAAGCAAGATGTTTATTACAGCAGACCCCTGGAGTTTAGGTCAGGTCTGAGGCTCCGTAATCCATAACACTACCTGCATAAAATCCAAGAGCTGAACATAGTGGGCTTCATAGATGGGAGGACTAGGTCTCTTGGTGAGATTTCAATTTTCATTAGGTGGATGACTTGGATGTTATTTTGAATATAAGGTCTATTGAACTTGGGCTCATTCAAAACTTTTACTGCACAAAGTTATTAGATGAAGATATAACTGGGGATTTGGTGTTGACAAATGATCTCTTTGGTCAAGAGAAAATCGGTTGTGGCTAAAAGTAATGCTACAGTGTTATCTAGATCACACTTCTTAAAGATTAGGTTCCTAAGCAAAGATCTAACCAGGGAGGACCTTCTGGCTGCAGTGGTCTGTAAAGTTTAATTCTGAGTCAAATCAGTCAATTGTATTTTAGTGCTTACTATTCTGGTAAGCACAACCATGTGCCAAAGCCACGATCCATTCCTGCTGTGGGCCTAATGGGGGCTATGGCCTAATTGCAGATATAGACAAGCAGATGCCAATCATGTAGGTAAAGCAGAAGCAAGAACAGGATATAGTGGTTAGTAACATCAGTATATCAGGATGAAGTGACCAAATGAATAATGAAGGTGGATGGCAAGAGCACGGGCTTGAGAGTCAGAGGATGTGGGTTCTAATCCCAGCTCTGCCACTTGACTGCTGTATGACCTTGGGCAAGTCACTTAACTTCTCTGTGCCTCAGCTACCTCGTTTGTTAAATGGGGATTAAGACTGTGAAACCCAGGAGACCCTGTATATCTATGATTCTATTTACTATTTTGATGCGATTGATGTCTGTTTACTTGTTTTGTTTTGTTATCTGTCTCCCCCTTCTAGACTGTGAGCCCTTTGGGTAGGGATTGTCTCTATCTGTTGCTGAATTGTACTTTCCAAGCGCTTAGTACAGTGCTCTGCACACAGAGGGCGCTCGATAAATACAATTGATTGAATGAATGAATGTGGGACAGGGACTGTGTCCAGCCTGATTAACATATCTACCCCAGTGCTTAGAACAGTGTTTGGCACATAGGTGCTTATTAGTATTATTATCATATGGAAGAGGAGGGAGCTCCAGACCAGAGGGAGGATAAGGGCAAGGGGTCACTGGTGGGATAGATAAGTTTGAAGTACATTGAGTAGATTGACATTAGAGAAGCTAAGTGTGGAGGCTCTAATGTAGTAGAAAATCACTGAGATAAGATTGAGTGCTTTTAAAATCAATGATAAGGAGTTTCTGTTTGATACAGAGGTGGATAGGCAACCACCTGAGGCTCTTGAGGAGTAGGAAGTTGTGAATTGAATTATCAGAAAACAGATCGCGGGGTGCGGTAGAGTGGAGTAGACTGGCCTGAGGAGAGACAAGAGGCATGGAGGCCCACAAGGAGGCTGATTCAGTAGTCAAGGAGAGATGTGATAAATACTTTAATCAATATAGTAGCAGTTTGGGCAGAGAAGAAAAGCTGGATTTTAGCAATGCTGTGAAAGTATAACCAACAGGATTTAATAGCACAATTACTATGCAGGTTGAATGACAAATGAGTCTAGGATAATTCCAAGTCTTCAGACTTGTGAGATAAGATAGTGGTGTTGTCTGCAGTGGTAGGGAATACAGGGGGAAGGCCAGGTTTGGGAGGGAAGAAGACTAGTTCTGTTCTGACAGATTACATTTCAAATGTGTGTGGGTCACCCAAGCAGAGATATCTTTGAAGGCAGGAGGAAACGTGCGAGAGTAGTGATGTCAGGGCTGGAGAGGTAGATCTGGAAATACTGTTGAGAGCTCAGATCTTGGAGTCTGTCTGCAGTATGGCTGGGGGAGAAGCTCCGGGAACTGAGGAGATAGATGGATTGGGAAGAAGCCTAATTTCTTCCCTAACAAAATAAGGGGGATTAAACACATGATTTCCCTTCCCCTAGACTGTGAGTCCCACTTGGTTCAGGAACTGTCTGACCTGGTTTTCTTGTGTGTATCCCAGTGCTTAGTATAATGTTTGCCACATAGAATAGGCTTAAATTATTATTACTATTATCACTATTGTTATTATATCATCATTATTATCCTCAGGAGTAAAACTAAAGTAGAAGTCCACAGAATAGGATTTCTATAAAAATAATTAGTTCCAGAAGGAGGGTCCTGTTATGAACTATTTGGATGGGTTTCTGCCACTGCTGCACCAGACTTTACACTGACCTGCAGGTGCAGGGTGGGTGTCAGGTGACCCAGACATGGAAAGGGAGGAGGAAGAAGTGGAGGAGGAGGAGCAGTAACAGCAATTGTTGTTACTGTTTTCATGGCTTGCTGGGTATATTAGGAAAGAATGAATTTAACAATAATAATAATAATAATGGTATTTGTTAAGCACTCACTATGTGTGAAGCACTGTTCTAAGCGCTGGGGGGATACAAGGTGATCAGGGTGTCCCATGTGGGGCTCAGAGTCTTTATCCCCATTTCATAGTTGAGGAAACTGAGGCACAGAGAAGTTAAGTGACTTACCCAAAGTCACACAGCTGACAAGCAGTGGAACCAGGATTAGAACCCATGACCTCTGACTCCCAAGCCTGGGCTCTTTGCACTGAGCCACGAGGTTGACCATCTTTTTCCAGTATTTCCTATCTCAAATTCAATTTTTTATCCTTGTCTTATTAATGTCATATACTTTTATAAGATTTATCTACCCAGTTAGCTTAGTATGCATATTGGGAGCAGGGAAAAGAGTTTCTTCAAAATTAAGATGATTATTTTAAGCTAGTTAAAATAATTTGTCAACTATCTCCAGGAAGAATGGTACTGTAACTTTTAAAACAAAGCAATTATAGGAAAAGTGGAGTTTAAATGTAATTGATTTTTCAAGTGTCATGAACATAAAGCCCTGACAGACCTAGGTGTATTTACAGTATATTGAATTCAAAAAGGTTTAAATTCTTCATCATAAAGACACTCCAATACACCTCAAAGAGAAAATAACTCTTCATTTTATTATCTGAGAGAGTGCCTTATGCCATCCACTAGTCCTTAGAGGCATAGACTAGAAGAAAGCACAGGATACCAAAATAAATAGAGAAGATTGAACTAATTCCTACTTGGTGATAATGCTTGACCTGCTTTGAACAACTGCAACAGGACAAATCAAATGTTAATCCAGTGTTAATCACTGGAATTAAATAGAGCACCTGGAGCCAGAAGGCACACAAATAAATGGTGATAATGAAGAAGAAATAGAAATTTATTTTCCCAAACTATCTTTAAAAAGATGGGAGGTTCTGTGTCTTTGATGGTTTAGGCATGGAACTTCCTGGAGGCAGGAGGATGAAGGGGACCAGGTATTATCAATCCTGAGTTTTACTTTGGTGGTACTAATCATGTTCAGGAAGCTTTAATCATGTGTGCCCACAGAGCTGACCAAACCAATGGATGACTGGAAGATAATTGTGGTGATTACCTAAATTGGGACACATCCGATGAGGGAGTTGTGAAGAGGCGAGGTCCCCAAATTACCACAAACTCTGGTTGTTCAAGAGGAGGAAATTTACTAGTCTTTGCAGGCAAAAGAAAGCAGTAGACAGTGAGGTAGTAGATAGGATGGAAAGAGTATCACACTGGGAGCCAGTTGGCCTTTGACCTTGGGAAAGACACTTAACTTCTCTGAGTCTCAGTTTCCTATATTAAAATGGGGATGATAACTCTATGTGGGACAGGGACTTTGTCAAATCTGATTATCTTGTATTTATTCCAGTCTTTAGTACATGTAATTATAACTATTATTATCACTTTATTTCCAGTAAACTTAATGTGGGAAGGTAAAGTGCCTACCAACATGTCTCCCAAGAGCTTAGTACAATGCTCTGCACACAGTAAGCACTCAAAGATGATTGATTGACTTAGGGTGTGGCTTAGTGGAAAGAGCACGGGCTTGGGAGTCAGAGGTCACTGGTTCTAATCCCAGTTTCGCCACTTGTCAGCTCTGTGACTTTGGGCTTCACTTCACTTCTCTTTTTCTGTTCCTCATCTGTAAAATGGGTATTAAGACTGTGAGCCCCACCTCAGACAACCTGATCACCTTGTATCCCCCCAGTGCTTAGAACAGTGCTTTGCACATAGTAAGTGCTTAACAAATACCACCACCATCATCATCATCATCATCATTAGGGTATTTGGCCATTTGGGAAAACCCTGAGGATAGTGCATAAACTGCTACTGGCCTGAAAGATTTAAAACTACACCTCAATGTGCTTACTAACCTCTAATGCACTAGGAGCATTTGGTTCAATACATATTAATTTAATATATTGGAGACGATTACTTTCCATTATATCACCTTCCAAGCTGAACTTTTGTTTGAAGGCCTACAGAGGTATGGGATATTGGTTTACGCAATGAGCTAAACAATATCCGTTGGAAATTTAAGTCATTAATCATCAAGAGAACAATTCAGAATTTGCAGAGAGGCAAAGAGAAGCTGCATTGCCTAGTGGATAGAGCATGAGTTCTAATGCCACTCCACAACTTGGCTGCTGTGATCATTCTCGGTCTCCTTCGCTGGAGCCTCCTCCCCCTCCCATCCTTTAACTGTTGGAGTTCCTCAAGGGTCAGTTCTTGGCCCTCTTCTGTTCTCCATTTACACTCACTCCCTCGATGAACTCATCCGCTCTCACGGCTTTGACTACCATCTCTACGCAGATGACACGCAGATCTACATCTCCGCCCCTGTCCTCTCCCCCTCCCTTCGGGCTCGCATCTCCTCCTGCCTCCGGGACGTCTCCACCTGGATGTCGGCCCGCCACCTAAAACTCAACATGAGCAAGACTGAGCTCCTCATCTTCCCTCCCAAACCCGGTCCTCTCCCAGACTTCTCTATCACCGTCGATGGCATGACCATCCTTCCCGTCTCTCAGGCCCACAATCTCGGTGTCATCCTTGACTCGTCCCTCTCGTTCACCCCACACATCCTAACCGTTACCAAGACCTGCCGGTTTCACCTCTACAATATCGCCAAGATCCGCCCTTTCCTCTCCACCCAAACGGCTACCTTACTATTATGGGCTCTCGTTATATCCCGGCTAGACTACTGTGTCAGCCTTCTCTCTGACCTCCCTTCCTCCTCTCTCGCCCCGCTCCGGTCTATTCTTCACTCCGCTGCCCGGCTCATCTTCCTGCAGAAACGATCTGGGCATGTCACTCCCCTTCTTAAACAACTCCAGTGGTTGCCTATCGACCTCCGCTCCAAACAAAAACTCCTCACTCTAGGCTTCGAGGCTCTCCATCACCTTGCCCCTTCCTACCTCTCCTCCCTTCTCTCTTTCTACCGCCCACCCCGCACGCTCCGCTCCTCTGCCGCCCACCTCCTCACCGTCCCTCGGTCTCGCCTATCCCACCGTCGACCCCTGGGTCACGTCCTCCCGCGGTCCTGGAACGCCCTCCCTCCTCACCTCCGCCAAACTGATTCTCTTTCCCTCTTCAAAACCCTACTTAAAAATCACCTCCTCCAAGAGGCGTTCCCAGACTGAGCTCCTCTTCCCCCTCTACTCCCTCTGCCATCCCCCCTTTACCTCTCCGCAGCTAAAGCCTCATTTTCCCCCTTTCCCTCTGCTCCTCCACCTCTCCCTTCCCATCTCCACAGCACTGTACTCGTCCGCTCAACTGTATATATTTTCATTACCCTATTTATTTTGTTAATGAATTGTACATCGCCTCGATTCTATTTAGTTGCCATTGTTTTTACGAGATGTTCTTCCCCTTGACTCTGTTTATTGCCATTGTTCTCGTCTGTCCGTCTCCCCCGATTAGACTGTAAGCCCGTCAAACGGCAGGGACTGTCTCTATCTGTTGCCAACTTGTTCATCCCAAGCGCTTAGTACAGTGCTCTGCACATAGTAAGCGCTCAATAAATACTATTGAATGAATGAATGAATGATCTAGTGCAAGTGACTTAACTTCTCTGTGTCTGTTACCTCATCTGTAAAATGGGATTAAGACTGAGCATCATGTGGGACATAGACTGTGTCCAACCTGACTAGCTTGTATCTACCCTAGCACTTAGTACAGAGCCTGGCGCATAGTAAGTGCTTAACAAACACCATAAAAAAAAAAATCATTAGAAGCTGAGCAAAGAAAAACCTTTTACCTCCTTTCAAGTCATCCGAACACTGAAACTTAGATTCTGGAAGAATTTGATCTTCTTGAACAATTCCTATTCTTCCTTTTCACCCCCCCCCCCCCCATTATAAGAGAAATGTGCAATAATGTTGTAACCTTGGGTAAGTCACTTAACTTCTATGTATCTCACTTTCTTGTTTGTAAAATGGTAACTAAATGCTTGCTCTCTCTCCCACTTAGAAACTGTGTTCTGATTATCTTGTATCTACCCCAGTGCTTACTACAGTACATGGCACACAGTATGTACTTAATAGCAGTATTACCATCATTATTGCTATTATTATCATTATTATATAGCTTTGCTCCTATCTTTCTTATCCAAGAGTTTGATGCTGAACTGATTTGATGGTTTAATTTCACTTTTTTGGTACAGTGGTTGCATCATTGCTATCCCAAGTTCAGAGTGTAACAGATCAATCTGACCCTTGGCAAATGGCTGCAGAGATCTTGCTGCCCCGTGATGACATTATCAGTGAGATGCTATTGTTTAGACCTCTTGTGCAACCATATCCACCTCCTACTAAAGAGGTAGAAGATGGTTTTCACTCTGAGGCAGACCATTTCTGTTTATTTTTTTCAATCACATTGAATTCAGTAGACTGTAAATTCCTTGAGCATGGGGATTAGGTCTGTCAGCTTTGTTGCATAGTACTCTCCCAGGTGCTTAGTACAGTGTACACAGTAACTACTCAATTAATACTATGTAGTATTTATGTTTTTGAATTTATTTATATTTATGCTTATATATTGAATAGTACTATTTCAATTTTCATAGTTACTATCCATCTGTTCACTGACATTTCCCTTGATGATTAACTCATTGGGTATTGCTACTGCTACATATTTGCCCACATCCTTGCTGAACTTTTTGTTTTTCTTGTGTTGCAGCACAAAACACTGAATGGCTTACACTGCAGTAAAAAGCCCTATTTTTTTCAGTTGCTTTTGAATCTTCAGTCACTTCTGGCTCTGAGTAGATTTGAGAGGGATCTGAGACTAGGATTGCCTAGTTTGGGAGGCCTAATTTTGTTGTACTGTACTCTCCCAAGTGCTTAGTACAATGCTCTTCAAATAGTAAGTGCTTAACAAATACCACTGATAGACTAACATCCTTCATGTGGTTGGTTCTGCAGCGGAGAGTACTCACCTTGTTTAGGGGCAACCCACAGAATCAAGATGGGGGGTGGGCAGGATGGAAGTTGGAAGAGGAGGAGATTGGAGGTTAAGGGGGCACCTCCCATCCTTCACCTTGAAGGGATAGCTGCAAGTGCGCATCTTTGTGCTCTGACATGGAAGTTCATGTCTGGGGCTCTTGGGATTACTAATGAATCACAAAATGAGCAGTGTGAAAATAATAGTGGAATATATTAGGCACCTATTATGTGCCAATCACTGTACTAAGCGCTAGGGTATATATGAGATAATCAGGTTACATCAGGCTCACAGTCTAAATTGAGGAGGGAGGACAAATCCCTATTTTACTGATGTATAAAACTGAGACACAGAGTAGTTAAGTAACTTGCCAAAGGCCATAAAGCAGACAAGTTATGGAGTCAGGAATAGAACACAGGTTATCTGATACCTAAGCCCGAGAGTTAAAAAGCCCCTCAAGTCAGGACACAACGTAAGAATAGAATTTCTTTGAGTATAAAACCAACATAAACCACTTTGTTTTACAACCCATCACATATTCTGTACCTCCTCTACTGGTGTAGCGGATCATAAATTGATATCCCCAGGTTCTGAAATTAGCTGTTGTTGCCCATAGGATTGCATTAGCTGCTTGCTGTGTTTTTTTTCAGCAATTCAAGAAACGTTGAAAAGAAAAATGTGACTTAAAAAACAGGCAAAAAAAAAAAGGCAAAAGCACCTTAGTTCCCCTGCTTTTATTGTTTTTAATTTACTATTATTGTGTTTCTCAAAAAATTCCCAGGAGGTATTTAGTTAAGAGTAGAAAGATTGGGTTAAGCGCTGCTGTTATCACTTAGACTCATCATCATGTCTATCATAAACATCTTTCTCTGTCATTTCTAATTGAGGAGTCAAGAGCCCTGGGTTCTAGTCCTGGTTTTGCCTGTATTAGTATTAGTAGGAGAGCATTGTTGAGACTTTATTGGGTGCAGTACAGTCTCTAAGTGCTTAGGAAACACAGAACAAAGAAGAGAGATGTCCTCTGCCCTCAAGGCATTTATACTCTAATAGGGGAAGCTGATGTAATAGTTTTCCAGCAAAATAATCAAAATAAATGAACAATTGAATAAATATATACATAAATGCTGAGGGTAGGTCTATAAAGGATATTTCTGCCTTTCCCCTCTCCAGTCTACACTTTCCTCTACTTCCTGGATCATTTTTCTCAGTTCATGTTTCCCCACTACTCAAGAACTTCCAGTGGTTTCCCATCTACCTTTGCATCAACTCCTTAGCATTGGCTTATAGGCACTCAATCTGCTCTCCCCTTACTACCTTACCTCAGTGATTTTTCTACTATAACCCAGTCCACACACTTTGCTCCTCTAATGCCAATTTACTCATCGTACTTCAATCTCACCTAGCTAGCTCCTTATCTTCGTTCCCAAACCCTGTTTTCTCCCTGACTTCCCCAGCATTGTGGACGGCACTACCATCCTTTCTGTCTCACATGCCCGCAACCTTGATGTCGTCCTTGACTCAGCTCTCTCATTCACCCCACACATCCAATCCATCACCAAGATCTGCTGGTCTCACCTTCACAATATTGCCAAGATCTGCCCTTTCCTCTACATAGAAACTGCTATAATTCTGGTACAAGCTCTCATATTATCCCGATTGGATTATTATGTCAGTCTCCTCTCTGATCTCCCTTCCTCCTGTCTCTCCCCACTCCAGTCTATTCTTCACTCTGCAGCCCAGATCATCTTCCTGCAGAAAAGCTCTGGGCCTGTCACTCCCCTCCTTAAAAACCTCCAGTGGTTGCTTATTAACCTCCGCATGAAACAAAAACTTCTCACTCTAGGCTTCAAAGCTCTCTTTCTACTGCCCACCCCGTACACTCTGCTCCTCTGCCGCTCACCTCCTCACTGTCCCCCGTTCACGCCTTTCTCGCCGTCGACCCCTGGTCGACGTCCTACCGCTGTCCTGGAATGCCCTCCCTCCTCACCTCCGCCAAATTAACTCTCATCCACTCTTCAAAACCTTACTGAGAGCTCACCTCCTCTAAGAGGCCTTCCCAGACTGAGCTTCCCCTTTTCCCTCTGCTCCCTCTCTGCCTCCCCCTTCACCCCCCCTCAGCTAAGACCCCTTTCCCCCCTTTCCCTCTGCTCCTCCCCCTCTCCCTTCCCCTCCCCTCAGCATTGTGCTCAGTTGTATATATTTTTATAACCCTATTTATTTTGTTAATGAGGTGTACATCGCCTTGATTCTGTTTATGGTGATTATGTTGTCTTGTTTATGTCCGTCTGTCTCCCCCGATTAGACTGTAAGCCCATCAATGGGCAGGGATTGTCTCTATCTGCTGCCAAATTGAACATTCCAAGCACTTAGTACAGTGCTCTGCACATAGTAAGCGCTCAGTAAATATTGTTGAATAATGAGTGAACTTGGGACAACCTGACTACCTTGTATTTACCCCAGCACTTAAAACAGTGCTTGGCACATAGTAATTGTACATTCCAAGCACTTAGTACAATGCTCTGCACATAGTAAGCGCTCAGTAAATACTATTGAATCAATGAATGAATAGTAAGGGCTTAACAAATACCACCAGTATTACTATTATTATTACAACCCAGCCTGCACACTTCGCTCCTCTATTGCTACTCTCCCCTCTCCCCCCTCACCCCCCACCCACCGGCTCTTTCCCCTTCCCCTCCCCTCAGCACTGTGCTCATTTGTATATATTATTACTCTATTCATTTTGTTAATGAGGTGTATATCTCCTTGATTCTATTTACCTTGATGATGATGTCTTGGTTTTGTTTCGTTCCATTTTGCTTTGCTGTTTCCCCCGTTTAGACTGTGAGCCCTTCATTGGTCAGGGATTTTCTCTCTCTGTTGCTGAATTGTACATTCCAAGCGCTTAGTACAGTGCTCTGCACATAGTAAGCGCTCAGTAAATATTGTTGAATAATGAGTGAACTTGGGACAACCTGACTACCTTGTATTTACCCCAGCACTTAAAACAGTGCTTGGCACATAGTAATTGTACATTCCAAGCACTTAGTACAATGCTCTGCACATAGTAAGCGCTCAGTAAATACTATTGAATCAATGAATGAATAGTAAGGGCTTAACAAATACCACCAGTATTACTATTATTATTACAACCCAGCCTGCACACTTCGCTCCTCTATTGCTACTCTCCCCTCTCCCCCCTCACCCCCCACCCACCGGCTCTTTCCCCTTCCCCTCCCCTCAGCACTGTGCTCATTTGTATATATTATTACTCTATTCATTTTGTTAATGAGGTGTATATCTCCTTGATTCTATTTACCTTGATGATGATGTCTTGGTTTTGTTTCGTTCCGTTTTGCTTTGCTGTTTCCCCCGTTTAGACTGTGAGCCCTTCATTGGTCAGGGATTTTCTCTCTCTGTTGCTGAATTGTACATTCCAAGCGCTTAGTACAGTGCTCTGCACATAGTAAGTGCTCAATAAATACTATTGAATGAATGAATTCATTCATTCAATCCACATCCTCCCTCTGGCCTGGAACTCCCTCTCCCTACATAGATGGTGGACCATCACTTTCCCCACCTTAAAAGCCTCATTAAAATCACATGTCCTCCAAAATCCCTTCCTTGATTAAGCCCTCTTTCCCCTACTGTCCTTGTGTATTGCCTATGCACTTATATCTGTACCCGTTAAGCACTTGATATTCACCCTACCCTCCACCCCATAGTACTTGTGTACATATCCATCTGTAATTTATTTTAATGTCTGATTCCCCCTCTCGACTATTACCTCCTTGTGGGCAGGGAACATATCTACTGATTCCATGCTTAGTACAGTTCTCTGCACACAGCTCTCAAGAAACACCATTAATTGATTAATTGAACTCAGGGCCTGCGTTCCACCCCAACCTACCCCTTACTTTGCAAAAGGTCATGAGCCAGGCCCATTGCTTCCTGAGAAATGTAGTTTCTCCTTTCCTTCACCAACATCCAATAGGACTTTTTGGGTGATTTGAACACACACAGTTCTCACCAAAGACCGACCGTAATGTAGCTCAGCCTGGGAGTCAAGAAACTCAGGTTCTAGTCCCAGCTCTGCCAATAGACTGATGCGTAACACCAGGCAAATTGCTAAATCCTTCTGGGCCTCAATTTCCTCATATGTAAAGTAGAAATAAAATGGATTGTGAGCCCCATGTGGGATAGGGATTGGGTCCGATCGGGTAGCCCTGTATCTATCCTAGTGCTTCGTGTGCAGTAATTGCTTAATACGTTTTATTACTATTGGCACTAAATGGTCATTTGCAATTTCAATCCATTCAAATTTTCATAATCTAGAAGCATTCAATTCTGAGGGGCCTGAATTCTATCAGTATTATGATGCAAAATTGACACTTATTTCTGTTTTCAGGCAAATTTCAATGAAGACTCTTCCAAGCAAAATCAGCTAAACTCTACCCCATTATAATTATGTTGCAAGTGAAAATAAGGGAATACAGCTCAAGGCATCAGATTTGTTTTTCCATCACAGTACTACAAACACATTATCTGTTTCCATCCCAATGGTACTTCCGATCATATTAAACATAAAATAATTATGATATGTTTATGCTTGAATTCTCATGCATCTTAGCAAATGTATATTCTCTAATGTCTTATGCCATTGCAGTCAAAGTGTAGTAGTCATTGTAGATACC
The DNA here is from genome assembly GCF_004115215.2 of Ornithorhynchus anatinus. NCBI lineage: Eukaryota > Metazoa > Chordata > Mammalia > Monotremata > Ornithorhynchidae > Ornithorhynchus > Ornithorhynchus anatinus. The sequence goes on along the minus strand of NC_041731.1, from coordinate 70,793,609 downwards.
ATATTGACTGAGTCCAATAAACTGCTTTTTCTTCAATAGACTATTTTGCTCCTGAGTAATCTGAATAATTGAATCAGCTTTCCACTTCCCTTTATTTTGTGCAGCTGTGGTTTAAGACTAAAAGAGGAAACTATCTTCTTGGTATCAGAGGTTTTATATCTGGAGTCATATAGGAGAAGCAATGTGGTGCAGTAGATAAAGTACAGGCCTGGGAGTCAGAAAGACCTGGGTTCTTATCTTGGCTTCACCGTTTACCAGCTGTGTGACCCTGAGCAAGTCACTTACCTTCTCTGTTCCTCAGTTACCTCATATGTAAAATGGGGATTGAGACTGAGATAGGGACAGTGTCCAACCTAATTTTCTTTGATCTACTCCAGTGCTTAGTACAGTGCCTGGCACACAGTATGTTCTTAACAAACACCACAATTATGTGCTTCAGTTACCTCATCTGTAAAATGGAGATTGAGATTGTGACCCCCAAGCAGGACAAGGACTGTGTCCAACCCAATTTTCTTGTATCCACCCCAGTGTTTAGTATAGTGCCTGGCACATAGTTTTTTGGTTTTGGTTTGGGTTTTTTTTTTTGGGGGGGGGGTTTGAGAAGCAGCATGCTTAGTGGTTAGAGCATGGGCCTGGGAGGTAGAAGGATCTGGGTTCTAATCTCAGCTCCACTACATGTCTGCTATGATGGTTAAGCAGTCACAAACCACCAGTCATTTCAGTTCTTCATGCCTCATTTACCTCATTTGTAAAATGGGGATTGAGGGAAGCCCATTGTGGGTCAGGGACTATGTCCAACCTGATTAACTTGTATCTACCCCAGGCCTAAGTACAGTGCTCATCACATAGTAAGTGCTTAACAAGCACCATAATAATTATTATTACCAATATTATGTACACAGAATGATCTTTTAGAAAAATGAGTTAAACTGGAGAGTGAAGTATGAACTGTAGAGGGGAGAGACTGGAAGCAGGGTAGTCAGTGAGAGAAGTGATGCAGTAGTAGTAGGACAAGTGTCTACACCAGTGTGGTGACCATTTGGATGGAGAAGGGGTGGATCCTCAAAAATTGGTGAAAAAACAACGTTTTGTTGATAAAATGAATATGGGGTTGATGGAGCCTTCAAGAGTAATTATAAGATAACAGGCTTAAGAAAAGGAGAGTGGTGGTGGTGGTGTCAAAAGTGATGGAAAAGTCAGGGGGAAGAGAGGATTTTTAAGAGGAAAGATGAGGAGTTTATTTTTTGAATACCCTACCCACTGACTTGAGATGCCAATGGTGCATCCATTTGGAGAGGTCCTGAAGTCAGTAGAAAATGTGAAATTTCAGAGGAGAAAGGACAGGGCTAACAATATAGTTTTCACAGACATGCAGAGAAGTATCTTGAAGGACTTCCACAGTTAGGAGTTTGGAGGTGGAGGGAGAGCCAGTGAAAGTGTATTTAAAGGGGATTGGGTCAGAGAGACAGGTGGGAGAGGTTGGGTTTAGAAGATATATGAGAGTGCGATTCTTTAGTGATGACCAAGAAAGATGAAAGAGTAGATGTGGGGGAGGGATGGAGCTGGATATATGAGGAGATCTTGGAGGGCTCTTGCCTGATGATTCCCATTCTGTCAACAAAGTAGTTGGTAAGATCTTCTGAGGAAAATGATTAGACGCAGCATGGCCTAATGGATAGAGCACAGGCCTGGGAGCCAGGAGGACCTGGCTTCTACTCCCAGCTCCATCAGTTGTATGCTGTGTGACTTTGGGTAAATCACTTAATTTCCCTGAGCCTGTTACCTCATCTGTAAAACTGGGATTAAGAATGTGAGCCCCATTTGTGACGGGGACTGTGTCCAACATGATTAGCTTGTATCTACCCCAATGCTTAGTACAGTGTCTGGCATAAAATAAATGCTTAACAAATACCATTTTTTTAAAAAAATGACTAGTGAAGATGAGATCCAATGTATTCCAAATTTGATGAATGGGTGTGGTGGAATGGAGAAGGTTAGGGAAGTTGAAGAGGTAGAGAAAGCCAGCAGCAGGAGAATTATAATAATAATAGTATTTAAGTGTTTACTATGTGCCAGGCACTATAATAAGTGCTGAAGTGGATATAAGATAATTAGGTTGGACACATCCCTGTCCCACATGGGGTTCATAATCTTAATAATCATTTTACAGATGAAGAAACTGAGGCACAGAGAAGTTAAATGACTTGCCCAAGGTCACATTGCTGACAGGTAATGTAGCAGAGTTTAGTGACCAGGTCCTCTGACTCCCAGACCCAGGCTCTCTTGAAGTCCTTGAGGATCAGTATAGATGAGAAAGAGTCTCAATTGCTCAGATTACTGGGTCAAAATTGCTCAGATTACTGGGTGTGGGACAGAGGGGGCAGTAGATGAGAACAACCCACAAATGTCATGGTTGGTAAAGAGTATTTGGGCTTCGGGGGAAGAGAAGGTGAGGGTTGGAAGGGGTGGAATGGTGTGGTGATTGGAGTCAAGGAGTAGATCAATAGTTTATATAACAAAAGAAATAATTATTGGGGGAGCACCTCATCTTTGAAATCTGTCTGCAACTTTAAACCCCTAGTGTGTCATGTTGCCTGAAGGATTGTCCTGCTTTAAATAGTCGTGTTAGCATGTGAAAGTAAGAGATAATTTTGAGAAGGTTTTCAGAGGTATACTTGTAAATTAATTACATTCTTGGAATGATCTGACTGTCACTGTGACAAAGCATGTACTTTGTGATAGAGTAGGTTCTACTGTACAGGATATTTATGTAAATGGGGTCAAATCATTCTTTAGCAAATGGACATTTATCATCTGATTTATCAGTTCCATCTGCCTAACCCCAAGAACCTGCACATCAATTCAGCTTCCTCTTTAATAATGTGATTGATTTCCAACTTGAGCATACCCTACTTCCTCTTTGTTTATCTGGAATGCATGGGAAAGCAATCACTCAGCCTAATGGGAGGCTGAAACAATCCTTCTGTCTTTCCAATTGAATGAAGAAGGTTACACACTTCTTTGATATGGGACCAACTCACTGGTCCACTCAATCTTGTATGGATGAGCAAACAATGGAAGAATCATGAGAGAATTCTACTTACAGCCTGAGATATGGCTGGTGTCAAAGTAGTTATCCACTTTAGGTGAGGGGGAAGGGTAGAAATTGCACTCACAAACAACTTTCAAAGTGTTAAATCATTTTATGTGGAAAGAACTATCAGTGCTGCTGACAAATCCCAAAGATCAGTGAGCAATAAAGAGTGTTTTGAGGCTTTTTTTTCTTTTTAGAAGTTTGTGCCCTCCTCATCAGTTAATTCCTGCTCAGGTGAAATGAAATGATACTGCTAAGAGCCTGTGGAGCTTTATCCTTTCTCTCTTTTTTATCCTAGGAGTAAGATCGATTGACCTTTAAAAGACCCATTTCTGCCAACAAGATATTGATTTTTTTTCATCAGATCTCAAAAAAACCTAGAGTTTTTTCTACTGTAAGCCAATTAAGAACTTTTCCAGGAAATTGCTGCCATTCTGACATTTGTATTTTTCTTGGGTGTAATAAATCCTATTCACATAAGGGTTCCCCTTAGTTACAGCAGACCCCCAAAGCATCTTATGTCCATCTGCTTATGTTCTTTCAAATAACAGTGTAATTAGAGAGTGCCTTAGAGTATTAGCATTACTGCAATAAGGACTTTCTTCCTATTTCACACATCATATTATCCTTTTCAACCTGTGACCTTCAATTTTGAAATAAGCTCAGTTTCAGCTCTTTACTGTTCTCCTGTTGACCTCTGACAGTAATTCTTATTAATTAGATCTAAACTAACCCTGCATAGTGCACAATTTTCTGAAACTATTCTTGAGATAGGTTTTTTCTGAAGATTTTGTCACTGAAGATATATCATCTTCTCCAGAGGAGATTTTCATAATGACCCTATCTAAAGAATTATTTTTAAACTAATTATAATGATGACAATGCAGAAACAATTGCATATGAACCAATTAGGGGTAATTAGGAGCAGCAAAATGAATCCTGATGTAGATCCAGTAGAAGGGATCAGACTTATCTGACAAGAAATGCATCTGGGCTTGTAAATTAAATGAATGCAATTCAATACCGGAACCCTGAGACTTTTGACAGGAAAATGCTCCCAGTTTCTTGGTAAACAGCAGCCTCACATCATCACCCATATTTGAGTGCCTATCACATGCAGAGCAATGTACGAGGCACTTGGGAATATGCAATTAAGTTGGAAGGCACAGGAACTTAGAATGTACTAGGCAACAGGTTGTTTTCTTAAAAATATTTTCTTCATTCCTCCAAAACCTCCAATGTTTGGCCATTCATCTCACAACAAGCAGTATCTCTTTACCACTGGCTTTAAGGCATTAATCAACTCTCCCCCTACTACCTAACCTCATTCCTCTTCTACTGCAAGTGGACTGCCTACACACTTCACTCCTTTAACACCAACCTACTCACTTTACCTTGATCTCATCTTTCTCACTGCTGACCTGTTGCTCACATTCCCAAATCTATCTCTCCAGCCCTGACCTCTTATCTTCTCTTCAATCTTGCAGCTCCTCCTACTTTCAAGACATCTATCTTGCATATCCCTCCACCACTTCAATTTTCACATGTCTAAAACTGAACTCCTTCTCTTCCCATCCAAACTTTGTCCTTCTGTCAACTTTCCCACTATCATAGACATTTTGTTCTCCTTGTCTCACAAGTCCATAAGCTTGACATTAGTCTCACCTCATCCTTATCATTCAACACACACATTCGGGCTATTACCAAATCCTGTCAATTCTGCCTTCTCAACCTCTCTAGAATCACCTCTACCTCTCCATCCAAACTGTAATCATGCTGATCCAAGCACTCATTTCCTGCCTTCACTGTTGCATCAGCCTCCTACTGCTCACCCTGCCTCCACTTTTTCCATTCTCCAGTCCATATTTCACTCCACTTCCTTGATCATTTTTCTAAAAAAAGACCTCATCAGTCCCACATCTTCTCTCCCCTCAAAAACCTTTAATGCTTGCCCATCCATCACTTAATCAAACAAAATTCCTTACTGTTGGCTTCAAAGCTCTTAATAGGCCCTTTCCTACCTTACCTCACTGATCCACGACTTTGTTACTCTAAAACCAACCTTTCACTGTAACTCAATCTCCTCTTTCTCACTACTAATCCCTTACCCCCACGCCCCTTCTGGCTTGGAATCCCCTCCCCCTTCACATCTATCAGGCCATCTATTTCCACAACTTCAAAGGCTTAACCACAATTACATTCCCTCCATGAGGCCTTCCCCCATCTAAGCCCTCACTTCCCTGTCTAAACCCTCCCTTATACTTTATTTATGTGGGTCTGCTCTCCTTAAGCACTTTGATATTCAACCCTCCCCCATCCCCACAGCACATATGTACATATCCATTTGCAATTTATTTTAATATCTGTTTTCCCTTCCAGTCTGTAAGCTCCTTGTGGGCAGAGATGATCAATACTTTCTCTTTTGCATTGTGCTCTCCCAAGATCATAGTACAGTGCTCCACAGTCAGTAAGTGCTCCATAAATACCATTGGTTGACTGATTGAAACTATTTCTTTTGGGTTTGACACTCTCCAGCCCTGAACCCATTTGTTGGGCCCTTACTACTGTTACGGATTTTTGTCGAACGACTCTGATCTCACAATCGCATGAGAGGGTTTCGTGACCTTGGTGTAGAAATAAACAGACTCAAGAGAGTGAGCCGAGAGAGCAGGAAACGGCGGAAAGTGGCTGCCGCCCATTCATCCTGGGGGGGTACGAGTGACGAACAGCCACGAGCCATTCCGAACACGGTACCTTTATTTACCAGCATTTCTGCATTACACTCAACTGCAGCTCTTTCAGCGTGCACCCAAAATCCCACCCAATCCCCTTGTGTTGCCCGTTCTCCACCCTCCATTCAAAACCAGTTCTTAGGAGTGGTCCTATAAGGTAATATAATTGACACATCCTTACCCAAACTTAACTGGTTGATCTACCACAGGAAGGAAATTAAATGGAGACAGGATATCTAGTACAATATTGGAAGGAGATAGAATGGAGACAGGATGGTCAATTGCCTAGAACAATATGGGAAGGAGACAGAACAGAGACAGGATGGTAAATCGTCCAGCACGCTACCTTGTGTCAACGGACTGTTTTCTCATAGTCTGAGATTTTGCTGATTTTTCCCAGGTCTTTGATTCCTTTGCAGGACTAAAGTTCAGTCTCCTTGCCTAACTTCCTGCCAAATAGTGATCTTTGCCACCACAGTATTGGCCTTTGGAGTTCGGAAGGTATACTGGCATATGTGAATTGCTCTGTGTTCATAGACTGTAAGCTCCTTGTGGGGAGGCAACCTGTTTATCCTCTGAATTGTACTCTCCCAAGTGCTTACTACAGTGCTCTGCACACAGTAAACACCCAATAAGTACCATCGATTTATTGATTGGTGCGTAGAAAATGAGGAAATGCACCGAAATAAAGGTAGTGTCAATAAAAGCTTTCATAGTACTTCCTTGACTAGCTACATTGTGAAAATACAAGTATTTCTTCCAGTGGTAGGTTTAGAAGACAGTGTGTGAAATTGACATGCATAGTATACTTGCAGTCTGCTGTACCTCAGGCCATGCTTCCTCCTCTTCAAGAACCTCCAGGGGTTGTCCATCCACCTCCACATCAAACAGAAATTCCTCACAATTGGCTTTAAAGCACTCAATCACCTTATACTCTCCTGCCTCACCTCCCTACTCTGCTACTACAACCCAGACCCCACACTTCAATCCTCTAATGCTAACTTTCTCACTGTACCTTGATCTTGACTACCTTGCTGCCACCGACCTCTCACCCACATCCTGCCACTGACCTGGAATGCCCTCCCTTCTCATATCAGACAGAGTAATTATCAGTAATGTGCCATTATTGAAGGGACATTTCCTCCAAGAGGCCTTCATTGAATAAGCCCTCCTTTCCTTTTCTCCCACTCCCTTCTCTGTCACTCTGACTTGCTCGCTTTATTCATCCCTGCCCCCCAGCCCCACAGCATTTATGTACATATGTGATTTACTTATTATAATAGTCTCCCCCTCTAAGCTGTAAGTTCATTGTGGGCAGGAATCTCTATTATACTGTTATATCGTACTGTCCCAAGCAGTTAATACAGTGCTCTAAACACAGTAAGTGCTCAATAAATATGGCTGACTGAAACTACTGCAAAAAGTTGGAGGTCTTTCAGATAATGAATCACTAAAAAATTCTTAGACTTGAGTATGTATGAGGAAAAAAATGTAGCTTATTGAAAACTGCTGAATGCATTTGGTTTTAAAGAAAAATTTCATATCTTATCTTTACTTTTTCAATAACAATTACTGGTTGGCTAGAATTAACTGCAGATGAAATAAAATGTATTCGGGGCTCAGGGTGGATTGTGGGCACTCTCCAGACTTGTAATTCATATACACGTTACTATTGAGGAGCATTTGTGTAATCAATTATTTCTATGGTAAAAGACTTCTTTTAGGTAACTTTGTGGCTCCTGCTGAAAGCTAATGCAGAAAGAACATTTTTATTATATGACACAAAGGTCTTTTCAATCTAGCTACAAAGGGACATAGAGTCCACTGGCCAAATCAATGTCATTTTGCTTGGCATTCCCTGTTTCCTCTTTTAGCTTCAGAATTCCCTTGAATCTTGGTTTTTTTTAAAGGACTCCAACAGTTGAAGCATAATAAAATTGTTTTATTAAAGAGCAAAACCTGATCAATTTGACTGTGGAGGCATTGACACTCATACCAAAGTAAATGGATTGGAGAGCACGTCTCAGAAAGGACATTTCAAATATGTCACGAAAAACATAGATCTAGATTTTGACTAGTCCACATCCAATTACATCAATTTGGAGCATCCATAATGGCTCTCCCAAGGGAGTTCCCAAGTGCTGTTATTTAAGCCCTTCCTCAAGTTGGCATTTGTATTTCAGTTTGGGCTCACATACCCAACTATCCTTTTCTCCTATTTTAGAAGTTTGCTACTGATGATGGAGGAAAATCATAATCCAACTAAGGGCTGGAATAGCCAGGTAGTTGCCTGCAGCTTTCATCAGGAATGTGCAAGCCAGAGTTTGGAACATGGTAGCTGGACCAGTTTTGAGCCAGCTGTAGTAATTCAATAGTATTTATTGAGTGCTTACTATGTGCAGAGCACTGTACTAAGCGCTTGGGATGAACAAGTCGGCAACAGATAGAGACAGTCCCTGCCGTTTGACGGGCTTACGGTCTAATCGGGGGAGACGGACAGACGAGAACAATGGCAATAAATAGAGTCAAGGGGAAGAACATCTCGTAAAAACAATGGCAACTAAATAGAATCAAGGCGATGTACAATTCATTAACAAAATAAATGGGGTAATGAAAATATATACAGTTGAGCGGACGAGTACAGTGCTTTGGGGATGGGAAGGGAGAGGTGGAGGAGCAGAGGGAAAAGGGGAAAAAGAGGGTTTAGCTGCGGAGAGGTAAAGGGGGGGTGGCAGAAGGAGTAGAGGGAGAAGAGGAGCTCAGTCTGGGAAGGCCTCTTGGAAGAGGTGAGTTTTAAGTAGGGTTTTGAAGAGGGAAAGAGAATCAGTTTGGCAGAGGTGAGGAGGGAGGGCGTTCCAGGACCGCGGGAGGACGTGACCCAGGGGTCGACGGCGGGATAGGCGAGACCGAGGGACGGTGAGGAGGTGGGCGGCAGAGGAGCGGAGTGTGCGGGGTGGGTGGTAGAAAGAGAGAAGGGAGGAGAGGTAGGAAGGGGCAAGGTGATGGAGAGCCTTGAAGCCTAGAGTGAGGAGCTTTTGTTGAAGTAATTGAAGCCGATGACTGGCAGAGTGGCAGCAGACACAGCTATGGCCAGAAGGTCCTGGCTGGAGACCTGTGCCAGGACTCTGTTGCCCTATGGGAGGTGGAACACTCACCCAAGTCCACTCCTGCTGTATGCCCAAGGCTGCCTAGGAGAATCAGGCAGAGGTGAGGTGGGGGGATGACTCCGTGGGGCCTGGGCATTAGAAACTGGAGGACCATAAAAGCAACAACAGTGGTGTTGCTGGAAAGCCTTATTAAAGGCACATCTCCTCCAAGAGGTCTTTCCTGACTAAGCCACCCTTTTCTCTTCTCCCACACCTTTCTGAGTTGCCTTGACTTGCTTCCTTTATTCATCCCCCCTCCCAGCCCCACAGCAGTTATGTACAAATATGTAATTTATATTGTCTATCTCCCCCTAAAGACTGTAAGCTCACTGTGGGCAGGAAATATGTCTATTTAGTGTTTATATTGTATTCTCCTAAGTGTTTAGTATAGTGCTCTGCACACAGTAAGCACTCAATAAATACAATGGACTGATGAGAGAGGGCAGCTGGAACCACTCACTAAAGTCTCTCTGAGGAGAAGAGATCGAGGCATTATTAGTGAATAACTTTTCCTTTCTCTTTTTTTCTTCTGTTCTTTTCCCCTTCCTAATAATACTGTGGTATTTGTTAAGCACTTACTATGAACCAAGCACTGTTCTGAGCACTGGAGCAGATAAAAACAATCAGGCTAGAGATAGTTATCCTTTCTTCTCTTTCTTTTATTCTTATCTTTTCCCCCTTTCCCCCCTTTTCATTCAAAGGTATTTTTGAGCATATACTTTGTGCAGAGCACTGTATTGAGCACTTGGAATAGTATAATATAACAATACAATATAATGTAATATCATAAAACATATCATTTATAACATAATAATCTCTGCCGTTAAAGACCTTAGAGATTAGAGGAAGAGATGGACATTAAAATAAAAGTAAGGAGAAATGGGAGAGTATAAGGAAATGTATAGAAATGTTGTGGGGCTGGGGTAAGTATCCAAATATTTAAGGGATACAGATTCAAATGCATAGGTGATGCAGAAGGGAGAGGTTATAGGAAAATGAGGGCCTAATCAGGGAAAGACTCTTGGAGGAGACTTAATTTTAAGAGGAATTTGAAGGTGGGTGATCAGTCAGATATTAACCTGGAGGGAATTCCAATTCGGAGAGTGGACATGAGCAAGAAGTTGACAGCAAGACAGAGGAGCACTGGAGGAGCAAAGTGTGGAGGTCAAGGCATAATCGGTAACAGATTGAAAAAGTAAGGTGAATAAGGTAGAGATGATTGAGAGTCTTAGAAGCAGTGTGGTCTAGTGGAAAGAATACAGATCTGGGAGTCAGAGGACCTGGATTCCAATCCGAGTTCCACCTCTCTGTCTGCTATGTGACCTTGACCAAGTCATTTAAATTCTCTGTACCTTGGCTTCCTCATCTGAAAATGGGGATTTAATGCCTGTTCTCTCCTACTTAAGACTATAAGCCCCATATGGGATAGTCCAATCTTACTAACTTGTGTCTTCCCCAGAGCTTAGAACAGTGCTTGACACATAGTGATTAACAAATGCCATAATAATTATAGTTATTAATTATTAAAATAGATGGTAAGGGGTTTCAGTTTGATGCAGAGGTGAATGGACAGCATTTGGAGGTTTTAGAGGAGTGGGTATTCGTGGAGGTTTTCTTTTTTTGGTTTTTTTTTAGGAAAACGATTTGGGCAGCAGAGTGAAGTATGGACTGGAGAGGGCTGAGTCAGGAGGCAAAGAGGTCAGCAAAAGACTGATGCAGTGATCAAGGAAGGATAAGATAAGGGCTTGGATAAATTTGGTAGAAGTTTGAATGTAGATGAAGGGGTATTTCTGTAGATGTGGGTGAAGGTAGAATTGATAGGAATTGCGACAAATTGAATAACCAGTTGAATGAGAGGGAGGATGAAGGAGTTGCCTACAGGGATGGGAAAGTCATGGTGAGAGCAGGGTTTGTGTGGGAAGATGAGACGTTCTATTTTGGTCATGTTACATTTCAGATATCAGCGGGCCATGTGGCCAACAACTGACTCCTATCAACAGTATACAATGGTTCCTGTAAAAAAACCGCCCTCCCCCCCCAAAAAAAGGACGGAACTCACCTGTCCAGGAATGGGATGACATATCAAGAGAGCCACAACGAGCAAAAAACTTGCTTGCCCTTACACTGGTGCAGAGAACTGTGAACTCTGGCCTACAGAGCAAAGACCATTTCCTCCTGGACACCTTATTAACATCCTCCAACACCACTTGTCCCTCCTGAGATCTGCCCTGTAGGTGGGCTTCCTTGCCTCTGACATTGATCTGGGGCATACCTGATGTGTGTCCACATATTTAGGGGTGTCCCCAGGTCAGGTCAGCTAAAATCACCTTCTTAGACTAATTATCCAGAGAATAAAGTGGGGAAAGTTTTCCTGCCCCATCAATATCAACATTATCACTTGTTTTCCTGGTGGTGATGGGATTATCTGTTCTTTATTGTAGCCCAGTTGTCCTGCCCATTGCTGATTTCTTGACATGTCATCCCATTCTTGGACTGGTAATAATATCAGGGTGATGGGTGTGTTCTGTCTTTTTTTGGGATGGTTCTTTTACAAAAAACACTGTATACTGTTGATGGGAATCAGTTGTTGGCCACATGGCCTGCTGTAACATATAATGTTACATGTCCAAAATAGAACTCCCCTAGACTCTGTCAGTCAATCTTACTTATTGAGTGCTTACTATGTGCAGACCACTGTACTAAACACTTGGGAGAGTAAAATTTAACTATAATGCAAACATTCCCTGCCCACAACAAGCTTACAGTCTAGAGGGGGAAACATAAATTAATATAAGTAAATAAAGCGTATCTACCAACGCTATCATATTTTATTCTCCCAAGCACTTAGAATAGTGCTCTGCACAAAATAAGCACTCACTGTCCCTGAACTGATGATGAGAAAGTTTGCACTTGGGAAGTCATTACACTAGGATCAGCAAACGTGATGGAAGGATCTACTGGACAGAAGAGCATGGCTCAGAATAGGAAGGAAAACATTTCAAAGCAGTGTGGAGTCACATTAGAGGGTCCAGCAAGTCTATGCCCACACCAGTGTTTCCTGCAGCATATAAACTAATAACTAAAAACTTTGCATTAATTATTATTCACCCATAAATACCTCTGTGAGAATAATAACCTCAGATTTGAATCATTTGTGTTGAGATCATTTTCCTTAAAAATATCATGAATGTAATTGGAATATAATCTAACCATAAAACTAGCTGACATTCAAGCCTCTTTAGTGTATCTTTTTCTCTCCTTCCCTGAAACTTGCAATGCAGGCAGTGAGGCCTAGTGGAAAGAGCATGGCACTTGGAATCAGGGTAGCTGGTTTCTAGCTTCAGCTCCAATACTTAGCTTTTTGTGTCACCCTAGGGAAGTCACTTAACTTCTCTGTGCCTCAATTTTCTCATCTCTAAAATGGGATTAGAATATCTACTCTCCTTCCCTCTTAGACTGCGAACCCCTCATGGGACAGGGACTGTGTATGAGTTGAATGTCTTCTACCTAGCCCAGGACTTAGCACAATGCATGGCACACTTTAAGTGCTCAACAAATAGTATTTGTTCATTATTATCATTACAGGCTTGGGGACATAAGGTGCAACTATTATTTTCATGAAATTCAAAAAAATTTAGGACTGCTCCACCATACAATCGGGTTTGGCTCCTTGAAAATGTGGTTGTTTAGTGTATGTATAATGTTTGTTGGTATACTTGCATTTTATGAATGAGGCTGTGTTGTGGAACTTCTGGAACAGTAATATGAAAATCAGTATATACTATAATGATGAACATAACTTATGGTTTGATTTTTCATAAAATAATTAAAATCAAGATAACTAAGAAAGGAGGTATAATATGCTTAGGAATCTCTGCTTGAAGCTATAGAAGTAGTAGATTCTGCTGATTTGTGATAGAGGTATTTCAATTTTTAGTATTAAAGTAAGTGCTTTGCCCAGGGTTGTTCCAGAAAACTCCACTGATTTTTAGATGTTGCCTAAAATGCCTATTCAGAAGCCTAGCAAATGTTGGAATAAATATACCAAATTTCTTCTTTTTTTGTGTTCTCTCAAGCACTTAGCATAGTGCTCTGCACACAGTAAGCACTCAAATACGATTCTTCTATGTTTTCCTTAATCATGAGGTAGTCAACAATATTTTTTTCACCTTTCCATTGGCAACAAAGGCTGAAAGATTCTTTCTAGTCCCAGATCTTGAGCATGCTACATAAAACTGGCCATGAGAAAACGAAACAGTTCCCAGATGAAAGTCCCAAAGTAGGAGGTATTAACTTGCTCCCAAGTGCAAGGGAAATTGGGTCAGAGTTGAGTTGCACTAGTTCCACTGGGTCTCTGTACATGTGAGGTTGGACAGACACATCAACAAACTTTCTGAGATATATATTTAAAGATGAGATTTGTCCAGTACAAGTTAAGCAGGTTAATCCTTCCCATCTCCTGTGAATATCTTTGAGCTATCTTTTTAGGGTCTCCAATCATATTTATCTGTATTCTTGAAAACTGATACAAAACTCTGTTTATTTTATTCCCAACACTTTAATAATAATAATTATGGTATTTGTTAAACACTTACTATGTTCTAAGCACTGGGGTAGATATAGGGTAATCAGATTGTACCACGTGGGGCTTACATTTTTTTAATCCCCATTTTTCTAGATGAGGTCACTGAGGCCCAGAGAAGTGAAGTGACTTGCCCAAGGTTACATATCAGACAAGTGGCGGAGTTGGGATTAGAACACGCAACCTTCTAACTCCCAAGCCCCAGCTCTTGCCACTAAGCCATGCTGCTTCTCCAGTAATGAAACCATAGTTTCATATTTCAGCATATTCATCATTTTGCAATGATGTTTTGGGTTGTTAAATTTCAGTAGGTTCTAGTTGTATAATAAATAATTCCTTTAACAGGAATGTAATTAACTCATCAACATGTCTATCACCAACTCCTGCATTCTGAAGTCTTCAACCTTTAGGACCCTGGGAAGGTAGTGGCTGTGACTTTTGTGGTAGACTAAACCATAAGGTTTTTGAAACTCCCATGATGCTGGCTGGTCTTGTTTACCATCATCCTTGCCTAGCATAATATTTTTTGTGCTTCTATTGTGTCGTTTTTCCTTATTTGAGAGTTGTTAAGCCTCCTCTCCCAGTAGCCTTAGATTGTGAGCTCCTATGGAGCCACTGTGTTAATTTGCTTGGGGCAGAATCTAACACCTCAAAAATCTGACATGAATTGTGGACAAAACTTCCCCCCAAGGTTTAGTCACTTGATTGCTTAATCTCACTCAGACCCAGTGAGGAATAGGTGGGAAGGGATTTATTTAGCAGGAATACTACAGGGTAAATCAAACCCAGAATAAGGCCTCAAACAATTCTGGGTGCATATCTGGTGGATGTATCATGGATACTCCTATACTGCTAAAGTGTTGTAAACAGCAAGGGCATCAGTACAAGAAGTAACTGCCTTTGGTTGTGTTTGATTTTGACAGGACTGTCAGCCCCATACCAATGGATAAATTTCACCATCAGTGTTATCATTGACTTTGTCATTTATTAACCTTAATATAGTGGACATTTGTCATCAATCATATTTATTGAGTGCTTACTTTATCTGTTGACAAAATGTACATTCCAAACTCTAATACAGTGCTCTGCACATAGTAAGCACTCAATAAATACTATTGAATGAATGAATGCAGAACACTGTACTAAGCACTGGGAGAGTACAACACAACAATATAACAGATATATTCCTAGCCCACAACACAGGTATATTCCCAGCCCACAACAAGCTTACCATCTAGAGTGGGAGACATATATTCATATAAAAAAAATTATGGATAGGCACAAAAGTTATGTTGGGCTAAGGGGATGGGGGTGCTGAATAAACGGAGAAGTGAGGGCAATGCAGAACGAATTGGGAGAAAAGGAAATGAGAGCTTGGAGATGTCTTCAATAAGGCTTTGAAGGTGGAGAGTCAGTCAATCATATTTATTGAGTACTGACTGTGAGCAAAGCACTGTACTTAACGCTCAGGAGAGTATATAATATAACAACATAATATAACAACATTCCTGCCCAGAGTAATTGTCTGGCAAATATGAAAAGGGAGTGTGTTCCAGCTCAGAGACATGTGGGTGAGACGTCGGCAGAGAGGTAGATGAGATCTTTCAGGAGTCATGTCTGTTCAGTGGCTGTGCCATACAAAAGAAAGAGACAGATCTCTCTGCTTCCTCCATTGTCTAAGGGTTTTGAACTATATAGTCTCTGGCCTAGTGACAAGAGTGGATCCAGGGAAGGAGGAGAAGGGGCATTCTGTGACCCCTCACTTCTACCCCTACCTCAGCGGCACCTCTGTCCCACTCCAGTTACATGCCCACTCCACTCTGTATCCCTCATGTGTGTCAAAGTGGCAGAACAGGCACAAGCTGTTTGTGGGAAAGCAGGGAGGTTTAGTGGAGAGAATATAGACCTGGAAGTCAGAAGGACCTGGGTTCTAAAATCCCTGCTCCACCACGTTTGCTGTGTCTTCAAGACTGTGACCCATTGTGGACAGGGAATGTCTCTGTTGTGGAATTGTACTTTCCAAGTACTTAGTACACTTAAAAGCAGCATGGCTCAGTGGGAAGAGCATGAACTTGGGAGTCAGAGGTCATGGGTTCTGATCCTGGCTCCACCACCTTTCACCTGTGTGACTTTGGACAAGTCACTTAACTTCTCTGTGCCTCAGTTACCTCATCTGTAAAATGGGGATCAACACTGTGAGCCCTAAGTGGGACAACCCAATCACCTTGCACCCACCCCAGCACTTAGAACAGTGTTTTGCACATAGTAAGCACTTAACAAATGCCATCATTAGTATTATTATTACACTGCTCTGCACACAGTAAGTATTCAATAAATGATTGAATGACCTTTGGCAAGTCATCTCACTTCTCTGTGTCTCTTACCTCATCTGAGAAATGGGGATTAATAATGTGAGCCCCATGTGGAAAAGGGACTATAACCAACCGGATTAACTTGTATCTACCCCAGTGTTTGGAACAGTGCTTGGCCTATAGTAAGCACTTTGTCTTGTCTTATGCTGTCGAGTTATCTCTAACCCATAGCCACTCCATGGATACATTTCTACCAGGATGCCCCACTCTCCATCTGCAATCATTCTGGTAGTATATCCGTAGAATTTTCTTGGTTTAAAAAATATGGAAGTGGTTTACCATTACCTCCTTCTGCACAGTAAATTTGAGTCTCTGCCCTTAACACTCTCCCATGCTGCTACTGCTCAGAACAGGTGAGTTTTGACTTGTAGCAGATTGCCTTCCACTCGCTAGCCACTGGTCAAGCTAGGAATGGAATGGATATGCCTCCGATTGACTCTCCCTCCCATAGTCGAGACTGGTAGAGTACTGGAAACTCTCACAGTGCAACCCTGAGAGAGGAGTAAGCACTTTGTAAGTACTATAATTATTATTATTTTCAACCTCACACAGGAGCTGGGAAGATGGAAGGCAGGGTTCCAATGAGCCTGGCTTTTATCCCTCCCAGAGTGGCCTCTCTGTCTCTCTCATGTGGCACAGCCACTGTATAGACATGAGACCTGAAGAGCTGGGGGCACAGTGTTATAGGGCTCGCGGTGGAGTGTGAGGCTAGTGGAGTAATTGCCCACTTCCAAGGAGTCAGGACATAGTATTTTGGGGCTCATAGGGAAACTGTCCAAATTCCTACTCAGTATCTGCATCAGATAGCAACGTATGATAATTGTGGTATTTGTTAAAGTACTTACTATGTGTCAAGCACTATACTGAGATCCAGGGTAGACACAAGATAACCAGAACCCACTTGGGGCTCACAGTCTAAGTATGAGGAGAAGAGGTGTTGAATCCCCATTTTGCAGATGAAAAAATTGAGGTACAGTGGAGTTAAGTGACTGTCCTAAGGCTCCACAAGCAATGGAGCTGGGATTAGAACACAGGACCTCTAACTTCCAGACCCATGCTCTTTCCACTAGGCCACTATCAGTCAGTTAATCAAGCATATTTATTGAGCACTTACTGTGTGCAGTGCACTGTACTAATGCTTGGGAGAGTACAATGTAATAAACAGACTATGTTCCAGACAAATCAAATCCTGTCTGTAGGAATCAAGGATGCGGCTTATTAGGGAGTTGTAAATTCATCATTTATTCATTCAATCTTATTTATTAAGCATTTACTGTGTGCAGAGCACTCTACTAAGTGCTTAGGAAAGTACAGTACACAATAAACAGTGACAATCCCTGCCCACAATGAGCTCACAGTCTCAGGAGGGGCAAGGGGAGGAGACAGATATCAGTACAAATAAACAGACATCAGTACAAATAAAATTACAGATATATACATAAGTGCTGTAGGGCTGGAAGGTGCAAAGGGAATGAGTCAAGGTGAAGCAGAAGGGAGTGGGAGATGAGGAAAAGTGGAGCTTAGTCTGGGAAGGCCTCTTGGAGGAAATGTGCCTTCAATAAGGCTTTGAAGCAGGTGAGAGTAACTGGCAAAATTGAGGGAGGGCATTCCAAGCCAGAAGCAGGACATGGGTGAGATTGAGGCATAGTGAGAAGGTTAGCACCAGAGGAGTGAAATGTGCAAGCTGAGTTGTAGAAGAGAAGCAAGGTGAGGTAGGAAGGGGCAAGATGATGAAGTGCTTTACAACCAATAGTTAGCCACTGGAGATTTTTGAGGGGGGTGACATGTCCTGAATGTTTCTGTAGAAAGATGATTCAGGTAGTAAAGTGAAGTGTTGGCTGGAGTGGGGAGAGGCAGGAGATTGGATGGTCAGCAAGGAAGCTGATGCAGTAATCTAGGAGGGATAGAATAAATTATTGTATCAAAGTGGTATCAATCCCTTCAATTTGGTGGGGGACAATCAGTAGCATGGCATAGTGAATAGAGCATGGACCTGGGAGTCAGAAGGTCATAATAATAGTAATAATAATGATATTTAAGTGCTTACTATGGTCCAAGCACTGTTCTAATCACTGGGGTACATATAAAGTAATCAGGTTGTCCCATGAGGGGCTCACAATCTTAATCCCCATTTTACAGATGAAGTAACAGAGGCACAGAGAAGTGAAGTGACTTGCCCAAAGTCACTCAGCTGACAAGTGGCAGAGTTGGGATTAGAACCCATGACCTCTGACTTCCATGCCTGTGTTCTTTTCACTAAACCACACTGTCATAGATTCTAATCCCAGCTCCACTACTTGCCTGCTGTGTAACAATGGGCAAGTCACTTCACTTCTCCATGCCTCAGTTCCCTCATCTGTAAAGTGGAGATTGAAACTGTGAGCCCCATATAAGACAGGGACTATGTCCAACCTGATTTGCTTGTATCCATCCCAGTGCTTAGTACAGTACCTGGCACATAGTAAGTGCTTAATAATTACCACAAGTATTAATTAGAGGTGCCCTCAAACTGAACCTCAGGCAATTAGCACCCCTGTCATGTATGTAAACTGAAGGAGCCTGCATAAAACCTCCTCCATTCTTTGGACCTCTTCTGAATAGGTAGCCAACAGACAAGCACTCTCTCCATCTTCAAAGCCCTATTAAAATCCTAGCTCCTCCAGGATACTTCGACTAAGCTCTCATGCCCTATCATATTTTCCCTTCCTAGGAAGCAGCATGACTCAGTGGAAAGAGCCCGGGCTTGGGAGTCAGAGGTCATATTTTCTAATCCCAGCTCTACCATTTGTCAGCTGTGTGACTGTGGGCAAGTGACAACCTCTTTGTGCCTGTTACCTCATCTGTAAAATGGGGATTAAGACTGTGAGCCTCATGTGGGACAATCTGATTACCCTGTATCTACCCCAGCGCTTAGAACAGTTAGCACATAGTAAGTGCTTAACAAATACCAACATTATCATCATTATTATTATTATTATTACTCCCTCACTATTCACCCCTGCTAAATGCTAAGGTACTTGCTCCACCAGTCCCCTTCTCCCTCAGCACTTACGTGCATATCCATTCATTCAATTGCTTCCCCTATCTGTAATTTATTTTAGTATATGCCTCCCCCTCAAGACTGTAAGGTCTATTACAGAAGGGATCACATCTACCATCTGTATTGTGCTCTCCCAAGCACTTAGCACAGTGGTCTGCACAGAGTAAGGGCCCAATACATGCCACTGATCGATCGATTGGACCCTGCAACTTCCTATTCTAAATTCCTCCAGCTATCTTTTTTACCTGTGAATTGGCAGGCTTCTCTAATAGTACATAGTGTTATACTTGTCTGGTAACTAACTAAAAGGATAGTACAGTTATTTAAAAGAATTTATGTTCTAACCCCAGCTCCACTACCTGTCCTCTGTGTGACCTTGGGCAAGTATCTTCACCTATTGTATGCTTCATTTACCTCATCGGTGAAATGGAGATTAAGACTGTGCACCTCTTGTGGATCATGGACTATTTCCAACCTGATTATCTTGTATCTACCTCAGCTCTTAGCACAATGCCTCAACTATAGATGCATAAGGCACATCTCCTCCAAGAGGCCTTCCCAGACTAAGTCCCACTTTTCCTCATCTACCACTCCCTTCTGAGCCACCTTGACTTGCTCCCTTTGTTCTCCACCCACCCCAGCTACACAACCCTTACCTATAGATCTGTAATTGTATTTATTTATATTGATGTCTGTCTCCCTCCCCCCCCCAAACTGTGAACTCATGGGCCGGAATTGTCATTCTTTATGTCTGTACTTTCCAAAGCACTTAGTACAGTGATCTGCACACAATAAGCTCTTAATAAATACGATTGAATAAATAGAATGAATGAATGGATGCAATCGGTTTGCTTGGTTGGAGTGCCACAGTAACCAAGAGGAATAAAAAGCAGATGGGGCACCAAAGTGTATTCTATAAATATGCTACACTAGCCCCTTTAGAAAGGAAACAAGAGCTGAGTGTTGATGTTACATAGCCTCAATTTCCTCATCTGTAAAATGAAGAAAAATACCTATGCTCTTTCCCTTGTGAGTCCTGTATGGACAAGGATCCCAGTGCATAGTACAGTCCTTGGCACATAGTACTTAACATATGGTAGTAGTAGTAATAATAATGATAAATGCTCCAGAAATTTTTTCTCATGAGAGACAAGGAGAAAAGAAGGGTAAGAAGTATCAGAAGGTTTTTCTTCACCCAGATTTCTGTTTCTGAAATTTTAGCAGGGTAAATACAGTGTTACCTTGCTTTACTTTTAAAAATCCATACTAGTGGCTCAGATGGTGATGGCTTCAGAGAATTGAAATGGCTTGACAAACAAAAATGGCCCACTGACTGACAACTTGGAAGTTGATTCCAAGAAAACAGGCCATTTTGTGTGGCAACCCATTTCAGGTAGCTCCTGCCTGTCCCAGCTGCTGCAAAAGATTTTTCTGTTAACAAGAGGAAACAGAGTTTAGAATGTCAAAACAAAGCATCCATGGCAACAGCAACACATGTACCCTTCAGTCTGGCTACAGCTGGAACCTGGTGTAGATAATAATAATAATAACTGAGGTATTTGTTAAGTGCTTACAATGAGCCAAGCACTATAATTGATAAAACTCGAGAAAGGGTCACCCCCTATTTCCACAATCTTGGATTTTCTGAACACGTGCATTGCCATGGATCCTTTTGGAAGTAACTCAGTGTGGGCAGGGAATATGTCTGTTGATTGTCATATTGTACTCTCCCAAGTGCTTAATACAGTGCTTTTCACAAAATAAGCACTCAATAAATATGATTGAATGAATGAATCAATGAATGAACCAATCAGTAGTATTCATCAAGCATGTATTGTGTACTGAGCACTGTTCTAAATGCTTGGGAGAATAAAATGGAATTAAGAGACATGATCTCTGCCCTCTTGCTCACAGTCTGATGGGGAAGATAAATATCAAATAAATTACTTAAATCCTATAGGGTGGTGGGGAGGGAGATGGTGTGAGTACCCCAAATGTTAGATGGCACAGAAGTGCTGAAATGGCAGTTGGAGGAATAGAGGGTGGGAACGCCAAAAATCAGTTGCCTAAAGTTCTCCTGGAGGTCATATGATTTCAAGAGGGCTTCAAGGATGGAAAATGCTACAGACTGCAGCAATAACTAGATTGCAAAATCCTCACTAAATTCTTTGCTCCTTGACGGCAGAATTGTGAATTCACAACTCTATTGTGAATACTTAGTACAGTTCTCTTCAAATAGTGAATACTCAATAAATAAGATTGATTATTGTATTATACTCTCCTAAGTGCTTAGTACAGTGCTGCAGTAAGTACCCAATAAATGTCACTGATTGAAAATGATTTGAAAAGGAGCACCAGGAAGGAGGGATAGTCTGAGTAAGAAGTCATCCACGAGAGAGCTGAGAAAGTGGCACAACCAGTAGATCTGCTTGGTAGGAACAAAGCACGTCATTGGGTTGGTGAGAGAAGAGTGGATAAGTAGCGGGAGAGATTTAATTGAGCATCTTAAATCAATCAGTGGTATTTATTGAGCACTGTACTGTTTGGGAAAGCACAATACAACAGAGTTGGTAAATCCATTCCCTGTCCACAACGGTGCCATAGTGGAAAGAGCATGGGCTTGGAAGTCAGAAGGTCGTGGGTTCTAATCCCTGCTCCACCACTTGTCTGCTGTGTGACCCTGGGCAGGTCACTTCACTTCTCTGTGCCTGTTACTTTATCTGTAAAATGGATTGAGATTGTAAGCCTCATGTGGGACAGGGACTGTGTCCAACTCCATTTGCTTGTATCCACCCCAGTGCTTAGTACAGTGCCTGGCACAAAGTAAGCATTTAACAAATGCCATTATTATTATATTGTTAATAACTATGGTATTTAAGTGCCCACATTATTACTATTATCTTACAATCTAGAATCCTCAAAAACCTTAAAACCTTAAAGAAGTTTCTGCTTGATTTGGAGAGGAATGGGCAATCACTGGAACTTTTTGTAGCACTGGGAGATGGGTGCAGAAGGATGTTGAAGAATAATCATCCAGGCAGCAGAGTGAGATATGGACTGTAGAAGAAAGACTGGAAGACAGGGAAGAAGACAAGGAGTCTGATGCCATAGGTAAGCCTAGATATGGATAAGGATATGAAAATGCCTAGACATGCACTTAGATGGAGAGTTTACGGGTGAACCCACCCTTCTATTCTTCATGGTCAGGGAACTCTACTCCTACTATATCCCTTCCACAGCCCACTTCACCCATGGTAACACAATGAACAGGACAGGACACATAAGGAAGCGAAGGCTCTTATTTCCACAGTTACCCCTCTCTCTGGTGCACTCTGAAGGGAGCCTCCTCTCCCACGCTATCAGCTATAGATAACAGGCAAGGAAATGCAATACAGGTTGTACAGTCCCGTTATTTGTATCCTAAAGGGTGGTCAGGCTCCTCACTGTTCTTTGAAAAGCAGGAGCTGGGTTCTAATCCTGGTTGTCTGCTTTGTGACTTCGGACAGGTAACTTTACTTCTCTGTCTCAAGTCTCTTTTGGAGCCCAGACTGTGTCCAACATGACTATCTTGTATCTACCCCAGGGTTTAGTACAATCTTTAGCTCATAGTAGATGCTTAGCAAATACCAGAATTGTTATTATTATTACTTTTTCTTCCCTCCTCTGCTTAGCTCTGAGTCTGTGGTTCCCTAAGGTGTCCCTGATGATCCCCATGAAATACTTGGAAGAAGCCACTGGTCCCAGTCTTATAGCTAGTCATTCTAGTGACCATGCGACCGCCTTCTCCCTCCCACCCTCCTGACATCACCAGCTCTAAAGTGCTGCATTGAGTCCAAGGACCTTCCAACCCACTTCTACCCTCACCCCCTGCCTCCCCCTTCTCCTCCACCTCACACAGTGGCTGAACTCTCACTATTGTATTATTATGTATTATATTTGTTGAGGAATGGTTACTGAGTGAAAGTGCTCAGTAAATGCAAATAATTGATGCATGTGATTATGCCTGTCTATGTGAGTGGGTCTGTCTCTTGTGAGCGTAACTGCACGTCTCATAACTTCTCTGTGACAAATTATGTCTCTGGGCTTCAGATATAGTAGGGTGAAGTCAAACAGAACAAAAGTGAGGGAAATAAATACTGAAGTTGTGAAACAGAAGTAAAGGAAATTGACACAGACCAAAGCATTCTGAGAGAATTAATGGGAAGAACTTCATTGTTTAACCCAGGGAAAACGGCAGTGGGAAGTAGCATGGCCTAGTGGAAAAAACCTGGGCCTGGGAATCAGGGGACCTGGATTCTAATCCCAGCTCCACCACTTATCTGCTGTGTGACCTTGGGCAAGTTACGTAATTTCTTTGTACCTCAGTTCTCTCATCTGCAAAATGGGGATTCAATACTTGTGCTCTCTCCTATTTAGACTGTGAGTCCCATGTGGGACCTGATTATCTTATAGCTATCCCAGTGCTTAGTACAGTGCTTGACACATAGTAAGCACTTAACAAATACCATTATTACTGGTATAGGAACTTTTGGAATTACTCAAACAGTGCTTGGTAAAACCATTTGGGTACGCACTCTTCAATTCAAGGCTAAAAATGATGTCACAGTAGCTCAGAACCAGTAGCTGCTTTGTTAGTTTCTTGTTGATTGACAGAGATGGGAAGAGCTGAAAGAAGAAGTGAAATATCTTTATTATTAACCATTTAATCCTGCATCAAACCAGAGATGTACAGTGTGACTGTGGGCAAGTCACTTAACTTCTCTGTGCCTCAGTCACCTCATCTGTAAAATGGGGATTAACTGTGAGCCTGATGTGGAACAACCTGATTACCCTGTACCTCCCCCAGCGCTTAGAACAGTGCTCTGCACACAGTAAGCACTTAACAAATACCAACATTATTATCATAATGATAGTACTGGAGTAAGAATAATAGCCTTGATTCCTAGCAATTGTCCATCGAAGAACTAAAACCACCGTCAGAGAAATATTCTATGATATTAGCAAGCAAGACTGGTAGGAGTTTCTTGAGGGGTCTGGGATTTATGCATTTATGACTTCAGGTGAATTTTTAAAAAGCAACAGGGGAACACAACAGTGAGTTTCTGCCATCTTGTGGTTCTTCTTTAGTACTGCATAAAGCAGGCAGGAACAGAAATTGCAGGACAGAAGAATTTGCCAAAATGTGGTAGTCTTGGCTAAAGCCATTCAGATTCTGGCAAGGTCTAGGACTCCTACAAAATGTCAGTGTGTGGAGGGGGCTCAAAGGCTAAAGGGTTGGGGGATGGCAGGAGTTGCCATGCTTTTGGAAAAGGGCATATTCCATTAGGAAATGTAAGAATTACAAAGAACTGTCCCTGGCTCTCTTACAGAATCAGTGTGTGTGTTTCTGTAGACCTCCTCCATATTCATCTCCCTTCCCCTTCCCTTGAGTCTGGACCCAGGAATCAAACAGAGAAGTGAATTGAGCACCTACTCAGTGCAAGGCACTGTACTAAGGTTTTGAGAGAGTAGATAGAAGCAAGATGTTGGGCTTCCTGCCATCACCATTCTGCCATCTAATGATGGAGCTAAACACACAAAAGCTGGTTCCCAATAGTGGTAATGCATTAGGGGTCATGGTCACAGGCCTGGAAGGACAAAAAAAATTTATCTCTGACCAGAATTATTTGGGATATTCTGGGAGTCTTCAAGTCATTTGGAACATTCTGGGAAGAAGTGGTCACTCTGTTGGTGGTAGGGAGAGTGCTTCCCCTGCCCCCGGGGGTGGGTCCAGACATGCTGTTTCTGGGGTAAAATAAAAGCTAAAGTGACCTAGTTTAGCGATCATCTTTATTTGGGAATTACTTTATACTAGGTTTCTCAGCCTGTTCCCCAACCAGAACTTTTAGGCAGATACCATGGTCTAACCACATGACTTCTAGTCATCAAATCCTCAGTTTGGCCCTGACAGTGTTAAACTTCAGTGGATATAAAGATATTACCTGCCAAACCTAGACTCTTAGGATTTTATGTTGTGATCTTTTCCCTTTTTTGTTAGTAATTAGGTCCTGATTTTTAGCACTATCAATCACAGTCCCTGAGGTCTACATGGAATTCTCAACTGCATTCTTGAGGGAGGTTTTAATCCCATATTTCCTTGGGTAATACTAGGCAGTCCAGTGATTTTGATTCTCATTAAGTGGTATACAACAAAGTGACCCCAGTTTCAATCTCCAAGAGTAAAAACTTCTGTGGAGTCCAAAACAGTACAAATATGTCAGGATAAAATAAGTGAATAATATTGACTATGCAAATATATGCATATATACATGTGTATATATAAATAGTTCAATCAATAATTGAGCACCTACTGTGTGCAAAGCATTATAGGAAGAACTTTAAAGGGTATAATTATTAGACATGATCTCTGCTCTCAAGGAGCTTACAATCTGAAAGGAGAGCCCCACTAAGGCAGAGTTCATGTCTAATTCCCCCCAATGTGTTCTTTCTTATTCTCTCATCCCTTAATGAGAAGCAGCAAGGATTGCTGAAGCTAACAACAAAAGATTATTCAGATATATCAAAATGCAGAAGCCAAAAATGTGGCTATGGGGTGACTGTGAGGAAAATGGTGCATTCGGAGATATAGATATAGAAAATTATGTTAAAGAGATTGCCACACTCCATATGTTTTCTGTAGCAATGCCTCAAATATGTTGACCACAAAGGATGTTTTGACAAAACTGACAATTTTTGTTTGTTTCAGAAACATCATGGTTTTGTGGAAAGAGCACTGACCTGGGAGTCAGAAGACCTGGGTTCAGAAGACCTGGGTTCTAATCTAGGTCTTCCAATTGCTTGCTGTGACCTTGGGCAAGTCACTAATAATAATAATGATAATGTAATAATAATGTTGGTATTTGTTGAGCGCTTACAATGTGCAGAGCACTGTTCTAAGTGCTGGGGTAGATAAAGGGTAATCAGGTTGTCCCACGTGAGGCTCACAGTTAATCCTCATTTTACAGATGAGGTCACTGAGGCACAGAGAAGTTAAGTGACTTGCCCAAGGTTACACAGCTGACAAGTGGCAGAGCCGGGATTCGAACCCATGACCTCTGACTCCCAAGCCCAGGTTCTTTCCACTGAGCCATGCTGCTTCTCTAAACTTCTCTACCTCAGTTTTCCCTCCTATTTAGACTCTGAGCCCTATGTGGGACAGGGACTGTGTCCAACCTAATTAACTTGTATCTACTCCAGCATTTGGAACAGTGTTTGACATATAGTAAGTGCTTAACAAATACCATAAAAAAAAGGAATGAATTAGATGGGACTATATCGCCGAAACCTGATGGAATCCAACCAGGAATTCTGAAGGAACTCTCTCGCCACTCCCATATACAGAAAGAGTTATGGAGGTGATCCTGGGGATTGCAAACTGGTACAATGCCTGGAAAATTAGCAGAATTGATTATTACATTTATGATCAGTGGCTACTTAAAAGGGCATAACCTTCTGTGGGAAAGACTGCATAGTGTCTGTAAAGGGATTTAGTCATGCCGGACTAATCTGCTGGAATTCTTGGGTGATATCAATCATCATAAAGTGAGAGAGGAACCAGTGAACATAACATCAAAATTTTCAAAAGGCCATTGACAATATGGCTCACCCAAGGCTTTAAAAAATATGAGTAGTCATAAGATTGAGGGAATATCCTAGTGTGGATAGGAATCTGAGTAAAAGAAAGAGTAAACATGCATATATAGCAGTAGCAGTCCCTTGGTATTTGGCTGTTGGCTGTTTATGCCATGTTTATGCCCACAGCTCCTGCTCTTCAGGGATTGGCTGCCATGGTCCCATCTCTCCCCATTGGAAAGCACAGGGAGCCGTGAGTTATTGGAGAAGCTTCCTTGGGCTATGATGTGCTTCACCTCTTTCGTGGGGGGTGCCACTAACCAATCCTCTGCTAATACTTAGGGACTACTGTATCATATGTAAGATTTAATTGAATGTTTAATGATTACTCTATTTTGAAAATATTTTAGAGTCAGTTTCTCCATTAGAGTGTAACCGCCTTGTGGACAGGAAACATGCCCCAAATGTCTGTTGTACTGCTGTGTTTGGAACAATGCATTGCACCAATCCGGTGGAATATATCAACCACCAGATATGTGATGGTGGGGACTCACACTGCCCCACCCGGAACACAGCCCAGAACCTCATGAATATAGCCTTGTCTAGGATGCACACAGTGATACCTAGGCAGCCATGGCTTTGAGAAGCCACTCGGCAAGACCTAAAATCTGGTCACCTTGAAGTCAACTCTTTCTTGGGTTTAGCAGTCCGTGAAGCAGAGAGTTTCTTTTATAATTCCTTTAAATGTGTCCTATTGATGTCTCTTTACAAACATGCTCATGTCTCCCCATCCTAAAAAAACTCTCCCTTGACCCCACAGCTTCCTGCAGTTATCGCCCCATCTCCCTCCTATCATTCCTCCTCAAACTCCTCGAATGAGTTTGCTACCCCTGCTGTCTCAAATTTTTTTCCTCCTATTCCCTCTTGTCCCTCTCCAATCTGTCTTCAGCTCCCTTTACTCCACATAAACTACCCTCTCAAAAGTCACTAGTGACCTCCTTCTGACCAAAACAAATGGCCTGTACTCCATCCTAATCCTCCTGGACCTCTCAGATGCTTTTAAAACTGTCAAACACCCTCTTTTCCTGAAAATATTATCCAACCTTGGTTTCAGTGACACTGGTTCTCCTCCTATCTTTCTGGCCATTCATTCATTCTCTCTGGCCATGGAAGCAGCGTGGTTCTTGGAAAGAGCTTGGGCTTGGGAGTCGGAGGTCGTGAGTTCGAATCCTGGCTCTGCCACTTGTCAGCTGTGTGACTGTAGGCAAGTCACTTAACTTCTCTGGGCCTCATTTACCTCTTCTGTAAAATGGGGATGAAGACTGTGAGCCCCACGTGGTACAACCTGATCACCTTGTATCTCCCCCAGCGCTTAGAACAGTGCTCTGCACATAGTAAGCGCTTAACTAATACCAACATTATTATTCTCTGTTTCTTTCACAGGCTCCTCCGCTGCCTCCCACCTCCTTACCGTGGGAATACCTCAAAGCTCAGTTCTAAGTCCCCTTCTATTTTCCAGCAGCATTTTCCTCCTGCTTTCTTGGAGAACTCATTCACTCCCATGGCTTCTTTGAACTTCTCTATGCAGATGATTCCCAAATCTACATCACCAGCCCTGAATTCCCTGCTCCTCTGCAATCTTGCATTTCCTCCTGCTATCAAGACAGCTCTACTTGGATGTCCCCTC
This sequence comes from Ornithorhynchus anatinus, assembly GCF_004115215.2. Lineage (NCBI taxonomy): Eukaryota > Metazoa > Chordata > Mammalia > Monotremata > Ornithorhynchidae > Ornithorhynchus > Ornithorhynchus anatinus. Next base: position 70,765,345 of record NC_041731.1, on the reverse strand, counting down.
TACACCCCCATCCTCCCTATCTCACAAGTCCATGACCTTGTCATTATCCTCAACTCATCTCCCTCAGTCAACCCACATATTCAATCTGTCAGTTGAAATCCTGTCCAAATCCTGTCAGTTCTACCTTGACAACATTGCTAAAATCCATCCTTTCTTCTTCTTCTAAACTGTTACCACATTAATACAAGCATTCATCCTATCCTGCCTTGATTATTGTATCAGTCTTCTTGCTCACCTCCCTACCTCCTGTCTTTTCCCACTCCAGTCCATTCATCCCTCTTCTGCCTACATAATTTTTTTACAAAACTGTTCAGTCCATGTTTCCTCACTCCTCAACGACCTCGAGTGGTTACCCATCCACCTCTTCATCAAAGGGAAACTCCTTCCATTGGCTTTAAAACACTCAATCAACTTGCTCTCTCCTATTGTAGCTCCCTGATTTCCTTCTACAACCCAACCTGCACACTTGGCTCCTCTAATACCAACTTTCTTACTGTACCTCGATCTCATCTATCCCAACTCTCACCTACATCCTGCCTCCCTCTTCATAGCCAACATACAATCACTCTCCCCATCTTCAAAGTCTTATTGAAGGCACATGTCCTCCAAGAAACCTTCCTTGACCAGGCCCTCTATTCCGCTTCTCCCATTTCTTTCTGCATCACCTTTGCACTTAAATTTCCCTCCTTTATTCACCCCTCCCTCAACCCCACTGCACCTATGTACATACCCATAGTTTATACTAATGTCTGTATCCCTCTTTAGACTGTAAGCTCAGGGTGGGCAGAAAACATGTCTACCAACACTGTTATAGGGTACTCTCCCAAGTGCTTAGTACAGTGCTCTGCACACAGTAGTGATCGATAAAAGGGATTGATCTTTAGTCTAAAATCAGAGCTGAATGTATCAGATGAGTGCTGATTAAGAAATGGGCCTAGAAATGTAAATTAATTCATCTGTTTAAATAGAAGTTACCCACTCCCATCTGCCTTTTGGAAGGATCCAAGGTCAGAGATAATAAGACACAGGGATCCATGAAATATGAATTGTTGCTTATAATTAGTATCATTTACATGTTTTGAATAAGTGGGCAGATTATTTAACGGATCTGGATTTTAGGTCAGATTTTCAAGGTAGCCTCACTTTCACTCCAAAATTAGAATAAATAATAATGATACTAATAATAATAATAATTTAGAATTTATTATGTGCCGAGCTCTGTACTAAGTGCTGGGATAGATACAAGATAATCAAGTTGGACACATTCAGGAGCTAATGGTATAAGTAGGAGAGAATAGGATTCAATCCCCATTTTACAGATTAGAAAACTGAGGCACAGAGAATTTAAGTGACTTAAGAAGGCTTTCCCAATTAAGACGTGTTTTCCCCAGCTCCCTCTCCCTTCTGCATTGTCTATGCACTTGAATCTGTGACCTCAGAACATTTGGTATTCATTCCACCTTTAGCCCCACAATACTTATATACCTATCTATAAAATTATATATTATGAATTATTCATTTTTTTATATCTGTCTCCCCCTCTAGAAGGAAATCTTCTTGTGGGCAAGGCACATTTCTACCATTTCTTTTTTACTGCACTTTCCCAAGTGCTTAGTACAGTGCTCTGCACACCGTAAATTATCACAAAAAAAATCATTGATTGACTGATTTGCCCAGGGTCACACAGCAGACAAGTGGCAGAGCTGGGATTAGGACCCAGACCTTTTGACTCCCAAACATGGACTTTTTCCCCTAGGCCACATTGGTTTGTCATATCCAATACTGAGTGTACAAACTCTCCATGAAATTACATCATCTCAGCAATCTCTGAGCCAGCTTCTCACTGCAAAATTTTGTATACTAAATGTAACACATCCCCAGAATCTTGTTTGCAAGCATTGTTTACCTATGTGATTATCAATTGTACAGCATATTTCAGTTTATGAATCAAAATGAATTTTATTACTTAAAGTGTAGCCACCTAAAAGTTTGAACACGCTGCTTAGGGGACACAGTTTGGAAGCTGTCTTTGCAAGGCTGGATTGAATCTTTTCTTGGATAGCAATGGTCACTGTGGCTCAGTGGAAAGATGCCGGGCTTGGGAGTCAGAGGTCATGAGTTCGAATCCCATCTCTGCCACTTGTCAACTGTGTGACTGTGGGCAAGTCACTTAACTTCTCTGTGCCTCAGTTACCTCATCTGCAAAATGGGGATGAAGACTGTGAGCCTCATGTGGTGGAACCTGATGACCCTGTATCTACCCCAGCACTTAGAACAGTGCTCTGCACATAGTGAACAGTTAAATACCAACATTATTATTATTATTATCTTCTTCAGAATTCAGTATCCTCCAGGGTAATTCAACTTAAAATCCCTGCTCTCTCTCCATCTGAGCTTCAGAAAATGGAGGGAATAACTGGAGTTTTTATGGATGCTGTTAAATTGAGCTGGATTATTTTACTGTTCACTGGCTATACGTCTGGTGGTTATCTGGTGGTAACTTCTGAGACCAAAGACAATTAATAAACTAGAGCAAATAAAGGAATCTAACACTCTGACCTGATAAAGAGCTGAGATCCGCAGGTCTCCATTGTTGACATGCCTAATGATGTAGGGGAAGACATTTGACATTTGTAACTGTTTCACCACCTTTAAAGGGGTAAATACAAGAGTCACACAGCACTTCAAGCAGAGGCTGCAATAATTCTTCCAAGACCCCGAGTCAGTGCAATATGCTTTAGGGAATGAAATACTTGCCAAGATTTTATTCATTGTTTTTCCCAGAAAACCACTGGGATATGTAAGGAGTCAGTGAAGTGCAATGACTCCTACCCTAAACTAGTAATCTGGAGATCAGAGTTCTAACCCTGTTCCTGAGGGATGGGGCCTCTTCCCGATAATGGGAGATGGGGAAGGAGGATCACAGGGGTTAAGGATCTCCCAGAGGATTCCTGAATCCCACTGAATAGGGAAATCCCACACTTAAGGCTGCTGATGTCTACCCATAATAGCATAAATGAAAACTGGGTACAAGGATCTGGAAGAAGTAAAAGCCGAAGGGACCAGGGATGAATTAAAGGGTATGTGGTAATATCACCTGAATGAAAGTGAGGGGGAAGTTTATATTTTGGGGGCTTGGCATAAAGCTTATAAAGATTCAAGCAGGGGAGCCAGTGCTTGAATCACTGTTTGATTCAAAACTCTTCCTACCCATTGCCTAAACTTAGATCCTTTGAGGGGAAAAAGTATTTATTTCAGACTACAAGGAGAGTGTTTAGTTCACTGATGCAGTGCATACAAGGAATAAATTTAGGCAATGGAAAAATTGAACTCAGAGTGCACATTGTGTATACAGAAAACTTTTTAGGCAAGATTTTTAAGCTAACCAAAAGTTATATGGCCTGTGTATAGAGAAGCTCTGGTAAACTACTAGTAGACAGCAGCAAAACTGAATTAATCTCCTCTTATTTCCACTACTCCAAGGACTGGAACACATGAAAATACTAAAACTCACCTCCACTTTCACCTCATATCCTTCTGAATAGTCTTTTCTCATGTAGGTGTCTTTCTGGAGGAGACATAATGTGATACTGAAAAGTGTTATAATGTATAAGGACATAAATAGCAGATTGGTCATTACAGGCGTATCAAGATTCATTGTTAAACGATGTTTGATTAAGAATCGTATTCTTTCTTTGTTCAGCCAATGATGTTTTCATTACTATTAAAAACAGTGCGAATATTTATGACTCGGGCAGTTCCAAACATAAGAAGACACACTGCTTTTCTAGATGATTTTAGTGAAACTTCTGGTGCATCTCAATCTGAATGACTTTGAATCTCTCTGAAGAATTTAGAGAAGGGAAGCAGTGTGGCCTAGTGGAAAGAACATGGGCCTGGGAGTCGGAGGACCTGGGTTCTAATCCCAGCTATGGCATGTAATTACTTTGTGACCTTGGGCAAATCACTTCTCCGTGCTTCAGTACCCTCATCTTCAAAACAGGGACCAATTAGCTGTTCTTCCTCCCATTTAGACTGGAACCCCCATGTGGGACCTGATTATCTTGTATCTAACCCAGCACTTAGTACAGTGTTTGCCAAATAACAATAATAATAATAATGGTATTTTTAAGCGCATACTATGTGCCAGGGACTGTACTAAGTACTTGCGTGGATACAAGCAAATTGGGTTGGACAGTCCTGTCCCACATGGGGTTCACAGTCTCAATCCCTATTTTACAGATGAAGTAACTGAGGCACAGAGGAATTAAGTGACTTACCCAAGGTCACACAGTAGACAAGTGGCAGAGCTGGAATTAGAACCCATGACCTTTTGAATCCCAGGCCCATGCTTTATCCACTACTCCATACTGCTTCTCAACAGCATGCTTAACAAATACTACTGCTATTTAACATAATTTGGGTACTTGGGGATTTCACTGAATGGGTCTTTCAGGGGTTTATGAAAATATTAAACAGTGGTTTCACAATATTTTCTGTAGTAAGTTTTCTTACCTTTGTACCTGACATTGGGGATGATTATGACATGCTTGAACACCCCTGGCATAATTCTGGCACTACATGTATTGAAGAAAAACGTGTGGAGATGTCTGAGGAGTACATCCTTAATGCCTTCCAATCTCCACAAGTATGCCATAATATTGAGCTGCCAATTCTTCATACAAGTCTTCCTGGCAACTGAGAGCAGCTTCAAAAACTGAGATACTGGCCATACTGACAAACATTTTCTTCTTCATAGGACTTTATTCTCTGTGGAAGAAATTGTGTTAAGAAGAGTGTAAAGTCTCTGAGGGCAGGCATTAAGCCTAATACAGTGCTTTAAATAATAATATGTGGTTTTTAAGTGTTAGCTATGCCACAAATCACTAAACACTAGGGTAAATATGGGATAATCCCAGGAGTCCCACCTGGGGTTTACAGCCTATATGGGGGGAGACCAGTATTGATTCTCCATTTTACAGATGAAGAAACTGAGGCAGAGAAGTTAAGTGACTTGCCCAAGGTCACACAACAGGGGAATGGCAGAGCTGGGATTAAAACCTAGCTCCTCTGACTCCCAGGCCTGTGTTCTTTCGAATAGGCATGCTGATTCCCCAGATGATAATGATGATCCATGAATTTCTTTCTTCCCTGAGGAGGGTGGAGCTATCTACACTACAGCTAAAGCAGTGTGTTAGCCCATGAAGGATCTCTGAGGGATGGTAGTAAGCCTGTGGTTTGATGGCAGTCTGCCTCTTCAGCCTGCTCTTCATCTCACTTACTGTACATTTGAGAAGCAGCGTGGCGCAGTGGAAAGAGCACGGGCTTTGGAGTCAGGGCTCATGAGTTCGAATCCCAGCTCTGCCACTTGTCAGCTGTGTGACTGTGGGCAAGTCACTTAACTTCTCTGTGCCTCAGTTCCCTCATCTGTAAAATGGGGATGAAGACTGTGAGCCCCACGTGGGACGACCTGATTCCCCTGTGTCTACCCCAGCGCTTAGAACAGTGCTCTGCACATAGTAAGCGCTTAACAAATACCAACATTATTATTATTATTATTACATTTCCCTTAGCTTTGTCTACATGTCACAGCTGAGTCTTCTACAGATATCTCATTTATCAGGATGATGTATTGGAATATGTTGCCAATACATTGCTTGGCATCCCTCTAGACTGAAAACTCCTTGTGGGCAGGGAAACGTGACTGCCACTTTGTTGTATTGGACACTCCCAATTGCTTAGTTCAGTTCTTTACAAGTGTTCAATAAATACCACTGGTTGACTGATTGGGTTTTAGCTCCTGTTCCTGTGATATTTTTAGTTGTTTTCATCTTGAGAGTGGCAATGGTTTTAATAGCTGCATGGTATCTCTATTCACATTGGTGAAGCAAGATGGGATTTCCGCTCCAGTAGGAATGCTGCAAATGTGTCAATAACGGTGAATACTTACACAAATTTCCAATGAGGTGAGATTGCACTCTTACTCTAATTGCCCCTTTATGAAGAAAATGTGCACTCTAGTACTCCCCTGTGCTGATGCTGTGCACGTGAACATAGGCACACAAGCTGTTTCTTCTAATACTGTGGCACATTGTAATTAAACAGGGTCATGTTCCTTAATTCCTGAATGATATTCTAGCCAAATGCATGGTGGAAACATATATTGTGGCAGAACTGAATGTATCTTCATTTTCCAGAAGTTGCTATCTAGATGGTTTGGATCCGTTTTTCAATGCACTGGTTGAATTGTCCAGCATTTATCTCTAGCAGTAATATGAATATCCTTCAGGTCTCACTAACAAACAATGATGGAGCATCTACTGTACACTGAGCACTGTATTAAGCACTTGGGAGAGTACATCGCCTGCCCTGAAGGAGGTTACAATATAAGAAAGGGAGACAGTCACATGCAAAGAGAAGCAGCGTTGCCTAGTGGAGAGAGCATGGGCCTGGGAGTCAGTAGGACTGGGCTTCTAATCCCAGATCTGCCACTTATCTGCTGTGTGACCCTGGGGAAGTCACTTAACTTCTCTGTGCCTCAATTACCACATCTGTAAAATGAGGATTAAGACTGTGAAACCTTTCTGGGCCTTGGACTCTGTCCAACCTGATTAGCGTGTATCTACCCCAACTATTAATACAGTGAGTGGCACATAGTAAGCTCAACAAGTGCCATAAAAAAAGAATTGTGCCATTTGGAGAAAATACAGATACAACAGAACATAAGAAGAGTAGTAAAAGGTGACTGTGAACAAGAGTATGTAAATGGATTTTTTCATAAGTGCCACTAGGACTATGTCTATTAGTGTGCATGAGAAATGGAATAATATAACTTAGATAGGAGGAACTTTATTGGGGAATGCCTCCCGAAAGATGTGAGATGGCTTGAAAGCTGGGGAAAGCTATGGTCTGACTGGTTTGAAGGGCAAAAAGCCAAGAGCAAGCTATCAGGTGATTAACAGTACAGTCTGATCATTCACCCTCTCACTAAGAAGGAGTGTACAAACACACCCACTTCCCCCCCCGCACCTCCACCCTCAAAAATCCTTGGTTTAGAATCTTTCTTGTTTTTTGTTCAGGATCATGAAGGCTCTGTGTGTCAGAATAATTCCAAGGTTCTCTTCAATTGCTAACAATCACTGTTGCTAGTGAGACAGCACTACATTGTAGTCTAGCAAATCCCCTAGCTCCAAAAATGTACCAAGGATGATCTCACTGGAAAGGGAGAAAACACTCCAGTTTTCAATCCTATCACAAGAGGGCAGGGTCGAATCAATCCTGGAACTCCTCCATTCAGTTCAAAACATGACTGAATTGGAAGATGGAATTTTCCACCTTTCTTAGAGCCATACAGAATCTCCGAATGATTCATAGAGGAAGAAAACACATTTAGATTTGATATTACCTCAGTAGTCTAATGTATAAAGAATAAATCCTTTTGAGGAAGGGGTTAAAGAATAGGGTGTAGTGAAAGAGACTGGAATTAGGCAGATCAGAGGCCACTAGGAAATAGAATTTCGAAGATGGCTTCCCTTTCACATGGAGAGATGTTTCAGTGTCTGCAAGCATCGGTTCCCTTCTGACACTGCAGAAGGTAACCTAAATCCTAGGGTTTAGGTCAAGGTTTATGATAACAGCAGGCCTGGTTTGGCTGTTGCTGTTTTGCTTGTTTGTTTTTTTTACCAAGCTAGGACCACTGTGTACACAGGGCCCCTCTGGGCTTTTAAAGTGACCACATCCCCTTAAAGTAGTCCAGGAGGCAGGCAGGCAGGCAGGCCAGGCTTTAAAATGATTGTAGTTTGGGAAGGCAGGTTTTTTAAAAATTATGTATATACTCAAGGCAGCCTAGACTATGGAGGGCTGGAAACAGGTGAGTGATATTCCTTAGCAATCTGCTATTGAAAGATGGAGAAGCTTCAAACCAGAGGGGCCAGCTTTTTATTTTGATGCTCAGGCAAAAGGAGACTAACTTTACAATAATAATGTGTGATATTTATTAAGCACCTACTATATGCCAAACACTTTCTAGACTGTAAGCCCGTTAGTGGATAGGGATTGTCTCTATCTGTTGCCAAATTGTACTTTCCAATTGTACCGTGTGCTCTGCTCACAGTAAGCGCTCAATAAATATGAATAGAATGAGCTCAGACACCGTTCCTCTCCCGCAGCCCAAGGGGGAGGGAAAACATATTTAATGCCCATTTTACAGATAAGGAAACTAAGGCAAAGTTAAGTGACTTATCCAAGGTCACACAAAAGGCAAGTGGCAGAGTCAAGATCCAAACCCAAGAGCCCTGAACCCCAAGCTGATGGTCTCTCCTCAGTTATTTTTAGAGCTAATTATTAGCTCGAGCTAATAGGACACTAATTGGAATTTTTTCAGTCTGTTAGAAACTTTCTGGTGTCATCAGAACCCTGGATGAGACAGTATGGTAGTTCCATTCAAACAGCTTTGCGCAAGACACCTATGCTACAGACTTCTTCAATTTGGGGAGAGTTCTCACCCAACACCCTGGTATGGTCTAGGAGAATTCTCACTGACCACTTCAGCAATAGTAATTCTGATCTCAACTGTTGCTCTGTGCCCTTCTCTTCTCTCCCCATTTTCTTCCAGCTCTGGCAGTTGTCTTCCATCTAGATTTCTATATGACTGCCACCAGGTTTAGCTGTCATCCCATTTTTAATGGCTTTGATTGTGAATATTATTTTCGCATAATCCAATCTTCCCATTTTGGCCAAATTTCTAGGTTCTAAAGTCCTCTTCCTCCTCCGTGGCAGAAGGCCTGGTAACAAAATCATTTTAGAATTCTTGCCATCTGTTTATGATGCTCTCTTTGTTGGGGTAGAGGGCAGTTCCTTATGAACCTTTCAGTAGTCCCAGGGTTGGTTCTGTGAACCTGTAGTGATGTGTAAAAGTTCTTAGTCCAGTGGCAGAAAGCATATTTCTGGCTCTCTTCAGCTTTGGCTTTCTACACAGGGTCATGAAGGTGGTCACTTTGCATAAGAGGTGTTTGTTTAGATTGCAAATGTACCACAGCATCTTAAAAAATCTACCAATCCCCAAAAGAGTTGAACTACAACCCACCATGGTTCCATGTCCTCAGTGCTTGACATCTACTAGACATATGATTCAATCTGATGCCAGCCAGCCTGGCACTCACTCTCCCATCCCATTCCCCCATCCCTGTCAGAGCAGCTTTATCTATCCCAGCGTGGCGCAGTGGAAAGAGCATGGGCTTTGGAGTCAGAGCTCATGAGTTCGAATCCCAGCTCTGCCACTTGTCAGCTGTGTGACTGTGGGCAAGTCACTTAACTTCTCTGTGCCTCAGTTCCCTCATCTGTAAAATGGGGATTAAGACTGTGAGCCCCACGTGGGACAACCTGATTCCCCTGTGTTTACCCCAGCGCTTAGAACAGTGCTCTGCACATAGTAAGCGCTTAACAAATACCAACATTATTATCCCCTGGAGGGGCAGCAGCCCCTGGGTTTGGTGATATAGAGGGAATGTCCTGGTTGAATAATAATAATAACTGTGGTATAATTGTTAAGCACTTACTATGTGCTAAAAATTATAATGAGCACTGGAGTGGTTACAAACGAATCGAGTTGGGGACTGTCCCTGATCCACATGGGGCTCACAGTCTCAATTCCTATTTTACAGATGCAGTAACTGAGGTACAAAGAAGTGAAGTGCCTTGCCCAGGGTCACACAGCAGACAAGTAGGGGAGCCAGGAATAGCACTCATGGCCTTCTGACTCCCTGACCAATGTTCTATCCACTACATCATGCTGCTTCTCACAATAGCATGAGTCGGTAAGCATGATCCCTCCTGGAGCAACCAGGATAGAATGGCAGTTTGCATGCACATCCCGATTCAGAGGAGGAAATTGGCATGGACATCCCCAGTGGCCTCTCCCCAGGCACAGCCCCCTCCCCAGACACAGCCCCTCCCAGACACACAGCACCTCCCTATTGGCTCTGGAGGAATTGCACATGTGTGTCCCCTGAGGACAGAGAAGCAACATGGCCTAGTGGATAGAGCACGGGCGTGAGAGTCAGAAGGACCTGGGTTCTAATCCCAGTTCCACCACTTACATGCTGTGTGACTTTAGAGAAGTCACTTCATTTCTTTGGGCCTCAGTTCCCTCATCTGTGAAATGGGGATGAAGAATTGTGAGCCCCATGTGGAACGTGGACTGCTTTAGACTGCTTTACCCCAGTACTTAGAACAGCGCAAAGAAAAAAAAAAAGATAGCCCACTTCCCAGCCACAGAGCTCCTCTCCCCCCACCCCTTAGATACAAAGTGCCTCCCTATTGGCTCTGAAGGACCTGAACACATGTATCCCCTGTGGACAGCCCATTCCTCAATGCACAGTCTCTCCCAATTATGGAGCATCTCCCCCATCCAACCAAAGAAACCATGGGCATGTGTCCCTGGTAGACCATCCACTCTCTGGCACCCAACCCCTTCCCAAAATGGAAAAATTCATTTATCAGACCACAACCTCCTCGCCGACTCTCTCTTCCACACACTCACTCCCTGCCCATCTGTCTCACTGTTCCAAAGAGGTTGCCAATCTTTTCAGCCTCTCTAATATCCTAATCTATCATGCCCCATTCAGTCTCCATATTCAAACTACCATCTCTTGATGCCCTCAACACCACCCTCTCCCCTGAACTCAACTCCCTTGCTCCTCTGCCTCTCTACCTATCTTGTACCACTAACAATACTAACAATAATTATAACTGTGGTATTTAAGTGCTTACTACATGCCCAGCACTGACTAAATGCTAGGGTGGATACAAGCAAATTGGGTTGGTTACAGTCCCTGTACCACGTGGGGCTCACAGTTTTACAGATGAGGCTCACAGTCTCAATTCCTATTTTACAGGTGCAGTAACTGAGGTACACAGAAGTGAAGTGACTTGTCCAAGGTCACACACCAAGTGGCAGAGCCAGGATTAGAACCTATGACTTTCTGACTCCCAGACCCGAACTCTATGCCATACGTCATGCTGCTTCTCACTAATCCACAACCCTGGATCATCTCCACAGTATGCTTCCTCTGCTTCTGTGTTCAAACTGAGGAGGACTGCTTGTGGAAATCCAGAAACCAGGAGGACCTAATCCATTTGAACTTCATCCTCACCTGCTTTAATTCTGCTCTATTCTCAACCCTACAGTGATACTTCTCCATCTTAATTGACTACCATATACATTCCTTCCATCAGCTGTTCCAGGCATTAAACTCCCTACTCAAAACTTCTGTCAGCACCCCCACCCCAAATCTCTTTTCCCTAATAACCTGGCCACATATTTCATTGATAAAATTGAAACCATAAGGCATAATCTCCTCAAAAATCTCTCCTGCCTCCCTCCAGCTCCTCCCTCATGGGCCCTCTTCAGCTTTCCCAATATTCTAAGCAGTATCTTTAGAGGAGATCTCTTGCCTCTTATTAAATCTACCCCCTACACCTGGACCTCTGAACCAATATTTCCAAACCTTATAAAATCACTTGCTCCCTCACTGAATTCTTCAACCATTCACTTTCTAATGGCCTCTTCCCCATTGCTTTCAAACATACTCATGTATCCTCTATCCTAAAAAGACTTCCCCTTGACCCCACGGTTCCAAACTCCTTGAAAGAGTTGCTCACACTCACTGTTTCCACTTCCTTGCTTCCAGTTCTCTCCTAGATCCCCTCCAAGCTGGTCATCACCCTTCACACAATGGAAACTGCCCTTTCTAAAGTCAACAATGACCTTCTATTCATTCATTCAGTCAGTCATATTTATTGAGTGCTTACTATGTGCAGAGTAGTGTACTAAGCGCATGGAATGTACAATTTGACAGCAGATAGAGGCAATCTCTGCCCAACAATGGGGTCACAGTCTAAAAGGGGGAGACAGACAGCAAAACAAAACAAGTAGACAGGCATCAATGCCATAAAAATAGATAAATAGAATCATAGATATATACACATCATTAATAAAACAGAGTAATAAATAATCTATACAAATATACACAAGTGCTGCCAAATCCAATGGCCTCTTCTCCATCCTAATCTTCCTAGATCTCTCAATTGCCTTTGACACTTTGGACCACACCCTTCTGAAAACATTATCCAACCTTGGCTTCACTGACACTGTCTTCTCCTGGTTTTCCTCTTTCTATCACTCTCCCTGCCCATTTTCATCTCTACTGCAGGCTCCTTCTCTGCCTCCTGCCCTCTGACAGTGGGGCTACCTCAAAGATCAGTTATAGGTCCCCTTCTATTTTCTATTTCTATCCACTCCCTTGATGAACTCATTCAGTCCAATGACTTCAACTACCATATTTATACAGACGATTCCCAAATTTACTTCTCCAGCCCTGACATCTTTCTTTTTTTAAAGAAAGTATTTATTTAAGGCACATAAGTGGTGGGGTAGGTATAAAATAATCAGACTAGATGCTGTCCCTGTTCCACATAGGGCTCACAGCCTTAATCCCCATTTTACAAATGATGTAACTGATGGACCAAGTTAAGTGACTTGGCCAAGATCACACAGCAGGTATGAGGTGGAGTTAGAATTAGAACACAGATCCTCTTACTCTCAGGCCCATCATCTTTCCAGTAGGCCATGATGCTTCAACTACTGTTTTTATGTGGATGATTCCCAAATCTACACCTCCAGCCCTGATCTCTCTCTTCCTCTGCAGTCTCACATTTCTTCCGGCCTTCAGGACATCTCTACCTGGACTTTCCACAGGCACCTCTTACTACGTATTTCAAAACATAACTCCTCACCCTTCCACCCAAACCCTATCCTTCCACTGTCTTTCCCATCACTGTAGACAATTCCAGTCAAGCAGTCAGTCAGTTGTATTTATTGAGCACTGACTATGTGCAGAGCACTGTACTAAGCACTTGGGAGAGCATAATATAATTCCTTCCTAACTCCTCCCTATCTCACAAACCCATAATTTTTTAATTATCCTCCACTCACCTCTCTTATTCATCCCACATATTCTATCTGTTACTAAATCCTGTCAGTTTTATCTTCACAACATCATTAAATTCTGCCCTTTCCCCTCCATCCAAACTGCTACTACATTGATCCAAGCACTTATCAAATGCCTCCTTGACTACTGCATCTGCCTCTTTGCTGACCTCTCCCTGCCTTCTATCTCTCCCATTCAATCAACCATATTTATTAAGAGAGCTTACTGTGTGCAGAGAACTGTACTAAGCACTTGGGAGAGTACAATACAGCAATATAACATACACATTTCCTGCCCACAGTGGAATTATGTCTAGAGAAAGAGTTTCCAGTTTCCAGTCCACAGTTCACTTTGCTGCCTGAATCATTTTTCTCAAAAGCCATTCAGTCCACATCTTGCCACTTCTCAAGAACCTCCAGGAGTTGCCCATCCATTTATATATCAAAGAAACTGATCATCAACTTTAAAAGACTCAGTTAGCTCTCCCTCTCTTATTTTATTTGACTGATTTCTTATTATAGCTGGGCCCTCAAACTTAGCTTCTCCAATGCCAACCTACCCACTGTATCTGAATGTTTATCTCACCTCTGAACCCTTCCCTGCATCCTCCTTCCATCTTCATATCTGACAGACCACCACTCTCCCCATTTTCAAAGGCTTACTGAAATCACATCTCCATGATGCCTTCCCCAGTTTGTCTTGTCTTATGCTGTTGAGTTTTCTCCAACTCATAGTGACGCCATGGACATATCTCTCTCACAACACCCCACCTCCATCTGCAATCATTCTAGTAGTGTATCCATAGAGGGTTTTTTGTGAAAATCTGGAAGTGGTTTACCATTGCATCCTTCCACGCAGTAAACTTGAGTCTCCGCTCTAGAGTCTCTCCCATGCCACTGCTGCCCAGCATAAGGCAGATTGCTTTCCACTCGCTAGCCACTGCCCAAGCTAGGAATGGAATGGGTATGCCTCTGCTTGTCCCTCCCTCCCGTAGTCAAAACTGGTAGAGTACAGGAAACTCTCCAGGAGCGACCCTGAGAGGGGCTTCCCCAATTAAGCTTTCATTTTCCCAACTCCCTCTCCCTTCTGCATCACCCGTGCATTTGAATATGTAAACTTTGAACACTTGATATTCATCCCACCTTCAACCCCAAGCACTTATATGTTCGTAGTGTATTTACTTAATATTAACATCTGTCTCTCCCTCTATGCTTTAAGCTTCTTGTGGGCAGGGAACTTTCCACCAACTCTGTTGTACTGTGCTCTCCCAAGTGCTAAGTACAGAGCTCTGCATACAGTAAGCACTTAATAAATACCATTGATTAATTGATTGATTTACCAAAGAACAAAGAAGTGTGATCTTCAGGGAAGGAGAAAAGATGGCTTAGTCTCATCTCTCTTGGGGTCCAGGATTTAACCCTGAATTAAACCAAAGAATGCAGGCCATGATCATCTGCAGGATAAAGTTGAAGAACTATGAGCCTGCCCTTCTGTAAATTGCCCTAGTAGATGAGTACTTGAGACAGAATTCAGGGACGTTTTTCCAACAGATGAGCTCTACTAGGAACCCCCTGTTCCTGTGCCCCTGATATCCAACTCCATGACCCTCATAGTCTTGGTTGCAATGACCAAGTCTTGGCAGAGAGGCACTCTTTGAGGATGCAAAGACTTCATCCCAAAAAATCATTACGATTTCATCAAAGTTCAAAGCTTTAATTGTCAGAGTGAATTGAAAAGTACAAGTATCAAATGATCTCTAGGAGAGATTGGCAGAAATTAAGAGGTCAGGGGTGGTGGTGGTCTGACTACGGGGGTGGGGCCTGAATGAGATGAGGCTGAGACTTGGGGTCCAGAACATCTTGGCCCATGGTTGCTCCATAGACTTGAAATTTAAAGCTTGGCTTTTGTTTGTCCTAATTTCAATGATCCAGTTTGAAAGTAATAGTATTTATTGAGCACCAACTGTATACAGAGCACTGCATTAAGCATTGGAGAGGATGCTATAGAAGGAAAAGATACTGTTTCTGCTCTTAAAGGGCTTTCAGTACACCAGGGGATGACAGGCAGATCAAAATGGTTCACAAACAATGGAGTCCAGAAGGAAAATAATAGATACAACTGGTAGCAGCAATTGTACAGAGAAACGAAAGAATGACTAAATTGAGTATACCAACTGATATAAAAATTGAGGCTAAGGAAGACTATACATTCAGGAGTGCCAAGCACACTTCCTGCTCAAGGTTATGGGCAGGAAGTGTTCATCAATCTGCAGATTCCAAATTGGTCCGTGAGAAGATCACAACAGGGAGGGGACAAAAGTGCACTTTTGTAACTATGGCTCCAGCCAAGAAAGGGGTGGAATATTTCTGTTTTTTCTAGATTAATCATCAGTCAATTAATGTTCTTCAAAAACCCAAGTTGTCCAACTCCTGGGTGAAGAGGAAAATGAATGAGAAAGGAGGAGTCATTGCCAGAATTTCACTTGAGTTCATTGAAATTTATTGCAATGTTAGAAAACCATAGCATTAGCTACTTTGTGACATTTTTGGGACCTTTACACAGCTGGTGTTTTTTCAATACAAACCTAAATAACATCCTTTCAAAGTCAGAAACAGATTTTGCATTTGCTTGTAATTTGAAAACGAATGACTGAAATTATAGATTTCAGATAATGCAGGAAACAAGCACCCATTCATTATTGGTGATGCAACTCTATTTTTACCGTATATAATAGCACTTGATATTATCTATAGTGTATTGTATTGTATAGAGTACTGGTCATTCTTTTATACCTGTGGTGAAATGAAAGCTTTGTGATTCTTGAAGGGTAAGTGAGTTAAAACCCTAAAGATGTCTTTGCAGCTGGCTATGGATTCATTAACCATAACAATTTTCTTTTCAGCTTTGCTCTTCAAGAAGATAAAACAACAACTAGTTAAGTATTTTAAATTTAGATACTCTTAGTAGAATATTACCAGGTCATACTCTAGAATCAGAAAAAAATAGATTTCATCATCTACAAATGAGAAAAAATAAAGAACATCAAATTCTTATTATATATTCACTATTTATCAAAGACAAATCATACATACTACTAATTTTTCTTTTTTTACCACTGCGTTGA
This sequence comes from Ornithorhynchus anatinus, assembly GCF_004115215.2. Taxonomy (NCBI): domain Eukaryota; kingdom Metazoa; phylum Chordata; class Mammalia; order Monotremata; family Ornithorhynchidae; genus Ornithorhynchus; species Ornithorhynchus anatinus. The sequence continues at coordinate 70,749,232 of NC_041731.1, read as the reverse complement.
AAGAACTTCAACCATTCTTGCATTTAAATATAGCATGGTGGCCCACATTATATATCTATTCATTGCATATATAATTTAACCAATTCAATCTGACAAACAAAATGTTTTTTCTAAGGCTACTCTGCTCTGTGTGGCATGATGTGTATTTCCAACAGCATGGTCCATCTAATTTTCCTTTATTTGTATTAAATATATTCCATCCTGGGTTGACACAAGCCCTACCCCTTGAAAATGGTCATATTAAGAAGACACTTGAGGTTGAACATTACAGTCTATTCAGAAATCTATCCTCACTTCATAGAGTCAGCAGGGACTTGCTCCATTATTACAAGGTCAAGGTGTAACACCTTTTCCTTACAGCAATAAATAGAAATGAATATAGTCCTAACACTATTCACTTCAATTTCCCCCTCTAACCATGGGAATGAATGATCCCCAAGAGTAGGGCTTGGGAGAGTGGAGTGCTTGGGGAGGGGTCGGGGAGAACCTCTCTTCTCAAACCCCTAGAATGTAACCTCCCTGTGGATAGGAAATATGTCTACTTACTCTGTTGTATTTTCCCAAGTGCTCAGTACAGTGCTCGGCACACAGTAAGCACTCCATAAATACTATTGTTCTTTTGAGTTTACTTAGAATCACCCCAAAAGCCATGCTGCCAATTCTGGGGTGCGGGTGTGGGGGGAGGGGTTGGCAGAAACAAGTCGTTGTCTGGTCCAATCCAGCCGGGCTGCCTCACACTAACTTCGGGTTCATTTCAGGCTGAGAAGCACTATAAAGAAACTCATTCACTTAACTGACACAAAAGTCCAATACACTACCCAGAGAGATTCTGGGAGGTGACAATGGGATGTTTTTGTTCCCTTTGTCCCTATTACAGTGCTTGCTAAATAGTAAGACAGTAAGCATTTAACAGGGAAGAATCTAGATCAATATTCCCCACCTCACTTGTGCAGGAAACTCAATGCATATGATGATGAACAATTTACTGTGCTTCCCGGATTCTGAAAAGAGGAAGATTGATCTATTTTGTCAATCATCATCTAGTCTTTTTCGGGCCTGACCCTTAATTAAGTTTCATTATTCTAGGCTCCTATATTCAAACACACAAAATTCTGAAACTTGATAGTTAAAGTAGCATATGCTGATTAATTATATCCATCGACTGGGGAGATACACCTCTTGAAAAATCCTACATTTATCACATGGACATTCCAATCCGTCAATTAATGGTCTTTATTGAGTGCTCACTGTGTCAGAGCTTAGCAGAGTATAATATAACAGAGTTGGTAGACACGATCCCTGCCCATGGGGAGCTCACAGTCCAGGGGGCACACAGACATTAAAATAAATTTTGGATATGTATGTGAGTGCTGAGGGGCTGATGTGGGGTGAATCAAGGGTACAAGTACAGGTGAAAGCATGGAGCAGAAGGGAGGAATAAGGGAAATAAGGGCTTAGTTGGGGAGGGCCTCTTGAAAGATATGTGATTTTAATAAAGCTCTGAAGGAAGGGAGTGTGATGGTTAGTTATGAAGCAGCATGGACTAGTGGCTAGAGTAAGGGCCAGGGAGTCAGAAGGTAGTGGGTTCTAATCCCAGCTCTGCCACTTGGCTGCTGTGTGACCTTGGGCAAATCACTTAACTTCACTGGGCCTCAGATCCCTCATCTGTAAAATGGGGATTAAGACTGTGAGCTCTCTGTGGGACAGAGACTGTGTCCAACCCGATTATCTTATAATTACCATATCTCTTAGAACAGTGCCTGGCATATAGTAAGAACTTAACAAATACCATTATTATTATTATTATGAAGGAGGAGGGAGTTCCAGGTCAGAGGCAAAGTATGAGTGGATAGAGCATGGGCCCGGGAGTCTGAAGGACCTGGGTTCTAATTCTAGCTCCACCACTTCTCTGCTGTGTGACCTTGGGCAAATCACTTCTCTGTGCCCCAATTACCTCATCTGTAAAATGGGGATTAAGACTGTGAGCCCCATATGGGACAGGGAATTTGTTCAACCCTATTTGTATCCACTCCAATGTTTAGAACAGTGCCCATTACACAGTAAATCCTTAATAATAATGTTGGTATTTGTGAAGCACTTACTATGTGCAGAGCACTGTTCTAAGCGTTGGGGTAGATACAGGGTAATCAGGTTGTCCCACGTGAGGCTCACAGTTTATCCCCATTTTACAAATGAGGTAACTGAGGCACAGAGAAGTTAAGTGACTTGCCCACGGTCACACTGCTGACAAGTGGCAGATCTGGGATTTGAACCCATGACCTCTGACTCCCAAGCCCGGGCTCTTTCCACTGAGCCATGCTGCTTCTCTAAGCTTAACAGATATCACAGTTGTCATTATTATTATTATGTTTTCTGTGGAAGGGTAGCCATAAGGGCTGTCATTACACCACCTAGCAGCAGGGTTCTTTGTCAGAGGTTGGGGGAGTGTTGATGTGAGGGGTTTCTTGCTCTCCCACTCTCGAAGGTAAGACTTCCCTATATGATGTTTATTTTGGCAGCCATATCCAGTTGTAGCCATCAATGTGGGTGACAAAGGAGATTAAAAGAGGAAGGATGCTCGTGATTCCTTTGCTCCCCTCATTTCCAGCGCCTCAGGTTTGGTTTCATGATACATTGGCACATGTTATACTGTGAATCATAAATCAGGCAATATCCTTCATGATTGCTCATTTTGGGAAGGGAATGTGTCTACCAACTCTGTTATAGTGTACTCTCCCAAGAGCTAATACAGTGCTCTGCACACCGTGAGCACTCAAGCAATATGATTGATTGATTGATGATACCATAAAGGAGTGGTTTACAGCATCTCCTGCTCTACTGCAAATTTTAAATTATGAAAGAACCAACCTTCTGACCAAGAGTTGGTGCCAGGGAAAAGGGAGGTGAGACTTTCTTCCGGAGCTGACTCCCACAGCAGAGGCAGGGGGCAACCCCGAGTCTGGGACACCTCAGTTGGTACTGTCCTGGTGGGGCACAGAGAACTGCCACTGCGGCTACCACCAGGACCAGTCTCAGGACTGAGGGAGGAGTAGGAGGCAGACTTTCCAAGTGGGGCATGGAGAACCGCCAGAACTACTGTGACTGTGAGGCATGGGGGCGAAGCTGGGCGCTCTCCGTGGGGCATAGAATGCTTCCACCAAGGCCACCACGGCCCCCATTGCCATGCTTGGACCTGTGGGAGAGGTGGGAGCTGGGCTTTCCCAGTGGAGCACAGAATACTGCACTTCCTCTGCCATTGCTTCAGTTGGGATTTCGCCTGTCTTGCCGCCAACCCCTGGCCCTCGATCTACCTCTAGCCTGAAACGCCCTCTCTCCTCAAATCCACCAGACTATTACCCTCCCACCCTTCAGAGCCTTACTGAAGCCACATCTCCTCCAAGAGGCCTTCCCAGACTAAGCCCCGCTTTTCCTCATCTCCCACTCCCTTCTGTGCTGCCCTGACTTGCTTCCTTTGCTCTTCCCCCATCTTTCCACCCCACAGCACTTATGATATTTGTAATTTTATTTACATTGATGTCCGTTTATTTTTATTGATGTCTAGTGTCATCCCCCAGCCCGCCCCAGACTATGAGCTTGTTGAAGGCAGGGATCGTCAGTCTTCTTCCCAAGCACTTATTACAGTGCTCTGCACACAGTGAGTGCTTAATAAATATGATTGAATGAATAACTGTAGAGCAGGGGACGGACGGAGCTGGGCTCTCCCGGTGGGGCACAGAATGAAGTCACTGTTGCCTCCACCACTGATGGGCTCAGGACTCTGGTGGGGCACCAAGAGATGCCACTGTCATGCCCAGGACTGAGGGAGGGGTGGGAGCTGGATCATGCAGAGCTGGATCATGCACTGAGGGGCAGGCACCAGGCCAGCATCAGATTGTGTCAAATAACTGGCAGAGGGAGGTGAAGCCATGTTGGATGGTAGTCCAACCCCTTTGTCTCAGGATTGGTAGAATCGATAGGCTGTCCAGATGCATTTGCAAGCCAACCAAATGGCTCTTATTCCAATCACACCCCTGTTGTGGACCCAGGAGGAGGAGTAAAGCTAAGCATTTTCAACACTACTGTAGCTTCCTGCTGCAGTTGATGATGATGATGATGGCATTTGTTAAGCGCTTATTATGTGCAAAGCACTGTTCTAAGCGCTGGGGGTATACAAGGTGATCAGGTTGTCTCATGTGGGGCTAACAGTCTTAATCCCCAATTTACAGATAATGTAACTGAGGCCCAGAGAAGTGAAGTGACTTGTCCAGAATCACACAGCTGACAAGCAGCGGAGCCGGAATTAGAACCCATGACCTCTGACTCCCAAGCCCGTGCTCGCCACGCTGCTTCTCAGAAGAAATGAATCCAGAATGGCAGCAAGTTTATTTCAGCTTCAGAAGACCATTCCCAAAGGGAAGCTGTTGTCATGAATTAACCAACTGATGAATTCAAAAAACAGTGGGCTCAGGAAAATGTTTCCAGTGGCCTCCCCAAGAGGTCTCGTGATTAGTTCCTGGTGCTGCAGTTCACCCTATGTAAGCAAACAGAGCGGGAAGTTATTTGTATAATATAACAAAATTCATTATGAAGCAACGAAAAAAGTATTACCTTTTTCTGGGTATTACCTGTCTACCTCCTCTATTTCCATTTTGTCATTTCTGCATCACCTATGCACTTAAATATTCATCACTCCTCCCCAACACCCGCTGGCCCTTATGTACGCATCCTTAAACTATGTTGCTTCCTTTTAGCTGTCTTTTTATGTTAGTGTCTTTCTCCCCTGTTAGACTATAAACTCCTTGAGGGCGGGGATCATGTCTACTAAGTCAATTTTGCTCTCCCAAAAACTTAGCACAGTGTTCTGCAAAGAGTAAGTGCTCAGTAAAGACTACTGCTTGTTTGAATAATTGACTTTAATGCATGTAGGAAATATAGAAGCTCCTAATTATGTCATAAAATCCCTGAAAACAGGGGCCATGTCTTCAACTTTTATTATATGTTCCCAAGAACTTAGTAGAGTGCTCACTGTAAGGAAGGTGCTCAAGAAATAAAGACCCCACATTGAGCCTCACAGTACTTATGTACCAATCTGTCTGTCACCTCCTGTAGACTGCAAGCTCTTTGTTGGCAAGGATGGCATCCACCAACTCTGTTGCATTATACTTTCCCAAGTACCTAGTACAGTTCTTTGCATACAGTGCTCAACAAATACCATTGATTAATTGTTTTATGGATAATGATGATAATGATGCTTTTGTAGAGGCATTGAAAATTACTCATGTCCTAGTGGAAAGAACAGGGGCCTGGGAGTCAGAGGCCCGGGTTCTAGTTCTGGCTCTGCTACTTGCCTGCTGGGTAAACTTAGGCAAGTCACTTTACTTCTCTGTTCCTCATTTTTCTCAACTGTAAACTGGGAATTAAATATCTGTTTTCTCTTTCGCTTAGACTGTGTCCAAACCAATTATCCTATATCTATTCCAATACTCAGCACAATGCTTGGTTAACATTAACATCCACAGTGGGGAGTTTTTCCCCCTTGAACACTAAATAACTTAGGTATTTTAGTTTTCTGTGGGAGTTTTGAGTGTTAGAAAATGTTGCAATAAATGTTGTAAAGATTCACTGTCTAAAATATTCTTTACTCTCTACGAATCTACTGAAGAATCTGGACTTGATTAAAATATCCCTTATGTTGCTCAAATCAATGTGTCTTTCAATAAAAGAGTAAGGAATAAAGAGAAGAAATGAAGCCAGAATGGCAGCAAGTTTATTTCAGCTTCAGAAGGCCATTCCCAAAGGGAAGCTGTTGTCATGAATTAACGAACTGATGAATTCAAAAAAACAGTGGGCTCAGGAAAATACTTCCAGTGGCCTCTCCAAGAGGTCTCGTGATTAGATCCTGGTATCAGCCCCTGTTAATGCTTTGCTGCTTCATCGCATAATAGAGTTCACCTCAAATGCTCTTGGATAAAATGAGTTTTCTCTCCTAGAAAATGTTCAGTCTAGGAGTTTTGATAGACAGGATATGAACAGCACCATTTCTCCTAATCAACGCCCTTTGAAGGAGGCCAAATCCCTGGGGGAGAGAGATGGTAAGCAATCAAGCAAAACTGCAGCTGGAAAGATGAGTTCTTTTTTATATTTTTATTAGCAAGAAAGTCAGGGTAGAGAAAAGAGCTAGAGTTTGGCAGGATGTGAACTAATAGAGTGAATGACCCATTTCCTTAGCCATAACCCTCTTCCCATCACTAAGGCAAAGTGACTAAAAAAATTTGGTCTCATTGCCTGAGATGTGTATCTATTCTGCTATCTCCTAATTAACGTTTATACTTGGTATTCAGTCTCCCCACATTGTATTAAATAGTTGCATATCTTATCTCGAGTTACTCTTGTGTAATTATGAGTTGCAGCCTGTACCTGCATGACAAACATTTCTAGAGGAATAAATCTGGTGTCAGGAGTGATGTTTGGTGAGATTTTCTCACACTGAATCCAGGTTCTCAGGTCAAATGTTTCTTTTAAATTATCCAGAAAGGATGCCTTGGCCAAAATGTTTGTGGCTTCAAAAGCATGAACAGCCTGCCAGCAGAGGTTGCTGTTTTATGACCTGTCATGACAGCTGTTTAAACCACTGAGGGGAGAAAGTAGGTTCTCAGCCCTATGGGAAGCCGGGGGGTGGCTACACAGACATAATAATGTTAATAATGTTGGTATTTGTTAAGCGCTTACTATGTGCCGAGCACTGTTCTAAGCGCTGGGGTAGACACGGGAATCAGGTTGTCCCACGAGGGGCTCACAGTCTTAATCCTCATTTTACAGTTGAGGTAACTGAGGCACCGAGAAGTTAAGTGACTCGCCCAAAGTCACACAGCTGACAAGCGGCCGAGCCGGGATTCGAACCCATGACCTCTGACTCCAAAACCCGGGCTCTTTCCACTGAGCCACGCTGCTTCTCTAATCAGCACCCGGGAGACAAACCCAAGACCGGTGGTGTGGGGATCTTTTGCACACCCTCCTTAGCCCCAGCTTCTGGCTAGAGGATAGAAAAAAGGAACTCTATGGGCATCTCATAGTGAAGCTAAAGAAGTTTTTTGTTTTTTTTGCTTGACCTTGGGATGTCCCAAATACCTTTAACTCTCTTATGATAACTGTTGTCACTCCAACTACTCCCCAGCTGTGCCCTTCCAGATGAGGTGGGGAGAGGGATCAGTCATCAGGCAAGGCTGCCCTAAAATCTTGGTTCTAACCCAAAATACTGTGAGTACACACAATTCACTACCATGTTTTTTCTCTGAAAGCTTTTCTGCACATATCTCAACATTTAAACCCCCCTGAAATGTGGAAGAACCCTGGCATCTTAAACTTAATTATACTATAATATATCCAGTAACATTTGAGAAAGATCTGGCTTTGAAATTTTCACAACGATATCTAGAATTTAGGTGTAAAGTTCTATAAATTCTACCTTATATGCTCTGGTTTCCCTATTCTGAAGGATGTGTGAGTTTCAGCACATAGACTTCAGAGGAGCAAAGGTTGAAAATAGATTGTACTTCAGTCCCAAAATGCTTGAATTGAACCTTTCAATATATAGTCGAGTTCCATTTTAACACCGTTATAGCATGTGACACCTGATTAGAAGCAATATGACTTAGTGGAAGGATCACAGGTCTGGGAGTCAGAAAACCTTGATAATAATAATGTGGTATTTGTTAAGCACTTACTATGTGCAGAGAATTGTTCTAAGTGCTGTGGTAGATACAGGGTCATCAGGTTGTCCCACGTGAGGCTCACAGTCTTCATACCCATTTTGCAGATGAAGTAACTGAGGAACAGAGAAGTTAAGTGACTTGCCCACAGTCTCACAGCTGACAAGTGGCAGAGCCGGGATATGAACCTATGACCTCTGACTTCCAGGCCTGGGCTCTTTCCACTGAGCCACACTCTTGATCTGCCACTTACCATCTACGTAATCTTGGGAAATTCCCTTAACTTCTTTGTGCTTCATTTTTCTGATCTGCGAAATGGGCATGAAAAACCTGTTCTCTCGCCCCCTCAGACCATGAGCCCCATGTGGGACAAAGGCTGTATCTTATCTGCTTCTCTGTATCTACCTCAGCACTTGGAATAGTGTTTGGCACAAAGTAAGTGCTTAACAAATCCCATAAATAATGTTGTTATTTTTGTAATTGACTAGATAACCTTTCATGTAGAGAAGGGAGATTGGCCCATAAGTTTCTAGAACAGAGAAGCAACTCACTCCTCAGGACCAGCAACTACATAGGGGAAAAGATATTTTGGTTAGGGTGGAGGTCAGTCACTCAGCTGGTGAGTTACAGAAACACAAGCAATCACAGGTTAAGATTTGGACAAAGTTGAGGAGGCTAGAAAAGTGAAAGGAAATTCCAGTCTAGGAGTCTGGGTTAGATGACTGAAGGGAATGTCCAAAGGGAATGGGTGAGTGCAGCTGGTGTTGATAATAATGTTGGTATTTGTTAAGCGCTTACTATGTGCCGAGCACTGTTCTAAGCGCTGGGGTAGACATAGGGGAATCAGGTTGTCCCACGTGGGGCTCACAGTCTTAATCCCCATTTTACAGATGAGGGAACTGAGGCACAGAGAAGTTAAGTGACTTGCCCACAGTCACACAGCCGACAAGTGGCAGAGCTGGGATTCGAACTCATGAGCCCTGACTCCAAAGCCCGTGCTCTTTCCACTGAGCCACGCTGCTTCTCATGATCAGGAAGGCTGAGAATCAGGAGTGTACACTGAGCAGGAAGGACCAGTCAATGTCACAGACTGGTGTCACAGGCACAAAGTGCCTTTGTCAAAGTCAAAGTCACAGTCAAAGTGTCACAGTCAAAGTCACTGTCAAAGGCAGGGTGTCACAGTAGAACTGCTAAGGGAAGATAGCAGTGATGGGAAGCAGCATGGCTTAGTGGAAAAACCAAAGGACTGAGAGTCAGAGGACATGGGTTCTAATCCTGACTGTCATTTTCCTGCTGTGTAACCCTGAGCAAGTCAGTTAACTTTTCTGGGCCTCAGTTTCTTCAACTGTAAAATGGGTATTTAATACCTATTCTCCCTCCTACTTGGACTCTGCTTCCCATGTGGGACAGGCTTGGGTCTGACCTAGTTAATTTGTATCTACTCCAACACTTAGAACAATGCTTGACCCCTCTCAAGTGCTTTACAAATTACCATAATAATAATGCCCCATGGTTTTAAGTTAGGCTCAAGTACAAGATCAAGAGTAGGCCTCTATCTGTCAATCAGTGGTATTTGAGTGTTTACTGTATGCAGAACACTGTACTGAGCTCTTGAGAGAGTACAATGCACAGAGTTGCTAGATACTTTCCCTGCCTACCAGTAGCTTAATGTCTAGAGAGGAGACAGACATTAAAATAAATTACAGTTGTGTACATAAATACATCTTATTCTTGTCCAACTACTATGGCTGTTAAAACCCTAACAAAAGAAATCTTGATTATCTGTTCATAAGTAATGGTGTACCTGTGGACTATATGTATGTTGAATATGGTTTTTTGGAAACAGGAACCTGGGCACTTGGCATTCCTTGAAACCTCAGGAACCAGCCCTGAGCCCAACTTAGTAAATCAGCTCCAGAGCTTCCCATGCCTTACAGTACTTCTGAATTTCAGAGCTGCAGATTGTGGTGACAATCCTGGGGTGCACTAGGTGAGCCCTTACCTAAGGCTACAAATTGTCATGGATGGCTTTAGGATGTTGAGGCTGGAGATGGGGCATCCAACCTCAAAAGTGATGGAAATGCCACCTAACATCAAGCTCATTCTAACAAATGTTTTCCATATTTTGGTAAATTGCCTATAATGATAATACATCTGATTTCCTATAGATTTCCTATAATAACTTCCTTGGAATCTTATCGCTTTGCCGTGACCTTCAATTATCCTCTTTTTTTATCTTTTGGTGTTGATTAAGTGCCTACTGTGTTTCAAACACTGTTCTAAAGTGCAGGGGTAGGTACAAGTTAATTAGGTTGGACACAATCCTTATTCTGTATGGGATCATAGGCTAAGAAGGAGGGAGAACTGAGGCACAGAAAATTTTAGTGACTTGCCCAAGATCCCACAACAAACAGGTGGCAGAGCTAGATTAGAACCCAGGTCCTCTGACTCCATAGCCTGTGCTTTTTCCATTAGACCATGCTGCTTTAATAATGGCCATGCTTGCAGCCTCCAAGGAGTAAAGGAGGCTTGAGAAGTGGTCTTACTATGAGGACAAACTACTTTTATTCCCTCATTGATGCCCATAGCCATCACTCCCGCCAATTATTCCAGACTTTTAAATCTCTTCTCAAGCCCCCTGTTCCTCCCCCTTCCCCATCCCTCACCACCAATGATATGGCCACCTACTTCATCATGAAAATTAACACAATCAGGTCTGAGCTCCCCAAAGTCACCCCGTCCCCTTCTCCTCCCTCCCCTCCCCCACCCCCGGGCTCCCAATCCTCTCCCCTACTTTCCCATCCTTCCTTGAAGTATCCTCAGAGGAGATCTCCTCCCTCCTTGCAAGTGCCACCCCTTCCACCTGTGCTTCAGACCCCATTCCCGCTCACCTTATAAAAACTATCACCCCCTTCCCTCCTCCCCTCCTTAACTTCTAGCTTTAACCACTCACTCTCCAATGGCTTCTTCCCCTCTGCCTTCAAACATGCTCACATCTCCCCTATCCTAAAAAGCCTCTCTCGAGCCCACTTCCCCTTCCAGTTATTGTCCTAGAAGCAGCGTGGCGCAGTGGAAAGAGCATGGGCTTTGGAGTCAGGGCTCATGAGTTCGAATCCCAGCTCTGCCACTTGTCAGCTGTGTGACTGTGGGCAAGTCACTTAACTTCTCTGTGCCTCAGTTCCCTCATCTGTAAAATGGGGATTAAGACTGTGAGCCCCACGTGGGACAACCTGATTCCCCTGTGTCTACCCCAGCGCTTAGAACAGTGCTCTGCACATAGTAAGCGCTTAACAAATACCAACATTATTCCCTCCTACCCTTCCTTTCCAAACTTCTAGAATGAATCATCTGCTCTCACTGCCTTGAATTCCTCAACTCCAACTCTCTCCTGAACCCCCTCTAATCAGCCTTCCGTCCCCTCCACTCCACAGTGACTGCCCTCTCAAAGGTCACTCATGACCTCCTCCTTGCCAAATCCAATGGCTCTTACTCTATCTTAATCCTCCTCGACCTCTCAGCTGCCTTTGACACTGTCGACCATCCTCTTCTCCTCCACACCTTATCTCACCTTGGCTTCACGGACTCCGTCCTCTCCTGGTTCTCCTCTTACCTTTCTGGCCGATCATTCTCGGTCTCCTTTGTGTGCTCCTCATCCCCCTCCCATCCTCTAACTGTAAGGGTTCCTCAAGGGTCAGTTCTTGGCCCTCTTCTGTTCTCCATCTATACTCACTCCCTTGGTGAACTCATTCCCTCCCATGGCTTCAACTATCATCTCCATGCAGATGACACCCAAATCTACATCTCCTCCCCTGTTCTCTCCCCCTCCCTTCAGGCTCATATCTCCTCCTGCCTCCAGGACGCCTCCACCTGGATGTCTGCCCGCCACCTAAAACTCAACATGTCCAAAACTGAACTCCTTATCTTCCCTCCCAAACCCTGTCCTCTCCCTGACTTCCCTGTCACTGTGAACGGCATGGCCACCCTTTCCATCTCTCAAGCCCGCAACCTTGGTGTCATCCACGGGGCTCAGTGGAAAGAGCACGGGCTCTGGAGTCAGAGGTCATGGGTTCGAACCCCGGTTCGGCCACTTGTCAGCTGTGCGACTTTGGGCAAGTCACTTAACTTCTCGGTGCCTCAGTTACCTCATCTGTAAAATGAGGATTAAGACTGTGAGCCCCACGTGGGACAACCTGATTCCCCTGTGTCTACCCCAGCGCTTAGAACAGTGCTCGGCACATAGTAAGCGCTTAACAAATACCAACATTATTGTTATTATCCTTGACTCAGCTCTCTCATCCGCCCCACACTTCCAATCCGTCACCAATGCCTGCCGGTCTCACCTCCACAATATCGCCAAGATCTGCCCTTTCCTCTCCACCCAAACAGCTGTCATACTGGTACAAGCTCTCATAATATCCCGCCTGGATTATTGTGTCAGCCTTCTCTCTGATCTCCCTTCCTCCTGTCTCTCCCCACTCCAGTCTATTCTTCATTCCACTGCCCGGCTCATCTTCCTACAGAAATGCTCTGGGCATGTCACTCCCCTCCTTAAAAACCTCCAGTGGTTGCCTATCACTCTTTCTACTGCCCACCCCATACACTCCGCTCCTCTGCTGCTCTCCTCCTCACTGTCCCCCATTCACCCTTATCCTGCCGTCGACCCCTGGCCCACATCCTAACGCTGTCCTGGAATGCCCTCCCTCCTCACCTCCGCCAAACTAAACTCTCTTCCCCTCTTCAAAGCCCTACTGAGAGCTCACCTCTTCCAAGATGCCTTCCCAAACTGAGCTCCCCCCTTTTCCCTCTGCTCCCCTCTCCACTCTCCACTCTGCTCCTCCCCCTTCACCTCCCCTCAGCTGAGCCCCATTTCCCTCTGCTCCCCCTTCCTTCCCCTCCCCTCATCACTATGCTCATTTGTATATATTACCCTATTCATTTTTCTAATGAGGTGTGTGTCCCCTTGTTTCTATTTATCATGATAATGTTGTCTTGTTTTTGTTTCATTCTGGTTTGCTCTGCTGTCTGTGTCCCCCATTTAGACTGTGAGCCTGTCACTGGGCAGGGATTGTCTCTATCTGTTGCCTAATTGTACATTCCAAGCACTTAGTACAGTGTTCTGCACATAGTAAGTGCTTAATAAATACTATTGAATGAATGAAAATGAATTTAAGAAGAATGCTCTCTTATATAACCCACTCAATATCTCACTCAATAGCCCAGATTATGAACAGGGCAGAGACTCACCCAACTCCTGGAGATTAAGATGAATACTGAGCAAATATCAATCTTCTCTTCTTAATCAGGGGCCATCCCTTCATCACATTCCATAAAATGTTTTAGCTTTATCCAAACATAAGTGAGTTTTTAGCTGAATTTATTTCTGTGATAATTTTATTAAAAATTTTGTAAATTAATGTCATATAGATTGTGAAAGTTATAAACCCATAGTGAACAAGAACATGTCTACCTACTGTTATACTATACTCTCCAAAGCGATGCTTAGTACAGTGCTCTGCAGAAAATAAGCACTCAATAAATATGATTGAATGAAAATTCTCTTGAGTTCAGAGACTTTATTTTTTGGTTTTGATGCACTCTCCTAAGTAAACAGTACGGTAATCTGAACACAGGTGCTCAATAAAAATCACTGATTGATGGATATATCAAGATCATTATAACAATTCCATTTAAACAAACAAATTTTGATACCCCCTGAATTTCATTGTGGTGGAATTCCTCTTGGACAGGAGAATTAGGCACATTACTCTGAAAAAGGATGATGATAATGATGCTAATTTTGGTATTTGTTAAGCACTTACTATGTGCCAAGCACTGTACTAAGCCCTGAGATAGATGCAGCATCATCAGGGTAATTTCAAAATGCTCAGAATTAAGGAATATTTTGGGCAGTGTCTTAAAATTCACTTGGCAATGGGTTTTTGCTCCAGTGCCTACTGAAGTCAGCAATTTATTAAACATTTTTTATTTGTAAAAAATAGCCTCCTGCCTTCCTTTTTGGCTGCAAGGATAGAACTCAAAGATGAGAACGACATAATAAGGTCAGTGAGGCTGTATAGCGTAGTAAACTTGTCAGTAAATATTAATATCAAAAGCTAAGCCTCAAAGATCATCAACTCCTTATCTGTGTAGCTGGGCAGGAAGGTTCATGCTATGCCTTTTACAAAACTGAGGCATGAACACCAAATTAGCCCAAAGTCTAAAATCCTTTCATTTTAAAACATACTGCACATATGGCAAGATTAAGAAGGATAGTCACAACGCTTGTGTTTGAATTTTCACATGAAAAGAAATCAGTACTCAGAGTGGAAGTTGCATGGATCTACAATCCCAACATATTTTGATAATAAGATATCTCACTAACTATAGTACAGCCACCAGGCAAAGCTTTTTATATTTCATGTTGTACAAAATCTCTTTCAAACGTGGCAGATTGAGGACATCTGCTGTCAGTCTTTCCTTCTGCTCCATATAGTTTCATTTCACAGAACACTTTGACTGAAGTCAAAGAATAAGAAAAGTTAATAGAAATGGAGAGGTATAGCTAATTAAACTCCCTGCCAATTTAATTCCACCTTAAGGTTGGTTTTCAGTTTACTGAAACAATTCCTCCTTATTTTCCCCTGAGTCAAGACTCAATTTTCCTGATAGGAAAATTGGCACAAATAAGGGTGTTTTTCACTTTTTGAGCTAAGGCCCCACACATGCTGAGGACCCTGGAATTTGGCCCAATCTTTGGACAGGATGATAATTATTATTATTATTATTGTTAATAATAATATGATATTTAAGCACTTACTATGTGTCAAGCACTGTACTAAGTGTTGGAGTAGAAACAAGAAAATTAGGTTGGACACAGTCCCTGTCCCACAGAGGGTTCACAGTCTTAATCCCCATTTAACAGTTAAGGAATTGAGACACAGAGAAGTAAAGTGACTATGAAGTGACTTGCCCAAGGTCACATAGACAAGTGGCAGAGTCAGGATTAGAACCCAGGTTCTTCTGACTCCTAGGCCCATTCTCTATCCACTAGGCCATGCTGTCTGGGCTAAAATGGCCCAAGGTGTCCAATACCTCTCCGATGGGAACTGCCTCAGGCCTGGGGAATGCTAGGGTGCCACTAGGCTACTGCCCATAATTGGAGAAAAGTGTATGAGCCAATTGGCCTCCAAACCCAGAAATGTAGTTGAGCCCCATTGGACCCACTGGGTTTGAGGCTGGACTCAGACCCATCACCAGCAGTTAGCCTATGGCCACCCTAAGGCAGGAAAAAATTTCCTTCCCCACTCACTATGAACATCTTCATTTCACTACTTTGCAACTTTATATAGAACATGGCATTGCCTCTACAATGCTCTGGGGAACTCCAGAGCAGCTTCTCCTTGCTCCAGAGCCACTGAGCTCTCCACCCTGTTCTCTGCCTCTGACAGGAAAGCTCATCTAAGCTTTTAACTGCTGGCTCACATACCCCTCCCCGCAATGTGGGCCCTGAGACAATTGTCTCAGCTTCTTACTTGGCTCTCACCACCTAGATGGCAAGGTTGTTGAGGGTAAAGGTATTTTTTAATAGCATTTGTGAAGTGCTTACTATTTGTTAAGTACTAAGTGCTGGGGTATGTACAAGCTAATCGGGTTGGAGACAGTCCCCATTCTACATGGGGCTCACTGTCTTAATCTCCATTTTATAGATGAGGGAACTGAGGCACAGAGAAGTTAACTGACTTGCCCAAAGTCACATAGCAGACAAGTGGCCAAGCTGGAATTTTATCTACTAACTCTGTTGTTCCCTTCCACGTACTGGGGGCAGGGCTCTGCACCCGGGAAGAGCTCCCCAAATACTAGTGATTGACTGATTACTGTGTGAAGCCTTCATTCATTCAATCAATTCATTTATTGAGCGCCAACTGTGTGCAGAGCACTGTACTAAGCACTGGAAGCCTTCCCTGAGTCTTGTTTGTTTCAGGACAGGTCCTCAAATTTTCAGCTGAGCTGGTGTTGATTCCAGACAAGAAAAGGACCCCTTCAAGCCTGAAGAAAGTAGTAGGGGGAGCTGTGAAGGCAACTTGCAAAAAATAACCCATTACAGGTGGCAAGTCATAAACTCTGGAGATGGGTATTCCTTGTCACCACAATGACATTGTTGAAATTGCCCTGTGATAGTTTGTGTTCCTTTACACAGGAAGCATTAAATTTGATTTTCTATACCTTGTACAGTAAAGAGTCAGACAATACGTTCGGAGGATAAGGTGGAGAGAGAAGCGTTAAGTGACTTCCCTTTTCTGGGTTCTGTTGCTATGGTGATGGCCCGACTATAGTGAGGTACCTCCAAGGGAATCTAGTTCTGCCAGATCGGTTTTGCTTATCTGTGTCTAAGCAACACCAGAAGCTCATATATAGCCCATTCCCAAGTATTTACTTACTTTCAAGAAGACAGATTTAAACAGGATTTCAAGACATTTTTTTCCTTCCCGATCACGTTTTTATATCTAGGGCAGTGTCTTTGTTTCTTACATACATGAGGAAATGGTTTATTTTAAAATAGAATTATGCTGCCACCAAACTCTAGTATAGATCCACTGGCATCTCAAAGGATTTTGCCACCAAGTGTGTATAGATACATCATTTTTAAGGTGACTTCAAATAGATCTAAAATGGTAGATTTAAAAAAATTAAAACAGTAATGACAATATGCATTTCTGTTGTGTTTTCCACCTACACCCTCTGCTTTATTATAAACTTTGCCAGAAACTGTCCAATTTCCCCTAAGCAGCCCCATTCTTCCCTGTGAACACCGCAATTAGGTTGTCTCATGGCACCTGAGGACTCAGCTTCTCCGCCGAGCATGAACTGGTTTTCCAGCAGAATCTTGTTCTTGAAATTTCCTTCTCAGAAGCATTTGGTCGGGATGGGAGAGCAGGAAAACCAGCACATTCGAAGAAGAGACACAGGAAAGGGGCCTGAGATGATCCCTCATCACTTTCAGCCGTGACCTTCTTTTGTCTCTGAGAAGGAACTGCCTCACGGCCTCCATCCCTCTCCCTCTTTCTCTCTCTCTCTCTGTGTCCTAGTCCCCTCCCTGAGCTAGCAGAAATGGAAAGGAGTGACAGGTAGCCTCTAACCCCATCTTTGTCCAGAAGGAAGCTCCTGAAAAGTCCTGTAATTAGTAGGAATGCAAGTACTCGGTTCAACTGTTCACTCTCCAATGGCTCTGGTCGACTACTTTCAAGCATGTTCATATCTCCCCTATCCCCCCCAAAAAACCCACGGCTCCCTTAAATTGTCACCTCAATTCCCTCCTATAATTCCTGTCTTAACTCTTTGATTGAGTTGTCTACACCCGCTGTCTCCACCTCCACTCCTCCAATTCTTTCCTTGACCCTCTCTAAGAAAAGAAACTGTCCTCGCAAAGATCACCAATGATCTCCTTCTTGCTAAATCCAACAGCCCCTACTCCATCCTAATCTTTCTAGGCCTCTCAGGTCCTTCAATACTGTCAATCACCCCCTACTCCTGGAAACATTACCAACCTTGGCTTCACTGAGGCTGACCTCTCCTGGTTCGCCTACTACCTTTCTGGCCACTCATTCTCAGTGTCTTTCATGGGTTTCTCCACTGCCTCCCAACCCCTCACCGTGGGAGTCCCTCAAGGTTCAGTTCTGGGTCCCCATCTATTCTCCATCTTCACCCACTACCTGGGAGAACTCATTCACTACCATGATTTAACTACCCTTTTGATGCAGATGATTTCCAAATCTCCAGCCCTGATCTCTTTCTCTGCAGTCTAGCATTTCCTCCAGCCTTCAGGACAGCTCTACTTGGATGTCCCACTGACACCTCAAAAAAAAACTTCTTATCTTTTCACCCAAACCCAGTCCTTCATTCTGACTTGCTTGTCACTGTAGACAGAACCACCATCTTAACTTGTCATTATCCTCAACTCATCTCTCTTATTCAATCCACATATTCAATCTGTCATGAAATCCTGGCAGTTCAGTGTTAACATCACTAAAATTTACCCATTCCTCTCCATCACAACTGCCACCAAGTTAATTCAATCACTTATCCTATCCTGCCTTGATTACAGCAACGGCCTCCTTGCTTATCTCCCCTGCCTCTTGTCCCTCCCTACTCCAGTCCCATACTTCATTCCACTGCTGGGATCATTTTTCTACAAAACTGTTCAGTCCATGTTTCCTCACTTCTCAAGAACCTTCAGTGGTTATCCAACCTCCTCCACATCAAACTGCAATTCCTTATTATCAGCTTTAAAGTAATCAATCACCTCTCTCCTCTTCTCTTATCTTACATTTCTTACTACACCAGAGCACAATGTGGCTTAGTAGATAGACTAAGGGTCTGGGATTCAAAAGGACCTGGGTTCTAATCTCCGCTCCACCATATGTCTGCTGTGTGGCCTTGGGCAAGTCACTTGGCTTTGTACATAGTAAGCCCTTAAGAAGTGCCATAATTATTAACAGTCACTTTGTGCCTCTGGTGCCAACCTACTCACTGTACCTTGATCTCATCTATCCCATTCCCAAACACCCATATTCTGCCTCTGGCCTGGAGCGCCCTCCCTCTTCATATCTCACAGACAATCACTCTCCTCATCTTCAAAGCCTTAATAATGATAATATCAATCAATCGATCGTATTTTTTGAGCACTTACTGTGTGCAGAGCACTGCACTAAGCGGGTGGAAGGTATAATTTAGAAACAGATAGAGATAATCGCTACCCAACAACAGGCTCACAGTCTAGAAGGGGGAGACAGACAACAGAACAAAACAAGTAGACAGGCATCAATAATGATGATGGTATTTGTTAAGTGCTTACTATGTGTCAAGCATTGTTCTAGGCACTGGGGTAGATGCAAGCTAATCAGGTCAAATACAGTCCCTATCCACTATGGGGCTCACAGTTTTAATCCCCATTTTACAGATGGGGTAACTGAGGCACAATAAATGACTTGTCCACAGTCTGTCTCACAACAAACAAGTGGTGGAGCCAGAATTAGAACACAATGTCTTCTGACTCACAGGCCCATGTGCTATTCACTAGGCCATGCTGCTTCTTATTATAATAAAGCCTTATTATTAACAACATATCTTCAGCGTTCTGTGACTATACCCTCATTTCCTCATTATTTCCACTCCCTTCTGTGTCTCCATTGCATTTGAATGTCCACCCTGTATTCACCCTTCCCTCAAACCCATAGCACTTATATACATAGTCATAATTTATTTATGTTAATGTCTTTCTCCCCCTCTAGATTGTAAACTGCTTGTGATCAAGGTATGTGGCTAACAGCCCTGTTACATTGCACTCTCACAAACACTTAGTAAAATGCTCTGCACACAGTAAGCACTCAATAAATATAATTGATTAATTGACTGATGGATTTTCCTGTAGCAGAGTGACTCAACCACAGACCACTGGGTTTCTTCTGTGGTGACCCCTTCTTCCCATTCTAGTGGCCCTGAGCTCTTGGCTCACAGATGAGAACTAAAAATAGTGATGACCTGACAGAATAAAAATGCAATTAAGATCCACTAAAAATATTGGACTGGTCTGCAGAATCATTACTGATTCCCAATGAATTTATGACCCAATGATTAATATCTAAACATCTCTGATTTTCATATAAGCATCCATGGGAAAATATTGATGCTGGGGCAGAGGGGAAAAGTGAGTACTCTAATTAGAGGCAACAAGACAGGTGGTAAGTAAAGGTGGTTACCATCCAGGAGGTGGAAACTGACTCAGAGAGGATTATATACACATATATTCATGTATACACACACACACATCTTCCCACCTCTACATCGAATATAAACTCCTTACCAATAAGCTTGCTCCCTCCTACCTTACCTTGCTGATTCCCTACTGGAGCACCCTCCCCTTCACATACAACAGACGACCATTCTTCCCATGTTCAAAGTCATATTACAATCACCATCTCTTCCAATAAGCTTTCCCCAACTAAGCCCTCATTTGCTTGACTCAGTCTCTCTTCTGAAAAACCTCTGAACTTGGATCTGTACCAAGAGAAGATATGTTCCATGCTGTAGAGAAGCAGCGTGGCTTAGTGGAAAGAGCATGGGTTTGGGAGTCAGAAGATGTGGGTTCTAATCCTGGCTCTGGAACTTGTCTTCTGTGTGACCTTGGGCAAGCCACCTAACTTCTTTGTGCCTCAGTTACCTCATCTGTAAAATGGGGATTAAGACTGTGAGCTCCATGTGGGATACCAGTGCTTAGAACAGTGCTTAACAAATAGTAAGCACTTATTACCATTATTATTATTATTTATTACCCTTAAAGCACTTGATATTTACACCACCCTGAGCCCCACAACATTTATACTAACCTTAACCCTGAGCCCCACATTTATGTACATTTATGTACATATCCATATTTTGTCTGTCTCCCCTGTAGATTATAAATTCCTCATAGACAGGGAATGTGTCCATCAACTCTGTTGTACTGTCCTGTGTCAAATGCTTAGAACAGTTCTCTGCTCACAGTAAGCATTCAATAAATACCATTGACTGATTGATTCATTGATTGATTTAACCAAATTGAGAAGAAGTGTGGAATAGTGTAAAACATGGGCCTTAGAATCAGAGGATCTGGGTTTTATTCCCAACTCTGCAACTTCACTGCTGTATAACCTTGGATAAATCACTTAACTTCTCTGTGCCTCAGTTTCCTCAACTGTAAAATGGGGATGAAATTCCTATTCTCCCTTCTCTTTAGACTGTAAGCCCCATATGGAATAGGGACTATGTCCAGCCTGATTAACTTGTACCTACCCCAGCGCTTAGAATAGTGCTTGATGAATAGTGAGCACTTAACAAATAGCATTAAAAAATGTGGTTTATCCGATTTGGCTGTTTGCTTGCTCTATCCATGGTGCTGAAAAATAATGCCAGTCACTAGTAAACCATCCTTTACCTTTCAATTTGCCCAAGATAAATGATCAGCATATTTCTTGCAAGAAGATGACTGATATAAAAACATATAACAGTGTGGGACTATTTTATTTGCTGCTTGTACTCCAGAAACAATCTATTTTAAAATGAAATCAGTAAACAAATGCCATCTAGATCACCCTGAAAATGTTAACTACTTGTCTGAAGCAGTTGTTTAACCAAGCTCTTCCATTACACGAAGGGTTGAATGAAGTATCATGATAAAGGGTAAATAAGAGAAAATCACTTCAATCTAACACTTCTGAATGATTTTAGTCATTTGTAGACTGTAAGCTCCATGTAGGCAGGGAACAAGTCTTCCAACTCTGTTGTATTCATTCAATCATATTTATTGAGCTCTTACTGTGTGCAGAGCACTGTACTAAGTGCTTGGAAAGTAAAATTCAGCAATAAAAAGAGACAATCCCTGCCCACAATAGGCTCACAGCCTAGAAGGGCGGAGGCAGACATCAAAACAAGTAAAGAGGTATCAATAGCATCAATAAAAATAATTAGAATTATAGATATACATACACATCAGAACATGTAAATGGTACTCTTCCAAGTGCTTAGAACAATGTTCTGCTCACATTAAGGTGCTCAATGAATACAATTGATTGATTTCATTATTCTGAAGGTGATCTGTATCCATGGGGTGACTTCCCATATTACACTTTTAGGGTGCTATTAGGCTGGTTCTATCAGTCCTTCATAGAATCAGGCAGAATCTGGCTCATGTGGACAATGATGGAGAGTGGTGAAAGGAGTTTGCTCAGTCTCAGAAGAATATTTTTTCAGCCAATCATTCAATCAATGATATTTATTTAAATTGTACTGTGTGCAGAACACCATACTAAGCGCTTGGGAGAGTACAACACAACAGAGTTGGTAGTCATGTGCCCTACTTACAAGGAGCTTACAGCCTAGAACGGAAGACAGACATTAAAAAAATACAGATGGATGTACATAAGTGCTGTGGGAACTGAGAGAGTGGTGAATATCCAAGTCCTTAAAGGAAAATATACCCAAGTGCAGAGTTGTTGCAGAAGGAAGAGCTAAGACAAGAAAAGTGCAGGCTTCATTCTTCCTCTAAGTGAAGGGAATAATGAAGTTGAATAATATAGAATGAGACGGATGGAAATGGAGGAGGATAAATACCCTAAAACTAATGATATTTATTAAGCATCCACTCAGAGTATTGCACTATGCTAAGTGTTTGGAAATCATAAGCAAGAACACATTCTCTACTCCAAGGATTTTCATTCCAACAGGGGAGGCACTCAAACGATTGACAGAGTAATTGGAATAAATAATTGAATGAACAATTGAGTGTACAACACTAGCCTAAAAGCAATACATATTTTAAAAGTAAACCACTTTCACAACAAAATAGCATTAAAGGGATTTTGTGGTACTTGTGGAGAGTGCTGGTTTTGGGAATCAAAAATACTGAATTCTAGTTTCGGTTTTGGCACCAAGCCTGACCAACCTCTACCTGATGTATAGCAAAATGATGAGAATTGATGAGCTAATCTGAACAATTTTTTTCTCTTCTCCACCGTCTACCACCTAAGAGACATTCTCTTATGATAGGACCAGCTGCTGCATCATAGCCTGTTAGCTTCAGGGTATATTCAATATATACCTTGATGATGTTGCTAAGTATGTTGTGCAGGGCAGGTGGGGGCAGGGGGTGGGGGGAGGGCACTGGACACTTTCTCCCCCTGTTCTCATCCAGACCACTTTGTGTCCTATATAGGCTCTTCCACATTCTTTATTCTGTGTTGTATTCTTTTTTTACTAATTTACAACTCAACTAAACTGTAAGCTCTTTGAGGGTAGGGGTCATGTCTATTAACTCTGTTGTACTGTCCCAAGCACTTAGTACAGTGCTCTGTGGCTGAATTGTACTTTCCAAATGTTTAGTACAGTGTTCTGCACACAAGCACTCAATAAATATAATTGATTGAATGAATGAATGAATGAATGAATGAATGAATGAATGAATGAATGAATGAATGAATGAATGCTCTACACACAGTAAATGCTCAGTAAATAGCATTGATTGACGGATTGATTTTTAGAATGAGAAGCTTGTGGAGAGGGAAGCCACGCTTTGGAGAAATAAAATTAAAAGTGAGAGGTAACCTTTCTACCCATAGCCTGGGACAGGTAGATACTTTTTTCCCCTTTCCAAACTTGAAATAAAGGCTCTACCACAATAAAAGTAAAGTGCTTTAGTGATTTCAGAAAAATAGAAAATATTATGATTAATTTTAACCCCTACCTCGAGGAAAGGACACTGCCCCTCTATTCAATGAGCCTGACTCTTCTTTTCTCACCGGTTTTAGGGGGTTATACGACCTGCAATCCCTTTGAGGGTCACACCTGGAGAGTTTCCAGCACTCCACCAGTCTTGACTATGGGAGGAAGAGTCAAGCAGAGGCCTGTCCATTCCATTCCTAGCCTGGGCAGTGGCTAGTGAGTGTAAGGCCATCTGCTGCAAGTCAAAACTCACCTGTGCTGGGCAGCAGAAGCTTGGGAGAAAGTCAAGGGAGGAGACTCAAGTTGACTGTGCAGAAGGAGGCGATGGTAAACCACTTCCTTATTTTTACCAAGAAAACTCTATGGATATGCTACGAGAATGATTGCAGATGAAGATGGGGCATTCTGGGAGAGATGGGTCCAAGGCATTGCTATGGGTTGGAGTTGAATAGGCAGCATAAAACAAGACCTGCATAAAACCATTTGGAAATAAGGAAGATAAAGAAGGTGGAATTGAAAGTGTATGCCACTGAATTATTTCAGTATGCAGCTCAGATCGTTCTGTCCCCAGCACATCTGTTCCTTGAATAACTTTTGAAGCCTGGCATGGGCCAATACCAAGCCATACCTTGTCAGGTTTGAGCGAGTTAGGAAGTCTCCCAACTTCCCTAAGATTCCCCCACTCCCGTATGATTTTAGAAATCTCAGGTCGGGGAGAATAGAATAACAGCTAGGACACTACCAATCAGTCAATTAAAGGTATTTATTGAGTGTTTTCTGTGTCCAGAACATTGGCCTAAGCACTTGGGAGAATACGACAGAGTGGTTAGACATATTCCCTGCCCACAAGGAGCTTGCAATTTAGAGGGAGCTTACTTATGTCTGAAAGCTCTATATGTGAAGAAATTTCTCCGTATTCTGGGACAATAATTTCCAGCAATCTCCGAGGCAATGTCATCTATTGTATGAGGTAGCAGATGCAGTGGGAATGTGACCCAATTTCCAATTTGGCTTCCACTTATAAAGAGTCCAGTAGATGATAAATTAGAGAGTCAAGTCAGTATGAGGCCAGGAAAACCAAATACTATCTGAGAATGGGGGCAATAGCATTAGGCTGGACTCCAGTTTTCTGCATGTTTGTTTTATGTTATTTATTAATAATAATAATATTGGTATTTTTTAAGTGCTTCCTATATGCAAAGCACTGTTCTAAGCACTGGGGTAGATACAGGTTGTCCCACTTGAGGCTCACAGTTAAACCCCAATTTACAGATAAGGTAGCTGAGGCACAGAGAAGTTAAGTGACTTGCCCACAGACACACAGCTGACAAGTGGCAGAGCCAGGATTCAAACCCTTGACTTCTGACTCCAAAGCCCGGGCTCTTTCCACTGAGCCACGCTGCTTCTCTAAGCACTTACTATGTCCTAGGCACTGTACTAAGCACTGGAGTTGATAAAAGCTAATTAGGTTGGACACAGTCCATGTTCCTCATGGGGCTTGCAGTCTTCATTCTCATTTTAGAGATGAGGGAACTGAGACACAGAAAAGTGAAGTAATTTGCCCAAGGTCACAGCAGACAAGTGCTGGAGCCGGGATTAGAACCCATGTCCTTCTGACTCCCAGGCCTGTGATCTATCCACTAGGCCATGCTGCTTTATCAAACAGTTTGCTGGACCATGCAAGATGCTATGTACTAGAAACCTAAGTCAGTGCCTGCCAAGACCTCTGGCTTCAGAAGATTGAAGAATCATCTAGCTGTGAGGAGAGTTGAAGAGGGTACTGATTTCCATGGAGTTTAGGGGATGCCTTCCTGGCAGAGGGATAGTTGAGCTCATTGTATTCTCTAAGGCTGTAGCCATTAATTAGAATTGCAAATGATACGAATGATGGTACTGCTACCACTTTGAGGAAAAAAATACACTAGGATTTCATAGATAACACTTATGGTATTTGAAAATAAATAAACCTTTGCCCTGATTTTTCTTGGCAGAGTTTCATCCCACCAAACCTCCATCAACTTTTCACTCCCCAAAGACTCCCTCTCTACTCTGTGTTCAAATAAATAAATGTTCTTAGCAC
This sequence comes from Ornithorhynchus anatinus, assembly GCF_004115215.2. Lineage (NCBI taxonomy): Eukaryota > Metazoa > Chordata > Mammalia > Monotremata > Ornithorhynchidae > Ornithorhynchus > Ornithorhynchus anatinus. The sequence goes on along the minus strand of NC_041731.1, from coordinate 70,724,191 downwards.
AAGAGAGAGCTAAGTCTAGAGACATTCTAGACTGTATTAATGTAAATGAGCATAGAAAGGAAGAATTACTTCACAGTATATTTTACAAATGAGTTTCCATACACTTCCATTAGCATTAATAGGGCTATAGATTTCCCCTCTATGAGATTCACATATTTGTGCTTCTGGCTCATTTGAGTGGTCAGTCTTAAGGAGGGAGGTGCACTTGTGTTTATTTCCACCACCCTTTCTCCCCCCGAATCTGGATATTTGGCTAGAAGCTGTTTGTCAGAATGCATCAGTGTTCAGTGAGCAAGAAGGAGCAGGGAGGGAAACTCCAATTTTAGCATTCTGCTTAGAACAAAGGACGGATTCAGCAGCACAGGAATCAGTGCAGATTTTGATGATTTCATCTTAGAGGACAAATGCAACAATTTTACACCCAGATTCATTTACGTTAATTGCTCATCCCTTGGGTCCACAAACAGAGGAGCCTTTCTCGGTTGTCTATTGGTCTGAAACAGCATTATCTGGTGACCTCTTCCCCTGCATTAGGTAAGTTTCTTTTTGCTGCTGAGGTATGCCAATTCTTTCTAGTGTTGTACCGAATCTAAGAATTAAATCTAAGAAACTTAGGGATACTGTGGATAGGATTTTTTAAATGAGTTCATCTCATGAGCACTATTTTTAAAAACTAAGAGTATTTGCTCAATTTATTTAAATTATAAAGATATGACTAATCTATTGTTAAAAAAGAGAGAGAGAGAGAGCTACCACACTATTTCATTATTACTCATTGCAGATATTATTGCAGAGAAAAATGCTTAATGCAATGGAGGACAATTATGTCAGGGTTTGCTGGCTTGATAACACTTTCATTCCATAATATTTATGCCTAGATTTTTCAGTAAATCCTAACATTGGACTATAACTTGACATTACTGATATTTGTCTAAGACACTTTGAAATTGCTGTTTGAGTAGGTTTTTAAGTACCGAATTGCTTTATGGATCTTTCAAATATTATTCTGGTAGGAAACTTTATTAGGTTATTAAGAGTAAAGTATTTAGTGTATGAGGTCATGAAAACCGGAACTACATAACTGGTCAATCATTGCCAAGGAAATTGTTATCGATAGGCTCATATAGTAGCCTAGTTAGCCATGGAATGAAGGTCTTTTCTGGAAAACTGAATTCATAGCAAATACACTGCAAACTCATTGTTGGTTGGCAGAGTTCCTTGATTGCTCTTCTGAAGGCTCCAGACTACCCATCAGTCCCAAGAGGACACTAAGTGGTTCTGATATTCAAGGAGGAGTATTTGCCCTGCCCCTTTCCCTAAAATTGCTCTCTCCATCCAGGCTTACACTAAAACATTCTCCTTTGAAGAGCTAACTGCAGAAAGATGACAAAGGGCAAATCTTCACAACTACACTAAGACCAGCTTTCTTTCTATGCTCACTCCCACTGATATAATCAAGGGTATCTCTCAACCTAATCTTCACATAACCCTTGTGCTGCTTACATTCATTTATTTAATAATGTTGGTATTTTAATAATGTTGGTATTTGTTAAGCGCTTACTATGTGCCAAGCACTGTTCTAAGCGCTGGGGTAGACACAGGGGAATCAGGTTGTCCCACATGGGGCTCACAGTCTTAATCCCCATTTTACAGATGAGGGAACTGAGGCACAGAGAAGTTAAGTGACTTGCCCACAGTCACACAGCTGACAAGTGGCAGAGCTGGGATTCGAACTCACGAGCCCTGACTCCAAAGCCCGTGCTCTTTCCACTGTGCCACGCTGCTTCTCTGCATTTATTTAAACACAGAGAAGAGAGGGATTGTTTTGGGAGTGAAAATGGATCAAGGTGTGCTGGGATGAAATTATGCCAAGAAAAAATCAGGGCAAAGATGTATTTTCACATGTCCTAAAAGCCATTTATCAAACCCTTGTGTACTCTTTTCTCAAACTATATCACCACCAGTAGCACCATCACCATCGGCCATAATCAGCTGGCTGTGTGACTTGAGTAAGTCACTTAGCTTCTCTGTTCCTCAGTTTCTTCATCTGTAAAATGGAAATGACATATTTGTTTTCCCTCCCACTAAGAATGGGAGTCTAATGTAGGATGGGGAATTTGTCCAACTTGATTATTTTTGTCTACCACAGCACTAGCCAAAACCTAGGGAAAACATATGTTCTGGTAAAACTGAGTGCACCGACAAGTCATTGCACAAATGTGGTAAATCAACTTGTTTAGTGAGACAAAATTAGGATGAATTCATGAATTCAAATAGATCCATTTTGAGATGAAAATACTAAGAAAAATATAATATTTTTTAAAAAATCAATATTTAATTATTTTCATGTTGAGCTTTAATTTATAAAATTTGGGTTAAATCAGGTAGAGCCTTAATAATAATAATAATAATAATAATAATGTTGGTATTTGTTAAGTGCTTACTACGTGCAGAGCACTGTTCTAAGCACTGGGATAGGTACAGGGTAATCAGGTTGTCCCACATGAGGCTCACATTCTTAATCCCCTTTTTACAGATGAGGTAACTGAGGCACAGAGAAGTTAAGTGACTTGCCCATAGTCACACAGCTGACAAGTGGCAGAGTCAGGATTCAAACCCATGACCTCTGACTCCCAAGCCCAGGCTCTTTCCACTGAGCCATGCTGTTTCTGTAAAAGCTCTTGTCTAATTTGAACTACACAAAATAAGGCTAATAAGTGGTTTTCCTGAGAGATTATCTAGTTGTCATAGAAAAATGCAGATAAGGATAAGTCATATCAAAATGAAATTGGGTTCACTGGTAAAGTGTAAAGCACTTAGTACAGTGCTCTGCTTATGGTATGTTCTCAATAAATGCCATTGAAAAATTGATTGATTGAGGTTTTCTATTTGTTTAGTTTCCCTTTTGTCACTGAAAATAATAATAAAAGTCAAAAGGAAGTGGCTATTTGACCCAATTAGCTGGATAATTCAGGTGGGGATACTGAGGAAAAGTAGAAATCTCAACCTTAATCTCTAGAAAGAAGGTGGTTACATCCCCAAATTCACCAGACAGTTGCTCAGCTCTCCATTTTGCTTGAGGAGGCAGGGCTTTGAAAAATGTCTGCTAAATAATAAAGTTTTGATTTAAATGAATTTAAATCAACTTTGCTTCATTTTATTATTTCACCTTAGTAAAGTGTTCGCAGCAAAGAAGTTCCCTTGAATATTTTCAGGGAGTTATGTCACTCCAGGCTTAAATCAAGCTAGGACATGTTCAGCCTTTAGAAAAGCATGAATTCAATTTCAAGCATAAAATCGCATAACTTGACTTTTAAATGTTTTTAACCTGCATTTCCAAGAAAATGTTCATAAAATTCAGAGAGCTTATAAAAATAGCTTCAGCCCCCTTGAATTATAACCAAGGACAAAGCACCATCATATTAATTTGTAATTTTGGATGTACCAGAACTGAATTGCAGTGGCACCAGTCACCTATGGGAGCAATGATGTAATCTTATTGATTTTAAATGGTGATGTCACTTTTCTTCATTTTAAGGAGTACATACATCAGCTCCATATGGCTTCCTCTTAGTATTCCTTGCTGATCAGAACTCATATGGCTTAGACTGAGTTTGCTTCTCTGAGGACACATCAGAGAGAATGCTATATTCCCTTTGCCTCTAATGATATGAATTATGAATAAGAAACATAAAATATGCACTCTAGAATCTTTTTCTTTAAACATAGTGCTGATGGAACCACATCCCAGAATGAGAAGATAGTCAGGGAGAGCAGCTATGTTATTTGTTTTAGAGCTAAAGAAACTCATTGTTCAAAATTATGTCCCCAGAACTGATTCCACTGGACAGAAATGTCTTTAAAGGGGTAATAGGATTCTATACATTTATTTCTTCTATTTTATATCTATGTATTTCTGCTTAAGCCTGAAGATTGCCAGTTTCATAAATGCAAAATGTAGGCTAGGCATTAGGTTTTTGAAAGTACTGATATATCAAGGCAAGAGCTCTGATGATATTTGTATTATTTAGTCCTAATGGATATTTCTTTCCATTATGCATTTCCTTCATGAAATGTGAATTTATATAGCATAGAATGACTTTGCTTTGGATTATGCTACTTGATTAGTGTCACTGAATTACACCTTTGTATTCAAAAGTTCTGTGAAGTAATTTGAAACAAAGTTGTGCGTGTTTCCAGATAGAATCAGTATACATTGAATGCAGTGTGTATTTTTGAAGGTTTAGGGGAAGAGTTCAGTTCTGCCTTTTCTTGACTCATCTATATCATATTCACTTTCATAAGGTGAAGAAAGTACTCATCTTTTACTGAAGTTTATGGTCTAGACTAGGTCAACAGGCTGTCAAGAATCAGGAAGCTCACTAGGGATAGTCAGGAAAACTGCATTATTCTGATTCTATTCTTTGTTTTATTTAAAGTGAAAAGAAACTATATCATACAAGCTGTGCTTCTTTACTGACTTTCCCATTTCTGACCCCTAACTCACACCCTTCCTCACTCCTGGAACTCCTTCCTCCAAATCTACCAGACCATTGCTCTACCTATCTTCAAAGTTCTTTCCTCAATTATTATTTTTTTCTCCCCAGGTCATATTTTTGAAACTATAATCTCAGTATTTATGCACTTACAACCTCACACCACACTTTTGTACATATTAATTTAAATGTTCTAACAGTGAGCACTTTTCCCTCCTATTGACAAATTATTAGATACATGTCTCCCACTTAAGATTGAGAGCTCCTTAGGGGCAGGATCCATGCCTTCTACCTTTGTTGAACTCTCCAATTTTTTAGTACAGTGTTCTGTGCATAGTCAGTGCACAATAAATACTTTTATTGATTGATTGCTGTAAGTCATATGTTCAAAGGGTAAATTTTATTAGTACCCATTTGTGGATTAGGTCCTCACTGTTTAAATGAAGCTCTATTCAGAAGTGAAAAGTTTCTTCAATTGGCATCTTTCTGGCTTGATTATTATTCTTGGAATTTTGAAATAGATTTTCCAGAGATGCTATTTAAATAATGTGACTTTTAACCTTAAGTGGATTGAAAGTGCTGGGCTCTAAAAGACGAGCAGGAAGTAATGACCTATTCTTAGTCAAGAGTATATGCTACTCATAATATCATTAATCAGTCAAGTGTACTGATTAAGTTTCTACTGGGTTTAGAACACTGCACTACATGCTTACTAGAGCACAGTGAAGTAAAAGACAATGGGTCCTACTCTCAAGAGATCATCTGGTCTAATCCAATTCCTCCAGGTAAGTGAATTAGATTGAACACTGGTATACTCCATGATGCTACCAAATTAAAGTCCTTTGAAAATATGGTTTTATCATGGATATTTGTATCATGGATATTTGTATTATAGGATATGTTTTCCCAAAACTACAAATGATAAATTAGGATCCATTCCATAACCTCAGGAAAAGTAATTCCTACCATACAGTACATTGTAAGGATAAACATAATTAGACTCTTTTTTAATCTTTATTAAAGTAACCAAAATATTACATTTTTATATAAATTAAGGGTTTCTTATATAATTATGATTTATTGAACAGTAGAAAAACTCAAAGATCAGTTGAAATGGTTGTAGGTTAGAAAAATATTTATAAAATTATAATAATAATATTTATTATGGGAGGCTGCAGAAGTAGAGGTTTGTTTTGCTGAGTGTGTTAGTAGATTAATAACTGCCATAAACAGTTTGTCCAAGTTGGGTTGAAGAAAAGACTAGCTCTTTTTGTTCTTAAAGCACCTGATAGCAAATGAACTCTTGAATATCCCTGCAAATCTTTGAACTCAACTCTCCTTTTGGGTTGTCATCTTCAGGTTCATTGATATGTTCATCCAGTTTCTTCCCAATTTGATGAAAGACTTTTAATTTCAAGATTTTAGCTGGATGAGCACTCAATAAATACCATTATTTGATGGATGATTGTTTGGAGAAACATAACTTTATCAGTTTTGTGATTTTGCAATGGTACCTAAAATCATCAAAGTTCAAAGAGGTCTTCATTAGAAAATGATTCCTCTGAATGAGATAAAATTAACTTGACATCTGACTCATCTGTACTAAATTAAACATTCTAAATTAAACAGTCCAACAATTTACTTGGTTATCTGCTCAAAGATCTCTTCAATACCTCATAAATGATTGTCTGTTCTGACTCAGAGTGTGGGCAGAGCTTCCTTCAAGATCTATTCATTGTTAATTGTTTAATTTCAGCCCAAGGATGGAAGGGGGAAGAGGGCATTTACTTTCCTATGGTGTTCAGTGAGAATTAGAATATCTAGTAGTAGGGCATGAGTTTAGAGTAGAGTAAGGCATGAAAGAATATTGATTATGTCCCTGGGGTAGTTGTATCATAAGGTGATTTTAATCTAGAGTAAGGATTTAAACAAGAATATTTTCATTCTCAGGTTTGTATATCATGGGAAATTTGAACCTGAAGAAGGTCAGGAGATAGGCAAAAAAGTATTTGCAGAGTAATCAAAAAAAATAATTAAATATACAATTGAAAAAATATATAGACGTACATGGTGATGATAATAATATGGAGGATGGGTTGATATTACATGGGATACTGGGATTTAGTCAGGGAAGGTATGTGGGAGGAAATGGGCTTCCAGGAGGCCTTTACAATCTGGGTAAGCATAAGATCTATTGGATTCGGGGCAAGAGAAAGTTCCAACCTGGGGCAAGTGTGAGTCAGGGGAAAGAAGCAGGATAGTTGAGATTGAGATACAGTTAAAAGGTCAGTTCAGATGACTGAAGAGACCAGACTGGTGAGTAGCTGTGAAGAGAGTAGGTATGTAGGTTGGGTGACTTGGTAGAGTCTTGAAGTCAGTAGTGGTGAGTTTCTGTTTGCTGCAGAGGGATCCAGAGGGTCAGTGGAGGATTTTAAGGAACAAAGCGATGTATGAATATGTGCGGGATGAGCTGGTTTCCACAGGGAGATAGAAGGAAGAAGGTTGGTGACTGGAACTCACCTCTCTTGGATTTAGCCTGTCCTATTTTTGCAGGATTTAGGGCTGAACCGGCAGGTGACCAGGAGTTGACTAGTAATTGTTTTCTCCTCCCTCCCTCCAACATGTCTTCTGAGATGCAGGATCATGACAGGTGGATTTGGGGTTCCATTAGAGCATGTGTGATGGAGAGGAGGAAGGGATTACAGGTTCCCTCAGCCAATAGTACCACTTGGGATTGTTTCTGAGACAATCAGAGTACTCAGATGGCAGCAATTTACATTATATATGTAGACCAACTTGAGGACCCATTTATTACATGAATTATTTAGGAGGAATTCCTAGTTCCAAAGAGATTTTCCCTCCATTACTTTCTAATATCTACTTGTCCATTATATGAACTGGGTTCTTAAATTAACTACAAACAAATCTGCTTTTACACTTAAAATACATCTGTGAAGTCCTGAAAATGAATATTGCAACCTATAGCAACCTTCAAAGTTGGGCTAATTCATTGTTTAACATTTTGATTTTCCAAATAGTTCAATCCCAAACATGACTGTGATCTTTGTATCAACTGCTTCTTGTATGTACACTTATCCTCTATGGAGCAAAACCGTTAGCAAGCAAAGAGCTATCCTTATGTCCAAACAGTGTTGTACTAAGTTCACCACGCATCGTCACTTCAGCTAAATAACACAAATTAATAGGATCTCACCATCTGGACCATTCTCTTTGAAAATGGACTGTTTTTATACATGTGAGTGGATGTGTGTGCATGTAGTTCTGCAGATCTTTAATTTAAAAGAGTATTTGCTGTTCCTTAAATTTTATATACTGCATATTATTGAACATCTCAATAAATATTAAGTTGTGCTTTACCTCCTAAAAATGAAAAATAAGTATTCAGGGAAAATATTTGAAGTTTTGTGGCATTTTTGAAGTTATTTTAAGGATAAAACATTCTCCAATTATAATCTAGTCATTAAAATCAAATGAAATTAAAGGAATGATTGGCTATTTTGTGGAAGGGGTAGAACTATCAAGCAATAGTTATTGTGTGCCCTTCTACTTATGATGAGCACTCTAGAAACCTATTCAGTATTCTGGTCATTAAAGGATACAAATATTGTCCCAATTTACTTTCAATCTTCAGTAGGAAGTGTCTACATTTAACGACTGCAAAAACAAATTGTATAGGATGACTTTCTGATGTACGGGTCCTGAGACACAAAAACCCATCCCCAGGAAGCTACAAAGCCAAAGATATGTACTTGGATTTACACTCTCCATTCACCCCACCCTTTGCCCCACAGCATTTATGTACATATCCATAACTTATTTATATTAATATCTGTCTCCCCATCTAGACTGTAAGCTCCTTGGAGTCAGGAAATATGTCTACCAACTTTGTGATATTGTACTCTCCCAAGCACTTAGTACAGTGCTCTGCACAGAGTAAGCGCTCAATAAATACCACTGATTGATTATTTTCCCTGACTTCTCCCTGATTCTCTCATTAAAAGAGGTACACACTACATTCGGATAGCGTAGAACACTGGGAGGAGATGCATTCTTCTTCTACCACATCCTTCCACCAGTCAGCTTTCCCACTACACATCAGTAGAGTAGGAGGCCACCAAGACCTCAGAAATGAAAGTGACTCAATCCTTTCACTGACTATATTGGAAGTTCTGTGTCAGTGTGAGGAAAAGGACTAACTGAACTCTAGGCCATTGTTTCCAATGTGATGCATAGATAGATATTTTCCTCTCTGTCCTGTTTTGGTGAGTCATTCATTGGTCTACTTTTTTTAAAAAAACAAAGCCTATTTCCATAAACCAAAACAAACAAAAATCCTCATGACTTTTCTCCCAGATGACCATGACACTTCTTTTTCTTGACAGGACCAAAACAAAACAAAAAAAGGGAAATTCTCTATTTTCTAGATTGGTAGTGAATCAATCTAGCAGTCATATTTGTTGAGTGATTACTGTGTGCAGAGTACTATAATAAATGCTTGGGAGAGTACAATATAACAAAGTTGGTAGGTATCTTCCCTGCCCCCAAGGAGCTTACAGTCTAGAGCAGAAGACAGACTTTACAATAAATTATGGATATGTACGTAAGTGTCATGTGGCTCAGGATAGGGTAGATGAAGGTTACAAATTCAAGAGCAAGAGAAATCCAGAAGTACCTTAAAAAGATGACAGTCTAGCACTCTACTATATTGTTTGCTAAAACCTAATCAAAGGTGACAGAGGATCCTATTTTCAGAAATGAGAAGCAATTTTAGGCTCCAGATTGACTATTTTAGTTAACCCTAAGTAGCTGCAGAATCAGGTGCAATGTCCTGGAATGACACCTGGTGGTGATGTGGTCTTTCTGTTTTGTACAGGTACATTTTTAAAACTTGACACCTCTGGACTCAGTGATGCCAGCAACCATTTTATATTCATTAATTAGCATTAGAAATTGAACGGCTGAAGTGTCTTTACTTAGCAGCTTCCTTTCCAGAAGAGCGGAAAAAGTTTTACATATTTCCATATAAACATTCTTCTTGAATTTTAAAATCAGGTCACTGTTGGGTGGAAGAAGCTTTTTTCTGTGAATATCAAACATTATGGTTTGGATAGCTACTGCTTGAAGAGCTCTCCCAACCACTTGAATTAAATAAAAACTTTATTTTGAAATCATTTTATGTTTTCTATGTGGTCCCAAGTGCTTCTTGCTCCGCATGTATTTGAGATGGTACAATAAACAAAATGAGTTCAGTTTTCTTTGAAGTGAATGTTTGCATTGGTACTGCTTTGCTTGGACATTGTAGAGTTTTACATGTCAACTGAAGACGGGTTACTAAGTAAAAATGGACCAGAAAGACAAACCTGGGATTACACTTGAAATGCACTAATAATATTACATATGTTTCTGGTTCTTACAGTAGACTCGATCCCAACTATTCCCATGGAACTGGGTAAGGACTAAAAGAACTTTGAAGAAAGAAGTTAGTACAGGGCAAGCACTTAAAATTCCCTCCAAACAGTAAGCACTCAAAAAATGTCATTGATTGATTGACTGAAAAGCTATGGAGCAGAGGACGGTGCTAGGAAGGCTCTTTTTCTAGGGACACTTAAAAAATGGCAAGCAGGGGTCAATAATGCCTTTGACTGACTTCAGTAGTAATCTCATGATAAGAGAGTGGTGGACAGAATTTACTGATCTCTCTGTAGGAAACAAGAGGCTCCCATCAGGTTGATTGGAAATTACAGTGCTCCTGCATCAACAGCATCGTGTTTAATAGAGTGCTCTGCCCAAAGTAAGCACTCAATAAATAATAATAATAATAATAATAATGTTGGCATTTGTTAAGCGCTTACTATGTGCAGAGCACTGTTCTAAGCACTGGGGGAGATACAGGGTGATCAGATTGTCCCATGTGAGGCTCACAATCTTAATCCCCACTTTACAAATGAGGTCACTGAGGCACAGAGAAGTTACGTGACTTGCCCTCAGTCACAAAGCTGACAAGTGGAAGATCTGGGATTCGAACCCATGACCTCTGGCTCCCAAGCCTGGGTTCTTTCCACTGAGCCACTCTGCTTCTCTAATACCATTGACTGATTGATTGATTGTCCTTTTTCAAGGAGAAGCCCGTGATCAATGTGAATAAATACTTTTTTAGAGAACTACACCAAAGAGCTATGTGTTTGAAATATTTCCTATTTGTCTTGGAGAATTACAAATCCAGCAACAGCAAACTGCAGTTTTGAAGAAGCCGAGGCAAACCAAAGATAGGTTGCCAAGCTGTTGAACACTGTCTTTACGATAACTAAACAGTAAATTCAACATCTGAACTTTTCTCATGCCACTTTGCTAGAGGCTTGGCATGGAATAGACTTGGGGCAAGCCTACCTAACAGAAGCAAACTGTTAGGAGTTCACAGACATCAGTGGAAGAGTCATGGACTATCAACCAATCATTAGTATTCTATGAGAACAGTATCTCTCCCTGCTTACTGATGGAGCTCCAGATGCAAGCATCAGTGACCTAGAAATTATATACATTATCTTTGTGAATAAGTACATAGTTTGCCAAATGTGAAATACTTAGACCTGAGGATGCTAAGCAGGGAAATACTGAAGGCCTAAAGCAAACCATTCTTGGTGCCTTCACAGACTTTAGCATAGATCGATAAATCAACCGTATTGTTTGAGCACTTGCTGTGTGCAGACCACTGTACTAAATGCTTGGTAGAGTACTCGCTCAAGGAGTTTGGAGAGGAATGGCAGGAGATGTTAATAAGGTGATTGGCTTCATTAGTTACGATACTTGATTTAACCTCCAAATAAAGCCGGACATTCCAGTCCTCCTCAGACAGGAAAATGCCCTTTTTAATTTCCATACACTTCCTAAGTCACCATTAGATGGTACATTTAAAATTACAGGTTGGGATGACATCATTGAAATGCTTAGCTCGCTCTATAGCTTGTATCAAAGTACTCGCAAGAATTTTTGTGATTTAAAAACTTCAGCTAAAATTGTGGAGGAGGTTTAACCACACCTGAGAATCCAATCGAGTCTTGTTTTTTTTATGGTATTTGTTAAGCACTTACTATGTACCAGGCACTGTTTTAAGTCCTGGGGTAAATACAAGTAATCCGATGGGACCCAGTCCATGTCCCTCATGGGATTCTCAGTCTTAATCCCCATTTTGCAAATGAGGTAACTAAGGCATAGAGAAATGAAGTGATTTGCCCAAGGCCACACATCAGACAAGTGGAGGAGTCAGGATTAGAACCCAGGTCCTTCTGACTCCCAGGCCCGTTCTCTATCCACTAGGCCATGCTGCTTCAGGATGAGAGTAGAAGTAAATCACTCCTTAGACTACTTCCTGTGACAGTGCCATGTCTTGAAAGTATGATCAATGAGAAAAGCACAAGTCCCATAAATAAAACCAGACCCCAGGAGCGAACCCAGACTTATGGACTCTGTTGTCTTGCATCTTTTACTAACTAATGAAATACTTGATCCACTCTCAAAGCTGGCACTATGTCTTCAAAATGATAGAGTTAACTTGCTACATGCCACTTAGCTTCTAGAGAAATCACATAGTTTCTTGGAAAGGATAAAGAATGGAATCTTAGAGAATGTGTCCACCAACTCTGTTGTAACATATTCTCTGGATAACATAACCTCTGGATATAAACCAGCTATAGAAGGTTATGAAATCAAAAAACTTGAAATATTTATGATTCACTTGGAAAGGTTGCTATAGTTAAATAATGTGGTTGTTTCCCACTTGGCTAGAGAATGGGATTTGTTTAAAAATTTCAGACTAAAAAGTCTCACCCAGCTGTCAAGACAAGAACTCTGGCAAGTGCATTTTGACAAACTATAAAGACAAATTTCCAAATATTTATCAGATTTATAGTCTTCAGTCATTTCCAGCCTCAACTGCTCTGTTATAGAAAGGGTTCTTATCCCTGGTAAGGATGAGATTGGGTTACAGGAATAGAATAGATGACAAAGCTCTTGAATTGCTGATGAGAATTTGCACTGAAAGACATGAACCAGAAATACATGAACCTAGACCAGCTATCAACCTTTTCTTCTCTCAGTAACCCAGAATATGCATATTAGCTTTTGGCAAGAGAACATCATAAAGTCTTGTTTCTGAAGCAGAATCATAAATTCCACCTAATAAAAATAATATACTATATGAAAATCCCACATCACTTATGAACATCTCCATAATTTTTCAATTTTATATTAATGTCTGTCTCATAAGCTCCATGTGTGCTGAGAATATGTCTACCAGCTCTGTTGTATTGTTCTCCCTCAAGCTTTTAGTATAATGCTCTGCACACAGTATGCTCATTAAATACCATTGATTGATTTGTTTTTATTTTCTTGGTTCCTTACATTTTTGAGTCCTGACTCTGGGCTTTATTACTTTTGTGAGATCTTTATAAGTTTATTGATATGAATACAATGAGCAAATAACTTCTCCATTGAGGGATTTCCACTTTTTTCAGTGTAAATTTGTATCATCACAAATCAGAAATTGTGTATTTCTCAGTAGTTCTCAAAATTATTATTTTTAGAAATTGTCAGTATAAATTATGAATTGATTCAGTATCATTTTACAGTATTCAGCATAATTAAAGAAATTCATTTATGTAAGTATTTTAGGTGTAAGTTTTCAAAGTAGAGATTTTCAACAAATCATTTTGATGATGATGAAGAAATAAAATTTGGAGTGTAAACTGAATCGAAAATAATAATAATGGTATTTGCTAAGCACTCACTATGTGTCAAGCACTGTTCTAAATGCTGGGGTAGATAAAAGCTAAGGAGGTTAGACACAGTCGCTGTCCCACATAGGGCTCACAGTCTTAATCCCCATTTACAGATGAGATAACTGAGGCCCAGAGAAGTCAAATGACTTGCCCAAGGTCACGCAACAGACAAGTGACAGAGACAGGACTAGAACCCATGTCCTTCTAACTCCCAGGCCAGTGCTCTATCCACTAGACCATGCTGCTTCCCTAAACGTCTTCTGGTCCCAACAAGGACTTGAACCCTGGATCCTCAGATTAAGAGTCTGATGCTCTACTGACTGAGCTGTAAAATCATAAGATGTCTAAACCACTTAACATACACACATTTATAATTTTAGCAATTTTCCAAATCTTTACAAAGTTAGGGATATTAATGAAAAATGAATATCCATTCCATGCTCTTTGGTGTTACATTAAAGGTAATACCACTGTTTTGGAAATTGATTATGGTAACGTCTTAATAGTGCAATGATCTTTTGTCACAACTTTCCTCTTGTTGCCCATCCACCTCTTCATGAAAAAGAAAAGCTGAACCATCAGCTTTAGATCACTCAGTTGGTTAGCTCCCTCCTACCTTAACTCACTGATGTCTTACCGTAACCCAGCCGACACAATTCACTCTAGCTCCAACCTATTCACTGTACCTCTTTCTCATCGATCTTGAGGCTGGGTCCTTGTCCATAACATCCTCTCTCTGGCCTGGAACGCTCCCCCATCCCATCTTCATATAGAACAGATGATCGCTCTCCTAATCTTCACAGTCTTATTAAAGTCAAAATCTCCTCCACAAGGCTTTCCCTAACTAAAGTTTCATTTCCCCAGCTCACTTTCCTTTAGAGGAAGCCTACTCACTTAGATCTGTACCCTTGAGGCATTTTGACATCCCACTCACCCTCAGCCCCACAGCCTTCATGTACATATGTCTAATTTATTTTAATGTCTGTCTCCCTTCAGAAAAGTAAGCTCCTTGTGGGGGACATGTCTACCAACTGTGTTGTCTCATACTCTTCCAAGTGCTTAGTACAGTGGTCTGCACACAGTAAGTGAGCAATAAATAGAAGCAGCATGGCTTAGTGCAGAGAGCACAAGCCTGGGAGTCAGAAGGGCCTGGGTTCTAAACCCAGCTCTGCCACATGACTGCTGTGAGACATTGAGCAAATCACTTAAAATCACTGGGCCTCAGTTACCTTACCTTTAAAATGGGGATTAAGAGTGTGAGCCCAGCATGGAACAGGGGCTGTGTCCAACCTGATTATCTTGTATCTACCCCAGTGCTTAGGACAGTGCCTGGCAAATAGTAAGTGCTTAACCAATATTATTATTCACATAATTATTATTATCAATAATAATAATGCATTATTATCATCATTATCACTAATGATAATAATGCATATGATTGATTAATTGACAGCTGTCACCAAGGCTGTTGGATTCCTTCTGAACATCCAGTTCAAACCCCCAGAAGGTTCTCAGATGGTCAAGACTGACCTTAAAACTTGGGAACGTCCTTCCTAAATCAGAACATCTGCTTACATCAACCTAGGTGCACAAGGGACTCTCAAAACCAAGGTCTGGTTCTGTGGGTCTGTCCGTTGCATAGAAATCGAAGGAATATATACAACAAGATGGCTCAATTCTGATATCCCTGTGCACATTTCTGCAAGCTTCTCTTATCTAGTGCTCTAGGGACTTCAAAGACATCTCTCTACAGGGGAGAAATTTGTGAGGTGTGATTGGTAAGGAAAGAGAACAGAGCCCTGAGCCTGCAGGCTTTCTTGTTCTCATTTTTAATAATTGTTCTGACTTTATATGGCACTATCATTCTGAACACTACAGATGTGTGGTTAACTATTTACAAGTAGGTCCAGAGGGCTTCATACTTATCTGGTATTGCCCTGGAGAAATTTTATCTGTAAAAAAAGTAGAAGCCCTGGCTTGCTGAATCCTGGGATTGGTGGAAAAATGTGGTATGTCTGCAGAGTACGTTTTTGGAGTCTGTGTTGTTTAGTGGCGCATCAAAGGCCTGAGAGCCAGAGGACCTGGGTTCTAACCCCAGATTTACCCCTTATCTGCTGTGTGAACTTGGCCAAGTCACATCACTTCTCTGTGCCTCAGTTTCCTCATTTGTAAAATGGGGATTAAATACCTGTTCTTCCTCCTACTTAGACTGTGAGCCCAATGTGGGATAGGGACTGTGTGCAACCTAATTGCCTTGTCATTACCCCACTGTTTAGTTCAGTGCTTGGAATACAGTAAGCACATGATAATAATAATGATAATAACCTTTTGTCATTTTTACTATATATTCCCATGAAGCTTCCCAAATCCCGTTCCCCATTTGAAGTCAGTATAGATCCCTGGTGGGAGTCAAGAAGCCAGCACTGTAAGACTAACATTAAATAATTTCAGGTAATTTATTAAATAAACCAAATTATCACTCAATCAATCAGTAGTATTTAGTTGAATACCTACTAATGCCTGGCACATGTAATAGAATAAGTGGACATAATCCCTGCCTTAAAGGAGTTTGAAATCTAGCAGAAGCGACAGACACTAAAATCATTTATAGAGAGGAGAAGGAAGTAGAAGGGGATATGTATATGGGCTAGTGCTTAAGTAAAAGGGTAAAAGATGAATTGTTTTATATATACAATGATATACAATCCCATGGATTATCTCAATTCCATAGCTCTTGGGTTTTACATGGATCAATTCACCAATTAATTATTAGTATTTATTGATTGTCTGTTGTGTGCGGAGCCCTGTACTAAGCTTTAAGGAGAATGCAATAGCAATAGAAGCCACATTACCTGCCCTCAAGAAGCTTATAACTGATTCATTTGTATTTCTAGATTTTTAAATAATAATAAGTAAAATGACAAAATATCCAGAATATGTTAGCTGTTTATTAATACAACAACATAAATTCATCCATTGATTCAGTCATATTTATTGAGCCCTTACTGTGTGCAGAACATTGTACTAAGTGAATGATTAGTGAAATTAACTATCTCTTTCAGTTTGAATCCTTTTTCTTATTTAATAAAGAACATTTATATTCTGTTTTAAAAATTACATTGCTAACATTCAGGTGGAGACCCTTTTTAACTTCATAGTTTCACATCTTAAAAGGTGGTAGTTTTATTTTTTAGAATAATAACGTTCCAATATTAATTTCATTTCACTGTGATTTTAGACCTGGAAAATTCAGACAAATTCAGTCATTTTCCTGAACTCTTCAAGTAGTACCCTGTCAGGCTTCATTGTTGTGGGACAAGGATTAGGTTTAATATTAGAAACACCAGGACTAGCCCCCAAAGTGGGCTTTGGGTTTGAATAATTCAAATAATAGCCTCAGTTCCCGTTGCCCCCATTTGCTCTGCAGCGGATACAGCTATACTAAGCACTGACTAGATAAAAGTAACACTAAAATACTTTATGAGCCAAGAAATTCTATAATGCAAGAATTAAATTTGTAAGGAATCTTGCTGCAAGCACACATTAGCCTTAATTTTAAAACCTAAAATACATTTGCCAAAGCTTAATGGTAGCCCCTCATCATTTATGAACATATCTGTAATTTATATTATATCTGTCTTCCCCTCTAGACTGTAAACACCCTGTGGGCAGGGACGTATCTACCAACTCTGTTATAGCATACTCCCCTAAATGCGAAGTACAGTGCTCTACACACAGTAAGCACTCAAAAGATTGATAGTGGAAACATTACTTTAGATATCACTTAAAAGTCCAGATAATCCCAGCTTCGCCACTTGTCTGCTGGTGGCCTTGGGCAAGTCATTAACTTTTCGGTGCAACAGGTACCTTATCTGTAAATTGAGGATTAAATCCTTCTCCCTCCAATTTAGACTGTAAACCCCATGTGGGGCAGGGACTGTCTCCAATCTGATTATCTTGTATAATTATAATATTAATGATATTTCTTAAGCACTTACTCTGTGCCAAGCACTGTTCTAAGTGCTGGGATACATACAAGGTTATCAGGTTGTTCCATGTGGGGCTCATAGTCTTAATCTCCATTTTCCAGATGAGGTAACTGAGGCACAGAGAAGTTAAGTGACTTGCTCAAAGGCACACAGCTGATAAATCGTGGTGCTGGGAGTAGAACCCCCAACCTATGACTCCCAAGTCCATGCTCTTTCCACTAAGCCACGCTGATTCTCTAATATTATAAGGGTATTTGTTAAGCACTTATTATGTGCCAAACTCTGTTTTAAGCACTGGGGGATTCATTCATTCATTCAATTGTATTTATTAAGTGCTTACTGTGTGCAGAGCACTGTATTAAACGCTTGGGCGTACAATTCGGCAACCGAGACAATCCCTACCCAATAACGGGCTCATAGTCTAGAAGCGGGGAGACAGACAACAAAACAGAACAAAACAAGTAGACAGGCATCGATAGCAGCAATATAAATTATACAAGGTAATCAGGTTATCCCCACATGGGGCTCACAGTTTTAATCCCAATTTTACAGATGAAGTAACTGAGGTACAGAGAAGTTAAGTGACTTTACCAAAGTCACACAGCTGACAAGTGGAGGAGTCAGGAGTCAGGAGTCTGTGCTCTTTCCACTAAGCCACACTACTTCTCAAGCTCCTTGTAACTACCCAAGGGCTTAATACAGTGCTTGACAAATAGCAAGAGCTTAACAAGTACCATAAAAAATTAACATAATTAAAGAATATCCTCAACTGGAAAGCACAGTTGCATCTTAATGGATATAACTTTAATCAAGTTCATGTCTGAACATCTTCCTTTTCTTTCCCCAAAAGCCCTGCCCTCAACTCGGCACTTTTGAGCCACACAACAAACATGTACAAAAAAGGAAAAATCATTCAAGTAAAATTTGCACTTCAATTCCCCGGAGGAAAACTGAGCAAGATTCAGATCACAATTCACAGTTAACGGAAAAATTATTTTATAATGTTAAAAGATTATAAGACAAACTTTAAAAACGTTTACTTGTTTAAGAGGATGGTGGTTATTTTAAACTTACGCAAAATCCTTATAAAACAATTTTCACTTATGTCCAGAAATAAACTGAACTACAAAGGATTTTTTTTTGTAGGTATTCTAATGAGAGTCAATATCCTGGAAAGTTAAATAATCTTTGAGCTAGATAGGTCTGAAAGTGACTATTTCATTGTAGTGAAAATACTCTACTATCCTAAAGGTTTATGTACTTTACTAAGTACCTATATAATTTACTCCCAAGGAGTAGCTAATGTTAAGAGTAAATTTGGTTCA
Source organism: Ornithorhynchus anatinus (assembly GCF_004115215.2). Lineage (NCBI taxonomy): Eukaryota > Metazoa > Chordata > Mammalia > Monotremata > Ornithorhynchidae > Ornithorhynchus > Ornithorhynchus anatinus. The sequence continues at coordinate 70,705,586 of NC_041731.1, read as the reverse complement.
ACAAACAAATGAGGATTGTTTGCTCTTTAAGGGGGAGGATCAAGTGATCAAAACACTGATAAAAGACAATGGTAGAGACTCAAGTTTTGACTGAGTGTAAGAAGGCAATGGTAAACCACTTCTGTATTTTTAACAAGATGACTCTGTGGATAGACATACCAGAATGATTTTATGACAGAAGAGGGGATATTCTGAAGAGGGTGTGTCCATGGTTTTGGGTTGGGTTGGAAAAGACAACCGCATTTGAAGAAGAATTCATTGCTAAAGCTATGAAACAAAAGCTTAAGACATTTTTTACAACCTAAATTGAATGTCATATGGGCAGGGTCTGTATCTACCAATTCTGTTGTACTGCATTCTCCCAAGTGCTTAATACAGTGCTCTGCACACCGTACATAGTCAATATGATTAGTGGATTTTATTTTTTAATGATATTTATTAAGTGCTTCTTATGTTCCATGTCGGTACTAAGCACTGGAGTAGATACAAGGTTGTCAGGTTGGACAGAGTCCCTGTCCTGCATGGGGCTCCCAATCTTAATTCCCATTTAACTGAGGCATAGAGAAGTTAAGTGTCTTGCCCAAGGTCATCCAGCAGACAACTAGCAGAGCTGGAATTAGAACCCAGGTCCTTCTGACTCCCAGGCCTTTACTCTAGCCACTGGGCCATACTGCTTCTTCGTGGTTGATTCCTCAAGGGATCTTATTCATAAGATTATTCAAAAGATCCTAAAGAAATAAACTAACTCCTACCTCCCTTTTATATATATATGAGGTAATTAAAAAAAATACTTGCTTGTCTATATCTCTGATCGAAAGTTATGAGGATATACCCGTAAAGTGTGGGCTTGGGGAAATTAAGCTTCTCCCATGAAATTAATTTGTACCCTCTGAATATCTCTAACTGAAAATGAAAATCTTGATATATTTGAAGCAAATTTTTCCCACATTTTCAATAATGAGAACACAAATATTGAAAGCTATCTTTTTATTCACCATCTCGATTTCCCAGAACAACCTATTTTCTACTGAAGACAATATTTCCTGCCATGGATATTTTTATAAAAATTTCCTGAGTGGAGCAGAAATTTATAGTGGGCAAGATTTTTTTTTTAATTTGTTAAGCGCTTACTACGTGCCAGGCACTGTTCTAAGCGCTGGGGTAGATATAAGGTAATCAAGTTGGACATGTCCATGTCCCACTGGGGCTTACAGTCTTAATCCCCATTTTATAGATGAGATAACTGAGGTTCAGAAAGGCGAAGTGACTTGCCCAAGGTTCCACAGCAAACAAGTAGCAGAACAGAAATTAGAACCCAGGTCCTTCTGAATCCCAGGCCCCTGCTATATCCACTTAGCATGCTGCTTCTCTAGCTGCCATCCAGAAGCTATCATCCAGAAGACAGCCAATCACACAATACACTTGACAATCAACCAATCAATAGTATTTACTGAGTACAGTGCTCTGCACACAGTAAGTGCTTAATAATTCAATTCATTGAATGAAATGAGCATTTATTGTGGGCCGAGCACTGTACTATGCACTTGGGAGAGTTTAATGTGAGTTTCCTGTTATTTCTACATATATAAAATTCACCCCCAAAAAAAATTATTAGGAAAATCAGATATTTGGTCATCTGAGAGTTTTGTGTTAGGGTCAGAGTTTACCAGCTGGCACTGTGGAAGATCTAGAGAAGAATAGGTCTGTGGGAAGAAGAGGCAGCCTGAATCCAAGGAAGGCCTGACAGCCGTCAAATATGCTTGATTTGGAGCATATTTTAGTAGCTTATGTATCCCTCTCTGAGATGGAGCAGCAACAATGAAAGGATTTGTCTGCTACAACGTGGCAGCTGCTTCGGTTCTCTCAAGTCTACTCTGCCATCAAAAACCAGCCGACATAGGCCAGAGGCTTTAGGTCTCTGTTTTAGAAGTTATCTTTTTTTTTTTTAACAATATTGCCCTAAACAGAGGCAATGAGAGGGCTTCACACTGAAACTAAGAGAGCCGGTGGGAGGGCGATAAGCCACAGGTGTTATGAACAAATAAATAAAACAAACATTACTCTTAAAAATAACTTCAGTTGAAAAGTTAATGGTTATTCTCAAATAGAGTAGTTGACATATGGGTTGTGTAAAAGTTGGGGTAATGCTTTTATTTTCTTGGTAGGAAAAACCTTTTGTTGCCTTACTTTTCTGGAGAAAAGTTTGGTTAAATATGTAATACACTCAGATTTCAGATTAATCACTTACATTATTAATCCTGGGAATCATTTTTTAATAGATGATGTTACTTTTTCTCTATTCTTTAAAGAGTGGATAACTAGTTCTCTTGGTTAGTTTTTATTTTTCACTGTGTGTATTATCTTTCTTGTCAATATACAGTTCTTATCTCAAAACCAAGATTAGGGCTAGTGCCACATATTGAATTGACATTGCTATGTATGCTGACAAGTAGCTGTGATGGTGACTTTTCATTTAGACATTTGTGTTGTTTTCGAACCCTGGAGAGGAGTAATATTACTGCAGAAAAACTTGCCGTGTGGATATTACTGTATGTGAATCAAAAAAACTAAAATAAACCCCAGATGTTTGGAATTTAAACCGGGTTCTTATCCAAATTAAACTGAGCAGATAGTTACCCTCTAAACTGTATTTAAAAAAAAAAAAAACACCTGAAAAATCTATACCAGATTCAACAAGCAAGAAGACAGCAATTGCAGAATGAACCAATAGGTGGCAAGCACAAGGTGGTGCTGCTACTTTACGAAGAACGTTCACTTGTTAGGTATCAGCCCAAGACACCATGGAATTGGAAGATCTCCTGCCTTAAATGAACATCCTGGATGATCCAGATAAAAAACAAAAACTAAATAAAAAGCAATCTAGTAGCCGTGAAGAGGGAGCAGATTAAAATTCCCAACCCTCTAATAAATACTATTACTACCAGAAATCAATCATACTGTAACGATCAGATTTATTGAGTGCTTACTGTGTCCTTACTGTACTAAGCGCTTGGGAGAGTACAATACAACAGAGTGGGTAAACACATTCCCTGCCCACAAGGATCTTAAAGTCTAGGGGGACCTGTGGGCTTGAATTCATTAGTCTGTGAAAGCCTTCCTAGAACTCTTTCCTTTTCCTTCTGGCTGTCAATGTAAGAAGGGAATGATGAAGTTCCCAACAGAAAGCCTCTAAAAGGGATTATATAGATGCATACCTCTCTCAGTGCATTTTAGAGTTATTATTCAGCCATGTTTTGACTCTCCCACTGCTTCCCCTCTGCAGGCAGCAATGCCGTGACCTAGAAAATAAGCTGTACAGCACCTGGTTACAGTCACAGACTGTCTCATCTAATGGTAACCGACAGTGCTGTACTGTCCACTTTCCTCTGCTTCTCTGTTGGCCCTAGCTGATCCCAAACTCAAAATCTCAAAAATGGGAAAAACTCCTGAAAAAAAAATGAGCAAGCCTGAGGGCCGAGTATCAGTTCTTGGTCCCCACATTCTACTTCAACTTTTCTGGGCTTGGGATGGGAAGCAGGGTAAACAAGAAAAAGGGGGCTGAAGAGTAAAGTTCAAGGCTGAATTTCAACAGCACGCCTATAATGGACAGTGCACCACAAAGCCATAGATCAAGAGGATTTTTTAAAAAAAGTCAATTGCTACTAGTGACAAAACCCTAATACCTATTTCCTGTTAAGAAAAATAGGACCTCCAATACATCTTATCATTCAATCGTATTTCAGTCATATGTATTGAGCACTTACTGTGTGCGGTGCACTGTACTAAGTGCCTGGAAAGTACAATACAAGTAATGTACTAGATTGTCTAACCTGAGTTTCCCCATTTGCCCCAGAGTCAAGAAAAGTTGATGTGGAATAATCCCATGATTTGGCAGGGAAAGAGTTTCTGAATAAACTAACACACCCAGCTTCACTGGGTTTTAACTAGAAGGATAATTTCGGCTGTGTGTAAGGAGCCAGCCCTGGCAGCAGTGAATTTATGAAGTAGCACAACCAACTGAAAATATGACTATTCACAAACCTAGGTGGCAGGGAAAATGGTTAAAAATCCTAAATGACAATACTGAATTCTAACTTAAATGGACAATTAGTACTTATGACTTAGTAGGTCATGGGCATCTGAATGAGAACAAAGGCTTTACAGATATCATCATTTGTGTAACCTGCCCTTTTAAAATGTTGACAAACAGGTTTGGGTTATGAAAGCATAGTGCCAAGAGGCTTCTGACTTCAAAATCATCTTCCTTTTCCTTGGCTGGGTTGCTATGGTGATGACACCACGGCTGCTCAGCCTCTCCTGGTGCCTGCATTTCTGCAGAAGCGCAGAACACATGGTCTGTTTTCTAGGCACATCCTCTGACCAACTAGAAAGCCTTATCTTATGAGAAGCAGCATGGTTTTGTGGAGAGAGCACAGGCCTGGGAGTCAGAAGGTCATGTGTTCTAATCCTGGGTCCGTCACTTGTCAACTGTGTGATCTTGGGCAAGTCACTTCACTTCTGAGGGTCTCAGTTACCTCACCTGTAAAATGGGGAATGAGACGGTGAGCCCCAGTTAGGACAGGGACTGTGTCCAACCTGATTTGCTTGCATCCACCCCAGCACTTAGTACAGAGCCTGACACATAGCAAGCGCTTAACAAATACCATTACTATTATTATTATTCCAGGTGTCATGTTTTGGGTCAATTCCAATATGGAAACAGTCTATGTTTGTACCTCACAACCTCATAGTACACCTTGGCCTAGTGGCTAGTTCACAGGCCTGCAAGTTAGAAGGACCTGGGTTCTAATCCCAGCTCTGCCACTTGTCTGCTGTAGGACCTTGGGCAATTTACTCAATCTCTCTGTGCTTCAGTTACCTCATCACTAAAATGGGAATGAAGACTGTGAGCCGTCTGTGGGACATGGACTGTGTCCAACCTGATTATCTTGTGCCAAGCACTGTTCTACGCACTGGAGTAGATACGAGGTAATCAGGTTGTCCCTCGTAGGGCTCACCAGTCTTCATCCCCATTTTACAGATGAGATAACTGAAGCACAGAGAAGTTAAGTGCCTTGCCCAAGGTCACACAGCTGACAAGCAGCAGAGCTGGGATTAGAACCCATGACCTCTGACTCCCAAGCCCGGGCTCTTTCCACTGAGCCATGCTACTTCTCAAGTGCTTAGTACACTGCCTGGCACATAGTAAGTGCTCTTAACACATACCCTAAAAAAGGGCTCTGCACATAGTTAGTGCTCAATAAGTACCACTGATTAACTGGATCTTGATGGATGACTGAGTGATTCCCTAATCTTACCTGCTATAGATTCTCTTGGCATCAAGCGGCAAATAAAGGGGCCAAAGCTGTTAAGATTTAAAGATTCACTTTCAATATTTATTTTCTCAGCCAGTACTTGTCCCTTTAGAACTGCCTCTTTAAACCTCCCCAGAAATATCCCTGAAGGACCCTAAAATAATCCAAAATACAGCCCAGCCTCTGAAACATTTGGATCGTGGATTAACAAACATTTTCCTGATCTGCGATGGCAGAAGGCACCAAGCCTAAAATGGTTGAGAGATGAATATCTTTGCATAGACAGTCCCAAATCAAAAGCCTGAACCCTACTGGAAACCCACCAACCAATGCTTTACCCTCTCTGGTTCCTGGGCACCTATAGGAAAGTTATGGGTTGGGTCACAGTAGAATGCAAATGCAAGAGCAGCAGCTCGGGATGCCCATGTTTCAGCCAGGCCTGCGCTACGACACCGACTTTCCTCCATCCTCCCCACTCCTCCCAAGCTCCTGGAACTGAGCCCATCCACTCTGCTACAGGGAAGATGATGGGAAATTCCCCTTGTTCCAGCAAAAGAAATGATCAGGGGGTACTTAGTAGGCAGCACCCTGTCCAGCCCTTTGGGAGGGACCCATAGTAAAGGTGTGGGCAGATTGGGTAAGTGGCATTTTTTTTTTCCTTTGAAGATTTGGGTAAATGGCCTGTGGGTACAAAATTAGAGACGTTGGGGGGGCAGATTTCCACATCCTACTCAAAGGGCTAGGGAGGTTTTGGGGACAAATTTGTGGAGGAGGTAGGGGATGATATACACAAGTGTAAGCTCACTGTGGGCAGTGAATGAGTCAGTTATATTATGTGGCACTCTCCCACATGCTTAGTACAGTGCTCCATACACGGTAAGTGCTCAATAAATATACCCTATTGAGCGCTCACCTCCTCCAAGAGGCCTACCCAAACTGAGCCCCCCTTCCGTCTGCTCCCTCTTCCCCTCCCCCTCAGCAATGTGCTCATTTGTATATATTATTTATTACCCTATTTATTTTCTTAATGACGTGTACATCCCCTTGATTCTATTTATCTTGATGTTGTGTTGTTATTGTTTGGTTCTGTTTTGCTTTGCTGTCTGTCTCACACGTTTAGGCTGTGAGCCCGTCATTGGGCAGGGATGGTCTCTCTTTGTTGCCGAATTGTCCATTCCAAGTGCTTAGTACAGTGCTCTGCACATAGTAAGGCTCAATAAATACTATTGAATGAATAAAGATGAATGAATAAAGAGATTTCTAAACAGCTGAGGGCAAACGCCTCTTCTGCTTTCCTCTTCATTCTCCATCTCCAACAAAAGTGATGGGAACACAAATGAGGAAATCGGGGGAGCCTTGAGGGGGTCGTATCGAGGTCCAGGGCCATAGTAATAATACTAAATAATATGTGTTATTTGTTAAGTACACACCATGGGCCGAGAATTGTATCAGCAATACAATCTATGCAGATCCGACACAGTCCCTGTGTCTGACGAGACTCACGGTCTTGGCAGGGGGTAAAGCAGGTCCCAAAGCCCCATTTTACAGATGAGAAAACCAAGTCCCGGGGACACCTCGCGAAGAAGTGGGGACTAATAATAATAATGTTGGTATTTGTAGAGAAGTAGCGTGGATCAGCGGAAAGAGCACAGGCTGGGGAGTCAGAGGTCGTGGGTTCTACTCCCACCTCCACCATTGTCAGCTCTGTGATTTTGGGCAAGTCACTTTCCTTCTTCTGGACCTCAGTGACCTCATCTGTAAAATGGGGATGAAGACTGTTGGCCCCACGTGGGACAACCTGATGACCCTGTATCTCCCCCAGCGCTTAGAACATTGCTTGGCACATAGTACGCACTTAACAAATACCAACAGTTTTATTATTATTCTCTGGGCCTCCGTGACCTCATCTGTAAAATGGGGATGAAGACTGTGAGCCCCACGTGGGAGAACCTGATGACCTGGTATCTACCCTAGCGCTAAAAACAGTGCTCGGCACATAGTAAGCGCTTAACAAATACCAACATTATTATTATTATTCTCTGTGTCCCAGTGACCTCCTCTATAAAATGGGGATGAAGACTGTGAGCCCCACGTGGGACAACCTGATGACCTAGTATCTACCCCAGCGCTAAAAACAGTGCTCGGCACATAGTAAGCGCTTAACAAACACCATCGTTATTATTAATTCACTCATTCAGTAGTATTTATTGAGCGCTTACTATGTGCCGAGCACTGTACTAAGCGCTTGGAATGGCCAATTCGGCAAAAGATAGAGACAGGCCCTGCCCAACGACGGACTCACAGGCTAAACGGGGGAGACAGACAGCAAAGCAAAACAGAACAAAACAAGACATCATCAAGATAAATAGAATCAAGGGGATGTACACCTCATTAACAGAATAAATAGGGTAATACATAATATATACAAATGAGCACAGTGATGAGGGGAGGGGAAGAGGGAAGAGCAGAGGGTCCCGGCTGCGGCCGGTCCTTGCCCCCTGCGGGACCAAGGAGGTGCTAGCTGCGGGGGGCACACGCACATACATATATATACATGTATTATATTACATTCTATTATATTACATTCATATATATATTACATTCATATATATATATTACATTATATTACATTCATATATGTATACATATACACATACATATATGTATGCATATACATATACACATACATATACATGATATACACACATATATATGTATATACATATATATGAATGTAATATAATGTTATATATATATATATGTGTATATATATATATATATATATATATATATATATATATATATATATATATATATATATATATATATATATATATGGAGGGGGAGAGAGGTTGAAAGCGCGGCCGATGGCTCCCGCCGGCACCTCGTCCCGCACCTGATGCGGGAGGGATCCCGGGCTCGGGAGCAGATTTGCAGATTGTTTGCAGGTTTGCAGCTCCATTCCCACGTGGGACAACCTGATGCCCTTTTATCTCCCCCAGCGCTTAGAACAGTGCGTGGCGCATAGTAAGCGCTTAACAGATACCATCAGTATTATTCTTATTCTTCATTCAATCGTATTGATTGAGGGCTGTCTAGGTGCAGAGCCCTGGACTAAGCGCTTGGAATGCACAATTCGGCAGCAGAGAGAGACCGTCCCTGCCCGATGGAGTTTGCAGATTTGCAGGTCCTTGGCAAGTTTGCAGGCTGTCTGCAGGTTGTTTGCAGGTTTGCGAGGCGTTGGGCATCTCCCGCCTCCCTCCCTCCCTCCCTCCTTTTCTCCCTCCCTCCCTCCCTCCCTCTCTCCCTCTCTCCCTCCCCCGCTGGGCTGCGGGAGCTCGGGGAGCAGCGGGGTCCGGGGAGGCGGGGCCCGAACGGTCCGCGCACAGTGCGCGCCGCCTCGCCTCGCCCCGCCCTGAGCCGGACGCCTTTTCGTCTGCCCGCTGGTTGCAGGGTTCGCGGCGGCGGGAGCAGCAGGAGGAGGAGGAGGAGGAAAAAGAAGAAGAAAAAGAAGAGGAGGAGGAGGATGGGGCCCCTTCGGGACAGCAAGGTAAGGGTCCCGCAAACCCCCCGCACCTGGAAGCTCGGGCCGGTCCTTACGAGGGGAACCCGCCTCTCTTCTCCGCACCGCTGCTGTGCAAAAAGCTGAGGTTTGCGCGGACTCTGGGCGACACCCTGCTGCCGCTCGACCTCCGCCCAGCCCCGAAACAGCTCGGGCAGGCCCAGCCGAGGATGCCCGGGGGGGCTGCGGGGATGCCCCCGCACATTTTTATTCCCCCCCGCCCGGTGATCTTCTCCTTTGCTACCTTGCATCGCCCACCTCTCCCGGCCGGCCCGGGCACGCCCAAGGTTCAGAGGTCACCCCCAAAGGCCTGCCGATGAGGTTCACTATTGGCATTTTATTGCTTTCGCGGGAAGGGGATCGATGGATTTTGCAGGACCGAAAAGGGGCCCTGACCGCCTTCCCGTCCCCGCCCTCCAAATTTTTAAAGAAATGGAGCTGACCTGTCCTTTTCGCAGCCCGTGTAAGGTTGAGAATAATCAAACCCCGGGTGAAAGGAGGGTGTGAACCCCCTGCCTGCCGACCATTTGTTGACTCTCTGCTTGGCAGGGAGCCCCGGGCACTAAGCCGGATGGCATCGAATGATGGCATGATTGGGATGGATGAGAAAGGTATGGGTTGGTTCCAGGGCCTAAAGGAAAATGGATGAAAAGTGACATGTCTCGATTATGGCAAGAAACAAAAACAGGGAGGGGAGAGACAGAGCAGCTCAAGATAAAGGGAACACTGTTGGTCTGTGATAAGATGGCAATGATAATAATCGTCGTATTTTATTATGGAGTAGTAGGAGATAGAGGAATTAAGGACATGAATCTTCAATTTGATCCGGAAGAGAAGGTAAGGAGGGATGGGTGGAACGAAGTAGGTGGTCTTGGCGACGCATGATGTGGCATCGTCAATGATGGAGAAATCCAACTTCTAAAAGAGATGGGCCTGCGTTGGCTTTATCATCGTCTTGGGTAGTTTTGGACCGAGGAGGAAGTTGGTGTTGCCTTGAGTGATTTCTGTAGGGGGGATAAAGTAAACTTTCCCTGAGGATCCCCCACCCAAGAATGTGGATTTGGCATTGGGTGTGTAGGGAGAAGAGTTATCCCAGGCGAGACGGTATTGAGTATCCTATTTGTGTTTACTCTGTTGTCCAAATTTTGAGAAGGAGCAGAGAGTGTATCACCACCAGGAGAAGGTTTCCCGTAGCCGCATCCCACGCTTGGTTCTTCGGCCCCACGCTCCCCAGCAGCTGCAGAAGCTGTCTCCGGCATCCGAGTCGCCCTTCTCGGAGGAGGAGAGCCGAGAATTCAATCTCAGCAGCTCGGGCCGCTCAGCTAGGACCATTAGCAGCAACAGCTTCTGCTCAGGTAAAACACCAGAAACACACCCAGGCTCAACTGTGCATTTCCACACATTCATTGGCTAGGGAAGGAAATGGAGTAAAGATAAGTGTGAGCTCTAGGGAAGGGTGTGGGTTTTTTTTTCTGTTGTTTTAAACTACATTACAATTATGTCTGCTAATAGTAATGGTCCTGTGCTAAGCACTTTACCTAGTGTAGGGGTAGATTCCAAATCTCATTGGAAACAATTCCTGCCCCACAGGGGGCTCACAGTTAAAAAGGGCCGGGGGGGGGGGTAGCAGGTAAGAATTTAATCCTCCTTTACAGGTGAGTATACTGAAGTCACAGAAAAGTTAAGTGACTTGTCCAAGGTCACGCAGCAGGTAAGTGGTGGAGCTAGGACGAGACCTCACGTCTTTTGAATCATAAATCTCATGTTCATTCCACCAGGTCAAGATGCCTATTTTTTGAGAAATATGTTTCTCTTAATAGTAGTTCTAATCTTGTGTAATCCTAACTTGAGCGACAAAATTCAGTGACTTCTTACAAATATGAGAACTACCTTGAAGCTCACTGAACTTTCATCTGTTTTTGAAAATCACCGGTCAGATTGCTCTTCTCTGGGCTGTGAACTATATATGTCCATGGCGGGTCAGGTTGGTGGAGAAAAATGACAGTCTCTAAATGATTACTAAATGATAAATGAATTGGGAAATACTGTCAGTAAATACTAGGAAAAGGAGAGGTGGGGTCATTTTTGTCATGTTTAAGCTGCATTTAGTGGAAAAGTTATCCCTCTCATACGCCTTTAACAGGTGGTACAGTTATTTGATTCCACCCATAAGATGATTGTATCCTTAGGACTTTGAACTTCCTCTTTCAGAATTGGAATTTTTATAAGACTCAAGAGCTAGCCTCTGAGTTGATCGAGCAGCATAAATTCTATTATGCATTTTGTAGCAGATCATTTAAAGCTACTATTCCTGTTAGGAAAAAAATCCTTCATTAAAAGGGGCATGTGAAGTAAAGGTTACTATCTGAAACATGACGTTTATTTTTAATTTTACTAACAAATACTGCTTTCCATTTTAATCCAAATCATTCAAAAGGACATTTTCACTAGAGCAATGCTCCTCTGGATTTTCATTTAGATTTTACCAGTTGAGACCATAAATCCAAAACCACTGAAGAGCTACCTTTTGAGTAAACTTACTTTTTATTACATATGGTCTAGTTTCCATTCTTTCTTTGAGGTTTTCTATCAATGTCCAAATGAAAAATCTGAAACATTCTTAGTCCTTTAGGGTGGCTGAGGTTGGAGTAGAAGGAAATCGTACTGTTCACTTTGCTTCCTTCCAAGAGAAGATAAATTTGAATGTTTGCATGGAAAACTAACTTTTAGTTAAACAGGAGTATTATTTGCAAAAGGCGGCCTGTTTACTTGGACTCTAGTTCAGAGCTGGAGCCTTTGTCAGGCTGCAGAAAGTGAACGCGAGTGGCAGCATTTCAAATGGAGCAGGGAAACATTTCTGTTCTAGGGCCTTGTTTATATAGCGCAAGTTTTGGAGCAGAATTTTTAAATTTACTCTTTAAACCTCTATGGAAAGCAAACACATTAGTGAGAGACCAACCACAGGACAGAGAAAAGTAATCTTCAGCTAGGAGTTTCGGAGCAAATGGATGCAAATTTTCTGATTCCCGAATGAACTGGTTTTGAATGTTAATAGGTCTCAGACCCATTTTGGGCCACCGCCTAGCCCCAATCTCCAGTTATGCCGTCAAATAAGTGCAGGCGAAAATCAAAAGGAAAAGTAGGCCCAAAGACGATGGAGTAATCCCTGTAATTACAGCCTTAACACGGCCTGTATCTTTGCAACCTGAGTTTGCATCTAGTCTCCCGCTTCCAGGCCCCTCCCTGTCTGGTCCACTTAGGTGGTTCCCCAAGGTTCATTTTCATTTCCTGTGAGAAACATGATACAATCCAAGGCTTTGAGTGCATCTCAGGCTGAAAATCACAAGACCGAGGGGCCTTCTGGGAGTGTTTAATGCTGCTAAAGGAGATCAAGAACAGAGACAAAGTCAATGACTTTACAACCCTTGGGAGCATTAGAGGCACTACAAGCATTGAGGTAGGAAAGGAAAGAAAGGGGCTTAGCCTAACCCAGTAAAGGAGCAGATCTTCACAGGGAGACTTTCAATTACTGATTATGTCATCCCAGCCAAGTTATCAAGGTAAAAAAAAAGCAGCACATGACTTACTACACATGACATGGTAAAACAGTCTTCATAAAATTTAGTGATGTTGCTCACTTAATCTTATCTTGTAATGTAGCTGGGGGATAACTACTTAATCAATGGTCAGTGGTATTTATTGAGTGCTTACTATGTGCAGGGCACTGTTCTAATTGCTTGGGTGAGTACAATACATGAGAATAAACAGACACATTCCCTGCCCTTAATGAGCTTACAGTCCGAGGGAGAGACAGACATTAATATGAATAAATAATTTGCAATAAATCTTAACCTTATAAATCATTGTCTCAGATAACTTGGAGCAGTGCTTCGCACACAGTAAGCGCTTAGCAAATACCATCATCATTATTATTATAACATGGTTATGATGGGCGGTGGGAGGTCTTGGCTCAGGAAAGCTGTTGTAATACCCATTTTCATGTGTAATTTAGCTTTGAGTTCAAAGATCAAAAGGGGCATTAGCTGTACTTTGGTCACTTGGGCTTTATTCAAAATTTACTCTTTTGCTTTGCAATGCCTGGGTGCTAGGCCTGTCTTGGAAAATCAAATTTTCTGATTCTTGTATAACAGTCCTTTCAGAGCTATAAATCCTATAGCACTTTTTACTATCTGTGGCAGAAGTCACTGAAATTTCAATTGCATCCTTCTGCAAGGCAAAAACAGCTTGGGATTCAGCATTGCCCTTTGCTTGTGACTACTGTTTGCACTTTACCGCAACTGGTTTTACGGTTCATCCTCATTTTCTATCCAACCTCTGGGTAGCTAGGCCTTTCAAAGCAAGTAATCCTTTGATTTCTGATTTTTTAACTACAGCCCAGCCCACACACTTTGTGCCTCTAATGCCAACTCAATCTCATCTGTCTCACCACTGATGTCTCACCTATGTCCCGTCCCTGGCTCGGAACAACCTCCCTCTTCATATCTGACAGATCACCACTCTCCCTGCCTTCAAAGCCTCATTTAAAAGCACATCTCCTCCAAGAGGCCTTCTCGGACTAAGCCCTCATTTCCTCTTCCTCCACCCCCTTCTGCATCGTCCTTGCACTTGGATTTGCACCCTTTATTCACCTCACACTCAGCCCCTTAGCACATACATGCATAGCTGTAATTTATTCATATGACTGTCTGTCTCCCCTTCTAGACTCTGAGCTCCTTGTGGGTAGGGAACATGTCTACCAACTCTGTTGTATTGTACTCTCTCAAGTGCTTAGTACGGTGCTCTGCACAGAGTAAGCACTCAGTAAATACGATTGATTTTTTAATGCTGGTGTTTGGTTCACTCAGTCAACCTTTTTAACTTCAATCAATGGTATTTATTGAGTGATTGCTATATACACAGCACTGGATTAACCTCTTGGGAGAGAACAGTAAAGCAGAGTTGGCAGACACGTATCCCGACCACGGGGAGTTCATTTGACAGTTTCCTGTTTCCACTATGATCATGAGAAATTTGTGACCATCTATAACTTGTCGAGTACTGATCTCTGTTTATTCCCAGCGCACTTTTGTAGGGGAAGGAAATTTATTTGTTTTCTTTTACTACAAACTACAAATTACAAAGGCTGATGACCTGTTTGAGTTCATAAGGTATATGTCATTAGTCATTTGCAACCATTAGCAGCGTGGTGTGCATTCTTCTTTTCTTAGTTGAGCGGATGATTACTCTTTAGGACTGGGAAGCGGGTAGATTGCTATGTGTCACACTAGTTATCACTGAGGGCACTTTGTAATCACGAGATCTAAGCTACATGTGGAAGAATGTGTTCTAGCCACATTGCTTCACAATAATAATGATGGTATTTATCCAGCATTTATTCAGTCAGTCTTATTGGAGCGCTTACTGTGTGCAGAGCACTGTACTAAGTGCTTGGAAAGTACAACTCAACAATAGAGACAATCTCTGCCCACACCGGCTTATTCTAAACTAAGCACTAGGGTAGGGACAAGGTAATCCGGTTGAATGTGGTTTTCATCCCACTTGAGACTTCCGGTCTAAGAGGAAGGGAGAATGGGAATTTAACTCCCATGTTACAGATGAGCAAACTAAGGCAGAGATTTTAAGACACCCAAGATCACACGTAACAGGCAAATGATGGAGCAATGTCTCCTGCCTCCTTAGACTGTGAGCCTCATATGGGACCGGTATTGTGACTGACATAGTTATATCGGGTCTACCCCAGAGCTTGGTATAGCACTTAGCACACAGTAAGTGCTTAACAAATGCTATTATTATTCTCATTATTGTTGTTACTGTTATTATTATGTGGATCAGGGACCATGCCCGGTCTGATTATCTTGGACCTACTTCAGTTCTTAGTACAGTGCTTGGCACAAATAAGTGCTTAATAAATTCCACTGTTATTATAGACCTCACTTGATTGCAAAGAGGATTTTCTTTATTCACTAGATTTTTCTCCCTTCTTTACAAGTTTTCAAGATTTAAAAGATAAGATGAAAATAAAGGTAACATATATCCCACTCTTCTGTACTCTTCCCCATCTTTCCAAATTTCCCCACAAAAAAGAAAAGAGGCCTTTTCTTTCAAGCGATATGTCAAGGATGCTGAGAAGAGCTGTCCAATTTAAATTGCAATGCACAGTGTTGTGCGAGTTGTCATAATGGAGTTAGATGTGACTTTGACTTGAATGTGTCCAGTGGAAGAAAAGAATGTCCTTTTCTAAGTGCCCATGGTGGTAAATAGCATCACATCTTTGGGAGGCCAATTAAAGCAGTTGCAGTCTGACAGGCAATGCTTCCTCATTATTTACCATGCCCTGACGAACCAGAAACAGTACTGGTATGCGTGGACCCAACTGGAGAAGTGTGAGATCTGGATGTAGTCTGCACTGGAATATAAAGATGAAAACTTAGGTCAAATGTACAAATATGTTCAGTGTCAATCTTGAACTGTGATTATGTAGTGAATACCAAGAACCTCTTAGGAAAATTATTTAAAGGATATGTGAAATGTTACATGACTACATTGCTACCCATGATCTAAGTGCTCTGAATGTGAAAACCATTGAATCCCCTCAACAAAATATGTAAATCATAAATAGAGAACAAATATGAGAGAAAATATATATGCAGATTAGCTCTGGGGAATTGGCTCCAACAGACTGATATGTCCAAGGACAAGAATGAGGTTTTTTACTTTTATTTACTTAGATCCTCCAGTATTCATTCAGTAGTATTTATTGAGCGCTTACTATTTGCAGAGCACTGTACTAAGCACTTGGAATGAAGGTGATAGATCATGAATCAATTTTCCACTATTATCCAAAGATGGAGTCTTTAGAAACAGTTCTATACAGGGCAAAATGATTGTTTCTCATGGTAGGTAAACCAATCTAGCAATGGGTGATTTTTTACTGAGGACTCACTGTGTACCGAGCACTGGACTAAGTGCTTGGAAAGTACAATACAAAAGAATTGAGAGACGTTCCCTACCCATGAAAAGCTTACGGTCTAGAGAGGGAGGTGGACATTAAAATGAGCTACAGATAGAGAAAATGGGAGTGTATCAGGATATAAATTCGTCTGTAGACTAAGCTGGTTATGGGCAGGGATTGTGTCCTGTACTGATATTAGTCTACTGCTTTGCACACAGAATATGCTCAATAAATACAATTGAATGAATGAATGATATGTATATACGTGCTTTGGAAATGGAGGGGTGCAGTGAAAATCAGCGTTCAAAGGGTAGAGATCTAAGTGCATAGGGTGAATTGGGGAAATAAGGCCTTAGAGAAGCCCTCTTGAAGATGTGCTTGAAAGTGGAGAGAATGGTGGTCTGTTGAATTTGAGAGGGGGAGAATTCCAGGCTAGAAGGAAGATGTGGGCAAGGGGTCAGGATGAAATTGAGGTAATAGTAAGTAGGTTGGTGTTACAGAATTTTAGTGTGTGGGCTGGGTTGTAGTCGGATATTAATAAGATAAGGGAGAGCCGATGAGAATTTAAAGCTTCCCGATGCGGAGGTGGATAAGCAACTATTGGAGATTTTTAAAGAAAAACGATCCAAGTGGCAGTGTGAAGTGTGGGCTGAAGTGGGGAGAGGCGGGGAGGCCAGCAATGAGGCTGAGGCAGTAGTAGAGTTGGTATGTGATAAGTGCTTGGATTAGCGTGGTACTAGTTTGGATGGAGAGGAAGGGATGGATCTTAGAGATGCAGTTAAGGTAAAACTGACGGGATTTGGTGACAGACTGAATATGTGGGTTCAGTGAGAAGTAATAATAATAATATTGGTATTTTGTTAAGCACTTACTATGTGCAGAGCACTGTTCTAAGCTCTGGGATAGATTCAGGGTAATCAGGTTGTCCCACGTGAGGCTCACAGTCTTAATCCCCATTTTGCAGATGAGAGTACTGAGGCCCACAGAAGTTAAGTGACTTGCCCACAGTCACACAGCTGACAAGTGGTAGAGCCGGGATTTGATCCCATGACCTCTGACTCCCAATACCGGGCTCTTTCCACTGAGTCATGCTGAGATTAGGTGAGGTTAATGCCAAGATTACAGGCTTGTGAGAAGGAGGATGGTGGTGGTATCTACAGTGATGGAGAGGACAGTGTTTGGGTGGGAAGATGAGTTCTGTTTTAGACATATTATTAATAATAATAATGGTATTTGTTTAATACTCACTATGTGCCAGGCACTGTACTAAGAGCTGGGATGGATACAAGCAAATGAGGTTGGACACAGTCCCTGTCCCGCAAGGAGCTCACAGTCTTAATCCCCATTTTACAAATGAGGTAACTGAGACACAGAGAAGTGAAATGACTTGCCCAAGGCCACATAGCACACAACTGGTGGAGCCGGGATTAGAGGCCATTACCTTCTGACTCCCAGGCCTGTGCTCTATCCACTACACTGTGCTGCTTTGAGGATTTGGTGGGACATTCATTCATTCACTTATTCATTCAATAGTATTTATTGAGCGCTTACTATGTGCAGAGCACTGTACTAAGTGCTTGGAATGTACAAATCGGCAACAGATAGAGACAGTCCCTGCCCATTGATGGGTTTACAGTCTAATCTAGGGAGATAGACAAAAACAATAGCAATAAATAGAATCAAGGGGATGTACATCTCATTAAAACAATAGCAGTAAATAAAATCAAGGTAATGTACATCTCATTAACAAAATAAATAGGGTACTAAAAAATATATACAAATGAGCAGACAAGCACAGTGCTGAGGGGAAGGGAGAGGGGGAGGAGCAGAGGGAAAGGGGGGGAAAGGGGGCTTAGCTGAGGGGAGGTGAATGGGGGCGGGTAGAGAGGGAGCAGAGGGAAAAGGGGAAGCTCAGTCTGGGAAGGCCTCTTGGAGGAGGTGAGCTCTCAGTAGGGCTTTGAAGAGGGGAAGAGAATTAGTTCGGCGGAGGTGAGGAGAGAGGGCGTTCCAGGACAGCAGGAGGATGTGGCCCAGGGGTCGATGGCGGGATAGGCGAGAACGGGGGACGGTGAGGAGGTGGGTGGCAGAGAAGCAGAGTGTGCAGGGTGGGAAGTAGAAAGAGAGAAGGGAGGAGAGGTAGGAGGGGGCAAGGTGATGGAGAGCCTTGAAGCCTAGAGTGAGAAGTTTTTGTTTCATTCGGAGATTGATAGGCAACCACTGGAGGTTTTTAGGAAGGGGAGCGACATGGCCAGAGCTTTTCTGCGGGAATATGAGCCGTGCAGCGGAATGAAGAATAGACTGGAGCGGGGAGAGACAGGAGGAAGGGAGATCAGAGAGAAGGCTGACACAATCATCCAGCTGGGATATTGTGAGAGCTTGTACCAGTAAGATAGCCGTTAGGGTGGAGAGGAAAAGGCAGATCTTAGCAATATTATAAAGGTGATATTGGCAAGTCTTGGTGACGGATTGGTTGTGTGGGGTGAACGGGAGAGCCAAGTCAAAGATGACACCGAGGTTGCGGGCTTGACAGACAGGAAGGATGGTCGCACCGTCCACAGTGATAGGGAAGTCAGGAAGAAGACAGGGCTTGGGAGGGAAGATAAGGAGCTCAGTTTTGGCCATGTTGAGTTTTAGGTGGTGGGTAGACATCCAGGTAGAGACGTCCTGCAGGCAGGAGGAGATGCGAGCCTGAAGGGAGGGGGAGAGGACGAGCAGAGATGTAGATCTGCGTGTCATCTGCGTAGAGATGGTAGTCGAAGCCGTGAGAGCGAATGAGTTCACCAAGGGAGTGAGTGTAGATGGAGAACAGAAGAGGGCCAAGAACTGACTCTTGAGGAACTCCTACAGTTAGAGGATGGGAGGGGAAGGAGGAGCCTGTGAAGGAGACTGAGAATGACCGGCCAGAAAGATAAGAGGAGAACCAGGAGAGGATGGAGTCCGTGAAGCCAAGGTGAGAGAAGTTGTGGAGGAGAAGGGGATGGTCAACAGTGTCAAAGGCAGCTGAGAGGTAAAGGAAGATTAGGATAGAGTAGGAGCCATTGGATTTGGCAAGAAGGAGGTCATGGATGACCTTTGAGAGAGCAGTCTCGGTAGAGTGGAGGGGACGGAAGCCAGATTGGAGGGGGTCCAGGAGAGAATGGGAGTTAAGGAATTCTAGGCAGCGAGTGTAGGTGACTTGTTCTAGGAGCTTGGAAAGGAAGGGTAGTAGGGGCAAAGGGTGATACCTGGAAGGGGAAGTGGGGTCTAGAGAGAGTTTTTTTTAGGATGGGGGAGACATGGACATGTTTGAAGGCAGAGGGGAAGAAGCCATTGGAGAGTGAACGGTTAAAAATAGAAATTAAGGAGGGGAGGAGGGAAGGGGCGATGGTTTTTATAAGGTGAGCGGGAATGAGGTCCGAGGCGCAGGTGGAGGGGGTGGCACTTGCGAGGAGAGAGGAGATCTCCTCTGAGGATACTGCAGGGAAAGAGGGGAAAGTAGGGGAGAGGGTTGGGGGCGGGGGAGGCAGAAGGCGGAGGGGTGACTTTGGGGAGCTCAGACCTGATTGTGTTTGTTTTCGTGATGAAGTAGGTGGCCAGATCGTTGGGGGTGAGGGATAGGGGTGGGGGAGAAACAGGGTGCCTGAGGAGAGAATTAAAGGTCCGGAACAATTAGCGGGGGTGACGGGCATGGGTGTAGATGAGGGAGGAAAAGAAGTTTTGCCTGGCAGAAGAGAGGGCGGAGTTAAGGCAGGAAAGGATAAATTTGAAATGGATAATGTTGGCTTGGTGATTGGACCTATGCCAGCAGCACTCGGTAGCTCGAGCATAGGAGTGTAAGAGGCGGACAGAGGCAGTGACCCAGTGCTGTGGGTTAGTGGAGCGAGAGCGGCGGAGGGAAAGGGGGGCGAGAGAGTTGAGATGAGTAGAGAGAGTGGAGTTGAGAGCCATGACCTGATCATCGAGAGTGGGAAGAGAGGACAGGGGGGCAAGGTGGGGAGAGATGCTTTTGGAGAGATGGATGGGATCAAGAGAGTGTACGTCTTTGTGGGGGAGTAGTACAGATTTGCAGGGGGAGAGAGTATGAGAGGAGGCGGGTGAGAAGGTTATGGTCTGAGAGAGGGATTTCAGAGTTGGTGAGGGAGGAGATAGTGCAGCGGTAGGAGATGACGAGATCGAGGGTGTGACCGAGTCGGTGAGTGGGCGAGGTATGGTGGAGCAGGAGGTCGGCAGAGTCGAGGAGCGATAGGCGGGCGGCAGAGGAGTCACCGGGTACATCCATGTGGATGTTGAAGTCCAAGTAGAGATGTGAAGGCAGGAAGATGTGCTAACCCACAGAGATGGAGAGAGATCAAGGCTGGAGAGGTGGATTTGGGAATCATCACATGGACATGGGAGTTGAAGTTTTAGGACCAAATGAGATTTCCAAAGGAATGAGTGTAGAGGGAGAATAGAAGGGGACCCAGAACTGAGCCCTGGGACACTCCTGCAAACAGAGGTGGAGCTGCAAAAGACACTGAGAAGGAGAGTCCAGAGATATAAGAGGAGAGCCGGGAGAGGGCAGCACCAGTGAAGCCAAGGTTAAGTAATGTTTCCAGCCTTTAAATTGATGAATATTAAAGAAAGGCTTATGGTTTCATCTTTCGATTCCAGAAAACAAGATATCCCATGTGCATGAAGTAAGGGAGAGGTCCATCAAGGTTTCCCCATAATCCTTTGTGCAGATCCTCCAAAAAAGTGAAGTTCTGAGTCCCAGCCTGATAGAGTGTAAGGTGAGGAGTAGTAGGGGGCCACCTTTCTTCCCTTCTGTTTTCTTTAATATCCTTGATTTATGCCCAACCCCCCCCATCCTCCTTGTTTACCTATGGATCCCTAGTCTAGATTCCGTTCTTCACATTTCTCCCTCTCTATCTCTTCCATGTGGGAAGAAGGCAGTGGTAAACCACTTCGGTATCTTTGCCAAGAAAACTCTATGGATACACATACCAGAACGACTTTATGGCAGAAGATGGGACATTCTGAAGAGGGTGTGTCCATGGAGTCTGTATGGGTCGGAAACGACTCGAAGGCATTTGAAGAAGAATCTCTTCCATACCCTCTTTCTGGCATATCCTCATCTTAGCGGTGTAAGGAAGCAAAGGACTTGGCTCATTTTCACATTGATTTTTGCCATAATAATAATAATTCTGGTATTCATTAAGCATTTACCTTGTCAAGCACTGTTGTAAGCACTAGAGGAAGGGCTACAAGTTAATCGGGTTGGACACGATCCCTATCCCACATGGAGGTCACAGTAGTTTGAGTAGAAGGGAGAAGAGTTATTGACTCCCCTTTTTACAATTGAGGAAACTGAGGCACAGAGCAGTTAAGTGACTTGCCCAAGGTTACACAACAGACGTGATATATCTGGGGTTAGAACCCAGGTCCTCTGACTCCCAGGCCTGTGCTCTTTCCACTAGCCTATGCTGCTTCCCAAGTCATTGCTAATAGGTTAACTTGAGATGTCTTCAATTTTTAGTACAGCCTTCTCCTTTACTATGCACAGTCTTTCAGACACAAAATCAGAATTCAGGTTGACTCTGTAATAGATACCATGTACCTGCCTGATATCTTTTCCCATCAGAACAATACGGGAGTTCCCATTCTTGAAATATTTCTCATCACATGGGATCTCATGATTCTTATTTTATAGGATTGAAGGTAGTGGCATTCTCCTCACAAAGCTGTGGGAGCTTTTGTGTCCCCCTTATATAAATATGTGTATTTAGAGTATACTTGACTTAGGCAGAACACAACATGAACCTATGTTGAACTCTGTCCAGTCCGATTAGCTTGTATCTGTCTCAGCGCTTAGAACAGTGCTTAACACATAGTAAGTGCTTAATAAATACCATCATAAACCTGAGTTGTTCGAACTCTATTTGCTGCTTAATTTCTGGCTGTGCTCTGGAGTCATGTTGGTGTGAAGGTAAACTGAAAGTGAAAGCCAACCGTTGCCACCTGGCAGGAATTATAGTTAGGTGTTCCAGCGGTGTGACAAACCCTTCTTGCCCCTACCTACCAGGAAAGGCAGCTTTTAAGAGATTTGTCTCTGGTTCCTGCTAGGTTTTGTTTTGAAACTGGAAGGTTCTAATTTATGGAGTGGAGTAGAGAGGAGAGGTCACAGCTTATACTGAACCTCATTTCCTAGAAATCATCATTTGTATTGAACCTTGTGCTGTACTGAGTTACATAGTCTTATTTTCTTCATTTTAAAAACTCAAAATCTAAAACAGGAAATGCATTTAAGATGGTTCTAGTTATCCTCAAAAGTCTGTACAAATGAAACCTAGATCTGTATTAGATATGCTCACTCTTCCAACTTGGTTTAAGATAAAATGCCTTAAAATGTTCTAATGACCGAATCATGAAGTTTCCCATCTTCAGTGTCTGCTTCTCTGTGAATAGATCTCCCAAGTACCTGTAGACAACTTTCTTGGCACAACCCAAAACCTTTTCTCTTCCTCAGTTTCCTCTCAGACTGCTAATTAATCTCCTGTGTTAACACAGTGTTGGAAGATAAACAGTAAGTAGGTATTGCCTCCATTTTAAAGAGAACTTCTGAGAAAAAGAAATCTGAGGAGACTTGCTTATGCCACCAGTGAGATAGTTTATCAAATAGAAATGAAAGAAGCAAATGGGAGTTTCAGTGCTTGTGAAACTAATTGCTTTATCTCCAAGAAACAAGTTAGATGCTATCAGTAGATAATTACTGAACTGGGCAGATAAAGCCTCTGAAAGAAGGATGAATAAATCATGAAAGGTTGTAAAATAGCCAACCTCCCTTCATTTTGAACATATTAGATGTTAAATATTATTACCAGAATTATATAATCTCATTAAATCAAGGTCCCTTTTGCTTTAAAAGGTACCCATTCTGAGCCCACTTGTGGTCCAGAAAGGAGAGCTGAGGACTGATTTGTTTTTTGGTTTTTTATGGTATTTTCTAAGTGCTTATTATGTTCCAGGCACTATTCTACACACTGTGGTAGATACAAGATATTCAGGTGGTAGGACACAGTCTGTCCTACGTGGGACTCACAGTCTTAATCCCCATTTTACTGATAAAGTAACTGAGGCACAGAGAAGTGAAGTGCCTTGCCCAAGGTCACATAGCAGGCAAGTGGTGAAGCTGGAACTAGAACCCAGGTCCTTCTGACTCCCAGGCCCTGGATCTTTCTGCAAGGCTACGCTGTTTTTCCAAGTTTTTAAATTTGTCCTTTCAGTCAATCAATGGCATTTATTGAGTGCTTATAGTAATAATTATTTAGTTATGTTATTAAGTGCTTACTATTTGCCAAGCACTGTACTAAGTACTGGAGTAGATTACAAGGTTATCAGTTTAGACATAGTCCTTGTCCCACATGGGGCTCACAGTCTAGGTAGGAGGGAATAGGATTTAATCCTCATTTTACAGATGAGGAAACTGAGGCACAGAGAAGTTAAGTGACTTGCCTAAATTCACACAGTAGACAAGTGGAGGATATGGGATTAGAACCCAGGTTGTCAAACTCCCAGGTCCATATTCTTTCCACTAGGCCACACTGGTTCTCTTTATACTGTATCCTGTGCTTAGTACTGTGTATTAAGCACTTGAGAGAGTTCATGCAATACAGTAGAGTAGACAGGGTCCCTGCCCACAAAGATCTTAAAGTGCAGAGGGGAATATAGATGTTAGTAAATTACAGTAGGAGAAATGTAGAGTCTAAGTGTAAGGCTTAGAACATTAAGTGTAGTGTGGCTGGGGGTGGGGAGAATTTCAAATGCTCACCTCCCAGAAATTGGCCCCTCTACTCTCTGCCCTGCACTTTAGGGGAGCAGAGGATGCTTACCAACTCCTGTTTTTGCCCTAGCTATGGGCTTCAGGTAGGTTCTCTGCCCATGTCAGAAAGGGGACTCAAAAATCCCCTCCCACAAGCAGATATGGGTTTGCAGTCAAGGCAGGCTAAAAATGACCTTCCTGCATCAAGTCCACAAGGGGCTCTTGGCTAGGATTTTGCAGCTAATTTTTAGCAACCAGATGGGATGTCCAGAAAATCCCAAATTTGGGGACTCTCAGCCAAATCAGGACATATGGTCATCTGTCCTAAAATGTGATCAGTCAAGTTAGAATCAGATTCTGCTGCTTCAGTGACATTTCCCCCTTGCTTAATGCCTGGCTTGTATTACGCAATGCTGCCTTCTGTGGTTTGGGGGGGTTTTCACTGCTTAAAAGGTGATGAATGTTTTCCTAGTGGAATCTTGGAATGCAGAGGTTTTTGTAGTGATGTGCATACCAAATTGAACATGCCGAACCAGAAGATGGAGAAGAGGAGCTAGTGATTTTTTTTTTTTTTACTGCCAAAAAATCTTGTGTGTTACTTATTATGGGATATTTTGACTTTAAGGATTTCCTTTGTTTTTAGTTTTGGCATTCCAAGAATGATTGCTCTTCATCTAAGATGTATATGTAAGTGGAAAAATTGCAAAACAGTGTAGGAGGTGGAAAGGCCTCTAATGTTATTTAGTTCTAACTGTTGGGTCTTATCTCTCTTCCACTGAATCTTTGTCATTGTTAGCCTCAAGGATGCATAGAGTCAGGGAATATGAATCTAATACTATTTCTGACTTTTCCCATGGCCTAGTGGAAGAGCACGGGCCCTGGAGACCAGCCTACCACTGGCCTGCTGTGTGATGTTGGGCAAGTCACTTAACTTCTCTGTGCCTCTGTTTCTACATCTGTAAAATGGAGATTCAAAACCTGTTCTTCCTCCTACTCAGACTGTGAGCCCCATCTGCGGAAGGAACTGTGTCCAACTTAAATATCTTGTATATACCCCAATGCTTAGAGCAGTGCTTTGCACGTAGCAAGTGCTTAACTGAACACCATTATCATCATCACTATTGTCATCATATGACAGATTTTTTTTAAAATTCAGTCTTTGTAAGCTTTTCCAGTTCTAATTATAACTGCTTTATAGGGTTACAATTAGGGAGAAGGTTTTCTTTCCACAGAACGTTTTCTTTCCATAGAACCCTATGCTTTAACTCTGGGTTTGAGCATTTCCAGTTGTGAAGTACGGTAAGTAACCTCATTTGAAAAGGGACCCTTTTGATATTTCAGGAAAGAAGCATGCTTTTATTATTGGTATTGCCCAACTATTTAGAATCGAGGTTTAAATCAGATAAGATCCTTAAGGATTTCGGGATTCTTTTTGTATTATTGGGAGGCTGGTAAATAGGACTAAGATGGCAGAGGAGGGAGATATTTGTCATCATCAAGAAGCATTTATCAATTCCCATCTGGGAATATAGCACTATTAAAACTAAAGAAAAGCCCTCCTGCTTGAAATTCAGTCTAGGGAAAGTAATGGTGTGGAATTCTGCTGAATTCCTATGTAGTTACTGGTAAAGTCATACGGTGATCATGTAGTTAGATAGGTTCTTTGTGATGCTGAGGTCAGTGAGCTCCTTCTATTTTGTCCACATTTGGATTAAACAGTTAAACTACATGGTAATTAACCCATTCTGGTTGTCTGCCTTGAGGATAGCTTTGTTGGATTACAGGAACATAGAAAATTGATGATGAACCAGAGCATGGGTCTGTCTGATCTGCTATACTGCTAACTTATTCCAAAGCTACACAGAATATAGAGATCTTTCTCCAGTACCCACATGGTGAGGCGGACACTCTGAACACAAAATGCTATGTTCTGCTGCGGTGATTTCAAGCTTGCAGAACTTCAGTCATATTCAGGGATATCAAAATGGTGCTTTGTTGTTTCTGAAGGTCTCGGGAGTATTTAAATTTTATTTGAACTGCAGCCAGAGGAGACAAATGTCACAGTGCTTGTGAGTAATATTCTCATCAAATCCCCTTTGTCTGTGTGTGTTGGCCTGGCATTCGTTGTGCCATGGTTTGAGAGCTAGGTCCATGCTTGGAAATAATTTAATTATATAGTGCAGTTAAATAAATCCAAATTGCAGATTAATTTTCAACATATGGCACATGTCAGTGACAGGTTTTAAAAAAAAACACCTTTAAAGCCAGACGGAAAAAAGGTCTGAAAGAGTAGTTCCTATTAAGAAGGTGCAAAGCTAAAAATTCCCAGCCCACTACTGAGTGAATTAATGCTTCTCAAATCTTTGGCCCTGTGGATTTGTGTTATGTATTTATGTATGAGCATCATTGTTTAGATGATCCAATACTATTAAGTCTCCTGCCTCAAACTAGTATCAGTACAGTATATAATAATGTATATTAAATGTTTTCAACATGTAAAGAACTGTTACAAGTGTGGAAATAAAATGAGAATAAAAAGGGAATCAGCTCCTGTGGATTCACTTCGTATGTTTGCAGAACTGTTGAGCCCTACACATGGTAAACTTTAGTTCTAGTTTGTGCTTGAATGCTTTTTCCAGGAAGCATGGCATTCAAGTGAGCCATATTAGGAAAGCATAGACACTTAGACATAAAATAGGCCTGCAGAATCACAGTTGTTCGCCATCTTATACAGAATTCAAAGTGTTGGACTAGACTAAAATCCCAGACAGTATAGCTTGCTAAAAGTATCAGTGAAAAGCATAATAGGAGTGAGAACAATAACAGCATTCACTTTCAGGAAAAGAAGTTAAAATTCAGCAAACTGTTGACTTCTTTGTTTACTGATGTGTCTAAAGTTCATAAGATTGAAGTGAGTAGAAGCGACTCATTTTCATTTCCTGCCAAGTTCACTTTGTTCCCACAGTAGTAGTTTCACAATGTAGGATGCAGTTATTTGGGTTTAGTTAAGCCAGAGAGGCAGTAGCAATACTTCAGGAAGACATTTCAACAGCCATCTCAAAAAGTCACATAATTATAAATGCTTTCCAAGTGCTGTTTTTGTTTAAAGTAGGAATTTTTCAATCTAGTGTCCTGTGATTATCATTTTTGGTTTTAAAGAGAAGCTGACTCTTAAAATTATGAGGTCATATCCATCTTGTTCTGCTTTAGAGTTTATCTGTCTTGATCTACCCATTAAAGTTGATGCATTGCATTTATATCCCTTCAACTTCATGAAAATCCAATTTTTGCAAGGACATTTGGAGTTTAATTTTAGTATTTTGGATACTAGCGTCTTAGAATAAAAGAGAATAACCAAGAATAACAAACAATAATGTGAGTCATATGTATAGACATATATCAGTCATAAATTTTGGGTTCATTTTTTGCTTCTGAGAATATCTCCTTAGGCTTTGGACTTGGGAGACCAAAGGTTCTTTGTAGGCGATAGAGCTCAATCAAGAACGTTGGGTCCTTGAACTGTGGAAGTTTCGTACATTGATCTCTGACCCTCTCAGGGATGAGAAACAACATGGACTAGTGGAAAGAACATGGGTCTGGGAGTCAGAAGGACTAGAGTCTAATCCCAGCTCCACCACTTGTCTGCTCTGTGACATTGAGCAAGTCACTTCTTTCAGTTACACCATCTGTAAAATAGGGATAAAATACCTGTTCTTGCTCCCTATTATTCATTCATTTGAATTTATTGAGTGCTTACTGTGTGCAGAGGACTGCATTAAGCGCTTGTGAAAGTACAATACAACAATAAACAGTGACGTCCCCTGCCCACAAAACCATGGACTCCATGTGGGACAGGGACTGTATCCAATCTGCTTACATTTTATCAAAACCAGTGTTTAATACAGTACTTGGCCCATAGTAAGCACATAACGAATCCCACAATTGGTTATTATTATTATTACAAGGTTCTTCCCCAGAAGAGATCAATATGGATCTCAGAGAAATTTGAGTTCTCCCTCCTATTGAATTGCATTTTAAAAAGGCATGATGTTTCTTCTTCAATCTTTTTTTTTTTAATCTACAGCAAAAGTTAATTTGGAGTGTGGGGGTGAATTTGGATGGACCAACTTTCAGAGGCTGTAGCTATGAGAGGCAGACAGCCCTCACCCCCAACTGGCTGCAGTGAGCGAGGGTATGGCAAAGACCCAGCCAACATAGGAAGGGAGAAGGAAGGGGCCCCATCTTGTATTCACAGGAATTCAGGGCTGGGCCAAGGGGTATGGGGTGATTGGAGTGAGAGAACAGCCTGAATCATGCTCAGAACCCTGCCGGCCTAACTGTGCGGTCTTTGCTTTGGTGATCAAAATTACGGCCATGTGACGTGAAACAGGTCTACAACCTTAATTGGTTAGTGCTGGAGAGAAACAGCAAAGAGGGAGTAGGGGATATGAGGGAGAGGATACATCTTACTGCCATACTTCCTCTTCTGCCACCACTAGTCAAGTGGTAGTGGCCAAAATATCTGGCCCAGGATGGACAAGTTAAGTCAAAGCTGCAGCAGAGACTAGGAGCCCCCAAAGCCGAAAGCATCTGGAAAATAGGCATGTGCTCTATAAATTTGGGTGTCTCCCTCATCTCCATAGCCCTTGCCGGGCTAGATGGGCAGGTTGGAGCTAACAGGAGACCTTACTTTGCTCGAACTGGGGAAGAGCCCAGAAACCAGTAACGGGTGTTGGTTCCCGGGTTTGGGCTGGGAAGTCATGTCTTGCCAACGGAATTAATCAATAGTATTTATTGAGCACGTACTGCGTGCAGAGCAAATAGGAAGTTCCTGAGAGAGTACAATGTAAGAGTTGATAAACCTATTTCCTGCCCACAAAGAACTTACAGTGTAGAAAGGGAGACAGGTATTAGTATAAATGATTAAATTATGGATATGTACATAAGTGCTGTAGGGCAGAAAGTGCTCACTTTGAGGTCCCATTTGTCTCCAAGGTGGGATAGGCTAGAAAAGGCTGCCCAGAAGGCTGTGAGGGCCAAGTTAATGTGGCAACCTTATAGAGGAGATAATACCTTTGGTCTGAAAGTTGGATCCCCAGGTTCCCCAAAAGAAAATACAAAGCATTTTCTAATGGCAGTCAAGTGAAATTAATTTTAACCTGCCTAGGTACCGAAACTACTTTTCACTGTTTTATTGAATTTTGTGAGCATGAACGCGAGAGCATTCTAATTTGGCTCAGTGAGTGTGTACTTGTCTTCTCCCCATTTTTGCAAGGTATTTCTAACTGGTCTATTTGTGTGATCGCCTGAGTCTCATGGTCTTCCATCTTAACTTCCTTGTGTATCATCTATGATTCATTTCTGTCTTCCTGTAGATGACACTGGCTGTCCCAGTAGCCAATCAGTGTCTCCTGTGAAGACTCCCTCTGAAGCTGGGACTAGTCCAATTGGCTTTTGCCCTGGGAGTGATGAAGATTTTACCAGAAAGAACATTAATATTGGAGCAGTGGTGGAAGGCAATTCCCAGCCAGCTCGACATAAGAAGGATCAAAAGACGACTCTTGTCAAGCCAGGTACATGCATTTACCTCTTTGTCATTTCTTCTTCCATCAGAGCAGAGAGCCATATTTATATTAACATTGTAAAGTTCAGTGGATGCTATTATCATGTTATCCCTATTCCTAATCTCATAACTACTCAATTTTTAGACAAAGATGCAAAAAATGAGTTTTTTAAAATTTCCTTTCTTTCTTTGGATTTCCAGAATTGATAGGATTTTAAGCTTACTGCAATATAGGTAAGAAGGAAGAAGGTTATTTTCCCATTATCTGTTGAGAAAGAAATGTACCAGAAGAAATTCTTGCAGAAAATCAACTCTAGCAATAAAAAAGACACATTTGACTGACAGTATCATTAAGTCTAGACACCATGATTGTAGTGGGGTATCTCAGTGCGCTGTGTCAAATGACTGTATAGCATGAAATGACAGGGTATCTTAGGTGCCCATCTCTAGAGAGTGCCTGTTACATAGATAAAAATAATACTTCCTTAAAGTTATGAGATCAGAGGCAGTAAGTTACGTTCAGAAAAGCTGTCAACAAGATGAAGTACTTCGCAAAAAATGTATCAACTGTAACACTACTTAAAAGCTCTCTATAAACTGTAAACAAATTATGTTTATTGTTTAGAAATAGCAGTATATCTGTCTTTAAAGGATTTTCATGCCTAAACTTGAGACTCAGAGACTGAGACAAATCATTTTAGAGGTTCCAAACACTCCAAGAGGAAGCTTTAAGTTCCCAGGACTGCAGTGTCAAGATGATGCAGGTCTCAGCTTGTGCCCAATCAGTGCAGGCAATCAACCATATTTATTGAGCATACACTGTGTGCAAAGCACTGTACTAAGTGCTTGGAGAGTACAGTGTAAAGAAGCAGCATGGCTTAGTGGAAAGAGCACGGGCTCTGGAGTCAGAGGACAAGGGTTCTAGGACAAGGGTTCTAGTCCCGGCTCTGCCACTTGTCTGTTGTGTGACCTCGAGCAAGTCACTTAACTTCTCTCTGCCTCAGTTACCTCATCTGTTAAATGGGGATGAAGACTGTGAACCTCACCTGGGACAACCTGATTACTCTGTATCCATCCCAGCGCTTAGAACAGTGCTTGACACATAGTAAGTGCTTAACAAATACCACAATTTTATTATTATTTTGGTAGACATGTTCCCTGCCCATAAAGAGCTTACAGTTTACAGCAAGCTGCACACCTGGGGAGATGTGGGGAAAATATTTCAGGTTTGGTATGATCTATATAGTATCTTAGCTTTAATGGGAGAGAAGCAGACAAGTTTCAATAATAATAATAATAATTGGTGTTGATACTTGTTAAGCACTATGTGCCAAGCACAGTTCTAAGTGCTGGGGTAGATATAAGGTAATCAGGTTGTCCCATGTGGGGCTCACAGTCCTAATCTCCATTTTACAGATGGAGACACAGAGAACCGAGTCAAAGGGAAATTAAGTGATTTGCCCGAACAAAGTCACATAGCTGAAAAGTGGCAGAATCAGGGTTAGAACCCATGACCTCTGACTCCCCAGCCTGTGCTCTTTCCACTAGGCCATGCTGCTTCTGCAGCTGCAGTAGAAAGGATTGTTGCCTGGAGTTGGTTAATAACCTTGATTTTAGTAAGGTAGAAAGACAGCAGTTGCATAGTGAGTTCAAGAGCCCAGAAAGTAGTGGAGTTAACAACAATGGAAGGAAAATAGAAAAAAGCATAACTACCTTTTTTATTGTCGCACATTTGCTAGTGGCAGAGAGCGCTACTGGACAAGTCTCCAGAAGCCAACTCCCATCACCTACAGAGGGAGAAATATGTCTGGAAGTCATTGCAGGCTGTGGATTCGATCTGTAGATTGACTTACTGCCAGTCTGTTATGGAGAGAAACAGATCTGGCTGCCAGGAGTGGAGTGAAAAGTGCTGATGGAGAGCAGAATTGAAGAAATTTCCTAGCAAGATAGCTAAAATAGTTTTAGAAGGGGTTTTGTATCTTTAAATACCTGTGTTCTCTTGATGACACCCTTTTGTCTATGCTTCTCATATGCATCAATGTGACACAGTTGAAGAATTCAGAAGTGTGTAACTAAAACTTTACCAATCTCACACCACTCTCTCACACATTCATCTTTATCTGAAATTTCTTATGTCTCATTTAATTGGACCAAGGGACACCAAAATCTAAATGTAGAAACATTTCCCCCCCCCTTTTTTTTAAGAAAAGAAATGCTTTATAGACTAGGGTTTTGGAAAAATCAGATTTATAATACTGTCTAATCTTTTACTTTAACCATTTAAGAGAAGTTAGCTTTCTGCCTATGAAAAATACCAAACATTCTCCACCCAATTTTTTCCAAGAGAAAAACATGATGTTATCTTAACATCATATCTTCTTAAAGAATATTAAACTATAGAACACAAGTTTGATGTTGACTTATTCCACTCTCTGCTATGACTTTAAAAGCAGGATACTTCATCCTTGACCTGCAAATTTCCCTGTGATTTGGAGTTGAGATCCTGAGTTGAGAGTTCCAGGTATTTGGAGGGCAAGGTAGTCTTTTTGAAGTTTCTCTAGACAGTAAATTTTTGAAAGTCAGCAGTGAACTGCAGCTCTTTCAGGAAGATCTCCTTGTGTACCACATTTGAAATTGTGAAAAATCTAACAAGGCCTGATTCCACAAGAAGGAAACCAGGAGGCTTGGGATACAGAATGACACAACCAGATGCAGTAAGGGCTCTTCCAACAATTAGTTTTCATGCTGTTCAGTTTGTATAAAGGGGAGGTTTCAGATTAAAACAGGATTAGTTTAAGGTAGTTTCTATTGGCAGGGGTTGAGTGCTACCTCTAGTTCTTAGCACAGTACTCTGGCACAGCATGGCCAAAAAGAAGCAGTGTGGCCTAGTGGAAGGACCACAGGTTTGAGAGTCAGCAAACCTAGGCTTTAACCCCATCTCTGCCTCCTGCCTGCTGTGAGACCGTGAGCAACTCACTTAACTTCTCATATCTCAGTTTTCTCCTCCGTAAAATGGGAATTCAACACCTATTCTCCCTCCGTCTTAGACTGTGACTGTGGGTCAGTCTGTAGCTGACCTGATTATCTCATATCTACCTCAGTGCTTAGTACTGTATTTACTTGCCATGTAGTGAGCATTTTACAAGCACCACAGTTAGTTATTCTATTAAGAGTTTAATAAACATAACTCTAAATATAAATATTGGAAAGGCCAGTGCTGTCCTGAAATACACAGGTAGAATAGGTGAACTTAAGGAGAGGAGATAATTGTGTAGATGTAGAAGAATAATGTTCTAAAAAATGATTTGAGATTAATGAGCGTGTGTACTCTCAATCATTTATTGAGCGCCTACACTGTGCACAGCATTATACTAGGTGCATGGGAGAATGCAATAGAATTAGTAGTCATGATCATTGCCATCAAGGAGCTTACAATCTATCTGGGAAGACAGATACTGAAATAAATTATAGATTGGGGGAGCAGTGTAGTAAAAAAGCATGTATATGGGTGCTTTGGGGGAAAGAGGTGTGATTAACCAAATGCTGAAGTGGCTGTTGAGTGGGGAGATATGGTGGGGGCAAGATTAATCAGGGAAGGAAGTGTTGGGTGGAGCACCTATCTTAATTTGGTACCCTAAGTGTTCTGGACATGTGTGATAATTAGCATTTGATTATTTTTTATAGGATAAATAAATAGGACATGGATTTGGGTGGGAGGGTCACCTGCTCTATGCTGATTTCTAGCTTTTGAATCTTTTCTACAAAATAAAGCTTAAACATCAAAATAACACCTAAGTACTTATTTTTTTTATTAAAGCCAATAAATGAATTACAAAGAGATCATAATTCTGCTACAGTTGAAGTCATCAATTTCGTCCATTTGTGCAATGAATTGTTCATTTATACCCAGCTGTCAAAGAACAGTGCTTCCCACATAGTAAGCACTTAACAAATACCATCATTATTATTATTAAAGTCAACGTGACAGATCTCATATAACGTCAGTTATGTTCCTAAAGAGCCTCATTTTACTTAAAACTCACGTTGTATTGCCATACTTGGATGTCACACACATACGTGATAACATTTCTTCTGATGTGATGTCACATTATGTTGATAGAAGTGCACTGTGGGAAGAACTTTGTCTAATTCCAAGTAGTGTTCTATCCAAGGTGTATAATAAAAACACTTGTTAGGACAGAACCAACTCCTCTAGAATTCTGGAAAATTTGGTCAATTTTAAGTGCATCATTGTTGTTTTCCTGGGGAATTTCCATTCTCTCAACTCAGAAAAGTCTAGAATTGGGAGAAAGGGTGTTGACTACCAGAGTGGGAGTGGCATGAAATTCCAAAATTGAAGTTTTCCTGGGCTGTTTGCCACTGCACAAAGTAAAATCACACTGTGCAATGCTACTTTGGGGCTGGAGAAAGGGAGGAGGGAAACAAAAGAAGTTCCTTGACCTTCTGCTGTGTGCTTGCCTGAATAAACTTGAGCTAGGGGAAAACTCTCAGTATTTTTGGTGAGAGCTAGTCTACTATGGAAATTCCCTGTGTTTTTGAAAAGAATATGTGAAATAATAAACTAAAATAAGCCACAGGTTTTAGCATGTGAATTAAATTAAAATGTATGGCATATGTAGAGTGAAAACCAACTCTGAGCTGCTGTCTCAGCTGTGCACGTTGTTCTCAGTGACTGCAGGTTCAAAAGGTTCAACCACCTAATCCACTAATCCTACCTCATTAGTATAAAAGTGGTGGAAATGAAGTGGCAAAAGACCAAAAGAGGGCTATGTAAATAAAGGTGTGCTGACTTAACAAATCTAGTGTAATGTTAAAGCCCTCATTGAGCCTGCAGCTTTGTCATACTCAAGAGAGTATGATCAGTTATCTTACAAGAAAAGGAAAAAAAAACCCTGTGATCCGGGCTTTCTGCTTTGTTGACTCAAGAACAAAATGGATCATCCCATCTGAACACTTGGAAAAAATGCAATAAAATGTCATGAAAAATCTAACATGCAATTAGATTCACCTGTTCCTCTTCAATAAGAAATACATCTTACATCAAACTCTCACATAAACTGGTTAGTCTGTAATTTTTTTTGATCTCATTTATTCAATAGAATTTATTGAGCGTTTACTATGTGCAGATCACTGTACTAAGCGCTTGGAATGTACAAATCGGTAACAGAGAGAGTCCCTGCCCTTTGACAGGTTTACAGTCTAATCAACTTGCTTTGCCTATATAATTTAGGTATATAGTTTTACAATATATTTTGTCTTTGAATAGTAAGTGTACACAATTCTCAGCCACAACCAAAATTTCTGTGAATCTAAGTTCCCAGAAAAGTCCTGGACCTGGCCAGCATAGCAATAGTGCAGCATGAGGAAAGGTTTCTTTTCAATCTGCAGAGGTAGTTCTCTTTCTGCCTGCATCATTCAAACCCGAATTTAGCCAGCAGGCAGAGGCTCAAAAGCATGCGTAAGCAAACATTAAATGCTCAGCAAAATCCTGTTAATTTTAGAATGTAGGTTCGCCTTGCACTTTTGGCTCTTTCCTGGATCTCTTCTCTCCTGATGGGATTGTGATGGTCAGACAAATCACTAGTTTTTATTAACATAGTCTCCCTTACCATCACCCTCTTCCTCCCGCACCGTCTCCTGCCTGGAACTCCCTCTGTCTTCTTAGCCAACAGACGACTACTCTCCCCATCTTCAAAGCCAAATTAAAAACCACCTCCAGGAAGCCTTCCCTGACTGACTTCTCATTTTTCCACCCTATTTGCCCTCCATTCTGTATCACGTATGCTTGAAGATCTGTACTCCTTAAGCATTTAGCGCACACATTCTTTGACTCCACTTCCCCCCATCTAACTTATTTTAAATTCTGATTCCACTCTAGATTGTAAACTAGATTGAGAACAGGGAAGCAGTGTAGTCTAGTGAAAGGAGAACGGGCCTGGGAGTCAGAGGACCTGGATTCTAATCTTGGCTCTGCCACTTGCCTGCTGTATGACCTTGGACAAGTCACCTACTGCTCTATGCCTCAGTTACTGCATCAGTAAAATGGGTTGCCTCATCTGTAAAATCGGGGTTAAATCCCTCTACTTCCTACTTGTGGCTGTGAGCCCCATGTGGGACAAGGACTGTTTCCAACTTGATTACCTTGTATCTACTCCATCACTTAGAAGAATCCCTGAGTAGTAGTAATCACTTAGATGCCATAATTATTATGCCTCCTCTCTCAACTGACTCCAGTCCATACATCACTCTGCTACCAGGATCGTTTTTCTCCAAAACTGTTCAGTCCATGTTTCCCCACTCATCTAGAAGCTCCAGTGGTTGTCCATCCACCTTCACATTCAACAGAGACACCTTACCATTGGCTTTAAAGCAATCACCTTGCCCCCTCCTACCTCACCTTGCTACTCTTCTGCTACAACCCAGCCAGCACACTTCTCTCTTGTAATGCCAATCTACTCACTGTACCTCAGTCTCATCTGTCTCACTGCTGACCTCGCCTTCATCCTGCCTCTGGCCTGGAATGCCCTTCCTCTTCATATCCAACAGATGATCACTCTCCCCAACCTTCAAAACCTTACTAAAAGCACAGCTCCTCCAAGAGGCCTTCTCTGACTAAGCCCTCATTTCCTCTTCTCCTACTTCATTCTGTATCACCCTTGAAATTGGTAAATACCACTGAATGCCTGATTAACAAGGAATATAAAGAACTATATTCTCTCTAGCCAACTGTATTTCAGTCATAGGAAGGTTGTGTCCCAACTGAAGGCAGGTAAGAACACTAAGCATAGGCTCAGGCACTCTGTGGTGTTAAGTTTGGTGCTGGAGAGCCCGGGCAATTCTCTCAGAACATAAGGAATGTTATTCAAAGAATCACTGCGGTTTCCAATAATGAATGCATACAAGCATTGAAAGAGACAACATGCCCTCCTATATGCCTAACTTTCATTCAGTCATATTTATTGAGCTCTTACTGTGTGCGGAGCACTGTACTAACTTGCAACCTAGGAGAAACTCAGCAGTGAAGGTGGTGTTGCCCAGGGCAATGTTGTGATTAGAGTGTTTTATCTTTATTTCAGTGTCAAGTTGGATAGAGAAACTTATAGGGGAGTTGGTAAGGCATTGTTTGGAAACATAATTACAAAATGTGGAAGAAAAGATAAGGAAGCACTTATGAAGACAGATGAAAGACAAGCAGTTTATTTGGGCTCATTCTAATTAAAACACTCTGTAAGAGTTAAAAAGGGTGCATATTTAGATCGAGAGCTAGTTTTGGGCAAGGAGGTTGTTGTTTATTGTTGTACTCTCCCAAGCACTTAGTACAGCACTTTGCAGGCAGTAAGCACTCAATAAATACAATTGAAATTAATGAACTTAGAAACTTAAATATTAATATCCACTTTCGAATGTCAGTATTAATGTTTGTTTTTACATTCTTTTACTTTAACTCTGAGAAAGTACTTAGAGTGAGCCCAAATAAGGTTTTTGGGAATGTCACCAGATATCAATAAGATATCAGCCTTTTCAAT
The DNA here is from genome assembly GCF_004115215.2 of Ornithorhynchus anatinus. Classification (NCBI taxonomy): domain Eukaryota; kingdom Metazoa; phylum Chordata; class Mammalia; order Monotremata; family Ornithorhynchidae; genus Ornithorhynchus; species Ornithorhynchus anatinus. The sequence continues at coordinate 70,668,849 of NC_041731.1, read as the reverse complement.
GACTAACCGTACTTACAACAGTAACTGAATTCACTGGTGTTACAAGAAGACTCCTTACATAATACTCATGGACCTTCAGCATTCTTAGCATTTTCCCTTAATAATTCGTTTACACTATGGTGTCATATGTTGTGTGTGCATGTGTGCACGCGCACAAGCATCATCAGAATGGATGAGTGTTATAATGTGAGTTTGCCTTTCCAAGGGCCTTGGCAAGAATTCAACCCTACCAGATGGCTCAGTTCTACCGTGCACCTTTTGGGTAGCACGCTACTAAGGAATTAAGGAGTGCTCTTCCCACAATACGTATCTGTTTGGGTACAGTGCAGAGATGTTTCAGAAGACGTGTCAGGGAGAATCAGAAGCAGTGTTTCCTAGTGGCCTAGGTATCCCTTAACTTGGGTTTTAATCTCAACTTCACCATTTATCCACTGCATGATCTTGAGCAAGTCACTCTTTCTGCCTCAGTTTTATCATTTAGAAAATGGGGACTCAATATCTCTTCTCCCTCCCCCTTTAGACCAAGTGCCCAATATGGAACAGGGACTAGGTCTGATTTGATTATCTTTTATTTACTCCTGTGGCCCGTACAGTGCTTGGCACTTAGTAGGTATTTAATATATAATATGGGTGCAGCTTCCTTCTTGCTTCCCCATTTCTGCTTTTGCACCATCCCACCTCCCTCAGTGATTTGATTGTAGCATCAGTCAAGTTGTGAGCTTGAGGGTATTTATGAACCACACAGACCCTCCTCATTGTAGGGGAATTGACTATTCTCATCACCTGTTACACAGAGAAATGTTCCTTCATGTTTGTTTTGAAGGATGATTCCAAGTGAATCATGTCAGTCTCTTGACCCTTCATTAGGTGAGCAACAGAAGGTGTGGAGTGTAACCCCAGCAGGTGCCTAGAATGGTAAAATATTGTCACCTTAAAGACAAGGAATTGAGTAGGGGAGGAAGGGGCCTGGAGGCGAAGAAATGCTTTTTAGAATTTCTAAATTGTTTCCAGCAGAGAATCAATCATTCAGTTGTGTTTATTGAGCACTTACAGAGTACTGTACTAAGTGCTTGGGAGAGTACAGTATAACAGAATTGATAGACATGCTCCCTGCCCACAGTGAGCTTACAATCTAGAGTACTTGCTTCCCCTTCTCTTCCCCCCTGGCCATGTGTTTCTATCTGTAACAGTTCTAACCCTTAGTCCTGGGCCTGTGCATTTAGATGAACACCAGTTCTGCATTTTCTCTCTCTCTACCCTTTACGATTTTAGAAACTTCAGTCACGTCCCTTTTCAAACTTAATCTTTCCAAACTCAATAGTTCTGATCATTCAGGCTGTCCTTGAATAAGAAGCTCTTCTTTCTCCTTAATAGTCTGGAGAAACTTGGGTAACTGTAAACTCGCTGTGGGCAAGGAATGTGTCTGTTGATTGTTGTATTGTACTCTCCTAAGTGCTTAGCACAGTGTTCTGCAAACAATAACAATAAGCACTCAAATACGATTGACTGGGAAGCAGCAAAGGATCTGGAAAGGAACCCAGCTGTGGAAAATTAGTCCCCACCACCAGTTCCCACTCCAGCCCTCCTGTCTTCCCTTCTTCTCCCATCACCTCTGAGGCTCTCCAGTATCAGTCTTTTTGCCTTCTCCTGCTGTCTCCATAGCTCCCTCCCCGCCCCCTTACCAATCCTTCTCCCTTATCATTTAAAGAGTCCTCTGGCTAGTGTGAAATTAAAGCAGAAACACACACATGCCTTTTCAACAGACTGCCCAACTGGCAACCTAACAGAACCTGGGGAAAACCAGTTGACACTTGTAAGTTACTGATTTCTTTTTTTCTGTACAGCAGCGTCTTTGCTGTTGCACTATCGATTCATATGTGGTGCAGCTGTGTGCATTCTCGTGTCTCCTGTGTGGGCATCTGTGCTGTTGCTCCTCACCTCCTCCAAGAGGCCTTCCCAGACTGAGCCCCCCTTTTCCTCTGTTCCTTCTACCCTCTCCATCGCCCCTACTCCCTCCCTCTACCCCTTTCCCCTGTCCCACAGCACTTGTGTATATTTGTACATATTTATTATTCTATTGATTTTATTAATGTGTATATATCTATAATACTTATCCATTTTGATGCTACTGATGCCTGTATACTTGTTTTGTTGTCCATCTCCCCCTTCTAGACCATGAGCCTACTGTTGGGTAGGGATTGCTCTATCTGTTGCTGATTTGTACTTTCCAAGTGTGTAGTACAGTGCTGTGCACACAGTAAGCATTCAATAAATACGATTGAATGAACGAATGAATAACTTCTCCGAAGGCAAGGGCCACGCCACTTTTAATGACTACAGAGCAGAGAACAGTACCCTATACCCTACCCAAATGGGTAATTAATGAATCAGATTTTCCCATTGCCTAAATTATGCTCTAATTTTAAATTGTGAATCTGCTCCAGACAGATTAAGGTGCTGCATAAGCTCAGGGCAGTAATACCTTGTTTAATTTTGCAGTTCTCTGGTTGAGTTCTTGGAAAAGGGACTGTACTGTGCAGACACCGGCTGTAAATTATTGAGGCCATGGGAAATCAGAGGACTAAGTCCTTGAAGTTTCTGGCTTTTCCACTCTGAAAATATTTTTACTTTTGACAAGTATTTAAGAACAGAACTAAAATAAAATATTTTTACAGTAATTTTTATAAGTAGACCCACATGGTTTGACCCAAAATTGAAAATAGCATGAAAATAATAAATGTAATTATTTAAGCCTTGAACAGGAACTTCTGTGATAGCTCCTCACTGCTCAGGGGTCCCTGGGTCATGTGTTGGGGTAGCTACAATACCTGGAATGAAATGGCTCATTCTGGCATTATTTTAAAATAGATGTCAGAGATTGCATTGAGCAAAGGATTCCCCCTGTTTTTTAAAAAGTGTCAAAGGTGGGAATACAAATCCTTGTTGTAAAATCATGTTGCACTGGATTTTACTAATAAGAAAATATCTGCCCTCCATGAATTCATTTTTAAAACTAATGAAATTGTACACCAGTGTACTGAGTTAATGAAACTTTCCAAAGAATATAATTTGCTAAAAGGCAGTGTCTTAAGCCCTGAGAGACTCTGGGTTATCAGAAATTATTTAGCGGTGATAAAGAAAAACCTAATATTGACAGCCTGAAGATATATAATTTTAACACATCATATTTACTAGCAAAATTGCCCCACTATTTTGCAGGTAATTTTTGTAACAATGAGATTGAAAGGGCTATTATGGTAGATCATGAAAAGAATTAAGACCTGAAATAAGAGGAACAGGAGAAAATTCATCCCCCCTCCCAGCCCCACAATACTTATGTACCTATCTGTAATTTATTCATATTAACGTCTGTCTCCCCCTCTAGACTGTAAGCTTGTTGTGGGCAAGGAATGTTCCTCTTCATTGTTATATTGTACTCTTCTTAGCACTTAATACAGTGCTCTGCACACAGTAAGCGCTCAATAAATGCAATTGAGGGAACGAATGAATTGAAGGGAAAAAGAGGAAAGGAAGGACTAGATGGAAGAAAAAGATTAGAAGGGACTTAAGTTTCTTCCACTATACTCTAAGCTTCTTGGAGGCAGGGAATGTATCTCCCAACTCTGTTTTATTGTAGTCTTCCAAGCGCTCATTACAGTAGTGCACATACATACACTCAATAAATACTATTGATTGCTATCTCCACTGCACTCACCCAGGCGCCACATATAGTAAGCATTTAATAAATTCTTTGTGTCTGTGTTGCTCTGTTCTCCCTGTCCTGCCCTTCTCCCCCTGCATGCTTAGCTATTGGCTATCACTGCTTACAATTATATGGTTCCAAAAATAATCTTTTATTTCCTCCTCAAAAATCAGGATGGGGCAGTTAAGTGAATAAATAGGAATTTTTCCTACCTTTTTTTTTATCAAAGGCAGATTAGGGAAGAGTACAAAAAGGACAGTGCAAGAGACACATTGGATCACTTAGAAGCAGGGTAAAGACAAAATATGTAGACCACGTGGCGGAATTCAGTTATTCCCAGCTCTCCAAGACCTTCTTGATCAGCTTCATTTTTCCTTATGTCTGGAAAGAAAATCTAGGTGGTAAATTTGTGGCACCATGCAAGGATTTATCATTCACTTTTAATAGACTGTACTGAGAAAATCATCCCTCTAAAACACATCACCCCCTCTAGAGTTCAAAGCATTGCTTTAATACAATCTTATGGTAAACTAACTCTCCAGGAGCAGTATTCTTTTCCATTTAACTCCTTGTTTGTAGAAATGTTTCCAAGATGGATGAAGAAATGAATAATGAAAATGAAGCTTTGGCACACTCAGTCATTGTCTCTACTCTGTCTTTACAGTGCCAAACTTCAGACTTGAACAAGGAATTGGTTCCACTCCAGGTTATTGTTGTTTGATGTTGGGTTCATAGGGTAGTAGGCACTAACCAGAACATATTAATGGGGTACTCTTTTGTCATGTTAAAGCTTGCAGTTCAATTTGAGAAGTAGTCAGAGGACCTGAGTTCTAATCCCAGCTTTGTCACGTGTCTTCATTCTTATTTATTGAGCACTTACTGTGTCCAAAACACTGTATTATGTAATTGGGAGAGTTCAGTATAACAGTAAACAGACACAGTCCCTGCCTACAATGAGCTTACAGTCTAGTTCCCCTCCACCCTCCTCCCCCTTAGCTGAGTGCCCTTTCCCTCTGCTCCTCCTGCCCCCCTTCCCCTCCCCTCAGCACTGTGCTCATTTGTATATATTATTTATTACCCTATTTATTTTGTTAATGAGTTGTACATCCCCTTGATTCTATTTATCATGATAATGTTGTCTTGTTTTTATTTCATTCTGTTTTGCTCTGCCATCTGTCTCCCCCGATTAGACTGTGAGCCCATCATTGGGCAGGGATTGTCTCCATCTGTTGCCGAATTGTACATTCCAATCGCTTAGTACAGTGCTCTGCACATAGTAAGTGCTCAGTAAGTATTATTGAATGAATGAATAGTGGGGGAGACAGGCATTAATATAAGTAAATAAATTACAGATATGTACTTAAGTGCTGTGGGGCTGGGAGATGAATGCAGGGAGCACATCAGGGTGACGCAGAAGGGAGAGGGAGACGAGGAAGGAGGCAGAGGTGGGGAGTTGGGAGAAGTGAGGCTGGTGGCCCCTACCCACATTACCTATTGGAATGAGCCACCCAATTTGCAGGCGATGTCTGAATCCCCATCCACTCTGTGCCCCACTGTCTGCCTTCAGACCAGGGAGACTCCACTGTGTGCCTGCAGAACACTGTAGTAGGCTTGTACTTCCCAAGTGCTTATTCATTCATTGCATTCAGTCATATTTACTGAGCCCTTGGAAGAGTACAGCTCAACAATAAACAGACACATTCCCTGCCCACAACGAGCTTACAGTCTAGAGTGGGAGACAGTTGTTAATATAAAGAAATAAATTACAGATGTGTACATAAGAGCTATGGGGCTTGGTGGGGGGGGATGAATAAAAGGAGCAAGTCAGGGTATGGTGGGGGAAGAGAAAAGGAGGGCTTAGTGTCTGCTGTGTGACCTTGGTTTAGTCACCTTAACTTCTCTGTGCCTGTTCCCTCACCTGTAAAATGGGGGTTAAATCCTACTCTCTCCTACTTAGACTCTGAGCCCCTTGTGGGATAAGGACTCTGTCCAACCTGATTAACTTGTATCTACCCCAGCACTTAGACAGTGCTTGGACTTAAGTGCTTAAGTACCATAACTCATTGCCAACAGGGACCGTGTTTCGTGTTTACTGACTCCATTGTACTGTACTCTCTCAAGTGCTTAGTACAGTGTTCTGCAAATGGGAAGTTCTCAATAAATGCCATTGATTGATCACTGTTATTATTAAGGCAGCACATGACATTCATATAATAATAATTACAGTATTTGTTAAGCACTTACTATGTGCCAAGCACTGTTCTAAATACTGGGGTAGATGCAAGATTACCAGGTTGTCCCACATGGGGCTCACAGTCTTAATCCCCAATTTACAGATGAAGTAACTGAGGCCCAGAGAAGTTAAGTTGCTTGCCCAAGGTCACACAGCAGACAATTGGCGAAGCAGGGATTAGAACCCACATCCTCTGACTCCCAAGCCTGTGCTCTTTTCATTAAGTCACTCTGATTTGGCTTCCTCAGGAAGGGATTGGTTTATTATGTTGGACATTGAGGGCAGTTGGGTGGCAGAGGGGCAGTTAGGAGTAAGACCGAGCTTCCTTCCCCAGCAGATAACGGTGAGGAATAGTTTTAGAAGAGTACTGCCCACCTGCAGAATTGTCCCAAGAAAGACACAATTCTTCTGCAGCCCTATGTTTTTCTTTCCCTTTTTCCCCACACTCTCCAGATAATGATCACTTCAAGGTCAGAGTTAGTTTGTGTCAGGATGCATTTTGTTTAACCACTCCATTCCATTGATTTTATCTAGAAAAGATCATCTCCAGCTTGCAACGGTTTACCCAGATAAATATTCAGCAGTGGATTATGAAGCGAATGTGAATCTGTCTGCCGCTGAGGAGTTTTTTTTTTCTGTTGCCCAACCATAAATTAGATCTCTGTCAGCCGTCACAGTGGACATGCTGTTGGCTACGTGACAGGCGAATGAGGGAGAGAGTGTGGATGGCTGTGCAGTCAATCACCACTAACGGAAAAGGCAAATGTTAAGATGTCCCTTACCTTCTCCCCGGCCTTCCATTTTCAATCTTAAACAAAAATCTTAAACAAAAAAGCTTAGGTAATAAGCTGCTGTGATTTTATTGGCTTCTGAAGAAGCAGCAGTATCTGTTGGAAGTAGCTACTTGGAAGTGATGTGTTCAGCTTAGAAGAGACTATTTTCAGCTTCAGCCACTCATATGAATGAAAGCTCAATTAGTAGCATTTTCAGATACCAAAGACGTGTAAGTGTATGAATATTCCACATCAATCATATTGAACGCTTACTGTGTGTAGAGCACTGTACGTAGTGCTTGGGAGAATGCGGTTTTACAGCCTAGACATGTTCCCTCCTCACAGCGAGCTTACTGCAGTCTAGAGTGAGACACAGACATTAATATAAATAAATTACAGATATATACGAAAGTGCTATAAGACGAGGGAGGGGTGATGAATAAAAGGAGCAAATCTAAGTGTAAGGGAAATTTACAAGAGAATAAGAGAAGAAATGAAGATATTAGCAGGGAAGACCTCTTGGAGATGTGTCTTCAGTAAGGCTTTCAAGGTGGGGCGAGTAATTGCCAGATCTGAAGAGGGAGGACATTTTAGGCCAGAGGCAGGACATGAGTGAGAGGTCGGCAGTGAGATAGAAGAGATCGAGGTACAGTGAGTAGGTTGGAATTAGAGGAGCCAAGTATGTGGGCTGGCTTGTAGTAAGACAGTAGTGAGGTAAGGTAGAAAGCAGTGTGGCTCAGTGGAAAGAGCACGGGCTTGGGAGTCAGAGGTCGTGGGTTCTAATCCCGGCTCTGCCACTGTGTGACTGTGGGCAAGTCACTTAGCTTCTCTGTGCCTCAGTTCCCTCATCTGTAAAATGGGGATTAAGACTGTGAACCTCATGTGGGGCAACCTGATTACCCTGTATCTACCCCAGCGCTTAGAACAGTGCTCTGCACATAGTAAGTGCTTAACAAGTACCAGCATTATTATTATTATTATTTAGAAAAGGGCAAGGTGATTGACTGCTTTAAAGCCAATGGCTAGAAGTTTCTTTAGATGTGGAGGTGGATGGGCAACCACTGGAGGCTCTAGAGGAGTGGGGAAACGGACTGAACAATTTTGTAGAAAACTGATCCTAGCAGCAGAGTGAAATATGGACTGGAATGGGGAGAGATGGGGGGGCAAGGAAGTCCACAGGTTGGTTTTAATACAGTAATAAGGCGGGAGAGGAAAAGTGCTTGGATTAATGTGATTGTATCTCCTTGGGTGGAGAGGAAATGGTGAATTTTAGTAATGTGAAGGCTGAACTGACAGGATTTAGTGACATTGAATATGTGGGTTGAATGAAAAAGGTGAGTTGCGGAAAATGCCAAGGTTCAGGCTTGTGAGTCAGGAAAGATGGTGGTGCTGTCTACAGTGATAGGAAAATCACCGGGAGGACACAGTTTAGGTGACAAGAGAAGGAGTTCTGTTTTAAACATGTTACGTTTGAGGTGTTGGTGGAACAACCAAGTAAAGATGACTTGAAAGCAGGAGAAAATGTGAGATGGCAAAGAGGGAGAGAGATCAATAAAAAACAGCCTGGTGTTTACTGTTTGCAGAGCACTGAACTGGTGCTAGGGAGAGTACAATACAGTAAGTGAACACAATCCCTACCTTCAAGGAGTTTACAAACTAGCAGGGGAGCTAACGAATACATTTATGCCTATCGTGTCAGGATTAGTTTTGGATTTATTTCTATTTTTACTCTCTATTATTACTTAGGAAGATTTCACGTAGGCTTTTTGGAGAAAGACAATTGCTAGACAAGCAAGTTCAGGAAGGTGAAATACTCCACCCACTTAGTCTGGAAAAGCTTCCTGCTTGAGAGGATATTTAAGGGGGGTTTAAAAATACCAAACACATCACACATTTTGCGTGTCACCCTTATACAAAGTCAATTCTAATCTTCCCCTTCCTGTTCCAGATTTCGTTTGCATGCAGTTGTGTTTGTACATCATCTGCTGCTGCAGGTGTACATTAAGGAATAGAGGAGCAGGTTGAAAAACTGAAAATATTTCATTTTTCTGGGCAAGATGAACAGATTCCTTTTCTTTACGGAATGGAAGAATATGTGTACAGTCACTTCTGCCAAAACACGTGTTTTGATTGTACTTTTTGGCCAGAAGGCTGTTGAGCTGAACTCAGTCAACTCACTCCGCCTTCTTTCTTATCCTCACTCCCCTCCACTAGCAGCCCAGCCTGAACACTTCACTTCCTCTCAATCAATCATTCGTATTTATTGAGCCCTTACCTTATGCAGTGCACTGTACTGAGTGCTTGGGAGAGTACAGTATAGCACAGTTGGTAGAAATGTTCCCTGCCTACAATTAGTTTATGGTCTAGAGGACTGTAATACCTCTAACATCAGCCCACTGCCTCATTCATTTTTGGGGGGTGGGCAGAGGGGGCAGGCACTGACGCTTTGCTCTTGCCATTCCTCCTTCCTGGAACTCCCTCCTATTTCACATCTGGTAGCCACTTCTCCCCACCTTCAAAGTCCTAATAAAATCATATCTCTTTCAAGAAGCCTTCACTGAACAATCTCTCTTACCCCATACTATTTTCTCTCCCTACACATCCCCCATGTACGAGTCAGTATTCCCTAAGCACACGGACACAGCACTTATGTCCATATCTTTGTACTCAGCTGATTCCCCTACCTGTAGTCTATTTTAACATCTGCCTTTCTTGCTCAATTGTAAGTTCCTCATTGACAGAGAACATTACTACCAACTCTCTTGTATTGTGCTCTTAGTACAGTGCTCTTCACAGAGTAAATGCTCAACAAACACCATTGATTGATTGATTGCCTGTGGAATTGGGGAACATTCTCCACCAGCATGCGCCTCTCTGGATAGAAAAATATGCCAAGTCTGTGCCTTGCTTCCCAGCTAACTGACTTCAGGTAGAGGGTCTCCTGAGTTTAAGGAACAGGAAAATCAGTGGGAATGGATCGTCAATAAATGGAATTCTCAGGTCCCCATATGTAAAAGTAACACCCAGCGAACCACCACTGGTAGCCTGATTTCAAGGTGGTATTTTACTGTTTCGTTTCGTTTTTCCTCTTACCTGTGCATATTATTTGGACACCATTACCAAAAGATAGGAAGATAAACTGCTTTCAAAAACATCAATTGGTACCTGGAAAAGTGTTCATCTTTGAGACACTTGATTTCTTCCATTGTAGTTTTATCATAAAATGTACAGTGACTATTGTTAAATCCATTCTGTGTTTTTAGGTGAAATGTTGCTGGTCCTTGAGAGCAGCTGTGGCCCGTTTCTGGGTTCGGTTCACTTTAACTCTCATTGGGGTTGCTATGGTGCTGGACAGATTTTCTTCCTTGACCTGTGAATGCGAGGCATTATTAAAGCTCCGTCTCTATGGGTACGCTGCTAAGAAACTATACTCCACTGAGAGATGGAAATACACATACTATATCCTTGCAAAAGGAAAAACCATCAGCCTTCAGTCCTAGTCCTGTGACAATCTCTGAGACTTTTAAGCAAGCAATGACATTGACATACCAAGCTGGTGTACATTTATCTTCATGTGCCAAGAATCACAGGATCAGATTCATACCTGATAGGTTCTTCTCTTAACGTAACACATCAGCTTTCACTCTACCTTTTTGTGCAGTTCAGAATGGCATAATATCCTTGACCCCATATTTAACTTTTAGAAAGCAGTACGGTTATTTTTTAATCACTTGACAATACATTTTGCCTACCACCACATCTGAAAGGTAAATAAAAGTTTTGATATTTGAAACCTAGTACTGTCTAAAATTACACATTTTGTGACTGTTAAAGGCTGTCATCCCCTAAACTTAGCAATTTCTGGCCCCCCATGTCTGCATTCCCCTCCAGGCTGTGATGCTGTGTGAAAACAGATATGGCTGATGTTAACTAACTTTGTGCATATCAATCAATTTACACTGGGGAATAGAGCCCCTAGAGCAATGAGACCTTTGCTGTGCCAGCTGAGACATCTTGTGCACCCGGGAAAGTAAACAGAAACCATATACAGGATTGGGGAAGAATTAATTATGAGTTGAATTCTCTCTGATGATCTGGGCACATTTCATTTTGGTTTCCTCCCCAACTTGCAGATGGAGAAGCCCCAGAGCTTTATGTTTTGCTTGAAGGTCAGGTTAGCAAGATTGAGACCCGCTGGGGATTTCGTAGCAGGTTATATATTTTACCTTATGGCCTGAATATAACCTATTTCGCTTCCCACTTCTACTAGGGTTGTTTATGTGAAGAGTTAGTAAGAGACTCGGTTGCTAATGCTGTAGAACACAAAAATGAGTCATCGTAAAGTGGTTTTATAGTCTGCTAGGAAAATGTTAATGCTCAAAACATAAAAGGTCATTATTGAAAATGAAAGGAAATAGCAGAGTGACCCTACTCTGTGTAGAAAATGGTGCCAGGCCCTGGGGGCAACAAATGCAGCAGTGCCGCAGGGGGTGATCTTTATAGATACACCATGTGGAAGGAAGAGGATGTGTTACTCAGATAAACGACGTTCGCACTCATACAAAAAAAAATTGGTGGCATCTTTGAATCGGGAGCAATTGGAATATTGTTGTACCTGTTTTCCCTGTGTGTGTTTGTGTGTGTGTAGGTGTGGTTTGCTACTTGGTTGTTTCTCCCATTAGAAAAGTAATAATAATTATTATTGTACTTGTTAAGTGCTTACTATGTGCCAGGCACTGTTCTAAGTTCTGGGATAGATACCAGATAATCAGGTCGGGCATACAGTCCATGTCCCACATGGGGCACATAGTCATGATCCCCATTTTATAGATGAGGTAACCAAAGCACAGAAAAGTGAAGTGACTTGCCCAAGGTCACCCAGCAGATAAGTGGTGGAGCTGGGAGTAGAATTCAGGTCCTCCTGACTTTGAGGCTCTTGATCTTTCCACTAGGCCACACTGATCTCTTACCCCATTCATAGTGTGTGTGTGTGTGATCTGCTTACCTGTTTTCTTCTCTCATTAGATAGATTTTGAAGCTTCTCAAGGACAAGGACTGTGCCTTTAAGTAGTAGTAATAATAACAATGGTATTAAATGCTTATTTTATGGTAAGCACTAGGTGGCGGGGGGTGAAACAAGAAAATCAGATTGGATGCAGTCCTACATAGGGTTCATGGTCTAAGTAGGAGGGAGAACAGGTAATTTTTCTTCTTCTTTCGTATGCTTCCCAGTTGCTAGTGGAATGCCCTTCCTCCTCACCTCCACCAAACTAACTCTCTTCCCCTCTTCAAAGCCCTACTGAGAGCTCACCTCCTCCAGGAGGCCTTCCCAGACTGAGCCCCCCTTTCTCTCTGCTCCTCCTCCCCTCCCCTTCCCCCCATCTCCCGCCCTCTGCTCTTCCCCCTTCCCCTCAGCACTGTGCCTATTTGTATGTATTATTTATTGCCCTATTTATTTTGTTAATGAGGTATATATCTCCATGATTCTATTTATCTTGATGATGTTGTTTTGTTTTGTTCTGTTTTGCTTTACTGTCTATCTCCCCCGTTTAGACTGTGAGCCTGTTTAAACTGTGAGCCCATTTAGACTGTGAGCCCATCATTGGGCAGGGATTGTCTCTATCTGTTGCCGAATTGTACATTCCAAGCACTTAGTACAGTGCTCTGCACGTAATAAGCACTCAATAAATACTACTGAATGAATAAATGAATTTCTTAGAGTAGAAACTCTACTATTGCTGAAGATATTCACTTGGTGGTTTTTTTTATTTAGTTTGTGGCATATTCCACTAAGTCTGGCATATTAAAGAGTATTGTATAAAATACTGGGGTTTGCATTTTTAATATGTTGATATGAAATTTGATCATCTCACTGCTTAAAGGGATATTGTTAAGGGGTGCCTAACACACCCAAAGTAAATGAATGCGGGTACAAGTGACTGAATGATTGAGTTGGCTCTAAATGTCAGTTTGGCTAACCCTTCTACTTTAGCTGAGCTGGATGTAATTATGGGGTGGGCTACCTAGAGTCCAATTTACTGAAAACAGGGTGGAAGATGAGGCAACCCTACTCATCACAGGAGTGGAACTGTGATGTTTGGAAACCACTGAAGTGACCACTTCCTCTTTTTGCTCTCTCCTCTCCTACCTTCAACCCTGGGAACCTGGAGAAAGATTTGTCAACTCTTCCCTTCCATTCCCCTTACCTCTGTCACTTGCAGTTTGATAACCAAACCTCCAGAGTGGAAGGGTCTTCAGGTTCCTGGGAATTTATACCAGGGAGGTGGAGAAAAAGATGAAAAGGAGCCACAGGTCAGAGCTCTAAAACATATGACTTACGAGGTCTTTGGGAGAGGGACAGCTCAATTTTAGGATAAACAGCCTCCTTTTCTCCAAAAATATTTCCTCCTTTGACTTGAGAGAACAGAGTCAATGGCATATTTGAAAAATCGGTAATTTTGTTAACTTAGGGGTTTGTTGGAGAGTGATAACTAACGATGAGGAAAATGACCGACGGGCCTGTGCAAAATGTCCCTATTATATGGGGCCTCTCCCCATTTTCCTATGCTCTGATCCAAACTGACATCGTAGCCAAGCAAAACATGAAACAAGGCCATATGTAAGGACTGGTGTTGATTTTAAAATGCATGAAGAGCTGACCTAGTTTATATTTTGCAGCTAAGTCTTTTTTTTTCTTGGTTCCACTTCATTTCCATTTTCCATTTCTCTTTCCTGGCATCTTCTGCTCTTCCCATCTGCTGTCCCAGGGAGGAATAGCAACAGAGGCAGCACCAACTCCTCTTGGAGGAAAAACATTTGTGAGTTGTGGTTTAAGACTGCATCCTCTAGAGGTTGGAAACTTGGAATGAATTTATCTGTGGATGTGCTGAATGCAGATGGGGGTAAATGCATGTTGCTGAGCAGACTTCCAGGTGGGGAATACTGGTCGGAGCATCTAATTAGAAGGAAACTCCTTTATCAAGGTGGTGTTTAAGGGCCTCAGCCACCTTCTTTTCAATCAGCATGACCCCTTCATCCTTCTGAGGTTTAAAGTAATGTGTCCCTTGTGGTGTTATGACCCTGAACCCATGTGCTATAAATTAATGGTGTCATTAGTCTTGCATAATTTGACCAATCAGGTATCGATCTTGTGTTGTTTGCTTGGCATGCCTTTGTATTGTCACGTGGGTTGGGGGTGGGGAGGATTTGGAGAAACCAATGAGCGATTTTAGTGTCCCACAGTAGTAGGTGGCCTGATTTACTTGTGAGATTTTTGGGCATGGGGAGTTGTTGGACAAATAAAAATTTCCCCTCTTTCTCTGAAAGGTGATAGTGCTGGGGAAATTGGATGTTCTCTCTCTGAGATCCCTCCCAGTGGTGCTGCAAGATGAACTAAGAGATAAAGTATAGAAAAAATGGAAAGAACACAGGTCTGGGAGTCAGAGAACCCGAGTTCTAAACCAGCTGTGCCAGTTACCTGTTGTGTGACCATGGGCAAGTCACTTAACTGCTCTGTGCCTCCTTTTCCCTATTTGTAAAATGGAGAGTCAGTAGCTGTTCTTCCTCCACTTTAGACTGTCTGACCCAGGTGGGATAGGGATTGGGTTTGGCCTGATTAACACATTGGTAAGTACAATGTTTGGCACTTGGTAAGCATTAAATACCACATTTACTATTAAGAGAGTTTAGTATCCTGCCTCTGAGTTTTAGCATAGTTGTTAGGAAAATCTATGTTTAAAGGGAAGGGGAAGACACCCTAAGACCACACTGGGGTAAAGGTTTGTTCTTTGAAGATAATTTTTGGTAGAGACATCTCTCTTTGACCCAGGGCATGCTGAATGTAAAAAAACAACTCAAGGCTAATGAGGATTGTGTCCAGCAGACAAGGTGGCATTCTGAATCTGCAGTGGATCCCACCACAAAATTCCTGGCCACAGCAAATGCTCTGTTCAGAAGGGCCAACTTTTTCACTTTAAAGTGAAGAGCAAATGAGGACAAGGGTTTTAGTGGAGGGGGAAGAACCGAGGACTGAGAAACAGCATGGCATAATGGATAGAGCCCAGACCTGAGAGTCAGAAAGACTTGGGTTCTAATCCCAGCTCCACCATTTGCCTGCTCTGTGCTTTAGGGCACATCACCTCACTTATCTGTGCCTCAGTTGCCTCATCTGTAAAATGGGGATTAAGACTGTGAGCCCCATGTGGGACAGGGACTGTGTCTAACCTGATTTTCTTGTTTCTGTCCTAGTGCTTAGTACAGTGCCTGGCACATAATAAACACTTAACAAATACCATTAAAAAAAGAGGACTGGGAGGGGGAGGCTTCAAAGAGCTCACAGGTCAGAAAGCTACCATTTGGAGTCTTACTCTAACCCTCACTGGAAACTCTCAGGTCTTATCAGAAACTGGGGATGATGAAGTCTGGGAGCCCATCTCAAATGGCTGGGGGGGGGGGGGAGGGGCATCACCTTCATGGTCCCTCTGGAGGGGCTACTGGGTGATTATTGACAGCATCTGAGCCTTTTCACCCCCCACCCATGTGCAGGGTGTCTCCAGGCAGAAGCTGGAATCCCAGCAGGTGGAGATGGAAGCAACAAGGTGCAGACCTCTCGAGTGAAGGATGCAGGTGACCATTGGCCTGTTTTCCATCTAGTAAGGGAGCATGTAGGAGAACAGTTTCATCACAAAAATGAGCTACCTGCAAGAGTATTTACTGCTTGCTGCTTTTTGGCTCTCTTATGCTGAATTGTGACTCAAAGCACCTGGTAGTCAGGGCACAGGCAGAATCTGTGAAATGCCACCTAGTAGCCCAGTGTGTGGATCTGTTCTTATTTGCCTGAATAAATTTGAGACAAGCAGATCACTCTGATAAAGCCATTTTGTAAAAAGAGATGAAAATGGAGAGGAAGGAATAAATTCAACACTAACAAATGTGGGGGCTAGTGGAGAATCCTGAAGGCCAAATAGAGTTTTATGTCAGGGCAGAGACTGTGTCTACCTATTATCTTGTATCTAACTCAGTGCTTAATACAATGCTTGGCATATAGTAAGTTCTTAACAAATGTCACCATTACTAGTATTATAATATCCTAATGATTTTTGTCCAAAATATCGAGGTCCTTACTGATCAATCAGTGCTTGGAGAATTTCAGGCATGAGGCTCTGTTAAAGTCTGAACTGAAGCAACATTATGTTGTGAAACTGCTGGCTGTATTTCAGTATCTTTAATCAGTGATAAAAACCAGGACTGAACAATCAGTGAGTCATGTTGCTTTTCTTTGAAGAAAAAAGAAATCTGTTTTCCTTTCTGAGTTAGGAGGTTCACAAATTGTTTTATTGATAGAAGGGCAGTTTGGGCTGAACAAGATGGTGGTGCAGTGGTGTAAACCTTCCTGATTTACCACTTATGACTTACATGTCACCCAGCAACATTCATCAGATTTCCACCTGTGCCCCAAATAGTCTATTCAAGAGTCTACAAAGAGGCATTATTGCTCTCCTGCCCTATTCATGCTGGTCCAATGTATGTACTTTAATGGATTATGGGCGTTTTTCATAATCACCTGGAGTGTCGTCTTATGTTGAACACGTTCTCTGCTGTCATAATTACCGTCATCCACCATTCAATGCACGGCTCCGTGTTGCTATTTGCCTGACATTTTCCTGTGTGGCACTCTAGCAGATGATATTTCCCCTTTCTCTTAAACTTTGCTCCCTCTAGTGTAAATCTGAATTAAATATCACCCCATTAAGTTTTGCCATTTCTCCAAAGCTTTCTCCCTTGATTACTTTCCATAGATCCGAGATTGGGCAAACATACTTATTTTCATGATGTAGTTTGCTGCCATTTGATGAAAGAACTATTTTTAGGGGGCACTGACAAGGTTTTATTATGCTGTGCCATATCAGGGAAAGAGTCTACCCTGACACTTAGTGTGTTGAAACATAGTAAGTGCTTAACAGATGACATAGTAAATGCACAGTAGAGCCTCAGTGGTGATGTGGGTGATGTGGGGTTGGCACATAGCATGCCCACATTTGCCCCCGGTTATCCAGAAGGACATGTGGGTGGATGAGAGGAAGTGGAGCATGAGAGGTCTTAGAACTGTGCTCAGCATGGCCTAATGGATGGAGTACGGGCCTGGGAGTCAGAAGGACCTCGGTTCTAGTCCTTCCTCTTCCACTTGTATGCTGTGTGACCTTGGGCAAATCACTTCACTTATCTCCATGCTTCAGTTACCTCAGCTGTAAAATAGTGATTAGGATTGGGAGTCTCATGTCGGAAATGGACTCTGTCCAGCCAGCTTACCTTGTATCTACCCCAGCGCTTAGAATAGTGCCTAACACATACTGTTTTACAAGTACCATTTAAAAAATGAATACCGCAGATTGATTGAGGCCAGTCTCATGGACCTTGCCCAAAAATGCAGCAGTTCTCCAATTCAATAATCCGTTAGTAATTGTCATTTCTTCAGTTGAACTAAAGATGACTGTACCCCTTTAGTTTCCACTCAGATGATTGGGAGATAAGCTCAATACCTGCTTAAAAAATGAAAATTGTGTTTGAATCATCCTTGTAATTAATCAAGCAACTCATTTGGTTTTGGGAGATGTTTTTCAACGCATACTTTTATCCTCTCAGGGAAAAAAAAAAGCTGCATGCAAATGGTTATCCAAAATGTCTGGACCATATGGTTTCTCACAGCCATTTTGTGAATCTTTTGTTGAATTGTATTTGGGACAATTGCTGCTCATTTAATTTTCTGCCCTTTACTACAGGTAAGTCATAATTGATTTATTAACACTAGGGTGGGCGTAATTATGTAAATATTCATAGATTTTGCTGCTTGAAAAGTATGCTAAATGGCTTTGTTGCCTAATTTAAAATGTATTGGATTGGTTTCAGATTCTGCAAAAGGCCACAATTAGACTTTCTTAGTCCAGAAAATAAAACTTAACTTGCGCTAAGTCCTAACCACCTCTCATTCCATTAGCTGATAGAGAGCTACATATCGCATAATCAAAGCAGGAGGATACGTTTGCTCAAGGGATGCTGTCATTGTGACACAGCCAGATTGCATTTGCAGAAATTATTAAAGAAATAAACTGAGGATTCAATGTTCGATTTGAAATGTATACATGGAGACGCCGCTTTTTCGGAGGTATGTTATGATGTGCAATTAGCAATTTTAGATTATCTTCTAGATTGTGAGCCCTTTGTGGGCCAGGGATTGTCTCTATTTGTTGGCGAATTGTACTTTCCAAGTTCTTAGTACAGTGCTCTGTACACAGTAAGTGTTCAATAAATGCGATTGAATGAATGAATGAATGTTGAAGCCCATAACATTTAGGTGTGGAAGGCAGCCAGCCAAATGCTTCTGGGTAAAGGAATTCAGCTACATGACGCTGGTAGACGCTGGTATTTACCTGGTATCGGAAATGCGTGAAGGTTCATGCTCATAATTATTGTACTTGTTAAATGCTTATTTTTTATCAAGGACTGTTCTAAGTGCTGGGGTAGGTACGAGTTAATCAGGTTGGACAGAGTCCCTGTCCCTCATGGGGCTTACAATCTAAGTAAAAGGGAGAGCTGGTAATGAATCTCCAATTTACCGATGAGGGAACTGAGCTATCGAAAAGTTGCATGACTTGCCTATGGTCACCCAGCAGGCAGGTGGCGAAGCCAGGATTAGAACCCAGGTCCTCTGACTCCCCGCCCATGCTTTTTCCAATAGGCAAAACTGCTTCCCCTGCTCAGGAAGAAGGAAGTAACAAAAGGAAGCAAACTGTCTCATTTCTCATATCTCAGCCCTGTTATATGAAGAAGCCCCACAGCACTTATCAATCAATTGGTGGCATATATTGAGTACTGACTGTGTGGAGATCACTACACTAAGCTCTTAAGAGAGTTCAATACAACATGGTTGGTAGAGGCACATTCCCTGCCCCCAACAAGCTTACAGTCTACAATGTATGTACTCCTGTGTACATTTTCAGAATTTACTTATATTAATGTCCATCTTCCCACCTAGACTGTAAGCTCCTTGTGGGTAGGGAATGAGTTTATCATCTCTGTTGTATTCTCCGAAGGCTTAATACAATGCTCTGAATACAGTATGTGCTCAATAAATACCATTGATTTGTGGCTTTGGCATCCTGTGTTCTGTGGACATTAGGCCCTTCTCTTGACATTAGGTCTGATTTCTCTACCTCCTAACTCCAGGAGTTATAATCGATGGTATTTATTGAGCGCACACTATGAGTAGAGCACTCTACTAAGTGTTTGAGAGAGTCCAATATAACAGAAGTAGCAGTCACATTTCTTGTCTATAATGAGTTTATAGGCTAGGCAGTCGATCTCATTTATCGGGTGCTTACTGTGTGCAGAGAACTGTACTAAGTGCCTAGGATAGTACAATATAACAATATAACAAACACACTCCCTTCCCACAATGAGCTAAGAGTCTAGAAAGGAAAACAGACATTAACATAAATAAATTATGATTATGTACAGAAGGGTACATACTCTCTAGACCGTAAACTTGTTGAGGTCAGGGAATGTATGCCTTCCAACTTTGTTGTATTGTACTCTCCAAGTTGTTTAGTATAGTGCTGTGCACACAGTAATTGCTCAATATATACCATTGATTGATTGATTATGGCCATGAAGTCTTTCGCAAAGTAGTGTTATCGATTAAAGCATGTGAATTTTTAATATTTTTATTAATAGAAGACACAGGATTGCTAATCTCTCTTTCAAGAGATATGCAGATCATTAGCAGATCATGACAAAAACATCTCTCTTCGTCCCAGCTTGTTGGCTGGGAGATAGGGTGCAAAATATTCTTCCAAGTGTTGTATCCCTGACAGTAGAATATAAATTGAATGTGAGATTATGTATACACAATATTAATTTACATGATACTAGAGCACCTTTTTTTGTTAATATCTTTTCCCAGAGAGCAAAATAATATTTACCAGTTAACCTCCCAAAGAGAAAGATTTATCCCTTCCTTTTAGACTTTTTACTTTTACCCTAAAGTCAGAGACCAATTTTTTTAATGGTATTTGTTAAGCACTTATTATATGCAAGGTTTGGGTGGGAAGATAAGCAGTTATGTTTTGGACAGGTTAAGTGTGAGGTATTGGTGGGACATCCAAGTGGAGTTGTCCTAAAAGTAGAAGGAAATGTGAGACAGCAGGGAGAGATCGGGGTGGAAATAGGTTGGGACTATGAAAGAGAAATCAGGGAAACTCCCCTAAAGGAAATCTGATTTTAGAAGGGCTCTGAAGATGGAGAGAGCAGTAGTGCAAACAAGAGGTTTGAATGGAGCAGTGTGTGCCTGATGGATAGTAGTGGGAGAGCAGTGATGGTTAGTAGTGAAGAGAAAGTTGGTTGATTGCCTTAAAGTCATTAGTTGTGAGTTTTTGTTTGATACAGAAAGGAATGGGCAACCATTGGAGATCTTTGAGGACTGGGAGATGTGCACAGAGCTAACTTTTGGAAACATGATCTCAGCAGCAGAGTGAAGTATTGACTAGAGAAGGGAGAAACTAATGCAATAGTCAAGGCAGGATAAGAGCAGTGTTTTGACCAGTGGGGTGGTGGTTGAATGGAGAGGAAGATGTGGATTCTGGAGCTGTTAATGTGGAACTGACAGGCTTTGATAATTGATTGAATATGGAGATTGACTGAAACAGAGAGAGGTTTCAAGGATAATGCCAAGGTTGCAGCCTTGAGAGAAAGAGAGGATGATGGCGATGTCAGCAGTGATGGGAAAGTTGGGGAGAAGAGGAATTTTTTTAATGATAGTTGTTAAGCACTTACTATGTGTCAGGCACTGTACTAAGCACTGAGGTAGATACAAGCTTTTCAAGCAGTTAAACACAGTCCATAGCCCACATGGGGCTCACAGTCTTAATCCTTATTTTATAGATGAGATAACTGAGGCACAGAGAAGTGGTGACTTGTCCAAGGTTACACAGCAGACAAGTGGCAGAGTGGAATTAGTACCCAGATTCTTCTGACTTCCAGGCCTGTGCTGTATCCACTAGGCGATGTTGCTTCTCATTTGGATTTGGGAGGGAAGAGAATTTCCATTTTAGATATGTTGAGCTTGAGGTGCCATTGGGAATGAAAACCTACCAGGATCACAGCTTTAAGGAAGAGAAATACAATAGGAACTACTGCTTTTAAGGTATATAATAATGCTGAGGTAATAATAATTGTAATATTTGGTAAGCACTTACCATTTACCACTTACCATGTGCCAAGCATCGTTCTAAGCGCTGTGGTGGATACAAGCAAATCTATTTCTTGGTACAAATCTCATGGCACTTAGTCTGATTTTCACTGCCACCCGGCCAAGCCCAGCTGAACAGATGGCAAGCTTGCGAAGCTCTGAAGCGTGAGCCAAGCAAAACTTCATCCTCTTGGAGTTGTATATACCCTTTGCTGAATCGGAGCATCTCCAAATTACCTCCCTTCTCTTCCCCATTCCTCACTTTGTGGGGTCGTGATGCTAATCTGTCCATTGGAAGTAGTATGATGGGGTTCTGAGAGAAAACCATAGAAATAAAAGACAGTTTCTGCCTTCAGGAAGTTTACAGTCTAATAGAAAGAAGCTCACAGCCACGAGTTGCCCATGCCTGTGAACAATAGTGGAAAAAAGTGAATTCTATCAAGGAGGCACTTCCTATAATCTATTTGTCTTGTAGCAGAAATACAAATGTTATATGTAAGCAAGAGGCCCTCCTTCCCTCTTAGTCCTCCATATGTTTTCATCTTAATGTGCCAATGTTCTTTCACAGAACACTCTGAACCTAGCCCCAAATTTCCTCTAAAAATGAGTCAGAGAAGCCCAGCATTCAATGGAGATGTAGTGAGAGGTTTGCTGTTAAAAACCTACTCCTTGGAATTACTTTTCTTCAATTGCATCCAGGAACCTCGCCAGCAAAGAGCTTGTCTACCGAATCTGTTTGGAAGCCAAAATCCTTTCAGCATGCGGAACTGTAATTTTACTCTTCCATTCCAAGCTGTTCCTTAAATGTCTCTGCTTGGCCTCCTTAATGCAAATGGCCCCTCTCTCCTCCCTGAAGGACTTTAAATAAGCATTCTGCCAAATCCTAGTACCTTTCCTTGCTCTTAATCCCTTTGGTCTGTGGAAAGAGGACCAAACCCAGGTAAGTTTGCGGGTCACTGCCACCAAGCAGGAGCTTGAGTGGTGTGGGGTTTATTTTGACAGCGTCAAAAAGCTTGTGCTGCTTCTTCTAGCTCCTCAAGGGCAGGGAACCGTGTCTTTTACTGCTCTTGTCCTAAAATGTGTAACATTGATCTACATCTTGTAGACCCTCAGTAAATACAGTGCTCGGCACTCAGCAGGCACTCAGCGAATACCTGCGAATGAATGAGTCAATCATTGGCATTTATTAGCACATTGTGAACAGTGCACTGAATGAAGCGTTTGGAAAAGTACAGTGCAGCAGAGTTGGTAGACCTGATCCTTGCCCATGGGGAGTGTTCGACCTGAGTGAAGGATGGAGTTTAGCAGTGTGTTCAGTTGATGTAGTGGGGAACACTTGTGGCATGAAAATACTCAAATGGGGGAGTCTGAGGCCCAGGCCCCATCAGGGAGCATGAGAATTTTCAGGACCTGTTGATTGCCGTCGCTTCATATTTTTCATTGCAATATGACTGGTTCGATTGTAATGGCTGCATTTTTGTTTTACGAGGTCCCTTGATTGGGGTTTTTAGAATGTGTCCAATTAAATCAAATCTCCCACTAATTTCCTAGCCGCAGTGGTTGTTCTGCCCCTTGGGCCACCCTGATCTTTAAGTACTTAGAAGTCAAGGGGTGTCCTGAGAGCATTGCTTTCTCCCTGTGCCTACACCATCTTGCCATTTGCTTGTGTCATTGGACAAGCATAGGAGGAGGAGTGTGTTTCTTCCCTCTGGTCTCTGCCATCTCACTGCTTGGGAGGGCGTGGTGGGGGTGGTGGGCTTCCATAGACCCCACCAGGGAAACTCAGGAGAAAGTCTCCTTTGATCAGTTTTGGTTTTCTGTCACTAGTATGTACTGTTTAAATTTCGACTCAAAATAGTTTAGGTTTTTTTGTGGTATTTGTTACGCGCTATACTTAGCTCTGAGATAAAGCTAATCAAGTTGGACACAGTCCATGTCCCACATGGACTCACAGTCTTAGTCCCCATTTTATAGATGAAGTAACCGAGGCAGAGAAGTAAAGTGGCTTGCCAAGGTAACACAGCAGACTTGTGGTGGTGGAGCCAGGGTTAGAACCTAGGTCCTCTGACGCCCAGGGCTGTGCTCTTCCCACTAAGGTCATGCTGCTTCTAGAGCCTTAATCCAGAGGAGCAGCCTGTTCTTCTTTAATGGGAATTTCTTCCAGCATACAATTGCTATGAGTTTAGCACCATGTTTTGTCGGGGGGCGGGGAGGGCAGTTGCGATTTTTTTTAAATCTGTTACAACTTTCCCAAAACAATTCTTCAAGCTTGAACCCCTTTTCCTGGCTCAGTGGCAATATGGGAGAACGTCTCCCACCCGGACCTGAGCTACTGGGTGCAGTTTTCCTTTAAAGAATTGAACCCAAAAGAGGCAGCTACCGGTCACCAAAAGTCAGTAATCAGATCGCTTCTGTGCTGTGAAGCCTCCCTCAGTTCTGTCTGGAAACGAGCTGTGTCCCTGGGTTGCTTTAAACCCATCAGGGGAATCTGAAGATCCAGTGTGCCTGACCACAGGGCAGTGAAACCTCCTTCCTGCCTAGAACAGCTCCCAGGTAAGCTGGGGGAACTAACTGTTCTGCAGGCAAGTCAAACACTTCCTTTGGATGTGAGGCTGAGGGCATCACGGGTGCTGGTGTGTTGAGAGATTTCTGCCATTCCAAAGAAAATTTTCCACCAGTTTGGTGACAGTGGTCTGCTGAAATATTCGACACGATTTTGCAGCAGTTGAGCTGCCGGCTTTTCCGCCCCACTTATGAAATCCCTTGCGTGCTTTCCCTGAATTGCCTGTTCGGTGGAACACGGTGAAAGGCTCCGAGATGTTGGATGCTTGCCACTTGCCTGTGCATTGCCAGAGGCTGGAAACCCAGAGAAGACGCCAGAGGGGATTGCATGTTTTCAGGACACCGCAGGGGAATTGTTCCTTTGGAAAAACCTGCCCCCTGGTGGGGGAAGGCCCAGGTTTCGGACCCTCGATATTTTCATCTTTCCTCTTGTTTTCCAGGGAGTGAAGCTGACTTCAGCTCCTCGAGCAGCACCGGCAGTATTTCCGCTCCTGAAGTCCATATGTCAGCGACCGGGAGCAAGCGACCCTCCTTCTCTCGCAAGTAAGCCCGGTCCCTGCCTGCTCAGGGGAAATAAGGGCCCTGCTCAGATTGTTTCCTCACCTGTGGCTGTCTCCATAAGGCTCTTGGGGACTTCATTCCTTTCTAGTTTTATTTGTGGGCAGCTGGGATCTCTCTTGGTGGTTTCAGTGGATTTTAGAATATCAGAGAGAGTTTGAAGTGCCCTCTAGTGACGGCCTGCAGTTTGACCACCTGGGCTCAGGTCCAGATGTGGTGAAATCCACGGCACTGCCCAGAATTTAGTTTTCCAGAAACTGAAAGGAAATTGGGTGCCCAGTTTCCACCAAGGGGCCATGAGGCTCCGTTCATATTCGTGGAGAGAGAAGGATTGATTTCCCAAGTGGATGGGATTAGTGTTCAGAACAAAATCTGCTCCGGAAGCTGGTGGGATGCAGGACAGAAGAGCAAGATTCCCTTGGGGTTTTGTTGGATCCGCCTTTGCCCCTGAGAGATAGGATCTAAATCTCGTTGGGTGGGGGGGAAATGAGAGAGAAGGGCCCACCACAGACTGATTTGCCGCTGGTCCGAGCAATTAACCAAAAAGCAGCCGGCTAAATTAGCAGTGCCCAAAGTCTCCAGGGAAAGCTAGCAGCAGCACACCCAGGGATGAGCAATAATCTCCGTTCCATTTTTGGGAACTTGTGTTTGTGGACAAACTCGGAGGTCAGGCCGTTACTGCCAAGTAGAGCGGGGAGGCTCCTGGTGCTGTACCCTGGGCTCGCTGCCCAAGTTAGCAGGGAGGAGGGGGTGTAAATTTCCGAGTTTCCAGTGGGCCAGGACCCAACTGAATTTTCCAGAGAATTGTTCCAGCTGAGGGAGAATTTCTTGTTAGTGTTTGGCTGCAGGCAAGCCTCTTTCCCCCTGATCGTACTGGTGTGGGGGCTGAAGGAGAGGGCCTGGTTAGGTGAGCGGGGCCCGAGGCAACCCCAGGTTGTCATTTCCCAGGTTTCTGTAGAGGAACATGGGACTATCATTCAGGACTGGGGGCGGGGAGGGAAGACGGGTGGTGCAGAGGTGCCGGTCAAGGAAGGGAAAGACTTCCGGCATCCCACTCCAGGTCTTGCAGCCAGGAAAGCCTCCATGAGCTCAACCTGCTGGCTGCAGGGAGACAGAGACCATTCAAAACCAACAGCACACCCTGTTCCCCATCCCCTGCTGAGAGCAGAGGCCCCAGAGAGTTTGGAAAGATCAGGTAGCACCACTAGGTTCACTTGTCATGAGCCTGAAGCTCATGGGCCGAGCTTTTGATCATCACTGTTTATGAGCAAGATGCGTCTAGATTCCGTGATCAGCAGGTGAAACTTTGACACTGTTCAGACACTTTCTCAGAAGTAACTCTGAGCTTTAGTTTTGCTTGGCTGGGATCAGTTAAGGATGAGTCGAGATGAAGGGTGGGAAACCACCCACCACCACCACCACCATCCACCATTGCAAACCAGGACCCTTTTAAGCTCAATGGTGCATCCTGGGCCCAGAGTACAGTGCAGGGCCCTGAAGATCCCCATTCTTCCCTCCTCCTAGGGCATTTTGGATGGGGAGGGACTCTGGCAGGAAAGAGCCAAACCCTGAATGGGTCTCTGGAAGCAGGGCAGAAGAGATAGATGTGCCCGGTTGAACTTTCCATCCCTACCAGCAGCCCTCTGGTACCCACCCTTTTTCTAAACAGCAACAGCCTACTCCCCCGGCATCAAAGATGTCCTCACTGTAGAACGATGGGGTTCTATGTGCATACCCAGGGAGCTAGTGCCTATCCCCTCAACTGAGATTTCCCTTCCTGCCTCGCAGAGTTCTGCCACAATACCTGTGGAACAGCCCCAAACTGCCACACCACTTCCTGCCCCACTCCGATTCAGCACCATTGACTGGCAGAGGTGAAGCCTTTGGCCTCGGTGGTGCTATTGAAGTTATGTGAAATTGGAGTAAAGCAGGTAGATGCAGAATATTTGAATTGCTTTGGTTTGATAGCCCTTACCAGACAAACCAGGGCATTTGCAACTTCCCGCTTTTCAGTACTCGCCCCCATATAACCAACCTTCTACACAATCCTTAGGATGTACAACTATGCCTCAAACAATTCTGTTTAGAATAAAGGAATAAAACAGTGTCAGGAAGAAAAGTACGGAAGTGCTCCGTTTTCTTCTTTCCTAATTGGTCAGGGCACAAGCCACCAACCTGGCCCCTGGATGTGAGGAAGCAGCTGGGCTAGTGTGGGCAGGGAACGTGTCTACCAGCCCTGTTATACCATACTCTTCCAAGCGCTTAGTATAGTGCTCTGCACACAGGAAGCACTCAGTAAATATGACTGATTGGTCAGCAGGAGGTGGGGTGAAAGAAAACCAGAACAGACCAGACCTTGATTCCGGATTTGGCGGCAATAGCTGATGTTGGCTCGCTTCAGGCTTGGCTTGGGCCAGAGGTGCCTGTGGCGCCCCGGCCCTGCCAGTAGCCTCACTCCACCTCACTCCACCTCCCCCACCTTCCCTCCGCCCCGGCTGTTTGTGCGGCGTTAACGCCTGTGATTCACGTGCATCTTCTCCAGTGGCTTCCCTCCCCCCTGGGCGCACTCGCAGAGCAAGTTGGAAGAGGACCAAGAACCCACCTCAAGCTCCAGGTACAGGCTAAGCGGAGGAGGGAAGGAGTTTGCCTCAGTTTAATGGCCCACCCCTCCCATTCTGATAACATTTGCTCACGGCTGCTCACCGCACTTTCTCTCCTTTGCCCTGCTCTCAGGAATGCCCGCTTGCTGTTCTGACAAAAGGAGTTTTTTCCTTGCCCCTCGTCTTCAGCCCTGAATTTAAATCGTGTCACCTGCACAGCAGGGAATCCAGGAGGTAAAGGCTAGTCCCAGGGTTAGAATGCTGATCTAAAATGCAGCCATCCAATAACCTGTGCTCTATCCTTCCTCAGTAGAGGGAGAAAGTGAGTTTGGACAGTTGAAATGGAGGCACCCTCAGCTTTGGGTTTCTGGGAGGTAAAGTGGAATGAATAGGAGCTTTTATTTTTAGCTAGCTGGTGCTTTTCCTGCTGGGAAAGAGCTTAGAGTCAGTTGCCCAAAGCGTCTTGAAGAACAGGGAAGGTTTCTAAAATGTGACAGTGACAGCTTCAGCATCCAAAAAGTGTGGAGAAAAAGCCGTTTGAGCAGGTAGGCTAGGTTCTGGGCACTCAGCTGTGTCTGCAGTGGCTGCTCAGCAAACACTCTAGCCCAGTGGCTTGAGTGAAAAGCTGGGATTTAAATGAAGTGGAGGTGGAAGAACAGGCCCTTGCCACACACGTGGCGGGCGGGATGAGGCTTCCCCAGGGGGCAACAGGGGGACAAACATGCCCACTTGAATACCTCACCATCTGGAGAAAGAGCCCTGCCCAATCCCAAGCCGAATTTGGGAATATGGCACCTGGGGTTAGTCGGGCCTGAACTGGGCCAATCAGACATGGCTGTGGCTGGAGTCTCAGTCCCAGCAGCAACCCCAGACGGGAGCCCCGGTCATGTCTGGTTTGGCTTGAACTCCTTTCAGGCCTGGGTTCTCACCACCACATACCCTTTCCCCTCCCCAAGAGGAGGGAGGTTGCCCAGGAACCAAAGAAGCATCCAAATCCAGCCGGAGCCTTGTTGTGTTTGGCTGTCAGCTGTCTTGACCCAGTCCCATGGGGTCAAGGTTGGATGGGAATCTCACCTAGGTGCTGCCACTGCCTCAGGATCCCAGGGTGGGAGGGAGGTTTCTCTGGGAGGATGGAGGGACCTGCCCAAGTCCAGGGGTGCAGGTGGCCATTCCCAGAGGCACATGCAGCTCTGGGGGAAGGGCATGCCCTGCTTTCCCAACATGCAACAACAAGGAGTGTAAACGCACAACCAGAAAGCAAGTCCAGAGTGAATGGGCACAACCTCTCTCAACAGCAAAGGCAGAAACCAATTTGTACCCATGCAGTTTAGAAGTCCAGGAGAGGGGGACCGGGGAAGTGATGCTTCTGAATTCCAAAATGCTTCATCCCAGAGCTCACGAAGAGCCATATGACTTTCTTTCCCCCTAACGCTCCTGTCTGCTGCAGCCCACTAGGAGGGCCCGGTTGACCTTGGGGATTAGCATTATGGTGAGACAGGGCAGTTGGGTGTGAGCACCCAGCCCACGCGGAGCCTGCTTTCTTGATTGTCCTTCACAGCCGTGGCTCCCACGGGAGAAACAGCACCGCCTCATCTTACAAATGCGGCGTCAGCCCACCGTCACGTGAGAAAGACCTTCTGTCCCTGCTGGCCAGGAATCAGATGAGTCCAGTAAACGCACACCCGAACTATGGCCCCTCATCTCCTAGTAGCAGCAACTCGGGATCCTACAAAGGGAGCGATAGCAGCCCTGTCTTGAGGCAAGTGTTCATTTCGTTCCTTTCTCTCCTGTCCCCATGCCAGTTTCCGGCACACTCCCGCCCTCCTTTCATTTTGGAACATCCAAGGGCCTCTACCTTTTGCTGTTTTGTTCTACTAGGGATAGGCCTGATATCAGGTGGTCCTGGAAACCAAGCAGGGCCAGAGCCAAGCAGTGCAGCAAAAACTTGGAATCCAGGAAGCGAAGGCGATGACTCCTCAAAGCCTGCCCCTTCCACATCCATAGTACTGTGGCTTCATGCTCAATTCTCATTGGAGCTTCTTTGGAGCTATGCCTGGGGTACAGTAGCCTTCCCCACGAAGTCCAGAGGGTAGGAAGGCCCCAGGAAAAGAAGAAAATTTCTGCAGATATCTGGAACACTTTTCTCTTCCTCCAAGCCCAGCAAACGAGTGGAGATAAATCTGCATGGCCCCTATTTCAAGCAGTAGAGTGGGGGTTGGGAGAGGCCAGGTCACTGGCAGAGTACCTCTGTTTCCTATCTCTTCTCCATTCTCAAAGCTCACTTCATGAGGGCCCAGTGCCCCGATGATAGTTAAAACCAAGAGGTTTTGTGATCTGTGGGGAACATGGTAGCAGCAGCATTGAGCACCCACTTGATACACTGCACTGGAAGAGACACTTGGGAAATGCAGAATAAAAATATGACATATAGTAATAATGATAGTATCTGTTAAGCACTTACTATGTGCCAAGCTCTGTTCTAAGCGCTGGGGCACTGACAAGGTTGTCAGTTTGTCCCACATGGGACTCACATTCTTAATCCCCATTATACAGATGTGATAACTGAGGCACAGAGAAGTTAAGTGACTTGTCCAAAGTCATATGGCTGACAGGTGGAGGTGCCAGGATTAGAACCCATGACCTCTGACTCCCAAACCCATGCTCTTTCCACTAAGCCACACTGCTTCTCTGTTCCCTGCCCACTAGGACCATATTCACTAATCAAGGCTGGGGGGTGGGGATGAAGAATGGAAAAAACACAACTAGAGTGGTCAAAATAAACATAAAATTTGACAAATGCATATTTGCCAGACAGCATCCTTAATGATAATAATAATTATTATTACTATGGTACTTCTTAGGCACTTACTGTGTGCCAAGCGCTGTACTAAGCACTGTCTTAGATAGAAGACTGAATCCCTATCCCACATGAGACTCTCAGTCCCTGCTCCATATATATTGCTCCTGACCTCCTTCCGGTCGTCACTAATTCCGGGGTCCTCGTTTGCTGGAAAACAAATAGGATGAAAATAACATTGCATCCTCTGGATCATTTCAGGCGAGCTGGAAGGTACGCTTCTTGTGGGGAGAGTCATGGGGTCAAGCCACCCAACCCGGAACAGTATCTCACGCCCCTGCAGCAGAAAGAAGTTACAGTGAGGCATCTGAAGACCAAACTGAAGGAATCCGAGAGCCAACTTCAGGAGAGGTATCAAGCAGCATTGTTCTTGGTGTACCCCTTAGGTGTCTGCACCTCACAGCTTGCTAGGATTTGTGATACGTAGTAGAAAGCAAGAGTTGATTTCTGATTTTTAATCATGAAATGTTAGCGTATATTAAGGGTTTATTATGTGCTAAGTGCTGGGGTAGGTATTTTCAGATCAGACACAATCCCTGCCCCAACATGGGGTTCATAGTCTAAAAGGAAGGAAACGCAGGTATTTGTCTCCATTTGATTGATGAGGAAACAGGCTCAGAGAGGGTAAGTGACATGTCCAAGGTAACAAATGGGCAGGTGACAGAGGTGGGTTTAGTTCCAGGTCTCTGGCTCCGGGGCCTGTGCTGTTCTCACTAGGCATCTTGTAGAGCTTCCACAGTTTTCAGAGTTTGCTGTACCATCCCCCTTTTTAAGAGCTGCTAAGTAAATTGAGTAGTTTGTCTGTCCCACATAAATGGAACATTGACTGTATTCAGGGGTAGCCATCCATATATCTGGAGTGAATGATTTTGCAAGTGTCTTCAGGTTTACTCTTGCCAATCCTCCAAATTCCCAAACTGGGCCACTGGCACGGTAAAGGGGGAGATGAGAGGAGGCTGCAGGGAGCGGCCCCCCTCTGGGGAGGGGCCCGAGGGATAAGAGTCAGTCCTGTTTACTTCAGAGAGAATCCCCTTGGGGGTGGATTCTGGTGTTAAAGCTAGTTATTTCTGTCTCTCCTTTCTCTGCCAAAGGAAAGAGCCATTGTTCTCGATCAAATGTTTTAACCGGCAGAGTGTCTCCCGTATGACCTGTCTTTCACAAGAAATAAAAGAAACTATAACTGGTTAGGACAGATGAGTTTATCCCTGTCCTTACTTACTTCTTCCTTACTGCTGAGATTCTGGAAAAGCGTTAGCAGAGCTGTGGGCAGAAGCCATGGGCCTGGGATTTATGAAACCTTCTCTTGTGGATTTTATTAAGGGAGTCACTTTAAGTTTTGGGTTTCAGTTTATCTAGCTGTAAAGAGAGTGAAATAATTAGATGAATAAAATTAGGACTTAGTGGTTTTGTGGGTGGGGGGTTATAGTATTTGTTAAGCACTTACCGTGTGCCAAACTCTGTTCTAAGCACTGGGAGAGATATAAATTAATCAGGTCAGATGTGCTTCTTGTCCCACAAGGAATCACAGTCTAAGTAGGAGAGAGAACAGGAATTGGATCTCCATTTTACAGGTGAGGAAACTGGGGCACCGGGAAGTTAAGTGACTTGCCCAAGTTCACCTAGCAGACAAGTGGAAGAGCCAGGGTAAGAACTCAAGCCTTCTGACTCCCAAGCTCATGCTCTGTCCACTAGGCCATGCTGCTTCTCCCAGTCTTAAACTAGTGGAAAGAGCATGAGCAGAAGCCAGACTCCCCAAGGCCGTCCCTGACACTCCTGGTGGCCGGGACATCCACCAGACTTATCTGTTGTGTGCACTCTTGGAGTGCTCAGCTCTCACTGGTCTGGACATTGTCCTAGAGGCAAAATTTTGGGTGGAGGAGTAATAATAATTGTGGTATTTGTTAAGCACTTATTACATGCCAGGCACTGTACTGGGTACTGGGGTGGATACCAGCAAATTAGGTGGGACACAGTTCCTGTCCCACCTGAGCAATCACAATCTTAATCTCCATTTTACAGGTGAGGTCACTGAGGCCCAGAAAAGTGAAGTGACCTGCCCAAGGTCACATAGCGGACAAGTGGAATAGCCGGGATTAGAAACTATGATCCTCTGACTCCCAGTCCCCTACTCTATACATTATGCATGCTGAGAAGCAGCATGGGGAGGGAAGGTAGTAGTAGGGTTCAAATCTAGTTTGGAGAAACAGAGTGACCGTTTCACCAGCAGAAGGGAGAGAACCTGGGTTCTAATCCTATCTCTGCCATGTAGCAGCTGCATGACCTTGTCCAAGATGCTTTTCTTCTTTGTGTCTCATTTTCCTCGTTTGTCACTGAGGGATTCAATTCTTGCTCTCCCTCCCTAGGACAGGGGTCATGTCTGACTGGATTGTATCTACCCCAGCACTTGGTGCAAAGCTTAGCTCATAATAAGAGCGCAACAAATATTCCAATTGCTAATATTATTATTACCAAATTTCCACAGAGTGGAGGATTGCTACTGTGTGAGGAGTTCACAGCTAAAGCCAGTAAGGAGAAAACAGAGTCATTCTGCACTTATCTTGGAGCCAACCTCCTGAAGTGGGTGGGCAAAAACTGAGAAAGTCTTCAGGGGCAACTATGTCTACTGTAAATTGGGCCCAGTATCCAGAGAGTGCAGTGCTTTTGACAGGACTCTTGGTCTGTCTTCCGGGGAAATGTAAAAACTCCGGGGCTTTAAAAAAAAAAAAGCCCCCTTTTTTCCCCTACAGACCTCCATTTCTCAGGAATCTACTTCAGTCAGTGAGGAGCAGCTTGGCTCGGTGAAAAGAGCAGGCCTGGGAGTCAGAGGACCTGGGGTCTAATCCCACTTATCTGCTGTGTAACTTTGGACAAGTCATTTAACTTCTCTTTGCCTCAGTTACCTCATCTTTAAAATGGGGATTAAGACTGTGAGCCCCAT
Source organism: Ornithorhynchus anatinus (assembly GCF_004115215.2). Taxonomy (NCBI): domain Eukaryota; kingdom Metazoa; phylum Chordata; class Mammalia; order Monotremata; family Ornithorhynchidae; genus Ornithorhynchus; species Ornithorhynchus anatinus. The sequence continues at coordinate 70,636,383 of NC_041731.1, read as the reverse complement.
GTGGGACATGGACTGTGTCCAACCTAATTTGCTGGTACCCACCCCAGCCCCCAGTACAGTACCTGGCACATAGTGCCTAACAAATACCACAGTTATTATTAGTTTGCATCTACCCAGTGCTTAGTAAAGTGTCTGGCACATAGTAAGGGCTTAACAAATTATGTTTAAAAAAACTTTTAAAAATCAATGGTATTTGGGTCCTGACTGTGTGCAGAGCAGAATGTCAGCCTTAGACGGGCCAAAAGGAGAGTTCCCAAGGGATGGGGCTGTGCGCCACTCTCCGTTGACCCCACCCTGTGCTTCCCCGCCTAGGGAGACCGAAATCGCGGAACTCAAGTCCCAGTTGACTCGCATGCGAGATGACTGGATCGAAGAGGAGTGTCACCGGGTAGAGGCCCAGCTGGCACTGAAGGAAGCGAGAAAAGAGATCAAACAGCTTAAGCAGGTGATCGAGACCATGAGGAGCAGCTTGGCCGACAAAGACAAAGGGATCCAGAAGTATTTTGTGGACATCAATATTCAAAATACAAAACTGGAATCCTTGCTCCAGTGCATGGAGATGGCCCAGAACGGGTGTTTCCGGGAGGAGCTGTGCCTGGAATACCTGGTTGAATCCCCAGGCCAGAGTGTGCCCCTCAGCCCTGCCTGTACCCCGCTGGCAAGGGGGCTGGCTCTGGAGGACCAGGCCGGGGCCTTAGAGGAACTCGGTGAAACACCGGCCCCCGACAGCCTGCCTTCCGGCCTGGATCTGTTTGAAGAGTTCATGACAGCTGCCACCACCGAGTCTGGCGAAGTTGCTGTCTTCCAGTCCAGTGCTGCTCCTGCACCCCCTGACCAGATGGCACCGGCAGTGGAAGACAGTGTGGTGATGGAACAGGTCGTCCAGCTGGACATGGCGCCTTGTGGCCCTGGCATAGAGCAGCCGCTTCGGAAGATGCCCAAGGGGCGAGACCCGCATCCAGGGGCCGCGCCGGATCCCCCCGAGGCCGAGGCCGACCCCAGCGACGGGTCTCCCTCCGGGCTCGATTCAACACCCGGCGGCCCCGACCCTGCCGTCCTCATGTCTCCCGTGGAGACGTGCTACAGAGAGGGAGAGGCCGACGGTGGAAACAGGCTCATGAGGGAACTGGACTTTGGGACCTCCCCCGAAGACAACGTGGGCAGCGGCGTTCGGTTCTCTCAGGCCAGCATCAGCAGGCGCTACTGGAGCAAGAGTCTGGTCGTGGATCTCCTGGCCGTGGCCGCCCCCATGGTTCCCACAGTCCTGTGGGTGCTCGGCACGCAGAGAGGAGGGACCGACCCTATCTATAACATCGGGGCCCTGCTGCGAGGCTGTTGTCTCGTAGCACTGCCCTCTCTCCGCCGGGCCCCGTTCCAGGGGAGAGCCTAAGTGGAGGCCTCCGCCCGCGTACATCCTCTGGTCCGGGCGGTGGCCTACGAGGAGAGGAGGAGCGATCCCACTGCCCCACTGAGAATGAGCATTACTAATGGTGGTCTCTGTTCTGGCGTTTTGCTCCTTTGTGTTTGATTTGCACTACAGTTTGTCGGAAGCCTGTTCCCCGTTGGAAACCGGAGGTGCCCTTCCAGGCGTGGAGGCCCCTGGTTGAGCTAGTTGTCCCCGACGCGTGGTGGAGAAAAGCAGGAGAACGATCCCGCTCCATCTCCAGTTTTCATGCCGGGGGTTCAGGAAGAGAAACAAAGGTTTGCACTTTTAAAGGCAGCTTGTCTAAGGCTGGCATGTGTCTCCTCGCTTTGCTTTGTACTGTTTTATAATGTGTAAGTGTCCCAGCATTCCAATGGTCTTGTGCATAGCAGGGGATGGTAACCAAAATTAAAAATGCAGTCACGTAATTTATTTGAGGAAGCCTCGAAGAGCTCTTAATTGTTGTGCTCCAGATAGATATGGTTTGAACGTTTAAAAGTTTGAATAACGTAGTCCCAAAGTCTCAAGTGCACTGTTGTTCTTAAACTTGTCGTCAAGCTCTGATATTGTAAGCAAGTTTGATGTATTAACTTATTTTTTTGCTTATTACATAGTGTTTTATTGGAAATTGTTTGTAATCCCAAATTAAAGCATGTTGAAAAAGGCAAATTAAGTCTTTTCTTTTAGCTGAATACCTTTCTCATCACCGTAGAGTGCCACCACCTTACCTGTCTCACAAGTCTGTATCCTTGACATTATCTTCAAACTCATCTATGTCATTCAACCCACATATTTAATCTTTCCCCCAAATTCTGTCACTTCTACATCTCTAGAATACACCCTTTTCTCCATCCAAACTGCTACTATATTGATCCAAGCACTTATCCCATCCTGCCTTAATTCCTGCATCAGCTTCCTCGCTGACTGTCCTGCCTCATCTCTCCCCTTTCCAGTCCATACTTCACTCTTCTGCCTGCATCATAATTCTGAAAAACTGTTCAGTCCATATTTCCCCATTCCTCAAAACCTCAAGTAAGCTCCCTGTGGGTAGGGAATGTGTCTACCAACTCTGTTGTATTATATTCTTGCAAGTGTTTACTACAGTGATCTGCACACACTAAGCACTTAATAAATACCACTGATTCAATAGTCGCATCTCTGCAGGACAGGGATTCCCTAATGGAAAGATCAGACAGTGCAGGCTCACAGCACCTTTCACCCAAGATTTTGTTTGCCTAAATGAAGTGACAAGGCTCTTGCTGAGGTGGTGACCTCTTCCCCCTTCCCCCTGGGTGGAGAAAGAAAGGAGTTTGACAGGAGTTTGAGGAGGATGACAGCATCCCCAGCTTTAAGGCTCTCCCCCTCCTACTTACCTTGTTGACCTAGTCCATCCCAAAATGCACAATCTGCTTCTCTAATCTCAACCTACCCTTCTGCACCTTGATCTCTTCCATCCTGCCGTCGACCCCTTTCCCTTCCGACCTGGAACTCTGTCCCCTTCATATCTGACAGTGCCACTTTTTCCACTTTCAAATCCTCCTGAAATTACATCTCCACTGTGCCTTCCCATAAGCCCTTATTTCTCCTATCCATCTTCCACTTGAGTCAACTATGCACTTGACTGTGTACCCCTGCAACACTGCTTTAAAAAAAAAAAAACATGGTATTCATCAAGTGCTTACTATGTGTCAAGCACCCTTCTCAGCACTAGGACAGATAGAAGTTAATCAGGCCAAATATAGTCCCACATGGGGCTAACAGTCTAAAGGAGAGAAAACAGGTATTGATACACTTTGATACTCACCCCAGCCCCACAGCATTGAGGTAAATATCCTTATGCTCTATTTACCCTAGCTGTAATTTATGATAATGTCTGTCTTTTCCCTACAGACAGGATTGTGCCTACCAATTCTATAATATTGGGCTCTCTGCAATTTGCACACGGTAAGTGCCCAATAAATACCATTTGTTGACTGAAAACTAGGGCCCCAGAAACCTGATGACACTTTGTCCCACACACATTTGCATTTCAAAAAACATAAAGGCATCTGAGCAAGTTTAGGTCCCATTAGCTCAAACATAAAGATGACTTTATATCTACAAAATGGCTCAAAATGTCTAAGGGTCAAAATGGCCTTTTAAAGTACTAGACAGCAGAAGCCATCCTTATTTCACTAATAATGCTTAGAGTCAAGTGTTTGTCACTGGGTATACTGTATATCTGCCTGTGAACACTAACAGATTCATCATCACTACTACCAGTATTTACTGGGGGCCCTCTGAGGGCAGAACACTGTTTGACTACCAGTAGGAGTTAGAGCACAGACAAAGGAAATCTTTAGTCCCTTCCCTTTTTCCTTTTTTCACTGGTCAGCGTGACATTGGATAAGTCCCATAACCTCTCTGGACCTCCACCGCTTCATGTTTAAAACAATAATAATTTCCCCTCTTCCCCACCTCAAGGATGTTGAGAGAACAAAATGAGAAAGGGCTTCGGAAAAGTAAAAGTGCTCTGCCAGTTCAAAATGTTATGATGACACCCTTCTAAGCCTACAATAAAAGCAGAAGACATACCCCGAATCTCTGAGTACCCGTGCTTTGCACATAGTAACACTCAATAAATGCCATTGATTGATTAACTGACTGCCTGACTAATTGGCTATACTAGTTGCCCTTCAGAAGATTTGAACTCAACCTGCCCAAAGCCAGAAACAAACTTTACCTCCCCTCCAAGTGACTGTCACTGAAATGTAAGCCTCCACTAAATACAATAAAACCAAACCCTGTGCTCTGCTTTAGAGGGATGGAGCTCTTTAAATTCCAGTTTAGTTCCCTCTGTGATGCTTTGTTCTCCTCAGGGGCAGTGTCACACAGAATGAGTCATGCTGATTCACACCAGGCAGGCCCTTTCCTGTAGCCTTCGGCTAATGCCTAATTCTTTGCAGGGGCAGATTACATTTACTTTCCTTGCATATTTCCTTTGTTGGATTGTACTTATATTTATAGCAAGCTTGTTTCTAAATCAAAGCTTTTGTCCTCAAATAAAATGGACCATCAGCTTGTTCCTGTGGAAATCAATCTAAAAGTCCATTGGCCCTCTGAGCTAGAAGGGACAGGTTTGATGTGAAAGCTTTCTCCATAAACCACAAGGATCAAAAAAATTCAACACATTAGGAGATGCAGGGCCTTGAAGTCAGGCATTTCCTTAGACCTGAAAAACTCCGGACACCCAGGTTAAAACATCAACCACTGATTGCTGTCAGGGAGAAATTTGGCCTTCACCTGGGAGTCATTCTTAAATATTGTATGATATTCTGTTCTCCTTCACTCAACCACCCCTACAACCCACTCCTATAGACAGGGCTTCACACCCGCTACTTGGAGAGATGAAGCTCTGAGTCAGAACGGAAGCTGCTATAAATAGGTCTTTGGAAGAAAGACGATGGAAAAGTAGGCAGTTTGCCCCTCAGATGCCAAGGCGTTGGCTCATTTTGCGGACAAGATGATCTGATCCCACAGATGGAACCACCCTTAGGCCTCTCTCCCTGTAATTTTGATTTCTACTAAGCTTGAATGGCCAGACTGGTGGAAACACGGCATCACTTGGATAGGAAATCTAAGTGAAAGCATCCCAACTAAGAAGCAGTAGGCTGTTCCCTTCATTCATCTGCCTGTGGTTCTTCCAGAAAAAAATGGCCCATTCTTAGGAAAAGTTCAGGGCCCAAACCTTTGCCACCAGGCTTAGTGTCACCAATTATTAAAATAGAATTTTGTAATGAGCATTTCATAAATAAGTAACGAATAATGAGTATTCATTTTGTAATAATCAAAGTCTCTTTGCCAATTCTTAGTGTGCCCCAACAGCACAGAAGTATCACCATTACCATCAATATCTAGAAGGCATTTACATGGCATGAAATAAAACATAACTCAATCCCTTTCTTTGGGAATCCAATGCTCCCTAAATGGAAGCTGTTCCTAAAGTAATGATGATAACTCGACTCAACCAATCAACCCCACAGCACTTATGTACATAGCTCTAAATTGTATATTATAAATTACTTATAATTGTATATTATAAATTACTTATTCATCTTAATATCTGTCACCCCCTCTAGACTAAGCTCACTATGGGCAGGGAACATGTCTGCTAATTCTGTTGTATTGTACTCTTCCAAAAGCTTAGTAAAGTGCTCTGCACATAGTAACCTCTCAATAAATACCATTGACTGATTGATTGATTGATCAATGAGATTTATTGGGCACTTGGTATGTGCAGAGCACTGTACTAAGCGCTTAGGAGAGTACAGTGTAACAGATTTGGTAGATATGCTCCTGCTCACAAGGAGCTTGCTTCCCATGCTTTTAAAATTCCACACTTGGAGCCCATTTTTGTGAAACCCAAGGGGGACAGTGACTCTGATCTGATTATATTGTATCTCTCCCAGCAGTAGGCACATTGCCTGCCACAAAATAAGCACTGAATACCATGATCATTATTGTGTATCAAATTTAACCCCCTAACCACTTTGTCCTAGTTTTACATCTCTAGAATAATCCAAATGACAAAACCATCTTCTGCTTGGTTCCGCCCAAACTGAAATTTCCTCACAAATATGGATTTTGAACTTTGGGAATGGAACCCTGGCCTCTGTGGACACAGATATATACAGATATATAGGCAATCCTCCGGCAGAAAGAAAGGACAATAATTACAGACGTTAGGGCAGATCCATTTTGTCTTCCTTTGTTGCATTTGGGGATGGTGAAGATTTCCGCTTTTCCTTCACTTTACCAGAACTGGACCCGGCTTGGAGCCAGCCCAACAGCTCTCCAGAAGGGCCATCTGGAAGTCTCAGTGGGTGTAACTGCTAAATCTACACCACATAGCCAGAGTAAGATCTCTCATACAAACCACTGTTCTGTGTCCTGAACAATAACTTGCTCATTAGCCAGTTAACATTAGGAGGGTTTGACATTTCTGTCCTTTTTGGATTTGATAGCTTAAAATGGGTTCTAGCAGCATTAGATGAGCAAAAAAATAAGGGAGCAGGAAAATGAAGCAAAAAAAAAAAAGCAAGAGGGGTAGAAAGGAGTGCACACTAAGAAATGGCAAGCTTGTTATGGGCAGGGAACGTGTCTACCAACTGTATATTGTACTCTTCCAACTGCTTAGCAAAGTGCTCTATACACAGTTACTGCTCAAATAATACTATTGATTATTCGATTAATTGAAAGCATCACCAACCTTAGTGCCTGTCGGCCTTTCCTCCCAGGCTCTCAGATGTGAAGATCTCCTCCCTAAACTTAACCTCCGTGATCTCTGATGCACTTTCTTGACACAGTCCTAGGCCTTGCCTCCAGTGGCACAGGTATTTGCTGATTCTCAAAACTTCATAAAAGGAAGGGGAATGGATAAGTTCAGGTGCCCAACTCCTTGCCACCTGCCCTCTTCTTTCTATTTTTGTTCTCCCCTTACCTCTTTCCCTGGCATTTTTCCCTTGGTCCAGACTACCTCCCTTGCAGTTTTCTGAACAACTCCATCTAAATGCAGTTGCAATCTAATGGCAATGTGGTAGAAATAACTCCTAGGTTTTTCTCCTTATCAGCTTCCTCCCCACAAGTGGCAACACCAACATCTTTCCTGCCTTCCAGGATCCCAATCTTGAAGTGATATTTGTTGCCTACTTGTCCTTTGCCCACTCCCTTTCACAAATCCATGCCATTATTAATAAAAATAATAATAATAACATTTGTTAAGCGCTTACTATGTGCCGAGCACTGTTCTAAGTGCTGGGGTAAATACAAGGTAATCAGGTTGTCCCACGTGGGGCTCACAGTCTTAATCCCCATTTTACAGATGAGGTAACTGAGGCACAGAGAAGTCAAGTGACTTGGCCAAAGTCACACAGCTGATCAGTGGCGGAGCCAGGATTAGAATCCACAACCTCTGACTCCCAAACCGGTGCTCTTTCCACTATGCTACGCTACTTCCATTATCAAGTTCTAGGCCATTTCATGATCACTCAATTAAATAACCAGTCACTCCCTCATTGGCCTCTCAATTATTTCCCACTTTAATCCATCCTACCTGTGCAGCAGATCACCAGTGGGTGCAATGTGTGAGGAGAGTGGATGAAACAGGATACTCAAGTTCCTCTGGTGAAATGGGGCAACCGTAAAATGGATAGGCAGAAGAAACTCTTTAAAGACTCAGTGAGGACAAAATTTAAATGGTATGCCACAGCAATGGACGTGTTGGTAAAATGACAATCAAAAAGAGGGTGATTAGGACAAAAAATTTGAGAAACGATGACAAAGACATCAGGTACCTTGAGTAGCAAATGAAACAGTGTAACATGGAACCACTCTTCTACCTCTCATCTCCTAATCATGGGTATTGGAGGTTTCTCCTTCTGCATCCTCGCTTTTGGGGAATTCATCCATTAACATGGCTTCAGCTACCATCTCTATGAAGAAGACACACAAATCTAACTCTCTAGTGCTGGACTTCTCTCCCTCTATCTAATCCACATCTCTTGTCTCCAGGACATTCATTCATTTTTATTTATTGAGCACTTACTGTGTGCAGAACACTGTAATAAGTGCTTGGGAGAGTACAACACTACAATATACAGACACATTCCCTTCCCACAATGAGCTTAGAGACTAGAGAGGGGGAGACAGACATTTATTACAGATATGTACATAAGATATGTACATAAGTGCTATGGGGCTAGAAGTGGGGAAGAACAAGGGGAGCAAGTCAGGGTGATGTAGAAGGAAGTGAAGTGGGAGAAGAGGAAAGGGAGGCTTAGTCAGGAAAGGCCTCGTGGAGGAGATATGCCTTCAGTAAGGCTTTTAATAAGGGGAGAGTAATTGTCAGATTTGAGGAGGGAGGGTGTTCCAGGCTAGAGGCAGGACATGAGCTAGGGATCAGCAGCAAGATAAATGAGATAGCGGCACAGTGAGAAGGTTAACATTAGAGGAACAAAGTGTACCAGCTGCGTTGTAGTAGGAAAGTAGTGAGGTGAGGCAGAAGGGGACAGGTGATTGAGTGCTTTAAAGCCAATAGTGAGGAGTTTTTGCTTGATGTGGAGGTGGATGGGCAACCAGTGGAGTTTCTTGAATAGTAGGGAAACATGTTCTCAACATTTTCGTAGAAAAATGATCCAGACAGCAGAGTGAAGTATGGACTGGATTGGGGAGAGACAGTAGACTGGGAGGTTAGGAAGGAGGCTGATGCAGTATACGCAGGATAGGATGAGGGATTGTATTTACGTGGCAGCAGTTTGGATGGAGAGGAAAGGGAGATTGTAGCTATATTGTGAAGGTGGGACCGACAGGATTTAGTGATGGATTGAATATGTATGTTGAATGAGAGAGAGAGAAAGAGAGAAAAGAGTCAGGGATAACGCCAAGGTTATGGGCTTGTGAGTTAGAAAGGATGGTGGTGCCGTCTATACTGATGGGAAAGTGAGGGGGAGGACAGGGTTTGGGTGAGAAGATAAGGGACTTTGTTTTGGATATTTTATGCTTGAGGTGATGGGAGGACATCCAAATAAAGATGTCCTGAAGGCAGGAGGAAATGTGAGACTGCAGAGAGGGAGAGAGATCAGGGCTTGAGATGATTTGGGTATCATCCGCATGGAGGTGGTTGTTAAAGCCATGGAAGTGAATGAGTTTGTCAAGGGAGTGGGTGTAGATGGATATCAGAAGGGGGACCTAGAACTGAATCTTGAGGAAACCCCAAAGTTAGGGGGTGGGAGGCAGAGGAGGAGCCTGTGAAGGAGACTGAGAATGAATGGCCAGAGAGATGAGGAGAACCAGGAGAGGACAGTGTCAGTGAAGCCAAGGTTGAGTAACATTTCCAGGAGATGGGGGTGGTAGAAAGTGTCAAAGACAGCTGAGAAGTCAAGGAGGATTAGGATGGAGTAGAGGCTGTTGGCTTTGGCAAGAAGGAGATCATTGGTGACTTCCGAAGGACTCATTTCTTGGGAGTAATGGGGATGGAAGCCAGATTGGAGGGGGACGAGGAGAGGAATTTGAAAACAGTGGGTGCAGACAACTCACTCGAGTTTGGAGAGGAATGGTAGGAGGGAGATGGGATGGTAGCTGGAGGGAGCTGAGGTAGGTTAGAGTTTTTGTAGGATAAGGGAGACATGGGCATGTTTGAAAGCAGTGGGAAAGGGGGAGAGCGAACAGTTGAAGGTGGCTGTTAGGGAGGGAAGAAAGGAGGGGGCAAGTGCTTTGATAAGGTGTAAAGGAATGGGGTTGGATCCACAGGTGAAGGGGGTGGCTTCTGAGAGGAGGCAGGAGATCTCCTCTAGAGACTTGGACTAAATCCCACAGCCTCAGCATCATCCTGGACTCCTCTTTGTCATTCCATTCTCTTTACTCATTCTCATTACTGCTAAATGTTGCCAATTTTTTCCTCAAAAAGATTTCACAGATCTGCCCATTCAGCTCTACCCATATGGCTACTACCGGGAATTAAGCACTAGTCAGAGCCTGACTGGACAATTGTACCGACCTTCTCACTAGTCTCTGTCTGTTGCCAGTCTCTCCCCTACTTCAATCCATACACCACACTGCTTTCAAGTCATTTTTCCCGAAATGTCATTTAGCAGACATCTCTTTCCTCAAAATCCTCCAAAACTTGGCTGTCTCCTTTCAGATCAACCAAAGTTTCCTTACCATTCCCTTTAAGGCTCTCCACCAGGTCTCTTCACCTTACTTATTTCCTTTTCTCCCTCCCTACCCCAACTGCTTGCATTCCTTGTAGGATACCTCCTGAGTGTAACTGGAACTCGTCTTGCTTATCTCCAACTTCTTGCTCAACTTTTTCCCAGATCCTAACCCTTAAGGTCCTAGTGGTCAGGGATCACACCTATCAACTCTATCATATTATCTTTCCCAAGCACTTAGTACAGAGTTCTACACACAGCCTGCCAGACCTGAACCATCTCCTAAAGTCTTCCTAAAATCCAGCATCTTTCAAGAAGCCTTCCCTAATAATAATTTGAATTTTTATAAACCCTTCAGCTGTCTCCCAAACGTGCCTAAATATGCATATTTGATTGTCTATCAGAATATAAGATATGTGGGCAGGGGATCTGTCTTATACTTATATTGAATTTTCTAAGCGATTAGTACACTGCATTGCACTCAGTAGGAACTCAATAAATACTATAATTACACCTCAAAATCTCATCATCAGTAGCACCATCACCTCAAGGAGCAGGCACATCTATGCATGCAGAAGAGAGGAGAGTAAACTAGCCTGCCAATGCAATAGCATCGCAATTGCCCTCAAATAATAATAGTAATAATAATAATAATTATGGTATTTGTAAAGCACTTACAATGTGCACTGTTCTAAGCGCTGGGATAGACACAGGGTAATCAGATTGTCCCATGTGGGGCTCACATTTTTTAATCCCCATTTTTACAGATGAGGTAACTGAGGCACAGAGAAGTTAAGTGACTTGTCCAAGGTCACACAGCAGACAAGTGGAAGAGCCAGGATTAGAACCCACAACCTCTGACTCCCAACCCCAAGGTCTTTCCACTGAGCCAGGCTGCTTCTCAGCAAGGCTTGATAGCTCCCTGCTATGCAACTGATCAAGCAAATTCTTATTTGTGGGCTCCAAACACTCCACCACCACCATACACATCAACTTACATACTCTTGCCTCCCAGTCGGTGTAGTCTAATGGAAAGAGCACAGGCTTGGGAGTCAGAGGATCTGTGTTCTAATCCCAACTGTCACTTGCCTGCTGGGTGACCTTGGACAGGTAACTTATCTTCTCTGTGCTTCAGTTCCCTCATCTGCAAAATGGGGATTAAACATCTGTTCTCTCTCATAGACTGTGAGCCACATGCAGGAGCTGATGATCTCGTATCTGTAGTATTTGTTACGCAGTAAGCATTTAGTAAATACCACAATTATTATTCCTTCCTTCCAGTCCAGTCAGGTAAATTTATTAGGTAGCTCTGCTGACCTCATCCCTGTTGGACTCTGAGCCCTTTAACATGCTCCAAAGCATGGTTGCTAACCATAGACCCACTCTAATGACCCAAATGACTTGCGGCATTAGCTAGTGATATTAATTAGGAGCTTGAAAGTTCATGTTTCACAGTTTCACTACACATTTCCAAATATTTGGGTCTGAAGTACACAAAGCAGTTCCATTTCAAACTATGGGAAAAAAAGGAGGAAACTAAAGCCAAGTTACATCTACAATGTTCCAAAACACACATTCCAATAACCGGAAAAACAAGTTTCTTTTTTAAAAGTAAAACTACTGTCTCACAGACAAAGTTCTAAAAGATTGCTCTCTCACATTCAGCACACCACCATGCAAGCTGTTCTCTAGGAGGGCAGGTAGCAAATGTGTTAAGAGAGAGGCAGAACAGAGAGCAGAGAGAAGCAGTGGGCTGCCTCTATTTAAAAGCACCCTTCCTCCAAACTGACTTTCATTCCTATAGACTGCTGGGAAATGTAGTTAAAGGAAGCCTTCTAATTTCCTTTTCCTACTTCCTTTCATGGCCAAAGCTCCCCTCCAAAGGAAGATTTAATGTTATGGCAAGTAACCTTGCCAATAACCCCTCATCCTCCTCTGATCCTAATGTCAAACTGCCCTTAATACCCTGTATCACACAGCCTTCCTCCTTTTCTCCCCTCCCACCCCCAATCACCATTGGTTGCTTAAAACTTCAGCTCAAAATGCAGCTCTTCCCAGGCTGAGTCCTACCTGCCACTTCACTCACATTACCCTAAAGTGACACTCACAGTATTATTTATGCATTTAGGGTTGTTGTTTTTTTATTGTATTTGTTACGCACTTACTATTGTCAGGCACTGTACTAAGTTCTGGGGTAGATACAAGATAACTAGGATGGATACAGACACTATAGCCATTTTACAGATGAGGTAACTGAAGCACAGAGAAGTTAAGTAAATTGCCGAAGGTCACCCAGCAGACAAGTGTTGGATCCAGGATTAGAAACCAGGTCTTTCTGACTCCCAAGCCTGAGCTCTATCAATTAGACCATGCTGCTTCTCAACTTCCTTTCCAATTCTCTCCTTGACCCCCTCCAATCTGGCTTCCACCCCGCTTCACTTCACAGAATCTTCCCTCTCTCAGGTCAGTGACTTCCTTCTTGCCAACTCCAAGAACCTCTACTCCATCTTAATCTTCCACGACCTCTCGCTGCCTTTGACAACGTTGATCATCCCCTTCTCCGGGAAACATTATCAAACATTAGCTCCGATCTATGCAGATGATCCAGAAATCTACATCTCTAGCCCTGATCTCTTTCCACTCTTAGCCTGTCATTGGGCAGGGATTGTCTCTATCTGTTGCCAAATTGTACATTCCAACCGCTTAGTACAGTGCTCTGCACATAGTAAGTGCTCAATAAATACTATTGAATGAAAGAATCTCTGCAGTTTTGTATCTATTCCTGCTTTCAGGACATCTCTACTTGGCTATCCTGGTGACACCTCAAACCTAGCATGTCCAAGACAGTATTCATCTCCAGATCCAAACCTTATCCTCCCCCTGAATTTCCCATCACTGCATTCAGCACTACCATCTCTCACAAGCCCATAACCTCAGAATTATCCTCTACTCATCTTTCTCATTCAACCCACATATTCAATCTGTCAACAAATCCTATAGTTGTACCTTCACAACATCGCTAAAATCAGGCTTTCCTCTCAGTCCAAACTGCTACCACATTGATCCAAGCACTTACCTTATCCTGCCTTGATTACCACCAGCTTCCTTGCTGACCTCCTTTCCTGCTGTCTCTCCCCTCTCCAGTCCATATTTAACCCTGCTGCCTGGATCATTTTCCTACAAAAACGTTCAGGACATGTCACCCCACTCCTCAAGAAACCTCAGTAGTTTCACATCCACCTCCACATCAAACAAAATCTCCTCACCATTGGCTTTAAAGCATTTCATCACCTTTCCCTCTCCTACCTCACCTTGCTCCTCTCCTAGTACCACCCATCCCAAACACTTTGTTCTTCTAATGCTAATCTTCTCACTGTACCTCGATCTCATCTCTCCGCCGACCACTCACCCATGTCCTGCCTCTGGTCTTTTTGCTTTCCCTCCTCAAATCCAACAGACAATTACTGTCCTCTTCAAAGTCTTATTGAAGGCACATGACCTCTAAGAGACTTTTCCTGACTAAGCCCTCCTTTCCTCTTCTCCCACTCCCTTTTACATCACCCCGACTTGCTCCCTTTATTAATCCTCCCTCCCAGCCCCACAGTATTTATGTCCATATCTGTAATTTATTTACTTATATTCATGTTTGTCTCTCCCTCTAGACTGCAAGTTTATTGTAGGCAGGGAAAGTGTCTGGCTTAGTGGAAAGAGCCCGGGCTTGGGAATCAGAGGTTGTGGGTTCTAATCCCAGCTCTGCACTTATCAGCTGTGTGACTTTGGGCAAGTCACTTCACTTCTTTTTGCCTCAGTTCCCTCATCTGTAAAATGGGATTTAGTCTGTGAGCCCCACATGGGACAACCTGATTACCCTGTATCTACCCCAGCATTTAGAACAATGTTTGGCACATAGTAAGTGCTTAACAAATACCAACATCATTATTTATTATTGTTACTGTACTCTCCCAAGTTCTTTGTACAGGGCTCTGCACACAATAAGTGTTCAATAAATACCAATGAATGAATGAAAGTGCTCCTTATAATAAGCTTTAAAGCACTCATTCACCTTGCTCCGTTCTGTCTTACCTCGCTGATTTCCTACTACAACCCAGCACATTCACTTTGCTCATCAAATGCCAACCTAATCACTGTTCATCAATCTTGTCTATCTTGCTAACGACACCTGGAACTTGCCTCTGGAACTAGGTTCTCTTTCATGACTGACAGACCATCACTCTCCCCATTTCAGAGTCTTATTAAAATCATCTCTCTCCAAGAAGCCTTCCTCGACTCAGCCCTCACGTCCTATTCTCCTTCTCTACTGCCCTTGCACTGGGATTTGCAACATTTATTCACCCCACCCTCAGCCCCACAGCATTTATGTACATATCCATAATATATTTAGAATTAAAGATATTCAATTGTATATATTGAGTTCTTACTGTGTACAGAGCACTGTACTGAGTGCTTGGCAAGTACAATAGAGCAATATAGAGAGACAATCCCTGTCCACAACAGGCTTACAGTCTGGCCAGGGGGAGACAGACATTTAATGAGTGCTTACTATGTGCAAAGCCCTGTACTGAGTGTTTGGGAGAGTATAATGCAAGAGAGTTGGTAGGCACGTTTCTTGCCCACAACGAGTTTACAGTTTTGAGGCTGTGGCATTATTTATAATGATGTTTGCCACCCTGTCTAGACTGTAAGCTCTTGTGGGCAGGGAATGTGTCTACCAATTCTATAGTGCTAAGTACAGTGCTCTGCACAAAGTACGCACTCACTAAATACGATTGATTCAAGAATCAACAAGGTGGCATAAGAACACATTAATCACTCGTTTACCTCCTCAAAATGAAAACAAAAAAACGCCCAAAAAACAAAAACCCTTAATTTTTGTTTACCTGCCTTATATTCCAGAGTAAGTATTGGGTGTTGGCTTTTTAATCAGTCAATCAATGGTATTTATTGAGCATTTACTATTGCAGAGAAATGAGGCTATCCCTAATTAGGGAATTTTAAACTTCTAGGCATTTGAAAGGATAAGCAAAATGGGGAAAAAAAAGCCTGCAATCTTGGAAAGTCAGCGGAGGAACCTGCAAGGGAGAGCACTTCCTTAACTTAACAACCATCAACTACTTAATCTGACCCACTTCTCCTAAATGAATAAGCAATTATGAAGAACTAGTGCAGCTTTAAGAAAAGAAACAATAAAAGCTGCTGTGTATTCATGTAACTTAAAACAGAGGTCTCTGTGCACAATTTGATGCCTTTAGCACTACCAAAAAACCACACTTTTTACAACAATAAGTCTTCCTTCATGGACCAAAATTTAGTTTCATTTTTTTTTTTCATCTAAAAACTTAAACAAGTTCTATTCAAGAACAACCTTACAGTTAGTTTACAAATAGCAACAAATTCTAGGAAGAGCTTAGTAACTCTTTCTAAGGTAATTGTCCTCTAGAGATTAAATTTCATGTTAATGAGCCTTAATTGTCCTTATGGAAAATGTTTTTGAACCCTTTGTGAATAAAAAGTCTGAATTTTCCATTACATTATAATCAACACCAAAGCAAATCAGGGATCCATACTGACAGTAAACTTTACTTTTAGACATGAGGGTACCAGTTTTCTTAAATAAAATACACAGTTAAAAAAGAGTGATGAATCAGTTGAGACCAAGTAACATAAGATAACATAAGAAATGCTAAAAGAAAAATCATAACATCATCTTGATCTAAGTGATTCTTCAAGAATTGAGCCTAGTAAGCATGGAAATCTTAAAATGTTGGTATAGGGTACTGATGAGCTCCCCTAATTAGAACAGCTGCTTAAGCCCGAAATTATGTTTCAATCAATCAACCCAATCCAATTTACAATCCAACTAGAAAATACTACTAAAATGATGGCACAATAGGGGACGGGCTGCTTAAGGGTAAACAAAACATTCTGGTAACAATAATTATGGTATTTGTTAAGCGTGCACTATGTACCAAGCTCCTTAACAAGCACTAGGTTAATCAGTTTGGTCAGTCTTCAGCCATATATTCATTCATTCATTCAATCATATTTACTGAACACTTACTGTATGCAGAGCACTGTATTAAGGTCTTGGAAAAGTACAGTACAACAATAAACAGTGACATTCCATTCCCACAACGAGCTCACAGTCTAGAATGGGGGAGACAGACATCAATACAAATAAATAAAATTACAGATATTTACATAAGTGCTTTGGAGCTGGGGGGAGAAGAGCAAAGGGTTAAATAAAATTCAGATATGTACATAAGTGCTTTCGGGTTGGAAGGGGAAAGAGCAAAGGGAGCAAGTCAGGTTGATGCAGAAGAGGGTGAGAGATGAGGAAAAGTGGGGTTTAGTCTGGGAAGGCCTCTTGGAGGAGATGTGCCCTCAATAAAGCTTTGAAGCCGGGGAGAGTGGTTGTTGGGAGGATTAGAAGAGGGAGGGTGTTCTAGGCCAGAAGCAGGATGTGGGCTGGGGGTCGGTGGCGAGATAGGCGAGATCGAAGCACAACGAGAAGGTTAGCCCTAGAGGAGCGCAGTGTGTGGGCTGGGTTGGAGAAGGAGAAAAGCGAGGTGAGGTAGGAGGGAAAAGGTGATGGAGAGCTTTAAAGCCAATGCTGAGGAGTTTTTCTTTGATACAGAGGTGGATGGGCAACTACCGGAGTACTTTGAGGAGCGGGGTGATTTGTCCAGAACGTTTTTGTAGAAAACTGACCCAGGCAGCAGAGAAGTATGGACTAGGAGTGGGGAAAGACAGGAGGCTGGGAGGTCAGCAAGGAGGCTGATGCAGTAATCCAGGCGGGATAGGATGTATGATTGTATTAATGTGGTAGCAGTATGGATGGAGAGGAAGGGGCGTATTTTAGAGGTTATAGTATAAATAGGAGGGAAAACAGACTTTTAATCATTTCATAATGATAACTGTGATATTTGTTAAACACTTACTACGTGCCACACACTGTACTAAGCAATGGGGGCAGATACAAGATCATCAGGTCCCACATGGAGCTCAGATTTGTAAGTAGGAAGGGGAACAGGTATTTAATCCCCCATTTTAAAGATGAGGGAACTGTGGTCCAGAAAAGTTAAGTGACTTATTAGAAGGTCACCCAGCAGGCAAGGGGCAGTAGTGGAATTAGAACCCACGTCCTCTGACTCCCAGGCCCATGCTCCTTCCCAGTCGGCCGTGCTGCTTTCATATGAGTCAACTGAGGCACGGATAATTTAAGTGACTTGGTCAAAGATGCACAGCGGGCAATTGGCAGAGCTGGGATTAGAACCCAGACCTCCTGATTCCCAGTCCCAAGCACTTTCCGATAAGCATTTGGTGCTCCAGTGCACGGGGTGAAGGAGTCGGGAATGACAGGCCATTACACATGGGTGTAATAATAATAATAATAACATATAATTACTATTATTATAGTATTTGTTAAGCGCTTACTATTTGCCAAGCACTGATCTAAGCACTGGAGTAGATACAAAGTAATCAGATTGCCCCAAGTGGTGTTCACAATCCAGCTCCACCACTTTTCTGCTGGGTGATCTTAGGCAAGTCACTGAACTTCTCTGTGCCTCAGTTACCTCATCTGTAAAATGGGGATTAAGACTGTGAGCCCAGACTGTAAGCCCGTCAAACGGCAGGGACTGTCTCTATCTGTTGCCGACTTGTTCATCCCAAGCACTTAGTACAGTGCTCTGCACATAGTAAGCGCTCAATAAATACTATTGAATGAATGAATGAACAACCTCATTACCTTATATCTACCTCAGCTCTTAGACTAGCGCTTGGCACATAGTAAGCGTTTAACAAATACCATCATTATTATTATTACTAATCCCCATTTTACAAATGAGGTAACTGAGTCACAGAGAAGCCAAGTGACTTGCCCAAGGTCACACAGCAGACAAGTGGCAGAGCCAGGATTAGAACCCACATCCTCTGACTCCCAAGCTCATGTTCTTGCCACTAAGCCACAACTCTTCTCTAATAATAATAATGTTGGTATTTGTTAAGCGCTTACTATGTGCCGAGCACTGTTCTAAGCGCTGGGGTAGACATAGGGGAATCAGGTTGTCCCACGTGGGGCTCACAGTCTTAATCCCCATTTTACAGATGAGGGAACTGAGGCGCAGAGAAGTGAAGTGACTTGCCCACAGTCACACAGCCAAGTGGCAGAGCTGGGATTCGAACTCATGAACCCTGACTCCAAAGCCCGTGCTCTTTCCACTGAGCCACGCTGCTTCTCTTATTTTGTTGTATGGTACTCTCCCAGCAGAGTGCTCTGCACACAGTAAGTGGTCTATGTGTTCTGTAACTGCTCCATACCTGAACTGTGCAACCCTCCACTAGAATGTATACCTACAGAGCAGCGGAAAAGAATTGCTCAAAATATCCCTGGGATGATTCTTCCATTTGTGCTTGCCCCCCAAACCCCAGTAAGACCTTAACAAAAGTCATGAATTTCACTTCACTACACATGGTCTCTCCTATGGCCATGTCTCAGAGAGAATTATAGGTTTTTCCCTGTTTCTAAAGCAAAAATTTAGGCTGTTCTTATTGGGCCAATATAGTCTCTCCCAGCCAGGTATGGAGGACTTGCGTTAGGACAAGGAAAGGGCAGCTGGGACACTCACCGTTGATTGGCTGGGCTCCTGGGCTCCCATAGATGTGGTTTCGGTCATTTCTTCAGCATATAGAGAAAATAAAGCAAACACAAAATAAAATCCACTTCAGCCAATAGTGTTCACTGAGAGCTTCTTGTTTACAGAGAACTGTACTAAGCATTTTTTAATCTCCTTGAGGGCAGAGATTACGTGCATTAGTTCTCTGAACTCTCCAATGTTGCATGAGAGCTGACAAAATGAATCACAGGGAGGAGAAGACAACAGAATATAAATATATGTACTCGAGTGCTAAGGGTCCGTGTGCTTACGTGATGTGGAAGCACTGGAGAAGTTGATGCAGAGGGGTGGGGCGATATTAATCAGGGAAGGCCTCCTGGAGGAGATATGACTTCAGAAGAGCTTGGAAGATGGGGAGAGCACCAGTCTCCTGGATGTGATGGGGGAGTTCCACAAAAAGGGTTGGCAGGGGCAGAGATGAGAACAAAGCATAGTGAGGAAGTTCATTTGAGAGGAGTGAAGTGGGCAAACTGGGGTTTAGTGGGAGAGGATAAATAGGGGTGAGAAAGCTGATAGAATGCCTTAAATTATCGGAAGTTTCCGAGTGATATTTGAGAGGAATGGACAACCATAGGAGGTTTTGTGAGTGGAGGGAGATGCGTGCAGAACTGTTTTAGAAAAATGGTCCAGGCCACAGAGTGACAAAGAAGTCTGGACCAGTGGATGGAATCAACAGGATTTGGTCACTCCTAACACCTGTTTATACATTTTACAATTAGCACAGTTTTCGTTTAAAATGATTTGCACTTACAATTGCACTTCTCCACTCTTGCTCTAGACAGCCACCGAGTTTGTGAATAGCTTGGGTCTGCCATTCGCCCTCCACAATTTGACTATAAACTCTTGAGGGCATGGCCCTTGGCTTATATTCAAATGTCCTATCTCAAGCATTTAGTAGAGTGCTCAGCACCCAAAAAGGGGTCAAAAAATACTCTAAATTTATTATATATAGGTTACAAAGTCCATGAGCACAAATATCCGGGGATAAGCTTAAAAGCATAGAAGCAGCATGGCCTAATGGATAGAACATAGGACTGGGAGTCAGAAGGTCATAGATTTCCAAACCCAGTATGCTGTGTGACTTTGGAAAAGTCACTTCACTTCTCTGTGCCTCAGTTATCTGTAAATTGGGGATGAAGACTGTGAGCCTCATGTGGGACAGGGACTGTGTCCAACCTGATTCGCTTGTATTCCCCACCACCCCTCAGAGCTTAGTACAGTGCCTGGCACATAGTAAACACTTAATAAATACCACAATTATTATTATCATTGCTAGTATTATTATTATTAGAACAGAAAATCCATAGCCATCAAACTCTTTGGGGCAAATATGAGTTTCACTACCAAATTTTATTGTATATGTAATATGTATTTATAAATATAAATATATGTACACATACACACATACCTAGTGTACGGCCCTCTCTCATGCAGAAGGCAGCAGTGGAGAACTGCCAAATCAGTGGCTGGAGAGGGCAGGTGAAGGAATGGATAGAGGGTGCTCCCCAACTGGTTAGGATTGCTACACAAACTGAAATAACTCGGATCAGCACATTAACATATCTTTCCAAACAAAGAAACCAGGTGTGGATTTCTAGGCCATCTGACAGGGTGTAACGTCTCCCAATCAATTGATATAAACAGTTGAGTTTTGTAATGACTATTTGATTTGAAGGAAATAAGAATAAGCCGATTATCAGCTACAGCTTGCAAAATAGCATGAATTGGAACAGTGTCATCCAGAAAAATCATGCTTTGAAATTAATTTAAAAAACTGAATAGAAGACTTATTAAAAAATGTTTGCACATTTCCCGCAATACTTTATTCCCACCCCTACTAATAACCATTAGCTAAGAGAAAGGGGTCAGATACAACCATTTTGAAGTTTCAGGTGCTACAGCTAATTAAATAAAGCTTTCTTTTGTGGCACCTGCTTCATAATGCCTTACTAAATTCAGGAAAATCCAGGGATAGAGACAGGTGAAAGAACTGGTGAAAATAAGTTGCTGGCAACCAGACCAACTAAATATAGTTTACAGCATGCAACAGTCCTTAATAGAAAAAGAGAAAATAAAAAAATTCAAAATTTCAAGTTTAAGTCTTGGGTTACATGGATGTAAATTCCTGAATGAAGTCAGGTTTGATGGAGGGTACCCTCAAATCTCTTTGCCAAATTTGGGATCATCAATGGATATGATATAGTCATGAAGAAATTAACTGAGTTAAGTCAGGGATTACCATCTTTTAGCAACAATGAAATCATACCAAAAAATATTTATATTCTAAGGAAACTAAAGATAAATTATCCCAATCTTGGCTTATTTTATATCTCAATTAATCAATAAAATGTCATGCTTCAATAGCACTTGCATTGTGACAGAAACAGTTGATTCTAAGAATCTAAGGCTCTCTGCATCTGTTAAGGTTAATTAGATGGCTTTTTTGGCTAAAGTAACCAAATATACTCCTTTAAAAAGGGTGAAAAGATAAGCTTTTGAAAATCAATGAAAGCTACAAGTCACAGTGATATAAAAATCCCAATACCACAATTGCATCTGCTTTACAATAATCTTTCCAATTGCAATTCCATCTGCTTTATAATAATCTCTACAAATGCAACATCAATTTCCACTTAAAGTAGTATTGCTGAAAACACCGTCCTAATGAAGATAATTCTTTTTGATGTAAAAGAGCCTTTGGCTATTCTACCAAGAAAACTTATGCATTCAATGGCACCTTCTTGAATAAAAATGAAAGCCTCAGGTTTCTTAATGCTGTAACAAATTAAATGTAAAGACAAAGCTATTACACTTGAAATAAGAAGAAATGTTCACTTCATCAGGTTTTCAAGAAAAAAGGTAACAAAGAGGTTAAAAGTCCAATGATTCAGGACTAGGTTAGGAGAGTTAACCATATAAACAAAGAATTATTTAAAATGGATTTATTTTATTTTTACACACACTTAAGGTAAGCATAATAGACAGCAGAGTCTGCTTCCCACTAAGACATTTTTTTACACTGTTTTTCCTTAAACTTGATGACACACCGGAATGTCTTGTAATAATTTCTCTGCAGCAATCCATTTTCTGATATTTGAAGGATGTTGGAACAGGGCAACTGAACAAAATATTGTCTCATAAGGATCAGCTATTTTTAAATCCAAATATTAGCAGTTCAAGATATTTTGTGGGAGAATTCTGGTGTCCTGGATCGTCTGAAAAATGCATTCAAATCAAGCAGCATGTCTGTGATCTTAAAATATCCAAATCAATACAAATGATGTTTGTATTGCGTAGCTCAAAATTTCTCTCCGACTGGCACTGTCAAATTTGAAGAGCAAATGTTATGAGAGTTTCACACCAATTTTGTTCTGTTCTTTCTTCATTAACCTCTGTGCTTCTTTTTCCATTTTCTTCCTTTGTTGTTCTGCTGCTCTTTTTTCTCGGTCAGCCATTTTCTGCTGTCTGAAATTGAAAGAGGAAAATAATCTATTTCCATCTTTGGAAAATGGCACATACCACAGACTGCCCCATAGGCATAAACATCTTTTACAAGGCATCCTCCCAACACCTTCACTAATAATAATAATGATATTAATAATAATAATGGTATTTGTTAAGCACTTACTATTTTCCAAACACTGTTCTAAGTGCTGGGGTAGATCCAAGGTAATCAGGTTGTCCCATGTGGGGCTCACAGTCTTAATCCCCATTTGATAGATGAGGGAACTGAGACACAGAGAAGTTAAGTGACTTGCCCAAAGTCACCCAGCTGACAAGCGGCGGGTCCGGGATTAGAACCCACGACCTCTGACTCCCAAGCCTGTGCTCTTTCCACTAAGTCACGTTGCTTCCCTACATTTGGGTAGATACCATTTAACACTGGTTTGTGTCTAAGAATAAATAAGCTTTTTGTCTTACAATCAGTTAATCATTTAACATTTGTATTCTCACTATTCACACGACCCTGTATTAAGGGTTATGAAAGTTATAAAATAAGTACTGTAGTTGACAGAGTCTATGGATCTAATCACAAGTCTAAATGCAGCTAAGTCATGCCATTTATGTGGCAGATACAGTTCATAATTCCAAAACATCACTTTAGGTAACAAGTAACTAGGTGCAATGCTCTGCTTATTATTCATGACTGGTGAATCTAATAATAATAATAATTATTGGTGCCTTCTAAGTATCTTCAAATGCACCTTTCTGAAAAGAGTATATTATTACTTTTTTTGCAGATAGAGAAACTGAGGCAAAGGTTAACTGCTTGTCCTTTGAAGTGAAAGTTCTGAGCAATACGAAATGTTTATAATAATAATAATAATGTTGGTATTTGTAAAGCACTTACTATGTGCAGAGCGCTGTTCTAAGCTCTGGGGTAGATACAGGGTAATCAGATTGTCCCACATGAGGCTCACAGTCTTAATCCCCATTTTACAGATGAGGTAACTGAGGCACAGAGAAGTTAAGTGACTTGCCCATAGTCACACAGCTGAAAAGTGGCAGGGCCGGGATTCAAACCCATGACCTCTGGCTCCCAAGCTTGGGCTCTTTCCACTGAACCACGATGCTTCCCATAATATATGGTTTATATAGGTTTATATCACTTGTATTTGCCAAATATTTCCCTTAAACTAAACTTTAAAATTCTATCACTATCCCTGTCTCAAAAAAATGTTTTCTTTTATGCTTTGTTTATGGCATTCTCTAAGTCCTTACTATGGTCCAGAGACCATACTATACATGGAGTAGAAACAAGTTGATCAGGTTGGCTCCAGTCCATGTTTACATGGGACTCACAGCTTTAATGCCCATTTTAAAGACAAGGTAAATGAGGCACAAAGAAGTTAAGTGACTTGTCCAACGTCACAGTGGAGCAGACAAGTGGAAGAGCAAGGATAGAACTCAGGTGCTCTGATTCCCAAGCCCATGCTCTTTCCACTGGCCCCCCTGCTTTTTTACCACCTGAATGATGAAATCCTCCCCTCCCAAAAAGCGCTGCAAAATCCACATACTTCAGATGAATATAGGATAAACAGGAAGGGATAAACAGAGCCAGAAACTGTAAGGCCTACCAATGCAGGAAAGAAAAAAGAAAAATTCTCAGGCTGCAGCCCAGTTTTCTCAACTGCCTAACTGCACCCTCTGCTGTTCAAAATAAAACTAATTTTATTTTGAAATCCTTAAAATAGAGCAAGTACAACATTCGAAATAGATATGACTTTAAACCACACTGAGATTTGAATCAGGGAAAGCCTGTCACCATTCTAAGCCGTCCCTTGGCCTGCGTCCCCCCAGTTTAAGAAAACATAGCCTGGGCCTGTGGTCCAGCATTTGACTTTTTGGGGGCCTCCAAGTCCCTCTCGTCCCACCTCGGCCACAACATAAGGTGCCATTGGTGGTATGATTAACCTCCTGGGAAGGTGCGGGGGAAGAAGTAGTGTGGCTTAGTGGAAAGAGCCCAGGCTTGGGAATCAGAGGATGTGGGTTCTGATCCCGGCTCTGCCATTTGTCGCTGTGTGACCCTGGGCAAACCGTTTAACTTCTCTGGGTCTCAGCTACCTCATCTGTAAAATGGGGATTAAGACTGTGAGCCCGACGTGGGACAACTTCATTAGATCGTGAGCCCGTCATTGGGCAGGGATTGTCTCTGTTGACACACTGTACATTCCAAGTGCTTAGTACAGTGCTCTGTACATAGTAAGCGCTCAATAAATACTATTGAATGAATTACCTTGTATTCATTCATTCAACAGTATTTATTGAGCACTTACTATGTGCAGAGCACTGTACTAAGCGCTTGGGATGAACAAGTCGGCAACAGATAGAGACAGTCCCTGCCATTTGACGGGCTTACAGTCTAATCGGGGGAGATGGACAGACGAGAACAATGGCAATAAATAGAGTCAAGGGGAAGAACATCTCGTAAAAACCGATGGCAACTAAATAGAATCGAGGCGATGTACAATTCATTAATAAAATAAATAGGGTAATGGAAATATATACAGTTGAGCAGACGAGTACAGTGCTGTGGGGATGGGAAGGGAGAGGTGGAGGAGCAGAGGGAAAGGGGGAAAAAGAGGGTGTGTATGTACCCCACTGCTTAGAATAGTGCTTGGCACCTAGTAAGCGCTTAACAAATATCATAGTTTAAAAAAAAAAGGGACCTGGAGGCCCTGAAAAAGTCAATGTGGGACCCAATCCCAGACTTTATTTTCTTAAGCCTTATGGACATTTTTGAGAACGAAAAATACCGATAGTTCCTTCAAAATAATATTGACTCAAATTTTCAAATTTTTTTTTATTTCCCCCATGGAAGTGAAAATGGAACATTAATAGTCAATTCAAAAATTATCTGCTCTTTTCATATTTCTCATTTCCTTTAGTGTTACCAGCAATATAAACTACCCCGTAGATAACACTAAGCAATATTTCTTTACAAGGCTATTTTATTAATTGCACAAATAAAAATGTCTTTTTTGCATCTTGAATGATTACCTCCTGCCTTCCTTCCCAATCAAGCATTTAATTAAAGCTTCGAGGAACCCAGCAATTCACTCCATTAAAAATAGTTCCATTATTTAAAAAAGAATCTTGGTTGGGCAGTTAAAAGCAAATCTTCCAACTTGATATATGAATAGAAGGCTTAAAGTAAACTTTGAAATTTTAGTTAAAATGACTTTTCTCTCTCTCTCTCTCATCCATTTTAAAATAGACTATTTTAACCACATAGAATATTGCATATCTCATCTAACAAATTCAGAGGCTCACTAGTCAGCTGAGGTAACTCCAGGAAAACTCTACTTTTAGCACTCACACAATGATTGTTTTGTTCCAAAGAGGAACATTTTAGAAAAGGCAAACATATATGAAAAGGTTCTCTTTGACAAACAGTACAAGCTCTTATTTCAACACTGACTTTCCCCATGATTTACCAAATCAAATGGTCTCAACTGTGCTTTAAAAAAAAATCTTAAGAAGCTTCCTCTAGACTGGAAGTTCCTTGTGGCAAGGAAAGTGTCTACTAACTCTGTAATATTGTACTCTCCCACGTGCTTAGTACAGTGCTCTACACACTGTAAGTGCTCAATAAATATGATTGATGATTTTGCTCCTTTATGAAATAGGGGTCAAATACCCATTTTCCCTCCTACTTAGATTGTGAGCTCCATGAGGGACAGGGACCACACTGAGATTTGAATGCTGCCCCTCAGCCCTCACCCCTTGGGAAAATGTAGCCTGGGCCTGTGGTCCAATATTTGACTTTTTCGAGACATGAGGGACAGGGACTGTGTCAGACCTAGTTATCAGAGAAGCAGCATGGTGTAGTGGATACAGCATGAACCTGGGAGTCAGAAGGTCCTGGGTTCTAGTGCCGGCTCCACTACTTGTCTGTAGTGTGATCTTGGGCAAGTCACTTTACTTCTCTGGGCCTCAACTCCCTCATCTGTAAAATGATGATTAAGACTGTGAGCCCCAGGACCAGAACGTATACAACCCAATTTGCCTGTATCCACCCCAGTGCTTAGTACAGTGCCTGGTACATAGTAAGCACTTACAAATACCACAATTATTATACCTAAACCAGTGCATAGCACAGACTAAGTGCCTAATGCTACAGCTAATATTCTTATTAGTTTGGAAATTGGGGGAATTTATGATGCTTTAATCGAATATAACAATCACATTTACCGAGGATTCACTGAGAAGAGAGCCTGTACTACGCATGTGGGAGAGTATAATATAAAAAAGAGTTGACAGACACGTTCCCTGCCCACAGAGAGCTAACAGTCTGGAGGGGGAGACAGGCATTAATATAAATTATGGATATTCATTCATCCATTCAATTGTATTTATTGAGTGCTAACTGTGTGCAAAGCACTGTACAAAGTACAATTCAACAATAAACAGTGACATTCAATGCCCACAACGAGCTTACAGTCTAAGGAGGAGTGTGGAGAGGGAGACAGACATCAACACAAAAAAATAAAATTAAAGATATGTACATAAGTGCTGTGGGGCTGGGGGCGGGGGTGGAGGGGTGGGGAGAGAGCAAAGGGAGAAAATCAGGACAACACAAAAGGTAGTGGAAGATGAGGAGAAAGTGAGGATTAGTCCGGGAAGGCCTCTTTAGGAGCTGTGCCTTCAATAAGGCTTTGAAGTGGGGGAGAGTAACTGTCTGTTGGATTAAAGGAGGCAGGGCATTCCAGGCCAGAGGCAGCATGGGCTAGGGGTCGGCAGTGAGACATGGGAGATCAAGGCACAGTGAGATGGTTAGCACTAGCGGAATGAAGTGTGCGGGCTGGGTAATAGAAGTAGAGAAGTGAAGTGAGGAAGGAAGGAAGGGGCAAGGAGATGGAGTGCTATAAAGCAAATGGTGAGGAGTTGTTGCTTGGTAAAGAGGTAGGTGGGCAACCACTGAAGTTTTTTGAGGATGGGGGGGTTGGGGGAGTGACATGTCCTGAATGTTTCTGTAGAAAAATGATCCGGGCAGCAGAGTGAAGTATGGCCTAGACTGGGGAAGAGATAGGAGGCTGGGAGGTCAGCAAGGAGGCTAAAGCAGTAATGCAGACGGGATGGGATGAATGACTGTATTAACGTGGTAGTAGTTTGGATGGACAGAAAAGGGCAGACTTTAGCGATGCTGTGAAGGTGGGACCAACAGGATTTGGTGACGGATTGAATATGTGGGTTGAATGACAGAGGAGAGTTAAGGATAACGGCCCAGGTGATGGACTTGTGAGACACGAAGGACTGTGGTACCTTCTACAGTGACGAGAAAGTCAGGGGAAAAGTCAGGGTTTGGATGGGAAGACAAGGAGCTCTGTTTTGAACAGGTTAAGTTTGAGGTGATGGGAGGACACCCAAGTAGAGGTATCTTGAAGGCAGGAGGAGATGTGAGAATGGAGAAAGGGAGCGAGATCAGGGCTGGGGATGTAAATTCGGGCATCAACCGCATAGAGCTGGTAGATGAAGCCGTGGAAGTGAATGAGTTTTCCAAGGGAGGGGGTGTAGATGGAGAAAAGAAGCGGACCCTAACTGAACCTTGAAGGACCCCCACAGTTAGGGAGTGGGAGACTGAGGAGGAGCCCGCGAAGGAGACTGAGAATGAACGGCCAGAGAGATGAGAGGAGAAGCAGGAGAGGACAGAGTCAGTGAAGCCAAGGTGGGATAACGTTTCCAGGAAATATGTACATAAGTGCTGAGGGTGGGGTGAATAAAGGGTGCTGATCCAAGTTCAAGAGTGACGCAGAAAGGCATGGGAGAAAGTAAATGAGGGCTTAGTCGAGGAAGGCCTCCTGGAGGAGATGAAATTTTAACAAGGTTTTGAGTTGGGGAGAGGCTGTTGGATATGAAGGAGGAGGTTCCAGGCCAGAAGGAAGACATGGGGACATGGGCAAGGGGTTGACGGTGAGATCGAAAACGTTGAGGTACAGTGAGTACTGCCATTTGAGGAGCAAACTATGCAGACTGGGGTATAGTAGGACATCAGAGAGGCAAGGTAATAGGGGTAAGATGATTGAGTGCCTTAAAGCCAAAGGTAATGAATTTCTCTTTGATGAGGATGTAGGTGAGCAACCAAAGGGAGGTGTGGGGAAACATGGAGTTCAAGGGTTTGTTTGTTTTTTAGAGAAATGATCTGGGCAGAAGAGTGAAGTGAACTGAAGTGGGGACTGAAGTGGGGAGAGAGAGGAAGCAGGAGGTCAGCAAGGAGGCTGTTGCAATAATCAAGACAGGATAGGATAAATGCTTGGAATACGAGTTGCCATCTCTGCAGATGATTTCCAAATCTACATCTCCAACCCTGACCTCTCGCATTCCCTGCAATCTCGCTTTTCCTTCTGCCTTCAAGATATATGTTTTTGGCTGCCCCGCCGACTCCTCAAATTAAACATGTCCAAAAACTTAATTCCCTACCTTTCCACCCAAGGCTTGTCCTTCCCCTTTTCTCCTCACTGTAGTCAACGTCACTATCCTCCCTTCCTCACAAGCCCATAAGCCTTGGCGTTGTTCTCTATTCATATCTCTCATTCCACCCACATATTCAATCTGTCACTAAATCCCGTCACTTCTACCTTCATAAAACTGCTAAATTCCGCCCTCTCCTCTCCATCCAAACTGTTA
Organism: Ornithorhynchus anatinus; assembly: GCF_004115215.2. NCBI lineage: Eukaryota > Metazoa > Chordata > Mammalia > Monotremata > Ornithorhynchidae > Ornithorhynchus > Ornithorhynchus anatinus. Next base: position 70,607,449 of record NC_041731.1, on the reverse strand, counting down.
CCATGCTGATCCAAGTATTTATCCTATCTTACCTTGACTACTGTATCTGCCTCCTCTCTGACCTCCCGGCCTCCTGTCTCACCCCACTTCAATCCAAACTTCACTGTGTTGAATGGCTCATTTATCAACAAATACGTTCAGTTCATGTCCCCATCCTCAAAAACCTCCAATTGCTGCACATCTACCTTGGCATTAAACAGAAATTCCTTACCACTGGCTTTAAAACACTCAATCAGCTCACCCCCATCAGTCACTTAAGTTCTCTGTGCCTCAGTTACCTCATCTGTAAAATGGAGATTAACTGTGAGCCTCAAGGGGGACAACCTGATTACCCTGTATCTCTCCCAGCGCTTAGAACAGTGCTCTGCACATAGTAAGCGCTTAACAAATACCAACATTATTATTATTATTACCTCACCTCATGGATCTCTTACTGCAGCCCACGCCGCATACTTCATCCCTCCAATGCCAGCTTACTTATTTTGCCCCGATCTCGTCTATCTAACCACCAACTCCTTTTCAACATCCTTTTCCATATACGCCACTCCACCATTCGTTCCACCATCAGAGCATGATTAAGGTCACATCGTCTCCAAACGGCCTTCCCCGGTTAATCCCTCTTATCCCCTGGCTCACTCTTCCTTCTGCATCATCTATGCACTAAGATCTGTGATCGTTGGACATTTGATATTTGCTCCATTCCCAACCCCACAGCACATATGTATGCATCTTTAAATTATACCCTATAAATTACTTATTGATAGTAATGTCTCTTTCTCCCTTTTGAAGCAGCGTGGCTTAGTGGAAAGAGCACGGGCTTGGGAGTCAGAGGATGTGGGTTCTAATCCTGGCTCTGTCACTTGTCTGCTGTGTGACCTTGGACAGGCCATTTAACTTCTCTGTGCCTCAGTTATCTCATCTGGAAAATGGGGATTAAGACTGTGAGCCCCATATGGGACAACCTGATTACTTTGAATGTATCCCAGTGTTTACAACAGTATATGGCACGTAGTAAGCATTTAAATACCATAATTATTTAAATTTTAATTTAATTTAAATACCATTATTATTATTAGAATCGAGAACAACGCCAATTTCTGGAATTACATGTAATTTGATCTCTCCCACACACACTGGTCTTAATCCAGAAACACTTCCAGAAACTTCCAGGAAGGGAATTTGGTGCTTTGGAAGGTCCATGTACTAAAGGTCCACCCAAGCTCAATGGGTTAATTACCCAACTTAATGGAGTAAGTCACCCTGGGAACGATCTGCCTGACAATTATGAAACATGCTTCTAAATCTAATGTATGTAGTGCTGTACCATGCAGCAGTTATTTCATTTTCTACACAATGCTCTAGAATCTCATTCTCAAAGTCAGATATAAAGCTACAAGAATTACTGTCAATGGAAAAAAGTCATATTCTCTCTAACACTTTAAAATGCTGGCTCCTGAGAACAAGCAGAGTACAGGATCTGGCCCAAGCCGGCCACCACTGGACAGTCTGCTGACTATTAGTTAAATACTAATTATTTAATGTTTATACTTTACACACTGTGAAAGAAAATGTAAAGAGCACACTGCAGGCGGCAGATAGAAATCTAAGTGAGGGGAGGACTTGAGAAGTAAATAGGAAAGTAGAAAATAGTGAAAAGTTATAAATGTTTTTAAAGTATTTACTTGTAGAGATAATGTACACAAGCACAAAGGCAAAATGCTTCCTAAGAAGTCAAATCATACAGTCAAGGAAATCCATCAAGTCAGATTTTCTTTAGTAATGTAGTCAAGAGGAATGAAGAAGGGAAAATAGGCAACAACGTGGTATCATTCTTCTTAATAGGAGATAAATTACAGGAAACAGCAGCAGCCCAACTTTCAATGATTAAAATGTGTGATGGAACTGATTTTATAGAGGGGAATATGACATCTTGCATCAGAACAAACTCTGGGCATCATATTTCTTCCATTGCAGCTAGTCGTTTTGAAAAGTACTTATTACTTAAAACAGATGGTTCTTATATTCAAAAAGATAACAAGATCATTAACATCCAGGAAAATACTGCTTAGTGTCTTTAACTGAAGCAGAAGGATTAATCAAAGCCAGGTAAAGTACAAAGGAAGATGATATACTGATAAGTTGAATGGAATCTGCAGATTCTTAATAAAAAGGCTGAAATTAAATGTCAAAAAAAGTGAAACTGAAAAGGCACATGATGACTAGAAGTTAAGATGCCTTGCCACCTTGTAGTTGTTAAAAAGTGCTAAACATGTTTGTTCCTAAGAATAAATAGGAAAACATAGCAACATGAAGTAAGTAGGTGAAGTAAACCAAAGGAGCAGTAGAGACAATTTGACTAAAGTCTACTCAAAAGAAAAAAGGAAAGGTGCACTAGCCACAGCTATAGGTAGAAATCATTAGGGAAAGGTGGGAAGGAAAGGAAATAAGCAGTTTCTAGTGCTCAAAATCAGTAGTCTTTTAGGAAACAAGTTATAATGAAAATACCAGCAAGGTGGTCTAATAGTAATGAGCAGGAAACTACGAAACAGTGGAAGAAATACGATGCCCAGAGTTTGTTCCGACGCAAAGTGTCGTGAAGAAGTATTGTTCTGTAGGTGATCCCGGCCCCCTCATAGTGATTCTGTCATCCTCATAACGGGTTTGGTCTCACGTTGGCTCAGCCGTCTAAAGCAATAGGTGTGAAAACAGGTGTGGCTGCAATGAGCCGCACAGATGCCTGTCTCCCCACCCTCTAGACTGTGAGCTCGTTGTGGGCAGGGGTTGTCACTGCTTATTGTTGTCTTGTTCATTCGCAAGTGCTTAGTACACAGTAAGTGCTTAATAAATACAAATGAATGAATGAATGAGCCTTGCGACTCCCTGCCATCACTATCTAGCATTTAGGATTCCAGCTGCTTCCAAGGCCTATGCCCCTGCATCAAGGCAGGTGGTTACAGAGTTGCACATCCTTTCAGCGCAAACAGCCTCCGATTCAGAATCCTACCAATCGCTGCCTGGTGGGCCACCTTCATCACCTAGCCAATCACAGGGCTAGCAGCAACCCAATGACAAACACTATTTCCCTTTCCTTTTCGATACTGAAGATCAAGGGCAGAGCTTGCAATTATTTTGAACATTATAAACTTACCTCAGAACTTCCTCCGCCTGCCAGGCAGCATCCTCTTCTTCCTCCCAGGCATTTGTATTTTCCTGCCAGGTATCCAAGTCTCCTAGTTCAGGCTAGAATCGACAACAAAACAGAATAACTAAAAACCCTCGTGGCTTTCATGGATATAGTGGCTCACGCAAACAAACAACAGCAACATGGCTTATTTAAACTGCGAACTCATAGGCAGAAACAGTGTTTATCTGAAGTCAACTGAGAGCACTGATGATGACTAAACGGACCCGAATACGTTACTGTAACTCAGCTTTGGGACAGAAAGGTTTCTGTCCTTCCATCCGGTTCACTTGCTCCGTATTTCCTATAAATCCTCCCCATTATCTGGGCATTTCCCTATACCTTTAATGGACGTTAAGTGAAAAATCATGTGACAGACACTTGGTGAAGGGATAGAAGGCTTTGGACATGATGGAGACCTTCACTAAACCATGAAAGAGTCTTAACTCGTCTCACTTCATAGAAATGAAGAGACTGCCCTTCTTACAGAGTCTCCAACCATTAGCATCCGGCTGTAGGCTGCTTTGAGGATCGTGAGATTTGAGAGCAGACCTGTAGACCGGATAGCTCAGCATGGCTCAGCTCCATTCTTTCATTCATTCATTCAATAGTATTTACTGAGCACTTACTATGTGCAGAGCACTGTACTAAGTGCTTGGAATCTTGCTTCTGGTGTATTCTGCCTAGTATTTAGTAGTCTGCAGAGAGTAAGCACTCAACAAATATCACTGCTGCTGATGTTGTAACGCACCCTTGCCGCAAACTGTCCTTACTGCCATTCCCAGAGCCTGCAATAGAGAGAGCCTGTGGGAGTGAGCCAGGTCCCAAGAACCAAGTGTACCACTGATGGAAGATTTCCACCATGTCTGGATTCCAGCCAACAGGACTAACTCCTCCTGCAGTGGTTTTGTGGTTGAGTGGGATGGTTAATCTGCTCGTACTTGTGGACAAAGGCACCTGAGCCAGGAAAAGGAGACCAAGGCAGGTAGAGCAGAGAAGAAGTTTTCGTTCACTGCATCATCATTGGGAAAGGGACTGCTGGGACAAAACGTGAGGGAGAAAAGACCAAGATATCTATTCTTGGGTCTTCTGACCCCTTTGATTAGCTGCAACCATTTTATATCGCAAGTTCCCAAGGGTAGCCTTTCCCAAGTTTTTTAGAGCACCTTGGGTGAGGAATTTTGGGGCACACAGATTTAGTTAGCATTCCTCCCACTGCCTAGTCAGTGTCCTCGCTGGGTGCTCTGAACCAGGGCCCAGCTCTCTTTGTTTTGATTAGTGAGCTGCCTGTTGGCAATGGGTCTCTTGTCCTTTCCTTCCTAAAACTGGGACTTCAGCTTCTGCCTAAAGGGTGATTCTAATTCTACTACTATTTCCCTCCCTTTTTCCCCACGACTTCCTACTTCTGGCTCAGCTCTGCTTATTCTCAAGCACAATCTATCTTCCTTTTCCTCCCTTCTTCCCTCCTTCCCAAGTGTAGCATTTTCTGTTGAAGTACCTGAGTAGGGCACAGGAATTAAAATTGTTTCACTGAACATTATTTTCATCCATTTTAAAAGGACCACTTGACATACTTACAGATTGGTGAATAAAAGGAATATCTTGTGTAGCTGCTAGTCTACTTGAAAAGCCCACATTGCCATCTGGGATTCCAAAGTTTAACGGCTCCCTCTTTTTAATGATAATCTGAAAGACATTGAAGAAAATCAGCAAGAAGCTTTTATATTTGGTGGTTGGCAAAAAATGCTCATTAAAAGATCCAAAACTCAATATATGCAGATAATTCCCAAATCTACAACTCCAACGTTGTTCTTTCTCCTTCTCTGAGTCTCAGACTTCCTCCTGCCTTTGGGACATTTCTTCTTGGATGTCTCTCAGTCACCTCAAACTTAACATGACAGAAACATAACTCTTTACCTTCTCAAACCCTGCTCTCCCCTGACTTTCCCATTACTGTAGACAGCACCACCAACCTCCGTCTCACAAGCCCATAATTTTGGCATCATCCTCAACTCGTTTCTCTTAGTCAACCATATTCAACATGTCACCAAATTCTACAGAAACAACATCGATGTTGATGATAATAAGTTGTTAAGCATTGAATATGTGGCAAGCGCTGTTCTGAGTGTAGGCATAGATATAAGGTAATCACGTCGGACACAGTTCCTGTCCCACATGGGGCTCACAGACCAAGTGTGAGAAGAACAGGGACTGAATCCCCATTTTACAGATGAAGAAACTTAAGCGGAAGTCAGGTGACTTGCTCAAAGACACTCAGCAGACAAGTGGTGGAGTCAGGATTAGAATCCAAGGTCTCTGATTCCCAGGCCTGTGCTCATTTCACTAAACCAACACTGCTCTTTGTAGGAGGAAAGAATTCACCCATTCGTCTCCTCCCAAATTGCTAGCAGGTCAATCCAAGTGCTTAATCCTATCCCACCTTGATTGCTGCATCAGTCTACTTGCTGACCTTCCTGATTCCTGTCCCCACTCCAGTCCATACTTCAGTGTACTGCCCAGATCATTTTTCTTAATGATAAGAAAACATTTCCCCACTCATCAAGACCTTCCAGCGGTTGCCCATCCGCCTCCATATCAAACAGAAATTCCTTACCGTTGGCTTTAAAACACTCAACTTGCCCCCTTCTCTTACCTCAGTGATTTCTTACTACACCCCAGAACACTCATTTCACTTCTCTAACCCCAACCTACTCACCATCTCTATCTCGTCTATCTAACCATTGACTCTTCACCCTATGTCTGGCCTCTGGCCTGGAAATTTCTCCCCCTTCAAAGCTGACAAATGATCACTACAAATTCTTACTAAAATCACACCTCCTTCAAGGAGGCCTTCTCTGACTAAACACTCATTTCCCCTACTCCCTCTCCCTTCTGTGTCACCCTTGTGCTTGGATTTGTACCCTTTATCCACACTATCCTCAGCCCCACAGCACTTAAGTACATACCCATAATTTAATGCCTGTATCCCCCCTAGACTATAAGGTCCTTGTGAATAGGGAACAAGTCTACCAATTTGTTCTACTGTACTCTCCCAAGTGCTTAGTACAGTGCACACAGTAAGCACCCAGTAAATGACTGACTGAAGCAAGTTTTTCATTTAGAGGAATCACAATTCACTAGCAAATCTTCCATTAAACAGCATATGTTGTTTCTTCTTCCCAATTATTTGGTTTCTTTCCTATATAGTATACTAAAAGACTTTTTTCTCTTTGCTTTATACTGAAAAAAGCTGGGCTCGATCCTGCCTTACAAATGTGACATTAGCAGAGGTTTTCAGTTCTAAATCCACCGACCAAAGATACACCAGAGTCACTCAAAGGAGCACCCAGACCCCATTAGACTCAGCTGATTCAAAAGCCCTCCCGTATTCCTGCTCTTAGTCAGGTTTTTTTTTGCGGGGGGGCATCCTACTCCCTGTTTCCCAAGTTCCTGTACTTCTATAGCTGCCATCGCTCTGCAGGTGAAGCCCAGGCATCTCCCCGATACTGCAGATGTCGTCGGGGCCTAGCCTAACACCCCCTTCCCGGGGCTGGCTGCAGCTCATGGACAGAGCGTTCCTTTCCACACCATGGCTCTTCGAGCTTCTCTCTCCCCGCCCCTACCACAGACAGACACCAAGATCTGAAGTCACTACAATATTTGAGAAGTTCCTAAGAAGGTAACAAACGAAAACAAATTCAAGTTAAACTGGCTTTCCCTGGATCTATTACTTCCCTCTCCAGAACTCTCTGTATTTCCTTGTAGGCAACCCTGGACTCATGTTCTTCTCTCCTTCAGGGGTAAGAGTTTGTTCCTCCTCCTACTTCAGGATTCCAAACGGGCAAGGATCCTTTCTGTGCCCTGGGTCCATCCAGGGTCCACAGCACAAGTTCTCCCAGGCACACAGTTCTCATGATGGCCAAGGGTCTCCTCCCCAATCCCTCCCGAGTCCCTCTCTCTAACTGATTTGGTCAAGTTCCCATTCTTCCTTCAGGGAGAGACACTATGGATTGATTCTAGTGGCTTTTCCTCCCTTTCCTACGTGCGGGGGCCAGAGGAACCGGGCATCACAATGAACAATATTTTCCTGGAAACAACACGGCAGTTTTGAAAGTATTTCAGACAGGTAAAACACCACTTATTGTACAGGGCTAATAATTCAGTAAATGGCTAGGGAGAAATTTATTATCCTGAGAAGGTTGGGGCAGTGGAAAATAACCACCCAACAAACTTGTCGGAATCAGTCTTTCCCCACACCATGATTGACCACCTTTCTAGATAGAGATCGAGAACAGGGCAAAGTATGGAACAAATTCAAAACTCTATAGAATAATTAACGTAACTACATTGACCAATGTAGTTTTTATTGAGCACCTATGATTAAAAAAGCCCCATACTTGGGAGCATGATTCAATCACAAAATAAACTCCTTGTCCTTGCGGATTTACAAATAAGTAATGGAATTCAAAATTTCATCACAAATTCTAGCTCTTTGAATGAGAAGATTACTATGACGAATCAATCAATCAGTGGTATGTATTTGGCAGTTTATAAAGTGTAGAGCACTCTAAGCTCTGGGGAAAGTACAATGGAATAGAGACAGTAGACACTATCCCTGCCTACAAGAATCTTACAGTATACAGAGGAGCTTACAGTCACCCCAATGGTGACCAAACATACTTTTTGTGTTTTCCTTATAGTTGGTGTCATGTCTTTAAAGTAGTCAGGCTCCAGCTGTTCCAGAGGATTTTGCTGTGTTGCCACATTGCCATTCCCACCTTCAATCTTCACACTGGTGGGTGCGTCTTCATCCCAGGAACTCCAATCTTCCACTTCTGACTGAAGAGGATAGGATAAAGTGAGGTAAGTCGCAAAAGGAAATAAAATCCTGTCATATATCAGCAAGGTTATGACGTAACCAGACTTGATAGACTAGATGTCTCCTCAAGACTCTAACTCTTGACGGACTTTACCTGTTTAGGAACAGATGAATAATCTACAGCAGTGGGCAAAGTGATTTGGTCTCCGCTTAACTTCCGTCCTCTCCCAGACCTGAAGGAGAAATGCAGAATATTCTTCTTAAGGCTCCAAAGTCACGGGTCATAGCAAAAACAGGTGACGGCAATATAAGGATTACAAAATAGGAAGGTTTTCAAGTAAATGTAAAATTTTGACCTTTAAATGAAGTCTCAATAAGCTAGGTCAATAATGAAAATAAAAAAATATGATTCTGAGGGTTTTGTTTTTTTACAGCATTAGAAAAACTTGGCAAATCTGATTTGTAGTAGAATTTGTAGTTTAGCCCCTTGTGTTTCAGTGGCTTTGCTGCTTTTCCGGGTTAAAAAAAAAGAGTCAGTTAATTGATTACTGACTTATGGGGAAAAGATCTTTCTCCAGGGATCTTCTACCCTTGACAAGAGTAAAATGGTTGAGGGTACGCACTATAAATCCTTTTATTCCCTTTTTCTGATTCCTAAATTAATCCAAGGTCTACTCCTGCTTGCTCTACAGAGATCGAAATATTCTCGAGTTATGCTTTCATTGTTTAATTCTATGCTGATTTAATAAAGGTGATGTTTAAGAACAATGATGGGGGAAAAATTGGTACGAAAACAAAAACTCCAAAGTACTACTACTAATAATAATTGTAGTATTTAAGTCCTTACTATGTGCCAAGCCCTGAATTGTACTAGATACAAGATAACAGGGTCCCACATGGGGTGCTCAATCTAAACAGGGGAGCAAACACAAGACTAAACATGAGAAGCAGTGTGTCCCATTGGAAATGGCATGGGCCTGGGAGTCAAAAGGACCCGGGGTTCTAAATTTGGCTTTGCCACTTGTCTGTTATGTAACCTTGGGCAAGTCACTTTGCTTCTTTCTGCCTCAGTTATCTCATCTGTAAAACAGGGATTAAGACTGTGAGTCCCACGTGGGACAAGGACTGTGTCCAGCCTGATTAGCTTGTATCTATCCCAGCACTTAGTAAAGTGCAACTATATCACATGGAACCAAACAGAAATCATTTGAAAAGAAGAATAAAAACAATATTCCTTGAACCCCCATCTTTGCCTCTACCAGAATGTTTTGGGGTTTTTTCTGAGCAATAGAATTTAGGTCAAGGATCTATGACCATTTAGAAGGGTCAAATGCAATGACATCTTCCTGATGCAAGATGTGCAGGATTACTTTGTCACGCTGTAGCCAAAGCTACCGCTGATTCCTAACAACAGCTGTTGACAGAACTGGTAGTGCTAGCAGAGATGGGGTGGGAATCGCAGGGAGGGGAAGGGATGGAGGAGAGGTGGAGAAGGCGGGGGGAAGCAAGGCAGGAAGTGAGGCACTCTGCCGCTGCAACTGAACAGCGGGCACTTTCCGAGGAGCAGTGTGGCGAGGGCAGGGGGCTATAGCCGGCCAGCCTGGGATGAGTGGGACCATCCTGCAGTCGGGTTTTTTTGGAACGGAAACAGGGATGATGAGCACCACCAGAGCTTGCTCCTCTGAGCAGAGCTGGGGCTCAACGAGACAGACACCTTTGGTTCTAAGACGGGTGAGATATGGCTCCCAAGCCACAAGGTTGCTGAGCCCCAGTTTAGGAAATGCTTTACTTCTCATTACAGGTTCTTCATAAACAAGAAATAAGCCACAGAAAATGGATAATGGCAGTTATGCTGCACATAAACTATTCTGAATGGTTAGATCAATTAAGTTACAATATTGCAAAATTTTGGATCTCAGATAGTGAGATTATTTTACCACAACTTGTCTGGACCTTTCCTTGCAATTAAAAATAAAAAGTGGAATTCAAGTAAGGAAAAGGAGTTAGAAGACTAGAAACAAAATACACTGGGTTTTTTTTCAATTTACCTGCATATTAACCTCTTAAAGAACGAGAGCACAGCTGCAAGGCAAGTGCAAATTTTAAATAGCCGGAACTGTGATATGGCCATTGTGAGTATCAGGTCCTGCCAAAAAACACAAATACAAATATATCAAATGGGGGTGTCATGAGAAAGGATCTTCTCACAAACTAACTAAGAAATTGCTGTTCTTCTCATAAACCTTGTCTGAGACTTGACGATCCTACTTACATCCCTTAGACATGCTAAGACATAGCAAATATATTTTTAAAAATTCTAAACATATCTAAAGGCTTGGCTCAAATTTTCAAAAAAAAAAAGTTGATTTTCCCCCATTCCTGGGAGAGAGAGGATCAAGGATCAAATATATTATCATATGCACTTCACCTTAATACATTATTTCCTAGGGAATACTATTTTGTGTTTAGCATTCTTTCACTTAATACTATTTTCAAAGAACCAACAGTGTGTTCTAACTCGGATTGTATAAGCATGTATAAAGCTTTTGCCTGAGCAATAAAATTCCATTCCAATTTAATAGTAGCTAAACTAAATACTGTAGTTCTTCCAAAACCAAAGGAAAGAATTAAGTTACAAGACAAAATAATCTCAAAAATTAAGGTTAAACTGAAAAAGAAAGTACATAACTGATGTGATAACTGGCTCTTTCAACCTGACATTTCATGGTTTGGTGAATTTTGGATAGCATTCACCTAAAACCTGAAAGAATACAGAAAACTTTCCAGGAAAACCAATTCCACATTGGTATCACAGGGAAAAAGGAATAATTCAGGAAAGTGGCTTTGACTAGCCCAAATAATAAATGGAAAAATATAAACTAATGAAAAAACCTAGACAGCAGAGAGTAGCTGCTTAAATGAGAAAGCAAGGCAAGAAGAGGCTTAGTTGTCCTCTTTATTCTTTCTTAGGTCCTGAAAAATCTCCACTTTGATTTCTACCCCTGATTCACTCTCAACAACCGGGACAGATGTAATAGTACCTACTGAGTGCCCACGGCACAGTGTGCTGCACTTGCAAAGTATAGAACAAACCCTGTCCTATGACTTTTGCATCACTGTAGACAACACCACCATCCTCCCTGTCTCAAAAAGCCCAAAACCTTGACGACTCACTTCTCTGATTCAACCCACATATTTAATCTGTCACAACTTTCACAACTTTCCTAAAAATCCAACCTTTCCTCTCCATCCACACTGCTACAATATTGATCCAAGCACTCATCCTCTCCCACCTTGACTACAGCACCTGCTTAAGAGCTGACCTAATTTACCTCCTATCTCTCCCTCACTCCAGTCAATACTTCATTCTGTTGCCTACATCATTTCTCTAAAAAAAGTTTACACCATATTTCCCCACTCCTCAAGATCCTCCAGAGGTCACCCATCCACCTCCATATCTAAGAGAAACTCTCTACCATCAACTTTAAAGCACTCCATCATCTCGTCCCCTCCTCTCTTACATCACTGATTTACTACCACAACCCAGCATTTTAGGACCTCTCAACACCAACCTACTCACTGGACATCAAACTCGTCTATCTTGCTGCCGACCGGGGCCTGTGTCCTTCTTCTGGCCTGGAACTCCCTCTCTTATCTGGCAGACCATCACTCTCCCCACCTTCTAGGCCTTATTAAATTCACATCTCTTCTAAAAGGTCTTCCCTGATGAAGCCCTTATCTCCCCTACTCCACTTCGGTCAATCATATTTATTGAGCGCTTACTGGGTGCAGAGCACTATACTGAGTGCTTGGGGGAGTACAGCAATATAACAGACATATTCCCTGCTCACAGAGAGCTTATAATCTTTGCCACCCTTGCATTTGAATTCGAATGCTTTACGCACATGGTCTTCGCCCCACCCTCAACCCCACAGCATTACATACATATCTGGAATTTATTTTAATGTCCGTCTCCTCCTCTAGACAGTAAGCTCTCTGTGGACACTGAATATGTCTACCAACTCAGCTGTATTATACTTCCCCAAGTGTTTAGTACAGTGCTCTGCACAAAGTAAGCCCTCAGTAAATACCTCTGATTGATTGATTGATTCATTCATTCAATCGTATTTACTGAGCACTTACTTTGTGCAGAGCACTGTACTAAGCACTTGGAAAGTACAATTCAGGAACAAATAGAGACAATCCCTACCCAACAATAGCCTCACCGTATAGAAGGGGGAGACAGATAACAAAACAAGTAAACAGGCATCAATAGCATCAATATAAATAGAATTATAGATATACACAGATTAATAAAATAAATAGCATAATAAATATGTACATATATACACAAGTGCTGTGGGGCGGGGAGGGGGGTACAGTAATAATGTCGGTATTTGTTAAGCACTTACTATGTGCCGAGCACTGTTCTAAGCGCTGGGGGAGATACAGGGGCATCAGGTTGTCCTGACTTGCCCACAGTCACACAGCTGACGAGTGGCAGAGCCGGAAGTCAAACTCATGACCTCTGACTCCAAAGCCCAGGCTCTTTTCCACTGAGCCACGCTGCTTCCCAGCATACAGCAGAGAGAGGGGGTCGGAGCGATGGAGAGGGGAGGAGCAGAGAAAGGGGGCTTGGTCTGGGAGGGCCTCCTGGAGGAGGTGAGCTTTCATTAGGGCTGGAGGGTGGGGGGAGTGTGCTAGTGGATACAAGTGACATGTCTGTCTACAAGAAGTTTCCACTTCAATGGAGAAAAAAATGCAAAAATATTTACAGCAGTCATCAAAATGAGTAATTCAATGTTCAAGAGTACTGAGGATGGACATAAGTTTAGAGAGGTGAAGAGTTAGCTTTAGACATATATGGCCCAGTGTGCCATGAAATTAATCAGGAAAAGATTGTTGAATGAGGCGATTTTTTAGGAGAGCCTTCAAAGAGGAGAGAACTGTGGCCTGCCAGATTTGGGAGAAGAACAGCATGAGCAAAGATCCGAAGACAGGGGAGTTGAAAGTGAGTAACTAGAAGGTTGGCTTGGGAAGAGTGAAGAAGGTAAGGGAGCAGAGGGTCACAGTCCAGGTTGGAAACGTTGACAGAACTCATCTATGGCTTAAAAACACTAAGTCAGCTAAAGACAAGGTTTGCTACTCGCACGTCCTGCCATACAACTCGACATGTCAGGGCCGAACATGACGAAGTTGTACGTACCAAGCTTCTTCAGCGTTGGACCCCATCCTTCAGTGTGCCCCCTCACTAGCCCAGGAGGCATCCTGATGGGTGGCTAGGTTCAGGACGTTCCCCTCGCCCCATCGCCCTGCCAGCAGCCTTCCTGAACTGAGACACTGCCCCTGGGCCTGGCATTAGGAAGGGGACCTGAGCTGATGGTTGGAAAACCCAAGATACCATCTGTCAGTCACTTAGCCAAGTGCATGTAAATGTCCGTTAAGGTGGCCCAAGGATCCAAAAAGATTAATGGTGTCTACCCAACAGAATTACTAGTATTGCTATGGCGGTGTGGGTAATGCATTTAAATAACTAAATCAGTTACTGAACAAATCTGGGGTGAAATACATCTTTCATTTGAAAAAGTTACCTTCAAAAAGTTGCCCCAGGGCAAACCACACTATCTGTGGATATTACCAAAGTATAAGAGACCAGGCTAATAAAGTCATCTTGGTGACAGAAAATTCAAAGCCTTGGAAAAAGTAACTACTAAGAAACTATTTTTATCTCCACTGATGGCAGAGCCACCCTGATATTTAGAGTTTCTCTCCCCTTCCCCTCCATCTGGTGTCCATTTATGTGGCTATATGGGTTGAAAGGAGAAAAAATGCATAGACTGCAAGCTCATTGTGGGCACAGAATGTCTGTTTATTGCTGAACTGAACTCTCCCAAGCGCTTAGTACGGTGTTCTGCATCGAGTAAGCGCTCGATAAATGAATATTAATGGCTCACTTCTCCTTGATTCTTGTTAGTTTAAAAATAGTCAAAGGAGACAATCATCACTCCACCTTCCAAGCATTATTAAGGCCACATTTCCTCCAAGAGATGCCTAAGCACTCAGTACAGTATCAAAGTGCTTGACAAATTCCACTGGCTGATTGAGGCTGGCACAGGGTAGGCTGACCAGATTTAGATAAGAAAATTCCAATTAACTCCATGACATGTTCTCCCTCACCCACTATGCCAAAGTAGATATTAGAAGGCAGCACTGGTTGTTAAAGGTCACCTGATCCTGTTGGGAAACCCTTGAGAGGGTCCGAGGAAGATCACAAGGTCTCAGTCCTTAGCTTCTTGCTTCCCGCTTCTTCCCTACCTGCCCGCATGCGGTTAGGGTGGGGAATTCGAAGCAGCTAACAGGTCGACTAGAAGAACTTCCCTGAGGGACTCAGAGTTGCTTATTCAGGGTAGAGGGAGAGAGAGAACATGGAAGCGTAGGACCCTGTGTGAAACTTTACAGGGGAAAGAGCCTCTTGTCACCAGGAACTCAGGGTTGAAGGGGACGGACAACTTCTAAAAATTAACATACCTTTGCCCCACTTTTTCCAAATTTATGATTTTACCGTTTCAATTTAACTATTTACCAACAAATTACGTCATTTCTTAACTCATTCAGTTCATTCAATCGTATTTATTAAGCACTTACTATGTGCAGAGCACTGTGTTAAGTGCTTGGGAAAGTACAATACAACAATAAACAGTGACATGCCCTGCCCATAGCAAGCTCACATTCTAGAGATGAGGGAAACAGACGGCAATAAAAATAAATAAAATTACAGATATATACATAAGTGTTGTGGGGCTGGGTGGTGAAGAGCAAAGGAAGGGAATATTCATTCATTCATTCACTCACTCATTCATTCATTCAATAGTATTTATTGAGCGCTTACTATGAGCAGAGCACTGTACTGAGCGCTTGGAATGGACAATTCGGCAACAGATAGAGACAATCCCTGCCCATTGACAGGCTTACAGTCTAATCGGGGGAGACAGACAGACAAAAACAATAGCAATAAACAGAATCAAGGGGATATACATCTCATTAACAAAATAAATAGGATAATAAAAATATATACAAATGAGCAAATGAGCACAGTGCTGAGGGGAGGGGAAGGGAGAGGGGGAGGAACAGAGGGAAAGCAGGGAAAGGGGGCTTAGCTGAGGGGAGGTGAAGGGGGGGCAGAGAGGGAGCAGAGGGAGCAGAGGAAAAGGGGAAGCTCAGTCTGGGAAGGCCTCTTGGAGGAGACGTGCCTTCAATAAGGCTTTGAACAGAAGGAGAGTAATTGAATGTCAGATCTGAGGAGGATGGGCGTTCCAGAGGCAGGACGTGGGCCAGGGGTTGGCAGTGAGACAGGTGAGATCGGGGCACAGTGAAAGGTAAGCACGGGAGGAGCAGAGTATGCGGGCTGGGTTGTAGAAAGAGAAAAGAGAGGTGAGGTAGGAAGGGGCAAAGTGATGGAGTGCTTTAAAGCCAATGGTGAGGAGTTTTTGTTTGATAAGGAGGTAGACGGGCAACCACTGGATATTTTTTTTGCGGGGGGGGGGGAGGGAGGTGACATTTCCTGAGTGCTTTCATAATAATAAAAATAATAGCACTTCAGTGTATGTACAAGATAATCAGGTTGGACACAGTCCCTGTTCCCCTTGAGGTTCATAGTACAAAGTACCAAAGAGTACGATTTAATCACCGTTTAACTCAGATGAGTTAACTGAATCAAAGAGAAAGTAAGTGACTTGCTCCAGGCCACACAGCAGGCAAGTAGTGAAGCAAGGTTTAGAACCCAGGTTCTCTGACTCTGGAGTCCATGCTCTTCCTATTAGGCCATGTTGCTTCTGAAACGACTTACAAAAGTTTGGAAACCTAGAGAACCAAACTCTTTAATTTCTACCAAGTTTATGATTCACAATAAGCCCTTTTATAAAAAGCAAAATGTCTAAAAATTAAATTGTAGTGCTATGTAAAGTTTCATTCTGTGGTATTACATACTTCCCTATAATGGAAAAGACCTGTCTGTGACAACTATAATGTGCAAAGGCTACTCAAGAGGCATATATTATCTGATAGCTTCATGAAGGTGTAGCATTAAAGTTAAGGTTGCATAACTGCTCTCACTCTGGATTATCAAGAACAAATGAAGTTCAGGTAAAAGAAAATAAACCCTCCAGGAAAAAAATGGATTTAAACTAAAAAATCAAAATTAAAGATCTGTTTCTCAAAAAAAGTTATAAAGTAGGGCTATTATCACATCTGTCACATTTTGCTTCTCCAACGATAGTATAGGAATAGCTCTTTTTGGTTCTCCAAGAGGTCGCTGCCAGTGACCATTTTTTGCCTGGTTAAATCTGCATCCCAAACAAGTTGATGACAAGTGTTTAGAACAATGTGATGTGAACTGCCTACTTAATAATGGTATTTGTTAAGTGTTATATAAGCAGCTAGGAGAGTCCCTATCCCACAGTGAGGGCACAGTTTATGAGACCCCCTAATTATATCCCAACTGTATTACTGCATCAGTCTCCTTTCTGATCTCCTAGCCTCCTGTCTCTCCCTGCTTCAGTCTATACTACACTCTGCTGCCCAGATTAACCTTGTACAGAAACGCTCTGGGTATGTCACCCCCACTCCTCAAAATCCTCCAGTGGTTGCCTATCAACCTCCGCACGAAACAAAAACTCCGCACTCTTGGCTTCAAAGCTCTCCATCACCTTGCCCCCTCCTACCTCACCTCCCTTCTCTCTTTCTACTGCCCACCCCGCACGCTCTGCTCCTCCGCCGCCCACCTCCTCACCGTCCCGTTCTCGCCTATCCCGCCGTCGGCCCCTCAGCCACACTCCCGCTGTCCTGGAATGCCCTCCCTTCTCACCTCCGCCAAACTAACTCTCTTTCCCTCTGCAAAGCCCTACTGAGAGCTCACCTCCTCCAGGAGGCCTTCCCAAACTGAGCCCCGCTTTTTCTCTGCTCCTCCTCCCCTCCCCATCGCTCCTCCTCCCCTCCCCATCGCTCCTCCTCCCTCCCTCTGCTCCACCTCCTTCCCTGCCCCACAACACTTGTGTATATTTGTACATATTTACTGCTCTATTTCTTTAATGTTGTGCATTTATCTATGGCTCTGATTTATCTGTTTTGATGGTAGTGATGCCTGTTTACTTGTTTTGTTTTGTTGTCTGTCTGCCCCTTCTAGACTGTGAGCCCGTTAATGGGTGGGGATTGTCTCTATCTGTTGCCGAATTGTACTTTCTAAGCACTTAGTACTGTGCTCTGCACACAGTAAGTGCTCAATATATATGACTGAATGAATGAATAACCTTGGCATTATCCTTGACTCCTTCCTCTCATCCACCCCACATTTAATCCATCACTAAATCCTGTTGGATCCACCTTCACAACATCACTAAAACCCGCCCTTTCCTCTCCATCCAAACTGCTACCCTGTTAATACAACCACTCATCCTATCCCAACCGAATTATTCTATCAGTTTCCTTACTGACCTCCCAGCCCGTCTCTCCCCACTCCAGTCCATACGTCACTCTACTGCTCAGATCATTTTTCTACGAAAATGTTCAAGACATGTTTCCCCACTCCTCAAGAAACTCCAGTGGTTGCCCATCCACCTTCGGAAGAAACAAAAAATCCTCACATTGGCTTTAAAGTAGTCCATTAGTTGCCTTCTCCTACCTCATCTCACTACTCTTCTATTACAACCCAGCCCGTACACTTGGCTTCTCTAATGACAACCTTCTCACTATACCTCAATCTCGTCTATCTCGCCACCAACCCCTCACCTACCTTCTGCCTCTAGCCTGGAACGCCTTCTCTCCTCAAAGCCGACAGACAATTAGTCTCCCCTTTCAAAGCCTTACTGAAGGCACATCTCCAAAAGGCCTTCCCCGACTACGCTTTCCTTTCCTCTTCTCCCATTAGTTCTGCGTCCCATTAGTTCCCTCTATTCATTTCCCCTCCCAGCCCCACAGCACTTTAGTACATAGTTGTAATTTATTCACTTATATTAATGTTTGTCTCCCCCTCTAAGACTGGAAGCTAGTTGTAGTCAGGGAATGTGTCAGTTTATTGTTATATTGCACTTTTCCCAAGCACTTAGGATAGTGCTCTGCACACAGTAAGCACTCAATACGATCAAATAAATTAAAGGAAGAACAGGTAGTTTATCCCAACTTTACAGATGGGGTAGCTGAGGCACCGTGAAGTAAAGTGACTTGCCCAGAGTCACCCAGCAGACAAGTGGCAGAGTTGGGATTAGAACCCAGGTCCTCTGACTCCCAGGTTTTTGCAGGCTCTTACCACTAAGTCAAACTTATTTCTTGTCCACGGCACCACACCTGGACACAGACATGGTTTATATGTTTATACATGGTTTATACATATATATTCATTCACTCTGTATTTGAGCACTTACTATGCGCAGAGCACTGTACTAAGCACTTGAAAAAGTATGATGCAACAAAAGTGACATTTTCTGCCCATAACAAGCTTACAGTCTAGAGGGCAGGGGAAACAGATATCAATACAAATAAATAAAATTACAGTGTTGTGGGGCTGGGAGGGGGGAAGAGCAAAGGGGGCAAGTCAGGGCGATTCATAAGGGAGTGGGAAATGAGGAAAAGTGAGGTTTAATCTAGGAAGGCCTCTTGGAGGAGATGTGCCTTCAAGAAGGCATTGAAGGGGAGCGAGTAACTGTCTGCCAAATTAGAGGAGGGAGGGCATTCCAGGGCGGAGGCAGGATGTGGGCTATGGACTGGCGATGAGAAAGGCGAGATCAAGGCAAAGTGAGAAGATTAGCTAAAAAGGAGCGCAGTGTGCGGCCTTGGTAGTAGAAGGAGAGTAGTGAGGTGACGTAGGAGGGGGCAAGGTGATGGAATGCTTTAAAGCCAATGGTGAGAAGTTTTTGTTTGATATGGAGGTGGACGGGCAACCACTGGAGCTTTTCGAGGAAGGGGCATGTCAAGTCCCTAACGTTTTTGTAGAAAAATGAATCGGGTAGCAGAATGAAGTATGGACTGGAGTGGGAAGAGACAGGAGGCTGGGAGGTCACTAAGGAGGCTGATCCAGTAATCCAGGTGGGATAGGATGAGTGACTGTATTAACATGGTAGCAGTTTGGACAGAGAAGACAGGGCAGATTTTAGTGATGTGGTGGGACCGACAAGATTTGGTGATGGACTGAATATGTGGGCTGAATGACAGAGGAGCCAAGGATAATGCCAAGGTTATGGGCTTGTGAGAGATGGAAGGATGGTGGGGCAGTTTAGTGATGGGAAAGTCATGGAAGGACAGGGTTTGGAAAGATAAGGAGCTCTGTTTTATATATATATATATATATCAATTTATTTATATTCATTTATTGATATATATATCAATTTATTTATATTCATTTATTGAGATATATATATATATATATATATATATATATATATATATATATATATATATATATATCAATCGTGATAGCCTGCTGGGGCTAACAGGTGACTTGAGGTCTCTAAAAATAACACCAACTTCATATGTTCATAGAGAAGCAGCGTGGCTCAGTGGAAAGAGCCCAGGCTCTTTGAAAGTGTCAGAGGTCATGGGTTCTAATTCCGGTTCCGCCACTTGTCAGCTGTGTGACTTTAGGCAAGTCACTTCACTTCTCTGGGCCTCAGTTACCTCATCTGTAAAATGGGGATGAAGACTGTGAGTCCCATGAGGGACAACCTGATCACCTTGTAGCCCCCAGTGCTTAGAACAGTGCTTTGCACATAGTAAGCACTTAACAAATACCAACATTATTATTATGTTTGTCAGGGTGAAGCCAAACAAATGATGAGGAGTTTCTGTATCTTTCCTGCTTCTTACTGACCTTAGTTTTGACCCGGACCCATCTGCTGACTTGCAAGTTCGGGCAGTTGGCCTCTGTACATACTAAACTTAGCATGGCTGACTGTGCTGGTGGACACGGAGCTGGTTTACCATGGCAGTGTTTACTTGTGCCGGCCTCCTGACTGGCCTGTGGTCGCTTGAGTCTCACAGTGGCTACTGCGTGACTCACGCTGAAACGTCTCTGGCAGTAATGGAGACCTCAGAGTTCCCCGGGGCAAGCTCTGCGATGCCCTTTGTAGTTCGGCTTGAGGCTTCCCTCTGCTGATTGAGCAAAATGTGAAATTTTCTCCCAGAAACACTTATAAAAAAGGACAGTTGTTCTTTGCATTCTTCTCCTAGGACCTAGGTTCCTGTGAGCGGTAAAACTGAATCCCGTGGGGAAAGACATTTCAAGAACAACTCTGCCACTACGAGGAAATGCACAGCAGGAAAAAAGACCCTTTTGTTCTTCAAAGAAAAAAAGACGATAAACCTGTCTGTAGATGTCACAGCAATGCTACCTTAACATCGGAGGTATTACGAACCCAAATGCTTCTTTTTAGTATGGAAACTGGCATGAAGGGAATCGCTGCTCCACACGGAACCCCCCACGGCTCTCTCCTCTCACATTCAAATCCTTCACCATCCAACAAGATTTCACCAATCACTTTCTCAGCAGCCTGAGCTAGAGGCCTTCAGCCAGCATTTTAGCACAAACTTTACACCTTCCTTAGCATTCTTGTCTATAAGCCCACTTGATTTCTGTCCTCTCGTTCATTCAATCATATTTATTGAGCGCTTACTGTATGCAAGGCACTGTACTAAGTTTAAGTGCTTAGTACAGTGCTCTGCCCACAGTAGGCGTTCAATAAATATGACTGAATGTATACTAAGTGCTTAGGCACTGTACTCAGGTTGTACATATGTTCACGTCTGTCTCTCCAACGGTGGACGGGGAAAGGGTCACTTTGATATTCTGTTTTTAACAAGCACCTAGTACTGGGCACCTCCCCTAGTAAGTGCTAAATATGCGGTGCTACTGTTATTACTGCTCAATCCATGGTATTTATGGAGTGCTTATTGGATGTAAAGCACCATACTAAGATCTCGGGTGAATACAGTAAAATAAAGTTGCTAAGCACAATCCTTGCTCTCAAAGAGCTTAGTCTAGTGGGAGTGACGGACATTAAAATACATTACGGATATGGGAAGTAGCAGAGTGTAAGGATAATTCGAAACATAAGTGCTGCGGGGTAGGGGTATTAATCAATCGAATTTATTGATCGCTTACTGGGTGTGGGACATTATATTAAGTGCTCGGGAGAGTACAAACAATAGAAAGACACATTCCCTGCCTGTATCGAGTTTATAGTCTAGAGGGTGTACCCTTAATAATAATAATGATGGCATTTGTTAAGCACTATGTGACAAGCACTGTTCTAAGTACTGGGGTAGGTACAAGGTAATCAGATTGTCCCACTTGGGGCTCACAGTCACAATCCGCATTTTACAGATGAGGGGACCGAGGCACAGAGAAAGTAAGTGACTTGCCCGAAGACACACAGCTGACAAGTTACGGAGCCGAGATTAGAACCCACCACCTCGGCCTCCCAAGCCTGTGCTCTTTTCACTAGGCCATGCTGCTTCTCCAAGGGGTACAGACTCAAATGCCTAGGCGGTGCAGAAGGGAGGACAAAGTGGTGGGGAATTGATGACTGATTTACCAGGGAAGTTCTTTTGGCAGAAATGTAATTTTAAGAGGAATTTGAAAATGGGAAGAGTGGTGGTCTGTGGGATATGAAGGGGGAAGGAGTTCCAGACCAGAGAGAAGATGTGGATAGGGGTCAGCGGTGAGACAGACAAAATGAAGGTAGAGTGAGAAGGTAGTCATTACGGGAGCAAAGTGTAGGGGTTGGGTTGCAGTAGATCAGTGAGGTAAGGTGGGAGGGTGAGAGCTGTCGAGTGCCTAAAGTCAACGGTAAGGAGTTTTGTTCTAATATACTAATGTGGATGGCAATATTTTCTATTCAATTTTTTTTAGAACTCACTCCAATACCACTTCTAACTTGGCCTATACTTGCCCTACATTTTACTCCAAAGCAAATGGCCTTCCCTGACTAAGCCTTCATTTCCTCTACTCCCTAATAAAAACGATGGTATTTGCTAAGCTCTTACTATGTGCCAAACTCTGTTCTAAGTGCTGGACAATTATGGTATTTGTTAAGCACTTACTATGTGCCAAGGACTATTCTGAGCACTGGGGTAGATACGAGGTAACCAGGTCGGACACCGTCCTTGTCCTACATGGGGCTCCGAGTCTCCATCTCCATTTTACAGATGCGGTAACTGAGGCACAGAGAAGTGAAGGGACTTGCTCAAGGTCACCCAGCACATCAGTGGCGGAGCTGGGATGAGAACCCGCGACTTCTGACTCCCAAGCGTGTGCTCTGGCCACTAGGCCATGCTGCTATCTTACTCCCTCCTTCTTAGACTTGTCTTGGGTCACACAGGAGGCAAACGGCGGAGCGGGCATTCTCCGGGCCCATGCTCTCTATCCATTAGGCCACACCGTTTCTCCCTTCTCCCCGCTCTTTCCTTCGGCTTCCTCATTTATAAAACGGAGGTAAAATACCCGATCTCTCTACCTTCCTCTTGGATTGGGAGCCCCGTGTGGGCTGGGGCTCGAGTCCGGTCCCGTCATCTTGCGTCGAGCCCAGCCCCTGACAACAGCGCTCAATCAATACCGTCCTTATTGCTATGGGAGACTGGAAATGAAGAGATTTCATTGCCAAAAATGAACTCGCATGATTCATTTAGGTGAGCCACTTACACTTAACCTGTTCACTAAAAATAGAGGCCACTGTGCTTACCTCACAGGGTTTCCGGGTAGGCCAATCAAAGATAGATTTGTAATAGTTCTAAGGTCTGGAGGGGGGGAAGAAGCGGCTTGCATCCATTTCAAAGTCAGAATGTAATCCTATTCTATTGCCCTATCGTAAAGTCACACCGCAAACAATCTGTTCCAGCTTGTTCCAGCTCCACAGTGGTGCCCTGAACTGGGTTGGGCCTTCCCGACATCGACCCCTGGCCCACGTCCTACCCCTGTCCTGGAAGGCCCGCCCTTCTCAAATCCACCAAACAATCACACTCCCCCCCACCTTCAAAGCCCTACTGAAGGTTCACCTCCTCCAGGAGGCCTTCCCAGACCGAGCCCCCCTTTTCCTCGGATCCCCCTCCCCATTGTCCGATTCACTCCCTTTGCTCTACCCCACCGACCCCCCGCAGCACATGTGTAGATAGGTACACATCTATCATTTTATTTATTTATATTAATGCCTGCTTACTTATTTTGATGTGCATCTATAAATCTATTTACTTATACTGACGCTGTCAGTGGCAGTTTACTTGTTTTCATGCCTGTCTCCCCCCTTCTAGGCCGTGAGCCCATTGTTGGGTAGGGACTGTGTCTACCTGTTGTTGAATTGTACTCTTCCAAGTGTATATAGGTACACATCTATCATTCTTTTTATTTATATTAATGCCTGTTTACTTCTTTTGATGTGTATCTACAATTCTATTCACTCATATTGGTGCTATTGGTGCCTTTTTACTTGCTTTGATGCCTGTCTCCCCCCTTCTGGACTGTGAGCCCGTTGTTGGGTAGGGATTGTGTCTGTTAGTCTCTATCTGTTGCTGAATTGTCCATTCCAAGCGCTTAGTCCAGTGCTCTGCACATAGTAAGTGCTCAATAAATACTACTGAATGAATGAATGAATGGTGCTCTTCCAAGCGCTTAGTACAGCGCTCTGCACACAACAAGCGGGGGAAGCAGCGTGGCTCAGTGGCAAGAGCCCGGGCTTGGGAGTCAGAGGTCATGGGTTCATTCATTCATTCACTGAATAGTATTGATTGAGCGCTTACTATGTGCAGAGCACTGTACTAAGCACCTGGAATGGCCAATTCGGCAACAGATAGAGACCGTCCCTGCCCAATGACGGGCTCACAGTCTAAACTTGGGAGTCAAAGGTCATGGGTTCTAATCCCGGCTCCACCGCTTGCCATCTGTGTGCCTTTGGGCAAATCACTTAACTTCTCTATGCCTCAGTTCCCTCATCTGTAGAAGGGGGTTTAAGACTGTGAGCCCCACGTGGGACAACCTGATCACCTTGTCTCCTCCGAGAGCGTAGAAGAGTGCTTTGCACACAGTAAGTGCTTAACAAATACCACCCTATTATTATTATTATTATTAAACGGGGGAGCCAGACAGCAAAGCAAGACAGAGCGAAAGAAAAACAAGACAACATCATCAAGATGAACAGAATCAAGGAGATGCACACCTCATTAAGAAAATAAATAGGGCAATAAATAATATATACTAATCCCGGCTCCGCCGCAATAAATAATATATACTAATCCCGACTCCGCCGCTTGTCAACTGTGTGACTTTGGGCAAGCCACTTACCTTCTCTGGGCCTCAGTCCCCTCATCTGCCCCTGAACAGCATGGCTCAGTGGAAAGAGCCCGGGCTCGGGAGTCAGAGGTCGTGGGTTTGAATCCAGCTCTGCTACTTGTCAGCTGTGTGACCGATTAGGCTGTGAGCCCGTCATTGGGCAGGGATCTTTTCTATCTGTTGCCGAAGTGTACACTCCAAGTGCTTAGTCCAGTGCTCCACACATAGTAAGCACTCAATAAATACTATTGAATGAATGTGGGCAAGTTACTTCACTTCTCCGTGCCTCGGTTCCCTCATCTGTAAAATGGGAATGAAGACCGTGAGCCTCACGTGGGACAACCTGATGATCCTGTATCTCCCCCAGCGCTTAAAACAGTGCTCTGCCCTTAGGAAGCGCTTAACAAACACCAACATTATTATCATCTGTCAACTGGAGAGCCCCACGTGGGGAGCACCTGATGCCCTCAGATCCTTTCCCAGCCTTGAGAACGGTGCTTGGCACAGAGTATGTGCTGAAGGGATGCCCCCAGTATTCTTATGAATAATAATAATAACGTTGGTATTTGTTAAGCGCTTACCATGTGCAGAGCACTGTTCTAAGAGCTGGGGTGGATACAGGGGAATGAGGTTGTCCCACATGAGGCTCACAGTTAATCTCCATTTTACAGATGAGGTCACCGAGGCCGAGAGAAGTGAAGTGGCTTGGCCACAGTCACACAGCTGACAAGGGGCAGAGGTGGAATTTGAACCCATGACCTCTGACTCCCAAGCTCGGGCTCTTATCCAGGCACTGAGCCACGCTGCTTCTCTATTACAGTAAGCGTTGAATGAATGAATGAATGGATGGATGGATGGATGAATGGATGGATGAAGGAATGGATGAAGGAGTGGATGAAGGAATGGATGGATGGATGGATGGATGAGTGGATGGATGAAGGAGTGGATGGATGAAGGAATGGATGAAGGAATGGATGAATGGATGGATGAATGGATGAAGAAATGGATGGATGAAGGAATGGATGGATGAAGGAATGGATGGAGGAATGGATGGATAAATGGATGAATGAATAAATGGATGAATTAATGGGTGGATGAATGAATGAATATATAGATGAATGAATGGATGAGTGAATGAATGGATGAATGAATGGCTGGACGAATGAATAGATGGATGGATGAATGAATGGATGGATGGATGAATGAATGCGCGGCGGCGCCCCCCGAGGGGCGGGGTCGCCGTCCCGGCAGCCCCCGCGCGGGCCGGAGGGGTCACGCGCGCACGCGCACCAGGCCGGCGTCCGAGGCGCCTCCGCGGGGCGCGCGCAGGCCGCGGGCACGAGCCGCCCCCTCCCCCCGCCCCCATCCCGCGCTCCCGGTGCCGGGGGAGGGAAGGCCGGGGAACCATCGGGGGGCCCCGCCCGCCCGCCCGCCCACCACCTCCCCCCGGAGCCGGAGCCGGAGCCGGAGCCGGGGAGGGCGACGGGGCGGGGGTCGCTTGGCGGGCGCACACTCACCTGCCCCTCCCCCTGGGGCCGGCGGAGGGAGGATCCCGTCAGCGCCGCCGCGGCCGCCCGCGCCCCTCCCCCCCGGCCCGCGCCGCCGCCGCCGCCGCCATGGCCTCCCCTCCCCCCCCCGCCGCGCCCGCGCCCGCGCGCCGCCCCCTCCTCCGCGCGCCGCCCCCTCCTCCGCCCGCCCAATGGGCTCGGGAGCCCGAGTCACGCGCCGGACCCGCCCACCAATGGCCAAGCCGCCTCCCACGGCGCGCGCGCGCGGGGCCGCGAGGCTCGCCACCCTCCCCCTCCCCCCGCCCCTCCCCTCCCCCTTCCCCTCCCCTCCCCCCGGGCCTCCTCCTCCCCTGCCCCACGTCCTACTAGTAACAGTAATGTGGGGAGGTGTTGAGCGCTCACTCTGTGCGGGGCCCTCTGCTAAGCAATTGCTCTATGCAGACCCCTGTTCGAAGCGCTCACTCTGTGCAGAGCACCGTTCTAAGCACTTACTCTGTGCACAGCACCGAAGCGCTTCTTCTGTGCAGAGCACAGTTCTAAGCACTTATTCTGTGCAGAGCACTGTTCGAAGTGTTTATTCTGTGCAGAGCACCGTTCTAAGCACTTACTCTGTGCACAGCACTGTTCGAAGCGCTTCTTCTGTGCAGAGCACCGGTCTAAGCGCTTACTCTGTGCACAACACTGTTCTAAGCGCTTATGTGCAGAGCACTGTTCGAAGCGCTCATTCTGTGCAGAGCACCGTTCTAAGCACTTACTCTGTGCACAACACTGTTCTAAGCGCTTATGTGCAGAGCACTGTTCGAAGTGCTCATTCTGTGCAGAGCACTGTTCTAAGCACTTACTATGTGCACAGCACTGTTCGAAGCGCTCATTCTGTGCAGAGCACTGTTCTAAGCACTTACTATGTGCAGAGCACTGTTTGAAGCGCTTATTCTGTGCAGAGCACTGTTCTAAGCACTTATTCTGTGCAGAGCACTATTCTAAGCACTTTATGCAGAGCACTGTTCCAAGTTTGACTATGTGCAGAATACTGTTCTAAGCACTTACAGAGAAACAGCATGGCTTAGTGGAAAGAGCCCAGGCTTGGGAGTCAGAGGTCGTGGGTTCTAATCCTGGCCCCGCCACTTGTCAGCTGGGTGACCTTGGGCAAGTCACTTCACTTCAGTGGGCTTCAGTCCCCTCATCTGTAAAATGGGGATGAAGACTGTGAGCCCCACAGGGGACAACCCGATCACTTTGTATCTCCCCCAGCATTTAGAACAGTGTTCAACAAGTAAGCGCTTAACAAATACCAACATTATTATTATTATTAAATAGTAGGCGCTTAACAAATGCCATCATCATTATTATTATTACTCTGTGCAGAGCACTGTTCTAAGCACTTACTATGTGCCAAGCACTGTTCTAAGTGCTTACTATGTGCCGAGCACTGTTCTAAGCACTGGGGGAGATACAGAGTCATCAGGTTGTCCCACGTGGGGCTCACAGTCTCCATCCCCATTTTCCAGATGAGGTCACTGAGGCACAGAGAAGTGAAGTGAGTTGTCCACAGTCACACAGCTGACAAGGGGCAGAGTGGGATTCGAAGCCATGACCTCTGACTCCCAAGCCCGGGCTCTTTCCACTGAGCCACGCTGCTTCTCAACCTCTCCTACCTCTGTCCTGGAACGCCCTCCCGCTCACCTCCGCCAAACTAATTCTCTTCCCCTCTTGAAAGCCCTACTGAGAGCTCACCTCCTCCAGGAGGCCTTCCCAGACTGACCCCTTTCCCTCTGCTCCCCCTTCTCCCTCTGCTCCTCCCCCTTTCCCTTACCTCAACACTAGTATACCTTTGCACATATTTATTGCTCTGTTTTATTAATGATCTGTACCTATCTATAATTCTATATATTTTGATGCTATCGACGCCTGACTAGTTTTGTTTTGCTGTCTCCGCTCTTCTAGACTGTGAGCCTGTTGTTCATTCATTCATGCAATAGTATTTATTGAGCGCTTACTATGTGCAGAGCACTGTACTAAGCGCTTGGAGTGTACAATTCGGCAACAGAGAGAGACAATCCCTGCCCATTGACGGGCTTACAGTCTAATCGGGGGAGACAGACAAAAACAATAACAACAAATAGAATCAAGGCGATGTACATCTCATTAACAAAATAAATAGGGTAATAAAAATATATACAAATGAGCACAGTGTTGAGGGGAGGGGAAGGGAGAGGGGAGGAGCCGAGGGAAAGGGGGGAAAAGGGGGCTTAGCTGAGGCGAGGTGAAAGGGGGCAGAGAGGGAGCAGAGGGAGAAGGGGAAGCTCAGTCTGGGAAGGCCTCTTGGAGGAGGTGAGCTCTCATTAGGGCTTTGAAGAGGGGAAGAGAGTTTGGCGGAGGTGAGGAGGGAGGGCATTCCAGGATGGCGGGAGAACGTGGGCCAGAGGTCGACAGCGGGATAGGCGAGAACGGGGGACGGTGAGGAGGTGGGCGGCAGAGGAGCGGAGCGTGCGGGGTGGGCAGTGGAAAGAGAGAAGGGAGGAGAGATAGGAAGGGGCAAGGTGATGGAGACCCTTCAAGCCTAGAGTGAGGAGTTTTTGTTTGGAGCGGAGGTTGATAGGCAACCACTGGAGGTGTTTAAGAAGGGGAGTGACATGCCCAGAGCGTTTCTGCAGGAAGATGATCCAGTCAGCAGTGTGAAGAATAGACTGGAGCGGGGCGAGAGAGGAGGAAGGGAGATCAGAGAAAAGGCTGACACAATAATCCAGCCGGGATATTACGAGAGCCTGTACCAGTAAGATAGCCGTTAGGGTGGAGAGGAAAGGGCGGATCTTGGCGATGTTATAAAGGTGAGACCGGCAGGTCTTGGTGACGGATTGGACGTGTGCGGTGAATGAGAGAGCTGAGTCAAGGATGACACCGAGGTTGCGGGCTTGAGAGACGGGAAGGATGGTCGTACCACCCACAGTGACAGGGAAGTCAGAAAGAGGACAGGACTTGGGAGGGAAGATAAGGAGCTCAGTTTTGGACATGTTATTGGCAGGGATGGTCTCTATCTGTTGGCCAAATTGTACTTCCCAAGCGCTTAGTACACAGTAAGCACTCAATAAACACGGTGGAACGAACAAATGAACGCTTGTGTTCTTATAAAATTGTGTCTTTGGGGTTGGGGAACGAAGGGAAGGGAAGAAGCTCTAATGTTAATATGTGAAAATCCCTGAAGTCCAAGCACTCAATAAACACGGTGGAACGAACAAATGAATGCTTATGTTCTTATAAAATTGTGTCTTTGGGGTTGGGGAGGGAAGGGAAGGGAAGGAGCTCTAATGCTAATATGTGAAATTCCTTAAAGTCCAAGAATCCCCAGTCGGAATGCACGGGAAAGACAGAGAACTAGTCGTAATAGTGGTAGGAGTATTAACATTTATTGAGCACCCACTGAGTGCATTACACCTAGCAAAGTACTTGGGAAAGCTAACTGCCATACCTGGTGATCTGGCTTCATTCCCGAGCCTCACTCTTTGTCATTCAGACTTGCCTTTGATGATCAATAACACACATAGGTGGCCACGAGAAAACGGTCGAGGAATGGACTGTGGTTTGTGAGGTAGCCCCAGAGCTCCCAGCCATGAAGAAGGCCAGACGTGACATGTTTCAATACACCTTCTGTTTGGTTTGAATCAATTACTTATTGGCACTGCTCACTATCTGTGAGTCTCTTGACGGACACTGTGGTCTTCTTGATATACTCCTGTCTGTCCTTGTCATTAGGGAGAGGAATTAATTATAATGCTCATCACACTCATGCTGCCGTGTCCCTTCCAGTCATGTTCTCACTGGGACAAAGAGTGCACCTAGTAAGCCCGTCAAACGGCAGGGACTGTCTCTATCTGTTGCCGACTTGTTCATTCCAATCGCTTAGTACAGTGCTCTGCACATAGTAAGCGCTCCATAAATACTATTGAATGAATGAATGAATGGGTAGGTGGATGCAGCACGTTGCAAAGGGAATGCAAAGCTCTTTTTTTATTTTTTAACAAGCAGGACCCAATTACGACCGAAGAGACTGCAGAAGAGTGCCCAGGCCGTAGTGCCATGAACTAACTGGCAGATGGGAGCCTTTGCAGCCACCGTGGTCTTCCCCGCCCATGTCAACTGGCTACTTTTCAGGAACCCTGTTGGGCCCATCCACTGCCCAGAACACTGTTGGTGGTTTTCTTCCGGTGGTTCTTTTCCCTCTAGACTGCAAGACCCCTCTAGACTGTAAGCTCGTTGCGGGCAGGAAAGGGTCTACCAACTCTATTTTATGTTTATATTATATAAAATATAATACTGTTATATTTTAGTCTCCCAAGAGCTCTGGTACAGTGCTCTGCACATAGTAAGTGTTCATAAATATGATTGATTTAATTGATTGACTTTAGTGAGAAACCTTTACCACAGATGGCCTAGACCCAGCAGGACGAGGTCTCTTAATTCTTAGAAGTCGGTTCTTTCCATTGGATCGACAGCAGGATCCATCGGCAGTTAATGATGGCATGGAGGATGATAAACCTCCTCCCTAGTTCTTCATTCCCATGTCTGGCAGAGTTGTCCTCGGAGTTGGTGTCATCCACGCCCTCACCGTTGTTGGGACCTGCCATGTGCACAAAAGAACAAGCTTTGGGGAACCGTAATGTACTTGCTTGACGGACCTCTGGCCATTTTATATTTTGACAGCGGGGGCAGGAGGAAGGGTTGGTGAGCTTGGAGTGAAGTTTTCGGGAGGCAGGCTTGACGTTAGGGTAGGCCTACTGAGATAGTAACTCCATCAGTGCAAGAAACTCTGCCTTCCTCCAGCCTGCTACAGACCAGACCGGGAGTGCTAGAGGTCTATCGTCATCATCAGTGGTATTTATTAGGCACCACTAAGCACTTGGGTGAGTATAATACAGCAGAATTGGTAGACATGTTCCCTGCCCACAGCAAGCTGCATGGCCTAGTAGATAAAGCACGGGCTGAGAATCAGAAGGACCTGGATTTTCATTCATTCATTCATTCCATAGTATTTATTGAGCGCTTACTATGTTCGGAGCACTGTACTAAGCGCTTGGGATGTACAATTCAGCAACAGATAGAGACAATCCCTGCCCAATGACGGACTTACAGTCTAATCGGGGGAGAGAGATGGACAAAACAAAAATGAAACAACATAAATCTCAGCTCCGCCACTTGTCTGCTGTATGACCTTGGGCAAGTCACTTAACTTCTCTATACCTTGGTTACATTATCTGTAAAATGGGGTTTTGGACTGTGAGCTCTTTGTGGGACATGGACGGGGTCCAACTTGATTAGCTTGTAATCTACCCCAGTGCTTAGAACAGCGCCCGGACATAATATGTGGTTAACAAATACCATTAAAAAGAAACAGGCAAACAAGCCTAAAGACCACAATCACATCATATTGGCATTAAAAAAAGGCAGATCTGTGGGCTTTGTTTTCACCCCTGGCTCCTGGTTTGTCCCAAACAGATGTGAATTCTGGATTAAATGAATATCACTGCTCCTACCTGTTTTGTGTTGCTAGGTTTCAAAGTCTACTGGTGAATTGACTGCCAGATTAGAGATTTCTTAGTTTACAGGTTACGAGAAGGAAATCAAAAGGAATAAAAATCAAACTTTTAATATTCTTACCTATGTATTTTGAGAATATAGAAGTAGAAATGAAAACCAAACATAAAGGAACATTTCTTCACTTAGAAGGTATTAAAGAAAATTTGCAGGCAGAAAATACTAGCAGGTTCAAGAGAGGTTTGGATAAATTCACGAAGCCATTCATAATGGGTTACTAGAGGGAAAGTTAGGGATACTCAGTGATACGTCTGTAACCATTAGGAAGGTTACCAAAGAGGGAAACCAGCATCCTGTTGGCAGCACTGTCAGGCAGAGAATACTGGCTCGAATGGCTCATTGGTCTCGCCCAGGGATGACCTATTTTAATGGTCTTATTTTTTCAAACCCTTTGATGTTTCACATCTTTTTAAAGACATGGACTTGAGAAAATGCCTTGGTTATTGACTCAAACTTAGCAAAGCTGAATTTTCTGCATTTGATGTCGATATAAGCAGGCCTCATAAACATGCGTCGGGTGATAGTTCTTCGTTTTTTAGTCTTCTTTAGGCTGTTGCTTCAGTGACTTCACCTGTAAAATAAAAGTAATCACAGGCATTCTTAAAAAGGGAATAGTGCCTCTTGTTTCCTTGCAGTCTGTGACACACTTCCTCTGAAATGCTATTTGGTCGGGACACTAAATAATTCACAGTTGGAAATACTACTGCTAGATTTCCTGTTTTCTCAGTTTCAACTTTTCTTCAATCAGTCACCTACTGTGTGCAGAGCACTCTATTAAGTTCCTCGGAGAGTACCAAAGGACTAATACATGTGATCCTTGTCCTCAAGGAACTTTCAATGTAGTGGGAGAGTCAGACACTAAAATAGATTGCAGTTAGGAGGAAGAAGGAGAAACGGATCAATATATGCATTCTATAAGTTCTTATGTCCAGAAGTGTTTCAGGTGTAAGAGAGCACACGTTTTTAGTTGGTGCTGAAGTGGTGGTTGGCGAAGCATGACCTGGGGGTAGGGGAGAGAAAGCAATTACTCAGGGAAGTCTTCTTTATGTGCTTATTCTTTCCCATTTTCCCACTCTGCCACTTGTAATGTCTTTCTCCCCCTTTAATTTGTAAGCTCTTTGTGTCTGCCCGCCACCTAAAACTCAACATGTCCAAAACTGAGCTCCTAATCTTCCCTCCCAAACCCTGTCCTCTCCCTGACTTCCCTGTCACTGTGGACGGCACGACCATCCTTCCTGTCTCACAGGCCCGCAACTTTGGTGTCGTCCTTGACTCAGCTCTCTCATTCACACCATATATCCAATCATAACCAACACCTGCCAGTCTCATCTTCACAACATCTCCAAGATCTGCCCTTTCCTCTCCATCCAAACGGCTATCGTGCTGGTACAAGCTCTCATAATATCCCGGCTGGATTACTATGTCAGTCTCCTCTCTGATCTCCCTTCCTCCTGTCTTTCCCCACTCCCGTCTATTCTTCATTCCGCTGCCTGGATCATCATCCTGCAGAAATGCTGTGGGCATGTCACTCCCCTCCTCAAAAACCTCCAGTGGTTGCCTATCAACCTCCGCATGAAACAAAAACTCCTCACTCTTGGCTTCAAGGCTCTCCATCACCTTGTCCCCTCCTACCTCTCCTCCCTTCTCTCTTGCTATTGCCCACCCCGTACACTCTGCTCCTCTGCCGCTCACCTCCTCACTGTCTCCCATTTGCGCCTGTCCCGCCATCGACCCTTGGCCCACGTCCTCCCACCGTCCTGGAATGCCCTCCCTCCTCACCACTGAGGAGCCAAACTGGCTCTCTTCCCCTCTTGAAAGCCCTACTGAGAACTCACCTCCTCCAAGAGGCCTTCCCAGACTGAGCTACCCCCTTTTCCCTCTGCTCCCCCTCCACCCTCTGCTTCTCCCCCTTCCCCCTTCACCTCCCCTCAGCTGAGTCCCCTTTCCCTCTGCTCCCCCTCCCCCCCCACTCCTTCCCCTCCTCCTCCCCCTCACCCCAGCACTGTGCTCATTTGTATATATTATTTATTACCCTATTTATTTTGTTAATGAGGTGCATATCCTCTTGATTCTATTTATCATGATAATGTTGTTTTGTTTTTGTTTTGTTCTGTTTTGCTCTGCCCTCTGTCTCCCCAATTAGACTGTGAGCCCGTCATTAGGCAGGGATTGTCTCTATCTGTTGCCGAATTGTACATACCAAGCGCTTAGAACAGTGCTAAGCACATAGTAAGCACTCAATAAATACTATTGAATGAATGAATGAATGACAGGGATCATGTCTACCTTCTCTACCATACTGTACTCTCAAGCATTTAGTACAGAACTCTGCACGCACAATAAGCATTCAATAAATACCATTTATTGATTGATTGATTGGATGTGATTTCTGAACAGCTCTGAAGATGGAGAAAACTGTGGGATAGCAAAGGTTGTGCAACGGTGCTTACTGGAAGGCACCTTTCTTGGGTGGGATATGTAGGGACAAGGGGATATTCAAGCAAGTGCTCCTCGGTAAGCTGAAGAAGAGTATCCAAAAGCAGGATGAAGAAAGGTTTAAGAGAAAGTGACACACATCTCAAATGGTCGTGGCTTAGCAATAGACTGCTGAGAGATACGATAGTGGTAAATAGAGCCTAGTCTATGGGGGTAATTGATAAATATGTATCTCTACTGTAGCAGAGTTTGAGAAGATCATGGAGCAAAAAGGAAGATAGTGTTAGATGTTGCAAAAATGCAAAGGAACACTTCAGAAAAGGACAGTCTTCACAGTGGTCATGCATCTGTTTCCTCAGTCACACCCACACACATGAATGTCGTTCATCCTGGGCTTGGGAGTCAGAGACTGTGGGTTCTAATTCTGCTTCTGCCCTTGTCAGCTGTGTGACTTTGAACAAGTCACTCAACTTCTCTGGGCCTCAGTTCCCTCATCTGTAAGATGGGGATGAAGTCTGTGAACACTTCGTGAGACACCCTGATTACC
This sequence comes from Ornithorhynchus anatinus, assembly GCF_004115215.2. Lineage (NCBI taxonomy): Eukaryota > Metazoa > Chordata > Mammalia > Monotremata > Ornithorhynchidae > Ornithorhynchus > Ornithorhynchus anatinus. The sequence continues at coordinate 70,573,063 of NC_041731.1, read as the reverse complement.
TTGTATCTACCCCAGCCCTTAGAACAGTGCTTTACATATAGTAAGCGCTTAACAATAATGCCATCATTATTTATCTTGAAAAAGGAAGGCCAACATATCTGTGTGTGGGTGCATATGCCTCTTTACCATTCAACTGTTCCTTGCTTGTGTATCTTACACATTCACACATTACCAAGAAATTCCTGGCAATGAGTCTTGTTAAAGATTAAGTTATTGAGATGGTGGTTTTTCGAAAGCAATATGACTTCTACTATAAGAGAGTTTAGGAACAGTACTAGCTCAGAGGAAAATGGTGGATCAAATCGTCTCTCCAAATCAATCGATCGGTGGTATTTAGGAGTGTCTACTGAATGCCGAACACTGAATCAAGCAGAGGGAAAAGACGAAGGAAAAAAATGACATGTTCCATGTCCTCAAGGAACTTAAATCTAATAGAGGAGGCAGATAAGTACACAATCCTGAAAAAATATAGGGACGATGAAACTAATTTGGTATCATTATGGTATCATTAAATATTTACTAAATGGCAAAACACTACGTTAACCTATGGGGTAGATTCAATCCATCCATCCATCAATCAATCAGGGATGTTTATTGAGCACTTACTGTGTGCAGAGCACTGTACAGAGCATTTGGGAGAGAATGCTCAAGTAGACATGATCCCTGCCCTCAGGGATCTTAAAATGTAGTAGAGAAGGCAGATATTAAGGGAAGTACAGAGTATGTAGATGTGTACATAAGTGCTGTGGGAGTGGGAGTGAGGTGACTACCGAAGTGCTTAGAGGATACAGATTCAAGTGGGTGGGTGATGCAGTAGAGAAGGAAAATAGGATGGGAAGTTCAGCGGTTATTCAGGGATTTTTGTCAGACTTTGGGATCAGACAGAATCCCAATCTACAGGGTTCACAATATAAAAGGAAGGAGGAGCAGTGCCCTATCCCCAGTTTTCACATGAGGAAACAAAAGAACAAAGAGGTTAAGGGATTTTTCCAAGGTCACCCAGCAGACCTGTGGTATAGCTGGGAATAGAACGAGGTCTTCTGAACCACTGACTAATGGTCTTTTCATTAGCCCATGCTGTCTCCTTACATTTCCTAAGAGAAATGTATATTCAGTCATATTTATTGAGCGCTTACTATGTACAGAGCACTGTACATATCCAAGATCATTACTTGAAACATCTTTGTGAGTTAGTATCGTTTTCCTCATCTGTCTGTGGGGAAATCAGACTTTAACTTTCTTTGGAATACTGATTTTTTTTTTCTCCAGTATATATAATATATATTATTTACTACAGGTTTGTTTGTGTCCATAACAAATTCTCCCTCTTTTGTCCCCACCTTAGTAATGTGTGAAACATTGTCCATTATATTGTTCTCTCACAACCTCTTAATACAGTGCTCTGCACACAGAAAGCTCTCTATAATTACCATTAATTGACTGATGCAGGGAAAGAAGGTGGTCTTCCTAAGATTTGTAAGGTCAGGATGAAGACTCTGAACTGGGGAGATAGCAGAGGGAGGAAAAAGAGTGGAATAACAGGGCCCTGGGAAAAAACAGACATTCATTCTTTCAATAGTATTTATTGAGCGCTTACTATGTGCAGAGCACTGTACTAAGCACTTGGAATGTACAATTCGGCAACAGAGACAATCTCTGCCCATTGATAGGATTACAGTCTAATCGATCCCCTGCACAGACAGATACTGTTTTTACAAGGAAACCCCTCTAGACTAATAAGCTCACTGTGGGCAGGGAATGTGTCTACCATCTCTGTTATATTGTATTCTACCAAGTGGTTAGTACAGTGCTCTGTACACAGTAATAATAATGGTATTTGTTAAGCGTTTACTATGTGCCGAGCACTATGCTAAGTGCTAGGGTAGATACAAGGTCATCAGGTTGTCCCACGTGGGTGTCTCAGTCTTAATCCCCATTTTACAGATGAGGTAACTGAGGCACGGAGAGGTTAAGTGGCTTGCCCAAGGTTACACAGCATTCAACTGGTGGAGCCGGGATTAGAACCCACATCCTCTGACGCTCAAGCCCGTGCTCTTTCCACTAAGCCACGCGGCTTCTCAGTAAGCACCCCAGTCCATATTTCACTTTGCTGCCTGGATCATTTTTCTACAAAAATGGTCAGGACATGTCATGTCTCTTCCTCAAAAAACTCCAGGGATTGCCCATCTACCTCCGTATCAAACAAAAACTCCTCACCATTGGCTTTAAAGGAGTCCATCCCCTTACCCCCTCCTACTTTACCTTGCTTCCTTCCTCTATACATAGCCTGCACACTTGGCTCCTCTAGTGCTAACCTTCTCACTGTCTCTCCATCTCACCCATGTTTCCACCAACACCTAGCCCATATGCTACCTGTGGCTTGGAACACCCTCCTCCTCCAATCTGACAGACAATTACTCTCTCCCCCTTCACATCTCCTCCAAGAGGTCTTCCCAGATTAAGCCTCACTTTTCCTCATCTCCCACTCCCTTCTGCGTCACCTTGACTTGCTCCTTTAGCTCTTCCCCCCTCCCAGCCTCACGGCACTTATGTAATTTTATTTATTTGTATTGATGTCTTTCTCCCCACCTCTCGACTGTAAACTCATTGTTGGGAGGGAATTTCACTGTTTATTGTTGTAGTGTACTTCCTGAACATTTAGTACAGAGCTCTGCACACAGTAAGTGCTCAATAAATACAATTGAATGAATGGGTATGATTGAGTGATGCTGATGCTGTACAATTTATCATCATGTCCATTAACCAAAAGAGAAAGCTTAGAAGTGCAAATATTTCTGCAGTCTACACAGAAAGAACCTCTAAATATACCTGTGGTCTAATAAAGTGATTTGTACACCTTGTTCTCCTAAAATTACATAAAGCTGAATTAAGGAAACTTGCTTTGTGATATTCGTTGTGTCTTGATATCATGCACTTGCCTACATGTGCCCATGCTCTTAATAGCAGTAACTATTGTATTTAAAATTAAAATGTGCCAAGCACTGTCCTCAGCACTGAGGTGGATACAAGATAATCAGGTCAGACACAGTGCATGTACCTCATGGGGATCATATCCTCAGTAGACGGGAGAACAAGTATTTACAGATGAGGAAACTGAAGCACAGACAAGGTAAGTGACTTGCCCCAGGTCATACAGCAGGCAAGTGGCAGAGCCTGGATTAGAACCCAGGTCTTCTGACTCCCAGGCCCATGCTCTTTCTATTAGGCCTCCCTGCTTCTCACGCTCTTGAGACACAGATCATTTTCTCTGACACCGCAGTGTGCTGTGTCCCAACAGGCTTGCATTGTTAAATGCAACTTCCCCAGTTCCCTAACTGTGGTCGAGCCAAAAAACATAGTGGAAACAGCACAACGACAAAACTGTGTGTACTTACCTGCAGTTATCTTCAGAATCAGCGCGGCAGCCATGAATGTCTCTAAGAGGAATTTTCTCCCTGCCAAACAACCAACTATAACGATGGCTCTCTGGGCAGCTGTGCCCACAAAAGTGGACCCTCTACTGTCATGGCTGCTGGGGTCAGACTGAGATGCCAGGCTAAAGGGCTCTGATTCCACCCGGAGGTCATGTAGGACAAATTCAATCTTGAAATGTTCTCCTGTAAAATAAAAACACCACAGTATGTTAATCTTCCACGTGTCTTCTCAAGAAGAGGCACTTTGGTTTCCCCAGTCTGAGAAGGCTTTAGGTGCAGGCTGTTACCAGTGTTCCAGGGGGCACTGGATACACTGTGGGCCAGTTACAGAATAATCACACCAAAATTCCCACTCTGAGCTTGCATCAGTCAGGGCATGCAATCTAGTCATCTCTGGAACTGCTCAAGGAGAAGGTTCATACATATCAGCATCAAAGCCACTCTCTTCCAATCAATCATTCGCACTGACTGAGAGCTTACTGTATGCTGAACCCAGTATGCACTAAGTGCTTAGGAGAGTAAGCTACAGCAGAGTTGGTAGATATGTTCCCTGCCCTTCATGACCTTACAGTCTAGAGGGGAGACAGATTTTAACAACAATGAATAAATTACAGATACGTACATTAAGTGGGGCTGAGGGAGGGGTGAATAAAGTTTAAGAGTGACCCAGAAGGGAGTGGGAGAAGAGGAAATGAGGACCTAGTCAAGGAAGGCCATTTGGAGGAGATGTGCTTTTGATAAGGTTTTGAAGGTGGGGAGAGTGACCATCTGTCAGATATTAAGAGGGAGAGAGTTCCAGGATAGAGGCAGGATGTGGGCAAGAGGTCGATGGTGAGAAAGAAGCACTTGAGACACAGTGAGTAGGCTGGCGTTAGAGTATCTGGGCCGAGTTGTAGTAGGAAATCAGGGAGGTAATGTAGGAGGGGTCAAGGTGACTGAATGCTTTAAACGAAAGCATTCCTGCATACTGTCAACAAAAGGGGAGGGAATCAGCACTGTTTGCATCATCAGGAGAGAAATTTCCTTCCAGATTCCTGGAGAAACTTCCTTGAGAAGAGATTACCTGAAAGGAGTTTACCTCATATTCCCACATACTATCAGCAAAAGGAGGAACTTGCTCACCCTGAAGGACATTTTGTTGGCCTGGGAACCTAAGGGGAGGAGTCTGGAAAGCACTGGGAATTTGGCTTTGGCTATAAAAAGCAAAAGTCTCTGCTGTAAAAGTATGCATCTACCAGATTATGCCGGGATAGTGCACCCTGGCATGTGGAGGCACTGGGTGGCTTTCATAATCAGTGATATTTACTGAGTGCTACTATGTGCAGACCACTGTACTAAGCACTTGAGAGAGTACAATGTTACAAACTTAACCCTCTCTAAGCCCTCATTTCCTTTTCTCCCATTCCCTTCTGCATCACCCTGGCCCTTGGACTTGCTCCCTTTATTCACTTCTCCCTCAGCCCCACAGCATTTATGTACATAGCCATAATTAATTTATTTATATTAACGTCTGTCTCCCCTTCTAGACTGTAAGCTCAATGGGAGCAGGGAACGGCTCTACCAACTTGTTACAGTGTATTCTCCCAAGGACTTAGTACAGTGCTCGGCACACAGTAAGCGTCCAATAAATACATTTGATTGAAGCAGCATGGCTCAGTGGAAAGAGCGTGGTCTTGGGAGTCAGAGGTCACGGGTTCTAATCCCGGCTCTGCCGCTAGTCAGCTGTGACCTTGGGCAAGTCACTTAACTTCTCTGGGCCTCAGTTACCTCATCTGTCAAATGGGGATTAAAACTGTGAGCCCTACGTGGGACAACCTGTTCACCTTGTATTCCCCAGTGCTTAGAACAGTGCTTTGCACATAGTAAGCGCTTAACAAATACCACAATTTTATTTTACAATATCGCAGAAATAGCGGATACATTCTATGCCCATTACAAATTTACAGCCTAGGGATAAAGAGGATCTGTTGTAAGCCGTGATCCCTTCAGTAATGATCACCCAGCATGACAGTCCTGTGACCCAAGCTGGTTGGAGGTAACACAAGCCAGCCCTCTCTGGGCTAGGAGCATATATTTTACACCCAACATTTAGATAGACACATATGCTAACCATTGCTCTTTATGCTCAGATGGTGGCAGCCATCTTTTAGATTGACAGATCATGATGAAGCCACTCCTTGAAGTGATTCTCAATAATAATAATAATAATAATAATGGAATTTGTTAAGCACTTACTATGCCCCGAGCACTCTAAGCGCTGGGGTAGATACAAGGTAATAATAATAATGTTGGTATTTGTTAAGCACTTGCTATGTGCTAAGCACTGTTCTAAGTGCTGGGGTAGATACAAGGTAATCAAGTTGTCTCATGTGGGTCTCACAGTCTTAATCTCCATTTTACAGTGAGGTAACTGAGGCACAGAGAAGTCAAGTGATTGCCCAAAGTCACACAGCTGATCAGTGGCAGAGCCAGGATTAGAACCCACAACCTCTGACTCCCAAGGTCAGGCTCTTTCCACTAAACCACGCTGCTTCTCTTAAACACACCCTCCATCACATCATCCTACCATCACCTCATTCCTTCCTTGTTCCCCTATTGTTAATTTATCCCTTAACACACCTTACTCCCCAACAATCCTCTGCTATTCTTAAAAGACCATTATACCCTTTCTCCTCTTCTTTCTTTTCCCTCCTAATTCTCCACATCTCTTCCCTTTCCACCCTTACTTTCCATACATGTATTGGTCATAAAAAGTGTAGGAAATAAAGCAAAATGTGATTATTTAAATGAAATGTTAAATGTAAATGTAAATGTTATATTTCCTGGTGTCATCTTGGTCTGTTGCTTGGTGGAAAAACATTACTCTGGGGGTCAGAAGACTCAGGTCTAGTCTGCTTAGAAAAGCAGCATGGCTTAGTGGTAAGACCCCAGGCTTGGGAGTCAGAAGTCGTGGGTTCTAATTCCAGCTCCACCACTTGTCTGCTGTGTGATCTTTGGCAAGTCACTTACCTTCTCTGTGCCTCAATTCCCTCATTTGTAAAATGGAGATTAAGATTATGAGCCCCACATGGGACAACCTGATCACCTTGTATCTACTCCAGTGCTCAGAACAGTGCTTGGCACATAGTAAGCACTTAACAAATACCATCATTATTATTATTAGTCATAGTTCTAACCCTGGCCTCCTGTGTGACCCTGGCTAAGTCATTTAATTTCTCTGTATCCCACTTTCCTCATCTGTAAAATGGGGAGCAAGATATCTGCTTTCCCTCCTCTCAGATTGTAAGTTACATGACAGGAAGAAACCGTGTCTGATCTGAAGATCTCATCTTACCTCAGGGCTTAGCTTTGTGCTTTGGGACACTAAGTATTTAATAAATGACATAATTATGATTATTAACACGGGTCTAGAAGTCAAAAATCTGGTTTCTAGTGCCAGGTCTACCACTGTCCTGCTACGTGATCTTGGGCAAGTGATTCTATCTCCCTCTATACCTCAATTTTCTTCTCTGCAAAATGGGAATATCTATTTCTCTTCACCTCACATAAATGTTGTGAGGATAAAATAGGTAATTGTTGTGAAAGCAAATTAGAAAAATGACCACTGTATAAATTTAACACACTATTAAGCATTACTATTTGCAGCAAATATTCTATTTTGATCTTCTGCTCTCTCAAGTGCTTAGCACAGTGATCTGCAGCTTTAATGAGGCAGAGGGTAGGGTGGAATGGCTGGGAAAACGATGACGATCCTGGGATTCCCTCTGCTGCTCCACTGGTACAGCTGCTGCCTGGGACACAATTTTTACAGCCTTTATGGACCTGGCCAATTCCAACTCATTTATAAACTCCATCTGTAGATTTACAGATGGTTGGCAACTCTAAACTGAGGTATCTGGGAAGTCACTTTCACACTCTTGGGCCACTACAGTGTCACTTAACACATTGTCCAGCAAAGTGATTATTATGCTTTCCTGGACTTATTTATAATGTGGTAACTGTGGCGCGGTACTAAACATTGGAGTAGATGCAAGATCACCTAGTCAGACACATAGACTGTCCCAAATTGGGCTATGGTCTAAGTGGGAAGGAGAACAGGTATTGAATTCCCATTAAACAGATGAGGAAACTAAGGCATAAAGAAGTTAAGTGGCTTGCCCAAGGGTATATAACAAGCAAGAGGCAGAGCCAGGATTAGAACCCAGGTCCTCTGACTCCCAGGCCCATGCCCTGTCCATTAGTCCACACTGCTTCTCAATGCAGTAATACACAGTTGCGGGAAGCATTGTGGCCTAGTGGAAAGAGTATGGCTTTGGGTTGTAATCCCATCTCCATTACTTGCCTGCTGTGTGACTTTGGGCAAGTTATTTTACTTCTCTGTGCCTTAGTTTCCTCATCTGTAAAATGGGAATTCAATACCTGTTTTCCCTCCCACTTCAATTTAGACTCTGAGACCCATGTCAGTCGGGGACTGTGTCCAATCTGATTATCTTGTACCTTCCCCAGTGCTTAGTACAATGCCTGGCACGTAATAATTTTGGTATTTGTTGGTTGCTTACTAAGCGTCAAGCACTAAGTGTTGGGGTAGATGAAAGATAATACAGTCCCGAATGGGCTCATAATCTAAGTAGGAGGGAGAACAGGTATTCGATCCCCATTTTGCAGATGAATGACATGAGGCACGAAGAAGTCACATGACTTTCCCCCATTCCTCTGACTCCCAGGCTCATGCTCTTCCCATTAGGGCACACTACTTCCCATAAAAAAAAGAAATGCATGATAACTTTATAGGCAGAAAGAGCTGTGCTTTCTAATCCTATAATTTACTATCAAGAGACAGCTGTTTTCTGTAGTGTCTACCATATAGATTCCCTTTTTAACTTTACAACATACTGGTTTCAGCTTTGCAGCACTAGCCACCTTTAGGACACTAGTTCCAGAGGAGATGGTGGGTTTTAGAGGGCCAAGGCAAAATGGGGAAACACTTTTAGAAGCCACAGTGTTTGGAGAGACTGGTATAAAAGTTTCAAGGAGATGGAGAGGCGAGGCTGGGGGCAGGGGTGGGGAGGGGATTACTCAATCACCAGTCAGAGCTAACTGAAAAAAATGATATGAACATTTTACATTAGACTACGTAAAATCACCAATCAGAGCTAAAAGAGAAATTGATACCTCCATTTTACAATAGACTACGTGAATGTCAGCTATCTTTCCACAGAATATTTCCAACTCAGACATAGTGGATAGATCCCTGGCCTGGAAATCAGAAAGACCGGGGTTCTAATCCCGGCTCTGCCACATGACTGCTACGTGACCTTGGGGAAGTCACTTAACTTTTCTGTTCCTGAGTTACCTCATCTGCAGAATGGGGATCCCTTCTCAGGGTCTCAGCTGGAGAGTTTCCAGTCCTCTACCAGTCTCGGCTACAGGAGGGAGAGTCAAGCAGAGACCTGTCCATTCCATTCCTAGCTTGTGCAGTGGTTAGCAAATGGCAGGCAATCTGCTACAAGTCAAAATTCACCAGTGTTGGGCCCCAGCGGCATGGGAGAGAGTCGAGGGTGGAGGCTAAAGTTTACTGTGTGGAAGGAGGCAATGGTAAAGCACTTCTGTATTTTTACCAAGAAAACTCTAGAGATACACTACCAGAACAATTGCAGGTGGAGAGAGGAGTGTTCTGGGAGAGATGTATCTATGGTGTTGCTATGGGATGGAAACAACTCGATGGCATAAGAAAAAATTGGAATAAGAGTGGGAGGCCCATGTGGGATTGGGGTTGTGTCCAACCTGATTAACTTATCAGAAGCAGCATGACTTATCATAAGCGGCACAACTTATGAGAAGCAGCATGGCCTAGTGGCAAGAGCATGGGCTTGGGAGCTAGAGGTCGTGAGTTCTAATCCCGACTCCACCACTTGTCTGCTATATGACTTCACTTTTCTGGGTCTCAGGTACCTCATCTGTAAAATGGGGATTGAGACTGTGAGCTCCACTTGGGACAACCTGATCACCTTGTATCCCACATGGGACAACCTGATCATCTTGTATTTACCTCAGCGCTTAGAACAGTGCTTGGCATATAGTAAATGCTTAACAAATACCCTTATTATTATTATTACATCTACCTCAGTGTCTAGAACAGTGCTTGGCACGTAGTAAGCACTTATCAAATACCCTAATAATAATAATAACAATAATAATTTTTATTAAGGTAGCCATATTACTCATTTGTAAGGGAGTATACGATTCTGGATAATTTTGGTGAAAAGTCTCTGACCTCAGTTGAGGAACAAATCCCCCACTCTAACACTGCACTATTGGTTCTGCCTTATAATGGGTCTTAAGTCAAAATGCTTTAAATAAGAGTACTTTGACTCAAGACAGATTTTGAGGAATAAATCATGTCATAAATGTGAGGGCTCCTGAACTCTGGCACAGCTGCTTTTTCTCAATAGTAAGCGGTTTTGTAGCTTTACACACTGAAGTGTACTTCAATTAAAACATTTTTTATTATTATGCTGTTTGTATACTGAAATGTTTAAATCTGTTTGGAACTGCAAATCCTTACCAGTTTTAGTAAGACTGAGGTCAGTGTAATTGGCCCAACAACTGTTAAACGGCACCGTTGTATTTCCTCGAAGTCCACTGATTTGGTTATTGTTGATGTCCTTGAAAACAGCTTTTAAAGTCATTGAAGTGATACCTACTGATACACAGTTTCCCTGAGGGATGAAACAAGTTCCAGTGGTTAGCATGACTAAATCTTTCTCTGGCCACACACACTCTCACACATATAAAAATAGGATTCTTTTGAATTATTCAAATCCACACAGTGAGGCATACTTCTTTCTGAAATAGAACTGGACAAAAGACATGATACTACTTTATTCAAGCTTAGATTTTATAATAAAAACACCAAGGTCCCATGATCTCCTACAACGAATTCTAGTTTCTTAGTTATACAGTCATTTGCATTTTATTTATCTTGATAATTACTTTCATTATTTCATGCCATGCAGCGTGGTACTATCAGTTTTACCACTATCAGTACCTCATTAGCAGTCATTCATTCATTCAGTAGTATTTATTGAGCACTTACTATGTGCAGAGCACTGTACTAAGCACTTGGAATGTACAATTCAGCAACAGATAGCCGAATCAACAGCATTACACAGGAAACTGAACTGTAACTGCCTAAAGTTCTCTTTCTCCAGTAATCTTAATACAGTGAGGAAAAGCACACTAGATTCCAGGGTTTAAGATAGTAAGGTTAGCATGTTTGGAGTGGTGTTTTTTTTTCTATTGCTTTCCACAAACTTTCTCAAAATATCTCTGATGTAAAGAAACCTGGGTAGGCCTTATCCCCTCTATTCCATTAAACTCAGGTTTCACACACCACAAGTCCTATTTGGAATCAACACCGAGGTGGGCAGGAGAAATCTGTACTTGCCTCAGCTCCTAATCTGTGGAAAAACTTGCCTCTAGCCTAGAGTGATCACCTTTTTGGGCAAACTGGGTCAGGTCAACCAACTAAACAGGAGTAAAACTGCCTCTACAGGTGTGAGGGATTGAGGCAGATAATAATAATCAGTATCACAGGAAGGGAGAGGAGCTGTTAATCTACTAACTAGTCCCGTTTGACAGCATTTATTTACAAGATCTGACTTTTCATTCCTCTTTAATACAGTTTTTGCCAAGGTTTGCATAGGACTTGAACAATTGGAATTGCCCCTCTTCCCCATATTCTGAGCACAGTTCTAAGAGGTGACTTACATGGGAATCCACTGCTTTTATTGAAGGCTGCTGGGAAAATGGTAGTCCTTGCTGTCCTGCAGCTGGTTGGGTAATCACCAAGAGTGACGATATGAAAGCCAAATAGTTTACAGGGAATTGAGACCTTTCAACTGGTCGTGCAGTCATCTGAAAGAGAAAATGTGTAATAAATGTCCTTCATCACATTCCAAACTGAAACCCCATCTGTGTTAACCTAGGGGTAATACTATCCATTGACAAAGATTTAATTCTGTAACAGTATCGCTTCCAGATCCCTAAAAATAAAGAGGAATTAGTTCTGGAGTGTTCTGTTTGAACAACAAAACAAGAGCACCTTTAAGACTTGTATTCTTTTGGAGTAACCCTATGGACATCACATCAAATACTGATGAATGTCTGCTACTCAGTCAGCTGAGTCCCCCTTCTCCTCAGAGGTCTTGTCCCTGGGTTTCCATCTTGGTTCAAATCCTGCAACAGGGAGATCCAGTCCTCAACACCAGAACCTACTCCGGCTCTCATTGGGCCAGAGTGAAGAAAGTGTGGCTCAGTGGAAAGAGCCCGGGCTTAGGAGTCAGAGGTTATGTGTTCTAATCCTGGATCTGCTGCTTGTCAGTTGTGTGACTTTGGGCAAGTCACTTAACTTCTCTGGGCCTCAGTTACCTCAACTGAATGAGGATTAAGGACTGGCCCCATTTGGGACAACCTGTTCACCTTATATCCCCCCAGCACTTAGAACAGTGCTTTGCACATAGTAAGCTCTTAACAAATACCATCACTATTATTAAGAAAGCAACATATTATTACTACCACTATTACTACTATTCAATCATATTTATTGAGCCCTTACTATGTGCAAAGCACTGAACTAAGCACTAGAGAGAGGACAGAATAACCATATAACACACCCATTCCCTTCCCACTGTGAGCTTACAGTCAACTACTAACAACAATAATTACAATAATTATTATAATTATATTTCTTAAGTGATTACTGTGTGCCAAGCACTATACTAAATGCTGGGGTAGAGACAAGGCAATCAGGTCTCACATGGGGCTCACAGTCTAAGTAGAAGGGAGAACAGGTATTTGTTCCCCACTCTATAGATGAGGAAACTGAGGTACAGAAAAGTTAAGTGATTTGCCCAAGGTGGAGCTGGGATTAGAACTCAGGTCCTCTGACTCCCAGGCCCATGCTCTCTCAACTAGGCCACACTGCTTGTTAAAGCTGATAATATTCCTGAATCCTACTAGGGCTACCTGAGGATTGATATCAATAGCAGAATGACACTGGTGACTTTTCCAGCTTATACATTCAACTCTTTTTCCTCTGTCCTGATCCTAGCAGCCACGGTGGCTCCTCCCTGTCAATGATTCCTCATCTCCATGACCTCCTGTCCCTCTTTTTTCTCTCTTTTCCCAGTTGTCCCCTCCACAGGGAGTTAATATGTATTCTCTGTAAAATCGAGCCTCTCAGTTTCTCCAAGGTCTTATTTTTTTCCCCTATTAGCAGTAGTGCTGTCTTGTTTCTATAAACCATAACTTTTCATATCTTAGTGGTAGGTCCCCCCACTCACCCCCAGCCATTTTTGGCCATTCTGGATAGTCCCATTTCTCAAGACAGAGGGAGAAACTCAGAAGTTAGAGGGACTGCCGCCCCAAATCAGCCTCCTCCCCAAAACAACTGGGGCAGGAAGTTGATGAATACCATCCACATAGGGAGCCAGTCACAACTTCCATAGGTATCAATCAACTATTTATTGGCTCCAGCAGGAAAATAACTACTCAGAGGAGAGGAAAATCCAGGAAAGGGACAGTCCTCCATCCGTGGTGGTCCTGTTACACCCCTGTTTGGGTCAGCCAGGCCAACCATCAGAACTACTCCATTGCTGGGCAATCAATCAAGTAGAGAAGCAACATGGCCTAGTGGATAGAGCACGGGCTTAGGAGTCAGAAGGACCTGGGTACTAATCCCAGCTCTGCCACTTTACTGTGTGACTTTGGGCAAGTCACTTCATTTCTCTGTGATTCAGTTACCGCAACTTTAAAATGGGGATTAAGATTGTGAGCCCCACGTGGGACTTGGACTGTGTCCAATCTGATTTTTATCTACTCCAGCGCTTAGTACACTGCCTGGCACATAGTAAGTGTTTAACAGAGATCATTACAAAAACAAACAAAACAAATAATCGATGCCATTTATTGAATACTTACTGTGTGCAGAGCGCTGTACTAAGCACTTGGGCAAGTACAGTACCAATAGAATTGGTAGATATGATCCCTGCCTACAAGGAGCTACAATTACCAATCAATAATATTTTCAACAACTCTACAAATAACGTTGACAATAAAAAAGAATTCACTTATCCATCAAATTTATATGTGTCATTCAGGAGAGTAGGGGAAGAATAAATAACAATTTATAAAAGTAGCTGGAATGTCCTTTTTTGTTTTCAACTCCTACCTTAATCCAACTAGAATCACTTGAAGGAGGAACAGGACTGGAAATTGACAGGGAAGAGACATTAAATCCTAGAACTGTACCAATTTTTCCCAAGATTACAGCCTGTCCAAGACGATCAGTGATTTCCTCAAGTTCGGAGAATTGCAGCTGACCTGAGAACAAACAGCAACCTTGACTATAATTGCAAAATACAGGGTAAAGAGTGCAGAAAAAATAGAGTGTGTGATATTTCGATTCAATTACCCACACAATTTCCTCCTCATCATCTTCCCAATTGCATAAGACTATGTAACTGTACTGAAGTTTCAGCCATGGTGTGGAAAAATATTACCCTTTAATAAAATACATCTAGAAAAGAACACAATTTAGTTGCTGCTGCTAAATTATATACATTTTGGGGTAGCTAGAGGAAGGGCAAAATTCCGAATTTACTTGTTTATAATCACTTTTATCTATTATCTTACTCTTACACAGTTCCTGTCCCACAAGGGGCTCACATTCTGTGTGGTGGGAGAACAGGGATCTTTCCCCATTTTAACAGATAAAGACACTGCAACACAGAAAAGCCAAGTGGTTTGCCTATGACCACACAGCAGATAAATGGCAGAGTCAGGATTAGAACCCTGACCTCCAGACTCCAGAGTCATCATCTTTCTGCTAGGCCACACTGAAATGATCTTTGAATTCCTTCACGTTTGTTGAATATGAATTGTGACTTACCTAAGGAAAGTAACTCTAATCTACCCTTAGATTGCTATTGAGAGGCCCTCTTGGGTGTGTGCTCGCTCGGACATAACACAGACTCTTAGTAGCCCTTACCTCCTGTGCGGTTGATTGTTGACTGCGAGGGTGGATCTCCAATTTGCAGTTCAATGACAAGTTTTGTTGATCTCTTCCTGCGCCGACTCTGCTCTCTAATTATTCTGGTGATTCGGATTTTTTCAGGTGATATCTTCAGAAAGGAGGCAAGATTTTGAACCAGGGAGTTGGAGTTGTAAAAATCATCATCTAGCATTTCTGGTAAGTTGAAAGAAATGAAGAGAACCACAGTGGTGTGGATTTCCACAGGAGTGGACCCTTTCACCAGAAGGTAGAGCATTTGAGAAGTTCTATCAAAGTAGTTTTCACCGGGGATGGCGGACCTCAGCTTGGGAAGAAGATGCCCTAAAAAAGAGCCAAAATAGAGCAGGTCAAAGTAGTTCATCCATTCTTCTAATTGGAATATGATATAACTATGTTTTATAAACTAATACATCAACTCTACCAAAGTACATCATGATGCAGTGGTTGCTATTGTCACTGAGGTTGAAAATTATTTAAAATGAAGTGTGCACTAGAAAAATCCCCCCTAAATTTTGCCTCATCCAATTAGATTAATCTTTCATATCGTTAAATTTTAAATGAACACCAGACTTTCTTTTGTGGAGATGATCTGAATTTTTAAATAGATACTTGAGGTCAAAAATGTCACCAGCACTGTTTCTATTGAGGAAAAAACACTGCCTGGATTTGAATACAAGTCTGAGGACCATGAACAAGTAAAGAACAAGTTTTCTTTGAAAATATACTCTGAATTTTCCTTACATTCACTTAGTCATTTGATAGTTTATTAAATCTATCCGGTACAAAACAGATGTGGTTTATAGGCTCACTGTGGGTAGATTAGACTGTAAACTTGTTGTGGACAGAGAATGTGTGTGTCTATTGTTATACTTTACTCTCCCAAGCACATAGTACAGTGCTCTGCACACAGTAAGGGCTTAATAAATATGATTGAGTGAATGAATGAATAAATGAATGAATGAATCTGGTTTGTGACTATTGAACTGAATATCTGTGTGAGCTGATTCAACAGCAGGCTCTGCTATTCTCTGAATTGTCCTGTACGACATATTGGAGACCAATACATATAGAATTTGAAAGTTTTACCTATATCACAAAAAGTTGCTAAATGGAAAGAAGAAGTCAGAGATCTCTGTGTGCAGAACAATTCATTCAGGTCATTCAATCAATTAATGTCATCTTCAGCCAGGAGGCCTCATGGTTGATGACTAAATTGTTGATTTCATACCTGTATACCTACATGGATTGAATTTACAGTCTTTCTGCTGAGGGCTCCACACTGTATTTTCTGGGCAAACAAGTGAATTGTTCACATACACATCCAAACGCTGAAGTGTGGAGAAAAAAATTGCCACTTGAACAGCCTGTAAAAGACAAATGACTCAACATTTGTTTCTTTTAGATGGGAATCTGAAAATACAAATATGCTATGCCCTGCCACTAATGAGCGTCGATCACCTCACCCACCCAACAACTAGGGTCTAAAAGAAACCAAGTGATGTGTTTCGGGAAGCCAAGCCACAGTTCTAAAAGGAAATTATTATACTGCATCTAAAATAATTTCTTTTCTTCTTTTTAGAGGGTTTTTTGCCTTCAAAGTCATCTTTCCAAGTTATGCTCCACTTCTACCCTCCTCTTGGTAATTGCTCCCTCCAGGAAAAACATTTTCCGCTCAGAAAAGTCTCAATTCCCTGAGGAAGCAACTTCCAGCAAAACAGATTCCACCAGCTTAGAGGATAAATAAAGAGATAAAGAGAGAGAAAGAGATAGACTGAAAGAGACAGAAAAGTATGACTTCACTTTCCCTCTGAAAATGGTTTTCCTCTTCTTTGGACAATGCTAACACACTTCTCTAAACATGCTCTTCCCTGGACAGTCACTTTCTCCCTTTTACAAAACCCTCCTGGCTTCCACTCTCCAGACCTCCTACCATATCCCTCCATTACTTCCACCCCTTCCTACATCTTCCTGCTCTCTCACTGCTAGGTTCCCTTTTCTCTGAGTGCTCTAGTGAGAAGTTGACAGGGCTAAAAGTAGTTAGAATTTGGGGGAAAATCAGACTAATTCTTGTTTTACCTCATTGTCCTCAACATTAAGCAAGAGTAATCGGAGGTTCTGAGGGCTGGTGCCAGTGAAATAAATTTCATAAGACTTGTTCAGAGCCACGATGCTATGAAACAGGGACAGTCTCCTTTGACATGTATATCCTGAACACCAACCATGATCCTGTGGACCTAACATCAGAACAGAAGAGATGGTACCTTCAATATAGTTATTTTCTACTTGAAGTAAATTGCAAATCTTTCCTGAAAGTAGCATTTATATAGTGAACTCCCTCTCCCAAGCCCTTAAAAGGGCACCTGTTTCAATCAAGGAAAGGCGAAATCTAAATATAATTAGCTGAATGTTCTGGGTCCCACTCGGGGAATCCCTGTGCATGTCATGAGCCACAGGACCCTCCATATCCCAGGGTCTGGGTCACTCTCCCTAGTCCCCAGACCCTTGGCTAATATCTTTGGAGAGCCCTGGGGCCACTCCAGGCTGCTGATTCTGAATTGGATGGATGAGTCCAATCTTAACTCTGGTCTGAGCACCAGAGTTGAACTCCTCTGGCCAGACAACTTCCTTCTCCACCGTTCCCCAACCCTGACCATCAATATCCTAATAGATGTTATCCAGATGGGGGCCAGGCCTCAGCCTCACCTGGACCAAGACCTTGTCCAGGGATGCTAACTGCGGGTCCCAAAGATTAGGTATGTCCCATCATAGCAGTCTACATGGGGACATGTTCTGGAAATACTGGGTGAGGAACATGATTTGGAGATACTCGAATAAGTATCGTTGGTTTGCCACATTTTTTTCTCAGCAGGAAGTAATTGTTTGGTTACCTTATTTTCATTATTGGAGTAATTAGCAGGAAAATGTCTAGAATATATATATGTATTTCTGCCGACTTGGAGTTGGGTCTCCTAGCTCTCCAAAACTAACAGCAGGATGAAATTTCATCTTATTTGCACAATAGAAATGAACAGTAGAGAAACCTGAATTACTGGAATGTGGAGATAAGATATAAAATATCTCAATTCGACAGTCAAATAAATCATTTTAGGTCCTTTCTCTCTTTTCATTGAAATCCTTACCATTAATAAGGTCAACATAGCCATCACCAAGAATAGCCATGGGTGAAATTCTTCGTATTTCTGTATCAGAGTCCAGGCTTTCAATGACCAGCATTGCATAATCCATTCCAAAACATCGATAGCTTTGCCACTCTTGTACATACTTACAAAAAGAATCTCGAATGACCCCTAAAACACACACAAAATTGTTGACTAGAACATTTTTGAAAGGATGAAATGATTGTTAAGAAAAGGTCACTAATTTTCCACTTTGGGGGATGTCATTTCTCTTGGGTCTAATTTAGAAATATTTCAGTGGAGAAATTTCAGGTGAAATTGATGGGGATTTAGAAGTTGAATCTTTGGTGTTGGAAATTCATGTACAATTTCAGGACTTTCCAGGACAAAATAATCATTTCTAGATGCATCTCTCAGATTAAGCAGACAGTGGCAGCCCTAAGCAGAATCCCCTCTGGTTTACTATGCTGAGGCAAGGATCACCCAACTAGGCATCAGTCAACCAATTAAATGTATTGAGCAATTACT
Organism: Ornithorhynchus anatinus; assembly: GCF_004115215.2. Taxonomy (NCBI): domain Eukaryota; kingdom Metazoa; phylum Chordata; class Mammalia; order Monotremata; family Ornithorhynchidae; genus Ornithorhynchus; species Ornithorhynchus anatinus. The sequence goes on along the minus strand of NC_041731.1, from coordinate 70,554,890 downwards.
GTGTGTACAACACTCTCCCAAGCACAACACAATAGAGTTGGTAGAAACCATTCGATATCCACAAGGAGCTTACAGGCTCTTAATGGGCTAATTGGCTGAGAGGCATATAGGTAGATACAACTATAAATGTGTTTGTCTAAAGATAAAATCAAGCCCTCTATGTTGATTCATTCAGTAGGATCTAAATTCCTTTACTCGTTTTGCTTTCTATAGTAGACTGGACATTCCCCTCTTCTTAGGGGGCTTGATTCTTCCTCTGCAGGTCATGGGGATACAACACTGTGTCTCCCAAATCTACAAAAAACTTTCTTTCCCCCTTACGCCTGATTCAACCAATTAGTGAATTAATGGCATTTATTGAGCACTTACTATGTGCAGCACACTGTACAAAATTCTTGGGAGACTACAATATACAATACAGTAGAATAAGGAGACACAATCCCTGCCCATAACAATCTGAAGGAGAAGGTTGAATCCAATATGTTCTTGAGTCACATCAACCTCAGTCTATTTCCATGGACAGGGACCATATCTGTAACCACCCATAAGTCACTTCCCTTTTATACTTCCATGAGATGTGTATAAGAGTGGAAAGATATTCTCCCACTTCTGTGTAAACAATAATAATGATCACAATCATCTGTTTCTTATTTTTCCAAAGCTCTCTCATATTAGCCATCTCACTATGTCCTTACAACATTCCTGTTGGTAGGAGGAGGAATCATGTTCTTGCCCCCATTTTACAGGTAAGGAATCTGAGGCACAGGGAGGTTAAGTGATTTGTCCAAGGTCACCTAGAAGATGGGAGTAGGGGGCTGAATAAAGACTAGGTCTCCTGACACCCAGTTCTGTGCTCTTTTTACTAGACCACACTAACTCTGGAAGCCTGTACAGTTTTACAACCACTCATTATTTACCATCTTCATCATCAGTGATATTTAATGAGGTGTACATCCTCTTGATTGTATTTATCGTGATAATGTTGTCTTGTTTTTGTTTTGTTCTGTTTTGCTCTGCTGTCTGTCTCCCCTGATTAGACTGTAAGCCCGTCAATGGGCAGGTATTGTCTCTATCAGTTGCCAAATTGTACATTCCAAGCACTTAGTACAGTGCTCTGCACATAGTAAGCGCTCAATAAATACTGTTGAATGAATTTATTTAGCTCTTACTATGTGCACAGCACTGTGCTAAGCACTTGGGAGAGCACAAGACAACAGAGTTGGCAGACACATTCTTTGCCCACAATGGACTTACATCCTAGAGTGGGAGACATATATTAATTTAAATAATTTGTTTACCACTGAAGAGAGAAGACTTAAGCTAAATTAACTGAAAGTGCATTGGCTCTTACAAAACAATTTCAGCATTTTCTAAAACACTAGACTAAAGGCAGGAATCCTGCTGGGAGAGCATTAAGTGGAAATCCTCCTTCTGGGCCAATACTCTAAAGGAACTATCAGAATAAAAGTGCTGCCTTTAAAGACAGGAAGAAAACCCTGGGATTCTCTCTTTCATAGTAAATAAAATTCTTCAGTGTTGCTATTTAAGACTGACCATGGTAAAAACTTAGTAATGTGGAAAAAAAGATACAAGGGAATACATCTTCCCATCAATGCACTTCTCTGGGACACCGCTTATGAATACTATCGTCTCTTTATCTTATAATCTTTATCTTTGTGTCAAGCGTTTACTCTGAGATGCCAAATTCACCAAGTGAATTAATTCCCTATCCTGACCCAGGACAAATTTTGAGTTCAGAGATATCTGTTGGAATTCACACCCCAAGACATACTCCCAAGCTCAGATCTTCCTTTCATCCATGAGAGGCCTTTTCAATTTCACCCTACCCCTTCCAAGAAAGATCACCACACTGGGACACAACAAACTGCAGCACACAGTCCCTATATAATCATCTTTGAGAGTCTTTTGAAAACACACTTGGTGTGTTTTCCAGATTGTATTGGAAATGGACATTTCATCAGTTTGTGCACCATTGCAGATTTTCTTCTCCTTTCTTACTAAATTTTCTTGTCTTTTGAGTCATCTACTAATTTAGAAACATTAAATAAATCAAAGGAAGGATAATGCACAGTATTGCTTGAGCTTTTTTCCATTACTAAAAAAGGGATATAAGAGTGGCACAGGGACAGTGTCCAATCTGATTATCTTGCTTGATTATCAGCACCTACCAAAGTGCTTGGCACATAGTAAATGCTTAATAGATACCAATTTTTCATTTATTATTACTACATTGTATTATTGATATTTAACAATAGAATAAGTATCTTCAAACCTTTATTTGGTGCTTTGTCAGGGACAGGTATTCGACTGCCATTCAGGGATGTGAGCATTACTTTTGGAATTCGATAATCCCCAATTCCATATTGTTTGTTTCCATTCCATTCATATTCAGCTTGGGGTATCACTGAACCAGCACTTCCAAGGAAAGAGCCATCGGTATCTTTAAGAAAAGCTTTCTTCTTGGCATCACAAACCATGTCTACACAATCTGATGGATTTACTTTACTGGGCATAGAAAGCAAAATTAATGATTATTAGTGATATTCTCTCTCACTGCCTTGCATTCTGAATTTCCTCCAGGTTTTCAGTCCATCAATGGTATCTATTGAGTGCTTACTGTGTGTAGAGCACTTAACTAAAATCAAGCACGAGTAAAATATAATATAGTTGGTAGACACAATCCTTGCCCACCAAGAGCTTATAAACTAGAGATTGTTTTTGGTCTCTGTGAGCTCCTTAAAATGTCAGCAGTGTGAGCTATATATCTAGTGTTAATTGAATATTTGAAGGTGCTCACCAGGATCCCACTACCCTCTCTAGCTATGGCCCCATCTCTGTCTAAATCCCTTGAACGGGTTGTATACTCTCATTGCTTCAACTGCCTCTCCTCCGACTCCCTTCTTGACCCTTTAAAATCTGGCTTCCAGCCTATTTACCTCACTGAAACTGCTCCCTCATAAATCACTAATAACCTCCTCCTTTCCAAATCTAATGGACTCTATTCTATTCTCATTCTTCTTGATCTGTCAACTGCTTCCCAAACTGCAGACCATACCTTTTTCCTGTAAACCCTTTTTAGCCTTGGTTTTACTGACTCATTTCTTTCTTCTCCTGGTTCGTCTCCTAAACACTCTGATGCTCCTTCTCAATCTCTTTCAGTAGCTTATTCTCTGCTTGCTACTCCCTAACTTATACCCTAACCCTTCATATTTCCATTTTGAAAAATCTTTGATGATTCCTGATCAAGTCTTCAAGCAAATAGCTGATGTGTGGGTATCCACTTGACCAGTGGGAGGAGGGGACTGGGCCCAACATTTTGGGGATCAGGTCCCCCAGATTTGCCCAGTCCAGATGTCTGACAATCCCTGAGGATTTCCATATAGGTCTGAAAATGACCCAAAATGGTGGTTTTCTCCCCCTTCCTTTTCCTCCCCCCACCCTCTGCTCCTCCCCCTTCCTCTCAGCACTGTGCTCATTTGTATATGTTATTTATTACCCTATTTATTTTGTTAATGAGGTGTATATACCCTTGATTCTATTTATCTTGATGATGTTGTCTTGTTTTTGTTTTGTTCTGTTTTGCTTTGCTGTTTGTCTCCCCCATTTAGACTGTGAGCCCATCACTGGGCAGGGATTGTCTTTATCTGTTGCTGACTTTTACATTACAAGCGCTTAGTACAGTGCTTTGCCATAGTAAGTGCTCAATACTATTGAATGAATGAATAACTGAAGATGTCCCTCAGAGCACTGTTCTGGGTCCCCCTGTTTCTTCTCATTTTACACTCATTTTCTTGGGGATCTTATAATAATGATGATGATGGTAGTATTTGTATGCTAAGCACTGTACTAAGCGTTAAGATAGATGCAAGATAAGCAAGGTCCCACATAGGGCTCACAATCTAAGTAGTAGGGAGAGCAGGTGTTGAAGCTCCATTTTGCAGATGAGGGAACTGAGGCACAGAGAAGTTAAATGACTTGCAAGTTCACACAGCAGACAAGTGGTGGAGCCAGGATTCGAACCCAGGTCGCATGACTCCCAGATCCTTGCTCTTTCCTTTAGGCCACACTGCTTCTCATCCATTCTCATGGCTATAGTGACCTTCCTGACAAGCCAATTTTAATTTTCCTCCTGTCTACAGTACACTGCTACATGCACCTCAGTGCACTCACTACATCCCAAACTGAAATCCTCCTTCTTCGCAAATCTTCTCTTCCACCAAATATTCCCATTTTAATTGACACACTCCCCTCTCAGGGTTGCACCTGGAGAGTTTCCAGTACTTTACCAACTTGGCTATGGGAGGGGGAGTCCAGCAGAGGCCTACCCATTCCATTCCTAGCTGGGGCAGTGGCCAGCGAGTGGAAGGTAATCTGCTACAGGTCAAAACTCACCCCTGCTGGGCAGCAGTGGCACAGGAGAAAGTTGAGGATGGGACTCGAGTTTACTGCACAGAAGGAGGCAATGGTAAACCACTTCTGTATTTTTACGAAGAAAACTCTATGGATACACTACTAGAACAATTGCAGATAGAGAGTGGGGCGTTTTGGGAGAGATGTGTCCGTGGTGTTGCTATGGGTTGGAAACGACTTGATGGCATAAGACAAGACACGATTACATACCGCTATCTTCCCCATCTCTGAAACCCATAACCTTGGCACTATTCTTGACCCCTCCTCTCTTTCGAACCCTGCACTCATGATTGTTGTTCTTCCACATCATTCTCAGAGTCCACCCTTCCTCTCCATCCAAGCAGCCACCAAAGTTATTCAGGCAGTTGTCATTCCTCTTCCCCACCTTTAATCCCCTTACATACATATTTTTAAACTCTGCTGCTTTTCACAATTTGTAATTTATTTTAGTGTCTGTCTGCTGGAAAGCTCCTTGTGGGCTGGGATGGGATCATATACTTCATGGTAGAAAGAACATTTTAAATAATATTTAGCTACATTTATCAACATGGGCAGAGTTGTGTTACCTTAAATCAGGCCTATGTATATATATTTTTGACTGCTCAGTCGTGTCAATCGTCCTTATGTTTGTCACCTGGATTGGATGCTGTAAATCTTCATTCAAAGGGTTTGTCATAAAAATAACATTAGTTTCACCAGAACATACATTCTTGAATCCAACGAATGTGGTATCTAAACAAAATCAATAGGAACAGGAACCATCCAATTAAAACCCCATTACAAACAGCCACTGAAGGAGTGCTTTAAAAGATGTGGAAATAGGCACATAATTCTGAGGTAGAAGCCTGTCTTTTACAGCATTGGAGCAGAAAGATTTGCAGTAAGAGAACCAAAAGCCAAATTCTGTCCCCATGAGTTGGAATCTCTGTATAGATGAAAGGGATGAATTTTTAGGACTTGGTTCTAATCCCGGCTCTGCCACTTTTCCACTGTGTGAACTTGGCCTAGTCACTTTACTTCTCTGTGCCTCAGTGACCTCATCTGTAAAATGGGGATGTAGATTGTGAGCCCCAAGTGGGACAGGGACTCTGTCCAACCTGATGATCTTGTATCTACCCCACACCTTAGAACAGTGCTTCACACATAGTAGGCACTTAACAAATGCCATCATCATCATTATTTAGAAGGGACGTTTCTTTTGGGAAATTGGGCCTGAAGTAGTAAATTATTGTTCAGTCAATTTAATGGCAATATGAAAAGTACCTAAGTCTGTATTCCCCTCACCCAGATGCCCACACTGCACTTCTGTTTTCTAAAGTGAAGGGGTGGCCATTTCTACTATCACTGGGTCATATGCCAGCAGGCAGCTCAGGAATTGGTTTCTCGGTTGCTGTGGAGGTAGTGGCTTTTTTTTTTTTTTTGCTGCACAGTGGGGTCTGAGTAGTTTTGAATAGAAATGTATTGTTCATCATTATGGGCAAGTTTTTTGTTTGTTTGGTTTGTTTTTAGAGAAGCAGCGTGGCTCCGTGGAAAGAGCACGGGCTTTGGAGTCAGAGTTCATGGGTTCGAATCCCGGCTCGGCCACTTGTCAGCTGTGTGACTTTGGGCAAGTCACTTAACTTCTCTGTGCCTCAGTTCCCTCATCTGTAAAATGGGGATTAAGACTGTGAGCCCCACGTGGGACAACCTGATTCCCCTGTGTCTACCCCAGCGCTTAGAACAGTGCTTGGCACATAGTAAGCGCTTAACAAATACCAACATTATTATTATTATTATTATTAATAATGATACTTGTTAAGTGTATACTCTGTGTTAGGCACTGTACTAGGCCCTGGGGAATATACAAGATAATCAGGTTGGACAGAGTCCTTGCCCTACATAGGGCTCACGGTATTAATCTCCATTTTACAGATGAGGTAACTGAGGCCCAGAGAAGTTAAGTGACTTGGTCCAAGGTCATCCTGCAGACAAGCGATGGAGCTAGGATTAGGACCCAGGTCCTCTGACTCCTAGGCCCATGCTCTAATAGGCCATGCTGCTTCGTGGCTCAGTGGAAAGAGCACGGGCTTTGGAGTCAGGGGTCATGAGTTCGAATCCCAGCTCTGCCACTTGTCTGCTGTGTGACCTTGGGCAAGTCACTTCACTTCTCTGTGCCTCAGTTACCTCATCTGTAAAATGGGGATGAAGACTGTGAGCCCCACGTGGGACAACCTGATTCCCCTGTGTCTACCCCAGCGCTTAGAACAGTGCTCTGCATATAGGAAGCGCTTAACAAATACCAACATTATTATTCTCTACAATGAAAACTAGTATATTAGAGTTACAATAGAGTTACAATATAAATCAATCAATCAATTATCTTTGCATGTTTAAGGTGAAAGAAATCTTTCTCATCCACAACCATACAAAGGAATATTCATTCATTCATTCATTCAATAGTATTTATTGAGCGCTTGCTATGTGCAGAGCACTGTACTAAGCGCTTGGAATGAACAAGTCGGCAACAGTTAGAGACAGTCCCTGCCGTTTGACGGGCTTAGAGTCTAATCGGGGGAGACGGACAGACAAGAACAATGGCAATAAATAGAGTCAAGGGGAAGAATATCTCATAAAAACAATGGCAAATAGAATCAAGGCGATGTACATTTCATTAACAAAATTAACAAAATAAATAGGGTAATGAAATATATACAGTTGAGCAGAACGAGTATAGTGCTGAGGGGATGGGAAGGGAGAGGGGGAGGAGCAGAGGGAAAGGGGAAAAGAGGGTTTAGCTGCGGAGAGGTGAAGGGGGGTGGTAGAGGGAGTAGAGGGAGAAGAGGAGCTCAGTCTGGGAAGGCCTCTTGGAGGAGGTGAGTTTTAAGTAGGGTTTTGAAGAGGGGAAGAGAATCAGTTTGGCGGAGGTGAGGAGGGAGGGCGTTCCAGGACCGCGGGAGGACGTGACCCCAGGGGTCGACGGTGGGATAGGCGAGACCGAGGGACGGCGAGGAGGTGGGCGGCAGAGGAGCGGAGCGTGCGGGGTGGACGGTAGAAAGAGAGAAGGGAGGAGAGGTAGGAAGGGGCAAGGTGATGGAGAGCCTTGAAGCCTAGAGTGAGGAGTTTTTGTTTGGAGAGGAGGTTGATAGGCAACCACTGGAGTTGTTTAAGAAGGGGAGTGACAGGCCCAGATCGTTTCTGCAGGAAGATGAGCCGGGCAGCGGAGTGAAGAATAGACTGGAGCGGGGCGAGAGAGGAGGAAGGGAGGTCAGAGAGAAGGCTGACACAGTCTAGCCGGGATATAACGAGAGCCCGTAATAGTAAGGTAGCCGTTTGGGTCGAGAGGAAAGGGCGGATCTTGGCAATATTGTAAAGGTGAAACCGGCAGGTCTTGGTAACGGATAGGATGTGTGGGGTGAACGAGAGAGACGAGTCAAGGATGACACCGAGATTGCGCGCCTGAGAGACGGGAAGGATGGTCGTGCCATCCACGGTGATAGAGAAGTCTGGGAGAGGACCGGGTTGGGAGGGAAGATGAGGAGCTCAGTCTTGCTCATGTTGAGTTTTAGGTGGCGGGCCGACATCCAGGTGGAGACGTCCTGGAGGCAGGAGGAGATGCGAGCCTGAAGGGAGGGGGAGAGGACAGGGGCGGAGATGTAGATCTGTGTGTCATCTGCGTAGAGATGGTAGTCAAAGCCGTGAGAGCGAATGAGTTCACCGAGGGAGTGAGTGTAAATGGAGAACAGAAGAGGGCCAAGAACTGAGAATCTCACCTTCAGCTTCACTGTTCTTAAAACAGAGTAGCAGCTATTTTATGTCAAAAAATAATCTCTGAAGTGTTCAATTCCTACTAGACTTTGACTTCTTTAACCAGATCACTTCTACAAAAATTAATTTAAAATGTCTCCTGGGAAATGTTGTGACTACATTCTCCCTCCTCTTTCATTATAACATTTAAGGAATCTTGCCTTTTGTTTATTAATTCTACATTTAAAACTTACCAGTGACTTTCAAGAGACCACTGATGGCATTGTAGCTCATTAGTCCTGCATGAGGTTTCCTTGGTGCCATATTGTGAGCAGAAGCAAAGGTTGGCCAGCAAATGCCACTTCGCCCACCTTGTTCAAAGAAAAAAATGAAAGCTTGAATTTCATAGAATGTTCACATTCACTAACCAACTTATATTTAGGAAATTGTCTTACCTGAAGGAGGCCTACAGCTCCTATGGGTGGCAGTAAGTCTGATATTAGGATCTTCATTGGTTAGGATGTCAGAGCAGTTAAATTTGGGACTACTTCCTATCAGCAGTGAATTCTGAAAAGCAATCCCAAAGTGTAGACCTTGGTCATGCATGCTTAATAATCAGTGACAGTGGAAAGGATAAGTTATACAGGTAAAACAAAACAAAACAAATGAGAACAGAATGCAGTAACAGTGACCAGGGATGTTGAAATAATGATGGGAAGTGGAGAAGAGGGATGAGTACTAAGTATAATTATGCTGGGGTAGATACAAAATAATCAAGTCCAGGTCCCATGTAGGGCTCAAAGTCTAAATAGGATGAAGAACAGATATTGAATCCCTATTTTGCAGATGAAGGGGACTGAGGTCCAGAAAAGTCAAGTGACTTGTCCAAGGTCACAGAGCAGACATTAGGCAGAGCAGGTATTAGATTAGAACCTAGGATTAGAACCCAGGTCTTTTGACTCCTGGCCTATACTCTTTCCACTAAGCCACACTCATCTTGAAATGGTTGAAGTCCTGGGCTTGGGAGTCAGAGGCCATGGGTTTGAATCCTGGCTGTGCCACTTGTCAGTTGTGTGACTGTGGGCGAGTCATTTAACTTCTCTGTGCTTCAGTTACCTCATCTGTAAAATGGGGATTAACTGTGAGCTTCACATGGGACAACCTGATTACCCTGTATCTATCCCAGCACTTAGAACAGTGCTCTGCACATAGTAAGCGCTTAACAAATATCAATATTATTGTTAAGGACAGAAATAAGGCAATTGTGTAATATAGATGGAAACACTTGGCTTCCATTCTCCTTAGGATCTGTTGGGGAATTGGTAACTATTCACAACAGGACCTTTTTAAATCATTTGTTCCTGTTATTGGTGGGGTTGGAAGATCTGACTACTGTACTCCTCCATGACAAATATAATTATCTTTACACCTTTGGTGACAAATTATTTATTATTCATTTCTCACATGTTCATTCATTCAATAGTATTTATTGAGTGCTTACTATGTGCAGAGCACTGTACTAAGTGCTTGGAATGTTACAACTGGGCAACAGATTGAGACAATCCCTGCCCAAAGATGGGCACATCTCTTTCCCAGGTTAAATAATGCCCAACTGCACATAGGTCCTCTTAACCAATCGTTCAAATATTTTGTGCAGGAAGTTATCAATTTATGATTGTCCCAATTATGATGGATACCATTTCTGATGACTCAGAATCTATCCTCTGCTTCAGGTTTACAACGTGGCATTCAGGTTGGTAATGCCAGACTCAAAAGTGGTATGTAATCTTGTTCCCTTCCTCTTTGTGGCTTACCCATTCACTCTTCCTCTTTGTGACTTACCCATCTCTTCTTCTTGTGCTTACTTCCATGTCTCTCTATTTTGTCACCTTCTCTAGCTCACTGTCACTCCTGCAACTGCTAAGTCAAGGCAGGATGGGGAAAATTGTATATTTTCTTACCTCTACTTGTACCGTTTTGCTTGAAATTTTGTGAGACGTAGCAGCTGGTGTGTAAATAATAGAAAAAATGCCCATTCCATTCTCAACCAGGGTCACATTATAAATTTGCACACTTTCTGTTGTCTGTAATAGAGATTATAAGTCTCACAGTATGGAAACCATTAGAGAAAAGTAAACACATAATCACTATCATCAACCAATCAGTGGTATCTATTGAGCACTTATTATGTGCAGCACACTTACTAAGAACTTGAGAGTTCAATACAATAGTTAGATGGTTTCCCTACCAACAATGAGCTTACAGTCTAGAAGGGGCTATCATTTGTAAATATTTAATAAGCACCTATTGTGGATCTATCACTGTACTAAGTGCTTAGAAGCAAACAATAAAAGTAGAAGACATTGTCCTTGCCGTCAAGAAGCTCACAGCCTTAACTGGGGATACAGGGACACAGAGTGCATGCATTCAGTGAAAGCAAGAGGAAAAATCATATGCAAAAATTACATCAATGAGTAGAACAAATATGTCAAAATATAAATAAATGATAAGGATGGACGAGGAGATGACAAGAAAAGGGAAATAGGGATTAGTCATGGAATGTCTTCTGGAAGAAGTGAATTTTTAGGAGTCAGTTAATCATAGTTAAAAATTGAGCACTCACTGTGTGCAGAGCACCATACTAAGCGCTTGGGAGAGTACAATATAACAATAGAATAGACACATTCCCTGCCCACAATGAGCTTACAGTCTAGAGGGTACAGAGTCATATAGTTTAGTGGATTTCAGTGGTGGTGGGGGTCAGGGGGCAGGGAGTTCCATACAAGAAAAACTAAGCACGATGGATTGAGTAGCAGGATAAGAAGGAGACAGCTGGTGAAAAGCCTTGGCTCCATTGTTCAGAAGTTCATTAGATGCAGAGGGAAATGGATAGAGAGTTTTTCGGAACGCGAGTGATGCATTATTCCCAATAGCATTTTAGTAAGATGATTCAGCCAACAGAGGCTGAAGATGGGGGAAGCTGGAGGTTGGGAGGCTGATGCAATAGTAAAGCTGGAGGGTGACCAGGGCATGAACCAGGGTGGTGGCTGTATGCGGGGAGGAAGGGGACAGTTCCAAGAAATACTGTGGAGGGAAAAACAGCAGGACTTAGAATATGAAAATGGAGGAGGTAAAAGACAGAAATACCGAAGATGATATTCAGCTGAGAATATCTGTGGTATGGAGGATGGTGGTGTTTGGTTAATAATAATAATAATAATATTTCTTAAGCGCTTACTATGTGCCAAGCACTGTTCCAAGCACTGAGGTAGATGCAAGGTCATCAGGCTGTCCCACGAGGGGCTCACAGTCTTAATCTCCATTTTTCAGATGAGGTAATGGAAGCCCAGAGAAGTTAAGCGGCTTGTCCAAGGTCACACAGCAGACAAATGGCAGAATTGGAACTAGAACTCATTCCCGAGCCCTTGTTCTTTCAACTAAGCCAGGCTGCTTCTCTAGGTTGATAGTGATGAGGTTGGGAAGGTTTAAGAGGGAAGATGAGGAGTTAATAATTAATCATGTTTAGTTTTAAGTGCTATCAGGTCATTCATGGGCCGATGTCCTGGAAACAGGAAGAAATGTGAGGTTTTTAAGGTGGTGAGAAATTGTAACTAGTGAAATAGATGCGGGAGTCATCTGTGGAGAAGTGAGAACTTGAAGCCATGTGAGCGGTGAGCTCCTGAGAATGAGTGTAAAGCGAGAAAAATAGGGCCAGAGAAGAGCTTTGTGAGTCACTACTAAAAGAAAGGGTTACCTGGAAATAGATGCCATAATCCCAGCACTTCCAAATTGTAAACCCTTGAATAAGAGAGCATCCAGGGAGACCATCTTGGTTCATATAAACCCCAAATAATCCTCCATGGGCTTCATTATTCTGCCACTCTTCCACAGGGTTATGCTGACCTAGGAACAAAATGCACTGGCTGATTCTATTTGCATGGGCTTTTCTTCACTTAATAAAGCTTGTCTGCTGTGTGACTCTGGGCAAGTCACTTCACTTCTCTGTGCCTCAGTTACCTCATCTTTAAAATGGGGATTACTTGTAAGCCCGTCAAACGGCAGGGACTGTCTCTATCTGTTGCCGACTTGTTCATTCCAATCGCTTAGTACAGTGGTCTGCACATAGTAAGTGCTCAATAAATACTATTGAATGATTAATATTGTGAGTTTTATGTGGGACACAGACTGTGTCCAATCTGATTAGCTTGTATCTACCCCACTGCTTAGTACAGTGCCTGGCACACAGTAAGTGCTGAACAAATATCCCATAAATGCACCTAAAAATTCATATATTCTCGATATTATTTTAAAAGTGTGATCAAATATTTTGCAGAACTCACAATTATAAAAGCACACTTTTTAGATGTGTGGGAAGACTGTCAGTCTATATTCCCCCTCATTTAATATTAGTCTCCCATTGTACTTTTTACTAAGCTATGCAAATGTTTGCTTTGGTGCTGTTATACTCTAAAGGTTGAATCTGTTTGCATTAAAATATGATTCCTCAGTTCATACAGTTAGAGAAAAAGGGGATTTTCTGAAAAATGTCCTCAATCTTCTCTGTTTGCATCTATCTGATCATATCTAAATCCTAATGTTCTAGGAAGCAAGAAAGCACTTTAAAAACAATATCAATTAAAAGTTAAATAAAAATAGTTACCTGCAATAAAAGCTAGTTAATGCAGTTAACGGAGTTAGGTATGGCAGCATAAATTCCTACATGCGTATTAAAACTTCAGCATTCTTACAAAGGGAGATTAAAAAATATGATCTCCTCTAATATTCAATGCCATTTCTGGCCTAGTCTGTGAGAAATCAAGACCAATTTATGACTTTTAGAATCAGTAAACATGCTTATGATTTAAAAAAAAACTCTAAACTTGAGATGAACTTGACACTGAAGTGAACGCTAATACATCCACTGGTCTTCACCAAATGTAATGCTGCTCGACTTAAGCCTGCAGCTTAAAATGTGTCATCAATAAATGTTTCTTTGTTCACAGAATGGAGGAGTTAAATGTCTCGGTTTGGAAAGATGAAGGCCGAGCAGGAACATAATTGAAGCAATAAATCCTGAAAGTGTTGGCCAGGACAAAAATTGAATCATTGTTCACCAAATAAATTCTCCCACTCCGGGGCCAGGGTATACTCATTGAAACTTGAAGGTGAAGAGCTCAAAGCAATCCTATAGGCATCTGGAATAGGCATCTGGATAGGCATGTGCAATCAATTTATATAGAATGCTGTGCAGGCTGAAAATATAAATAGTTTAAATAATTCATTGGTCAGAAGTTCATATTGGGGTATTAGAAGAAAATGTTTATGTTAGAAGTAACATCCCAAATTATGCAATTGGATGTCAAGGGTGCTACTGCACTGTTCCTCTAAGCATTCTGTGGTGTAATCCTTCTGGGCTTGTGGAATATTGGTCTGGCCTAGAACGAACTAAACATGACCTTGAAATTTATGCATTATATGATTTGATGTATGGTAAATTATCTTACCTGGGCATGGTTCACCATCAATGCGGTATCCAAATCCTTTCAAATCCAGCAACAATGTTATTTTGCAACACTGTGTTGGTTTCCTAAATTTATCTAGTTCAAAAATAATGAAATACTTTGAGAAGGGTAACAATACACTTAAACCCAGGCAGTTCATGCCAATATATAATGCTCCAAAAACATATTATGAAATGTCTTATACCAACCTCAACCACAGGAAGAAAATCAGATGAATTTATCATTTTAACCAACTGAAGCATATATTTTGAGTTGAGGTATGAGAAAGTTTAGATGATGATTATAGTCTCTTACTTGGACCTCTGTTTGGATTTTCTACTGAAGCTTGAATCAATCAATCAATCGATCACTGGTATTTATTGAGTGCTAACTATGTGCTGAGAACCCTGTACTAAACACCATAAGAATGTTACTGCCTCAGCAACAGACTAAGCCTCTGTCTGCAGTTACTGAACTTCATCTCTAGGTTACCATCTCTGTTGGATATGCACCAAAAATTGGATTCTTCACTGGCCACTTAGCTAGACTGCACTGTATATAAAAGGCCTCAGATAAAGAAGCAAGGGGCCAGGGATAGTCAAACTGACTAAAAACCAACAGGGAAAAGTTGTGCGGTGTATTAAATTCCACTGTTTTAAAATGATATGGCCAAAAGCAGGGGAAAAATAATAAAAAATAACTGGAAGCATCAGAATTAAATAATTAAAAGAACAGAAAAGGAAATCCTTTCCTTCTAAAAATCTGTAGATTATAATATATAAATTCTAAAATACATTACATATTATATATAATATAATATATCATTATAAAAATCTATTAGAAGAGATCAACAGCTCATAAAATGTAAATAAATCTTAGGTTAATGGCAAAATCCAGACGATATCATACTGATGTCATTATTACTTAGAAATATAATATCTTTAGATATCTTGTCTTTTATGCAGTTGAGATGTGTCCGACCTGTAGCGACACCATGGACACATTTCTCCCAGAATGCCCCACCTCCATTTGCAATTGTTCTGGTAGTGGATCCACAGAGTTTTCCTAGTAAAAATACTGAAGTGGTTTACCATTGCCTCCTTCGGCGCAGTAAACCTGAGTCTCCACCCTCGACTCTCTCCCATGCCTCTGCTGCCCAGCACAGAGAAGTTTTGACTTGTAGCAGATTGCCTTTCCACTTGCTAGCCACTGGCCAAGCTAGGAATGGAATGGGTAGGCCTCTGCTTGACTCTCCCTCCCATAGTCGAGACTACGAAACTGAAAACTCTGCAGGTGTGATCCTGAGAGGGGTAGCTTTAGATATAGCATTAACTAATTTGGATAGTACAATAACCTCAAACGTCTCCCCTTCGCATTTTGGAAGCGCACTCTCATTTTACCTCTTAATGAAGCTTCCCATTCCCTTGTCTCCTATGTAAGATCATTGTGGGCAGGAGAGAACTGCCTGCCAACTCTGTTGTACTGTACTCTCCCAAGCGCTTAGTACAGTACTCTGCATTTGTTAAGTACTCAGTAAATACCACTGATGATGTTGATGATGACAATGATGAAATGGTGGGATACAGAAACAAGGTAATTGCAGAAAAAGAGTGGTTGCCTCTATTCCACCACTTTCTTTCTGGGCTCGTCCTCTCCTCCCTCTACAAGGAAGCCTTTCTTCTAACTTCATTCTACTCTCCACTCAGGAGGCGTAACAATGTTCAGATAGTGTTTATCCAAGAAAGGAACTTTCTGAGGAAAGAAAGAGAGGTTTAAGGGAGACCATAGGCCCTACGTAACTCCAGTGGATCTGAAATCAAAATCAACTGATCATTACAAAAAAGAAAT
Source organism: Ornithorhynchus anatinus (assembly GCF_004115215.2). Lineage (NCBI taxonomy): Eukaryota > Metazoa > Chordata > Mammalia > Monotremata > Ornithorhynchidae > Ornithorhynchus > Ornithorhynchus anatinus. Next base: position 70,539,387 of record NC_041731.1, on the reverse strand, counting down.
TCGGAAACAGAGAACATGAATGTCGGAAGAGGCAGCTTCATTAGACTGACCCTTATACCTTGTACTGACACACTCGGAGATACTTTACACAATTTAATTAGTGTATGGGAAATTACAGTTTAGTATAAAGAATACCACAGTACAGAAAGTACTTTTAAATATAATCTCAGTCAGTACCTCAATTGCTGCATGCCATTCAGTTGAACTTGTATCTTCTCGGTCTTGGTAGGTGCCGGGCCAAAGTGAAAGAGCCACCAAGTTCTCTCGGACCCTGTTGTCATTTCCCCATATTGTTATGCCTGTGAATGAAATGGGAATCCAAGTCTGACCTATTTCTTTCTCTACTTCATACTTTAGAGAAGCAGTGTGGCTTAGTGAAAAGAGTCCGGGCTTGGGTATCAGAGGTTGTGGGTTCATTCATTCGATAGTATTTATTGAGTGCTTACTATGGGCAGAGCACTGTACTAAATGCTTGGGATGTACAATTTGGCAACAGATAGAAACAATCCCTGCCCAATGATGGGCTCACAGTCTTCTAATCTTGGTTTCACCACTGATCAGCTGTGTGACTTCGGGCAAGTCACTTAGCTTCTCTGTGCATCGGTTACAGGATTAAGACTAAGGGGGGAGCCCCATGGGGGACAACCGGATTCCCTTATATCTACTCCAGTACTTAAAACAGTGCTTGGCACATAGTAAGTGCTTAACAAATACCATTATCATACCCTTTTATTACTGGAGAATATTCCCTTTCTGAAGTCCTAACTTTGGCCCTGTAAACTGTCTTTTCGACTGTATGTAATGGCTATTTCATTGTTCTACCCCTTCCTCTTCTGAAATAGTTTGTGGTTTTTGACACTGTCATAATTGCTCAATGAATACTCCAAGTAGAGAAAAGCGGTGGTAAACCTACAAAATACACAGTAATTCCATTTTATCTGTAAGTCATTTGATTATGATTAAGTAGTTATTTGTAGGTGAAATGCTATAAAACATCTTCAGATTAATTAATGAATGTATGACTAGATTACCCCTTCTACATTGCGTGATCATTGTTCCTTCTACTATATGAGGTAAGTAAAGTTGGTCCTAAAGAATGGAATTTAGACCCAAAGTTCAATTCTTACCTTGTCCCACTGTAAAGTAAATGATGTTATTATCAATGTCAACTCCATCAGTGCCAAATACACCAATTGCTGGGGAAAAGCCATTGTGAAAAGCACAACCACGAATATAAGATGAGCCATATTCTCCAACCTATAAAAGAAGTCCACATACTCAGAGTGGTCTTAAAGTTCAAATAAAATATATTACAGTAAAATATTTGGAAAAAACCAGGTGATTTTCAGGAATTAGCTCATCACATTGCGATTGTTCAAAGCCCTCTTTTCACAGAGAAAAATGTCCTGAGTGGGCTAGCCATAAAAATCAGCAAGTGTGTCAAATAGATACTTTAAAGTTATCTTTCAGAGACTTTCTCTCAATTTATGTTAATATATAAAACTCAGTAAGCTGCAGACTGTATTACCAATGAATCTAGCTAATTTTGTTTAGCAAAAATCAGTTCAACAAAATAGTTTTGGGTAAAGGAACGTGAATGAAGGAGATGTGAAATAGTGAGATATATTTCCATTCAGTTTTCTCTTCTTGAATATTTTTAATAACCCTTCACTGCAAATAAGTATCCAAATGAGGCCTATATAGCTGATTTTTAAAATGGTATTTGTTAAGCACTTACTCTGTGCTAGGCACTGTGCTAAGTACAGGGCTAATATGAGCTAATATCCTGTCCCACATAGGACTCACAATCATTCCCCATTATGCAGACGAGGGAACTGAAACACAGAGAAGTGAAGTGACTTGCCCAAGGTCACATAGCGGACAAGTGGTAGAGCTGGGATTAGAACCCAGGTCCTTCTGACTCCCAGGCTTGTGCTCTACCCACTAGGTCAAGTTGCTTCTCTTGTAGCCTTTTAGTATAAAGAAGGGCATTCTGCTCCTTAACAATGATAAAAATAGGCATTAACATAGACTATGAAAGCAACTGAAATCCTTTTGTAAATGTACATAGAAATGGAAAATATACAAACCTGTCCAAGATTGAGGAAAGACACAGAATATCTTGGATCTGTATGATCCCTGTAGCCTTCCTGTCCAGTGTGATAAAATTCAACATTGCTGATTCTTGCATTTCCTAAAGAGACCATATGTAATTATATAATCCAAAAACAGAGATGAAACAAAGTTCTTTAAAAATACAACAGAGCTCTAAACAATGGTTGCCCATCCACCTCTGCATCAAACAAAATCTCCGCACCATCAGCTTTAAAGCAATCACGTTGCTCCTCTCCTTCCTCTCCTTGCTACTCTCCTGCTCCACACACTTCACTCCTCTAATGCTACCTTTCTCTCTGTACCTCAATCTTGTCTATCTCGCCGCTGACCTCTTGCCCACATCCTGCCTCTGGCCTGGAACTCCCTCCCTCTTCATATCTAAAAGATAATTACTCTCCAAGCCTTCAAAGCCTTATTGAAGGCACGTCTCCTCCAAGAGGCCTTCCCTGGTTAAGCCCTCTTTTCCTTTCTCTTCCACTCCCTTCAGTGTTGGCCTGACTTGCTCTCTTTATTCATCACCCTGAGCCCCTCAGCCCCACAGCCTTATGTACATATCTGTAATTTATTTATTTATATTAATGTCTGTCTACCCCTCTAGACTGTAAGCTCATTGTGAGCAGGGAATGTGTCTGTTGTATTACTATACTGTACTCTCCCAGTAACTTAATAGAGTACACTGCACACAGTATGCACTCAATAAATACGACTGATTGTGCCTGAAGAGGAACAGGACTTCACCAAGTTACCTTCGGCCCTATGACTTTATGAGAGAATAAAACAAAATTAGAATTTACTCCAAACAAAGAATTAATTTCCTCTGTACTTAGAAAATGAACTGATTTTTTTCTGAGTACATAAAGTACTCAGTACATACCTTTATAGGTCAGCCTGCTCGATGTGAATGAACTGATGAGCACTCGTGCTCCAAAAGATTCCTCGTACCACTCTGGATAATCTTCTCCAACTATTTTGATGTTCCTACTGAGCAGTCCAACATCAGCTGCTAATGTGTAGTTTTGACCAGTGCCAGGGACCTGATATCTTTCACCTGTAACAGAAGATTTACTGGTTAATTGCCCAATATGAGTAACGGGGTTGTTCTGATGACTTATTTTTCTTTGGAAGTAATGTGGCATAGGCCTTTTGAGGGGGCTTTTTATGGTATTTGTTAAGAGCTTACTGTGTGTCAGGCGCTGTACTAAGTGCTGGGTCGATAGAAGCTAATCATGTTGGACACAGTCCATGTCCCATGGGACTCATGGCCTTAATTCCCATTTTACAGATGAGATAATTGAGGCATAGAGAAGTTAAGAGACTTTCCCAAGGTCACACAGCTGAAAGTGACAGAGCTGGGATTAGAATCCAGATCCTCCTGATCCCCAGGCTCATGCTCTATCCACTTGGCCACGCTGCTTCTCATGGCCTAGTTACAAGACATTAAGTGTACTTTCCAAGAGCTTAGTACAGTGCTCTGCACACAATAAGCGCTCAATAAATATGAGTGAATGAAAAGTTGGGCTTGTTCTCCTGATACTTCCTGCCTTGTAGAGGAGTCAGAGATGGACTGTATTGCAGGTCACCACAATACATAAACAACAATAATGAAAAACTAGATTCCCCTGCCTCCATAACTGGAGTTACCTTTAGAATGAGAATTGATCCCAGATGAACCTGATGTGTCTTTTCCACCTTTTCCAGCTGCATCCTTGTGATCAGAGCCATAGACACTCTCAGAGTGCCCAAAGGAAGGATGTAATAATAATAATAATGATAATAATAATGGCATTTGTTGAGCGCTTACTATGTGCCAAGCACTGTAGTCAGGAACTTGATTCCTGGGATGATGCCATAGAGACCCCTTCAATCATCTAAAGGTCAGAGAACTCTGATGATCCCAAAATTTCTGCAGCCTTTTATCTAAGATGCAGTCACAGTTTGGGACAGCATCAGAGGGTTGATGAGCAGAGAAAGAGGAGGTGGGAAGTAATAATGGGTGGGAAGACTAACATAATAATAATGATAATGATGCTATTTATTAATATTAATAATGATAATGTTAGTATTTCCTAAGCACTTACTGTATGCAGAGCACTGTTCTAAGTGCTGGGGTAGTTACAGGGTAATCAGGTTGTCCCACATGGGGATCACATTTTTAATCCCCATTTTTACAGATGAGGTAACTGAAGCACAGAGAAGTTAAGTGACTTTGCCCAAAGTCACACAGCTGATAAGAGGCAGAGTCGGAATTAGAACCCACGACCTCTGACTCCAAGCCCATTCTCTTTCCACTAAGCCAACATGGAAAGCAGGGAATGGTGTTGGAGGGGGTATAGAGATTTGTAGTAGAGTTTCAGGTTTACACAATTTGATGTTTAGTTTAGGTTACTGGCTTTTTTTTTGGCTCTACCTACATAAAAACAGTGAGACTCATGGAAGGTTCAAATTATCTAATGATTTAGGACTGCTGGGATGTCCCATCTAGATAATTAAGATAATTAAGATGAAATTTAGATTTTTTTAATGGTATTTGCTAAGCGCTCACTATGTACCAAGCACTGTTCTAAATAAAAAAAAATGTTGGTATTTGTTAAGCGCTTACTATGTGCAGAGCACTGTTCTAAGCACTGGGGTAGACACAGAGGAATCAGATTGTCCCACGTGGGGCTCACAGTCTTAATCCCCATTTTACAGATGAGGGAACTGAGGCACAGAGAAGTTAAGTGATTTGCCCACAGTCACACAGCTGACAAGTGGCAGAGCCAGGATTAGAACTCATGACCTCTGACTCCCAAGCCCGGGCTCTTTCCAGTGAGCCACGCTGCTTCTAAGCACTGGGTCGATGCAAGTTAATCAGATTGGACATAGTCCCTGTCCCCTTGAGGCTCATACTCTAAGTAGGAGGGAGAAGGATTTAATGCCCATTTTATAGATGAGGAAACTGAGGCACAGAGAAGTTAAGCAACTTGCTCAAGGTCAAAGAGCAGGCAAGCAATGGAGATGGGATTAGAATGCGGGTCCTGTGACTTTTAGGCCTGTGCTCTTTCCACTAGACCACACTGCTTCTCTACGCCTTGCTTTGACACTACTGAATAGCCCAATAATCACATAACTATTATCATATAACTGTATATGCATTTTTTTTGTTAAGCGCTTGTCAAGTACTGTTCTAAACACTGGGGTAGATTCAAGTTTAATAGGTTGGATACATTCCCTGTCCCACATGGGGTTCACAGTCTAAGTAAGAAGGAGTAGGCTTTAATCTCCATTCTCCAGGTATAGTTATGAGCTACATCATTATACAACCCTTAGTATAAAAGACAAAATGAGATATGAATGCTGAATTACATCACTAGAATTTTGAATCCTAGATTAAAAAAATACAAGATTTATCATAAAATCAGAACTGTAGTCTTATTCACTGTACGCGTTTAACAAATACCATCAGTATTATCAGAATTATTCACTGTGCTAAACACAGTGCTTGTCACAAAGTGACAAGGAGGTAACTTTGCACAATAGAAAGAGTTTAGAGTTGCAAGTCAATGGACCTGAGTTTCAGCCCTGGATTTGCCACACATCTCCTGTGTGACTTTGGACATGTCATTTAACTGCCCTAGGCTTGTTTGTTCATCTTTAAAATGGGGATAAGATCCCCGATCTTCCTCCTCCTTACACTGTGAGCCTTGTGAGGGACAGAGACTGTGACCAAATCTAATTATCTTGTGCACAGCACGTAGCAGTGCATGACATATAGTCAGTATGTAATAAATACCATCATTATTATTGAAAGCATAAAGTTATTACTATGAATTACTATGCTTGACTTACTTACCAATGTGAGTATATGAAAGAGTATCATTGAGAATAAGACTTCTGTGATCAGGTGAAATTTGTGTAATCCTCCTGGTTTCTGTTTGTTTTGAATCATAGCTGGTAGTTGTTATCAAGATATCTTCTCCAACCTTAGTTAAAGACAAAAATTCCAGAATCATTTTCCACTCAGCAAGAAGACTGAAGTTTAAGAACAGCAGCTGTATACTTTGTGAGAAGGAGTGTGGCTTAATGGATAAAACATGGACCCGGGAGTCAGAAGGAGTTGAGTTCTACTCCCAACACTGTCACTTGTCTGCTGTGCGACCTTGGGCAATTCACTAATGTTCTCTGTGCCTCGATTAACTCATCTGTAAAATGGGGATTAAGACTGAGCCCTGTGTGGGACAGGAACTTTGTATCTATTCCAGTGCTTCGGACAGTGCCTGGCACATTGTAAGTGCTTAACAAATACCATAAAAAATTATAATGATTTTATAATAATCAAGAAAGTACATTCAATTCATTTACTTCATTGATTAGTTACAAAACAATTCTAGAAGATAGAAACCACTGAAAATTTAATTTTCTAAAAGTAATTGGATATGTTCACTTTGATAAACGAGTTTCAAATTTCAAATAATCTATACTTCACCTAATCATTTTTAAACATTTGCACACCATCAAATGGTGAAATGTAACAGATAAAAGCAAATTGGTCTGGTGAGTGAGGAATAAGCCACTTATTTTGTGTGTGTGTGTGTGTGTGTGTGTGTGTGTGAGAAAGAGAGAGAGAGAGAGAGAAAGAGAGAGAAACCTGAGCATTTACTGTTAAACAATTATATTTCCTGAACTGCCAAAAGTGTTCATTAATTTTGTTGTCCTGCGCCAGTAAAAGTTGTCAAATGGAAAGGTGCACTTCTCCCCACTCCTCAAAATCTTCCAAAGGCTGTCAATTTTTCTTTGCAATAAGCAGAAACTCTTGACCATTAGCTTTAAGGCACCCAGCTCTCTCTTCTCTACCTAACCCTGCTCCTCTCTCACTATACCCCACATCACACATTTCACTGCTTTCCAGTCAGCCTACTCACTGTGCCTCATTCTTCTTTTTCTTGCTCGAACTATCCATTCTACCTAGAAATCCTCCCCCTTCTTCATATCCTACAGAACACCACTTTCCCCATCTTCAAGGGTCCTTCTGAACTCAAATCTCTTTGGGGTAGCCTTCAGTGATTAATCTCTCATTCCCTACCATATTTCTCCCCTGATTACTACTTCAGGATGCTTTGCCACCTCAGCACTTGGAAACTCATCCCCACACCTCCCCCAACAGCAGCATTTATGGACATATCTTTTAACTCTGAGACTTTCCCCTACCTGTAATTTATTTTAGTATCTGTCTCCCCAGCTAGATTGAGAGTTCCTGGAGTGCAGGGATCATAACTCCTAACCTGTTGTACTCTCCCAAGTGTTAATACAGTGCTCTACACAGAGGAAGCATTCAAAAAATACAATTGACAGATGCAAAGCCAAGCAAAGAGATCTTTCATCCATCCCTTTACCATTAAGTAGATCCCCCAGCTAAACAATTCCTGAAAAATAATAGTATAGGTCCATTTGGACACCCATCCTCACACTAATAAAATCTGAGTTTCCAAATTTTTGTAGAAGTACTTAATTGACTGTGGAAGGGAGGAGCATTTTGAAGACACCCTTTCTCTATATACATTTCTTTACATGTTATGGGAAAATCATCATTTTTACCTGCCAGTCCACAGCATGCACCAGCGATAAGCTTTTGGAACCTGCCAGAGCCGTTTTTGAGAGTTTTGTTCTATATACTGCATGTGGAATTCCATGAAGATCCAGTTCACCAAACACCCCTTGAGGAAAATAATAAATAATAATAATTGTGATATTTGTTAAACGCTTACTGTGTGCCAGGCTCTATACTAAGTGCTGGGGTGGATATAAGCAAATCGGGTTGGACACAGTCCCTGTCCCGCATGGGGCTCACAGTCTTAATCCCCATTTTACAGATGAGGTCACTGAAGCACAGAGAAGTGAAATGACTTGCCCAAGATCACACAGCAGACAGGCAGAGGAACTGGGATTAGAACCCAGATCCTTTTGACTCCCAGGCCCATGCTCTATCCACTAGGCAATGCTGCTTCTCCAAGACAACATCACAAAACTACATTATTCTGTGTTTTCAACAGGAGGCTTTATTAAAATATTTAGCACTTTCACCATTGAAGGGTTTGGTAAAAGTTGGTAGAACAAATAGTCTAGACTATCTTTCTAGGGGAATAGAGCAGTACCAACTGGCTATTTTCCAAGAAGTTCTTTCCTACCAAAGCATCAAGAATCTAAAGAAACAACTCCTATACTAGTAACATGTGTTTGTGAGTGGGATAGAAATATGTATGCATATATATGTAAGCATAGATAGATATAGTCATACAAATGTAAATAGTGATCTTTCATGCTACAGATAAAATAAGAATAGGTTTTACAAATGAGAAGTATGATTTGAATTTACCTGTATTACATTAACGAAACATTTTTATTCTTAAAATTGAACTAATCCAAGGAGTTCTCTAAAATTCATTCAGGTTTGCTTCTATTTCTCTTCTCTTTATGTAGAAATATTTCCAACTAATCAATTCAACTACCAGATTTCAACAGCTCAGAAACAGAATAAAACTGCAGAGACCTACATTACCCTAATCCTTAAGAGCAATCATTATGCCAACTTGCCAAACACTGGCTCATAACATGGGATAACTTCTATAGCCAGATCTTCTTACCTAACACCTTGGATCCTTGGTTAAGTTCTTCTGATAGAGTCCAGTCTGGAGTAGAATGACTTCCTCTGAGGAGAATCTCTAGTTCTCCTTTGAATGGTCTCTCTTCCCAGCCACCAATTAACCTGCCACCCTACGGTGAAGTGGAAATTCATGAAAACAGGAAGAATTATAGGAAAAAGGAGATGAAAGTTCAGGAAGGACACAGACCCTCTCCTTTTTCCAATCAATTGCCACCAGTCCCTGTTCCACCCTTGACACACTGTCAGCATGAGGATTAGCCAGACCCTGTATTCACGTATGCCCCGTCCTCGTACCCAAGCCTGCGGACCAGGAGAGAAGCTGCTCAGACCCCAAACAATTGGGATTTTCCATCAGCCCCTGCTCCACTCTCAGAATGGTGAGGACACATAGTCTGGACATGCATTAGCTAGATCCTATATGAAAATACTAACCCCAATCCTGGAGCTGGGATGGAAGCTGCTCAGTCCCCAAGCCCCTGGGATTTCCCATTAGGCCCCGCTCCACTTTGGGCATGGTGAAGACACACAGTCAGCACAAGCACTAGCTGGATGTCATATCAATGGACGCCCCAACAGTCCCACAGGCCAAGAGGGAAGCTGCTCGGTCCCCATGCCATTGGCATTTTTCATCAGCCCCTGCTTTACCCTCAGACAGTGAGGACACACAGTCAGCATGAACACTAACCAGATCCTGTATCGGTGAACCATCCTCAAGCCTGCAGGCAAGAGGGAAACTACTCAATTCTCATACCTCGGTGAACTATCCCAAGCCTGCGGGCAGGAGGGAAACTACTCAATCCTCATACCACTGGACGTGGACATGGCGAGGGGTCGGTGGCGAGACAGGATAGATCGGGGTACAGTGAGAAGGTTAGCACAAGAGGAGCAAGGTGTGTTGACTGGGTTGTTGTAGGAGAGTAGTGAGGTAGGAAGGGGCAAGGTGAAGGAATGCTTTAAAGCCAATGGTGAGGAGTTTTTGTTTAATGTGGCGGTGGTGAGCAACCACTGGAGTTTTTTGAGGACTGGGGTGACAAGTCCTGAATGTTTTTGTAGAATACTGATTCTGGCAACAGAGTGAAGTTTGGACTGGAGTGGGAGCAAAAAGGAGGCTGGGAGGTCAGCAAGGAGGCTGTTGCAGTAATCCATATGGGATAGGATGTGATTATATTAATGTCGTAGCAGTTTGGATGGAGAGGAAAGGGTGGATTTTAGTGACGTTGTAAAGTGGGATCGACAGGATTGAGTGATGGATTGAATATGTGGGTTGAATGAGAGCCAGGGGTCAAGGATAATAACTGTGAGAAGGCTGAAACTCTGCTCAACTAACCATGATATCCAATAGCTCTTTCTGTATTTATCACTGCCCTGGTCTTTTATGCTGTTTTTGTGTTTCTAGCATCTCATCATTCCTTATTTGTCTTTCACCAGACTCCCTTCCCTGTCTTTGACTATGAGCTCCTTGGCCAAAGGAACCATGTCTAATTATCACCTGTGTATTTTTACCCGGTGCTTAGAACAGTGTTTTGCACACTTAAAAAATACCCTCTGTTTTCCAAATGAGTCATGTAAGGAGCAGGGGACCTCACAGCAAAGACTCATAACTCTCAGCCCATTGTGATAAAGAAGGCAGAAAAGGAGGAATTTTCTTTACTAAGCAAAGGAAATTTAATGAGCCCAAGGTCAGAGTTTAGGAATAACAGTAAGAAATTTGAGGGATTCACAGTCTCCATCTCAGGCAGAAAGTGAGATGGGGAGAGGGTATAAGGAAAAGGAAAGCAGAAGATGGACATCTGACTTTCTGGAATTGGAATTGCCCCAAGAATAAGAAACTGAGTAGAGAGACATAATTGCAGGGAGAACAATAGAAGGGTGCCATGGATGTAATTTTGTTATATGAGTTGACATTTCATTAGGGTGAAGTCTTGATTTGGAGATTTGTGGCAAATCAGGCTATAACTCCCAGAAGTATTCCAGTTTATGCTACACCATCTTGGGATCTGCTCAATGTCTCTTGGACTCACATTAAAAACAAGACAGCGGTTGGGGAAGGCTGTTCTTTTCTAGGCACTCTAAGAAATATTTTTGGCATTTATTGAATTGTAAATAATCCCTAATCTTAGCCCTGGGGCAAATTCAAATTTTGCCCCGATCCTACTAACAATACTTAGCCTTAGCCCCAGATAGAGCATGGGCCTAGTGGATAGATCACGAGCCTGGGAGTCAGAACCTCATGGGTTCTAATCCCGGTTCCACCACTTGTCGGTTGTGTGACCTTAGGCAAGTCACTTCACTTCTCTATGTCTCAGTTATCTCATCTGAAAAATGGGGATTGACACTGGGAGCCCCATGTGGGACAGGGACTATGTCCAACCCAATTTGCTTGTTTCTACCCTAGTGCTTAGTACAGTGCATGGCGCAAAGTAAGCACTTAACAAATACCACAATTATTATTATTATCAAGGGATTTATTTTTTGTTGGCAATTAAGCTTCAATTTGGGACCTTGAGAACAGGTCTACTAAAGTGAGAAAAACAGCATGGTCTAGAGGAAAGAAAGAGTGCAGGCCTGGAAATCAGGTCTGAGTTCTAATGCCTGTTCTACCACTTGTCTCTGACCTTGGGTAATTCGCTTAGCCTCTCTGTGCCTCAGTGCCTGGCATGTAGTAAGCACTTAAATACCATTAATATTATTATCTTTAAAATTAGAATTCAGACTGTGAATACTATAAGGGACAGGGATTGAGGGACTATATCTAACCCGATTGTCTTGCATGTACCCCAGGGCTTAATACAGTGCCTGGCATTTGTAAGTGCTTAACAAATACCATAAAAAGGGAGGGTTGTATTCAGGCAGAACTTCACGTTCTGAGAAACTTGTTTTGCAGTACCTCACACCTGTATTTGTCCATTCACACAAGGATTTTTCTTTCAACTATGTTGCACTGCATCCAGAGAAGCACACAAGGTCAGAAGAATGTTCCTCAATCCTGCTAACATGATCTATCCACAATACGTACTTGAAACACATGCTGTAGCAGAATGAAGCACACTTGACTATTGGTACTTTACTATTTGTTCCACATCACAAACGTACCCTTCACTTTGTAAAAAAATATCTGGGAAGAATAAGTTCAGTTAGAAGAAACCAAGGCTGAATGATCCTCATGCCGCATGGCAAGAAGTTACTGAAAGTAAAAGACTTCTTATGGTCTGGTAGTCATTTCTATGTGAGCTAAGAGTCCCTTCTCTGGCCATATTTGTTTTTGGACTTTTATCTTTTTCTCTAAGGGAGAAATAATGAGAGTTCATGCTCCCTGGGTAGGATGAGCAAAGCTCTGGCATATTCCATTTCCCCTATTACATTATTAAATGCTCTTGCATCCCATTAATATGGGCTATTGGGTGGCATAATTTAAATATTGCTAATTGTAGAACAGCTTATGGTCAATCAATCAAAAGTATTTATTGAGCACTTGCTGTGTGCAGACTAGTGTACTAAGTATAGTATAACAATATAATAGACGCATTCCCTTCCCACATTGAGCTTACAGCCGAGAGCGGGTGACAGGCATTAATATCAATAAGTAATTACAGATATGTGCATAAGTACCGTGGAGCTGAGAACAAGTTATTGAAGTATTCTATGATTAGATTTCCCATTCCCAGCCCAGATTCCTTATTTCAATCAGATCTTTCCCCCTCAATTACCTGTTTTTCCAACCTTTTAAATTTTGGCCCAAGGTCATTAGGGGTAAGAGATAGGGGGATGGAGGGGACATGAGAATTTGAGAAGGGAGTTTAAAGTCTGAAATAGCTGGCGTGGGCAATGGACCCTGCATCAGCTTCCTTGCTGACCCCACCTCCTGTCTCTCCTTACTTCAGTCCATATTTCACTCTGCTGCCTCAATCATTTTTCTCAAAAAATTCCAGTCCACATCTCTGCTCTCCTAAAAAACCTTCAACGGTTGCCCATCCATCTCGTCATCAAACAGAAACTTCTTATCTTAGGCTTTAATACACACAATCTGTTCGCCTTCTCCTACCTTACCTTGCTGATCTCCTACTGCAACCAAACCCACATACTGTACCTCATCTCATCTATCTCGCCACTGGCCCCTTGCTGAAGTCCTCCCCCTGTCCTAGAACTCTCTACCCATTCATATATGACAGAGCACCACATTTCCCATCTTCAAAGCCCTCCTAAAATCATATCTTCTCCATGAGACCTTCTCTAAGCCCTCACTTCCCTGTCTAAGCCCTTCCTTCTGTATTACCTCTTTTACACTCTGTAACCCTGAAGCACTTTGGTATTCACCACCAGCCAACCCCACAGCACTTATGTCCACCCCATCCATATTTATAACCATCTGCAATTTAATGTCTCCCCAACTTTGTTGTATTGTACCGCTTAGAACAGTGCTTGGCACACAGTAAGTGCTTAACAAATACTATCATTATTATTACTCTCCCAAGCACTTAATATAGTCATTCAGTCATATTTGTGGAGCACTTACTGTGTTCAGATCATTGTACTAAGCACTTTGGAAAGTACAATACAACAATAAATAGTGACATTCCCTGACCACAATGAGCTCACAGTCTGGGGGGGGGGAGGTAGACATCAATACAAATAAATGAAATTAAAGATATATTCATAAGTTCTGTGGGGCTTTGGGTTGGGGGAGAGCAAAGGGAGTGAGTCAGGGTGAGGCAGAAGGGAGTGGGAGATGAGAAAAAGTGAGGCTTAGTTTGGGAAGGCTTCTTGGAGGAGATGTGCTTTCAATAAGGCCTTTAAGGGTCGGGGGAGAGTAATTGTCTGTCAGATTTGAGGAGGGAGGGCATTCCAAGCCAGAGGCAGGATATGAGCCAGGAGTCAGCGGCGAGTTTTGTCAGTGGTCTGCACATGGTAAGCACGCAATACATATCACTGGTTAATTGATAATCAAGTAGTCAGTGTGGAAAATCATAAACGTTTGGCTCAATGTGGTGGCAGTTTCGATGGAGAGGAAGGGGTAGATTCTAGAAATGTTGTGATGGAATCACTGACAGACTGAATATGCGGGTTGAATGAGACAGATAATACCCTTGCCTTCATAATCCACTCAGGAGTCAGCTTCTTAATGACACTTCATAAACCATCTCAAATATCAACCACATTGTCAATACTTAATGCCAAGTAATACAAACTTTTAGACTTTTCTCTCCTTCTTACCTGCACTGATATATATGTTGCATTCAATACCACTTTTCCATAGGTTGTGTTTTTAGCTCGAAAGTTATTTTTATTCTCTTCTAGTTCCAGAACTCCAAAGATAGTGAGTTTTCCCATGGGTGGCATTTCAGAGTCCACCACAAGCCAGATTCCTGAAAAGTAATGATAATAATAATTATGGTATTTGTTAAACACTTACTACATGCCGAACACTGCTCTAAGCACTGGGGTAGATACAAGGTAATCACGGTCTTAATCCCCATTTTACAGATGAGGTAATTGAGGCACAGAGAAGTAAAGTGACTTTCCCAAGGTCACACAGGAGGCAGGTGGCGGAGACGGGACTAGAACCCACGCCCTCTGACTCCCAAATCAGTGCTCTTACCACAAGGCCATGAAAAATGATGTTTCTAATATATCATGTGAGCTCAGCAACATTTCCTCCATCATATCTTTACTAAAGGAATGTTGGTGTGCTCTCCAGGCTAAGAATTTGGCCTCAGAAGAACAGAGCCCCTTAATGGGGGACTTGTGACCTGGTGGTGGAAAAAGCACAGAACTGGAAGAGACATCTTCGTTCTTAATCCCTGCCCTGCCCCTGACCTGCTGGGTCACCTGGACAAGTCACTTAATCATTCTAGTTCTCAGTTTCCTCATCTGTAGAATGGAGAGAAGATGCCCAACTCTCTCTTAGATGGTGAGTCCCCTGGGGTCTCAGGTGGAGTCTCATCCAATCACCCCACCTTGTGCTTATCAGGCATATATACTTCCTGGGAGAATACTGTGCCCCTAATTGTTTTGGCACCATCCACCTCCTTAGGCTAAGATGCAGTGGCACAGAGAGGAATAGAGGAAGGATACGCACTCAGTTCTTCTTTAATGTTGGAATGGCATTCTTACAAAAACCCACATTTTAGTTTTCATCTCATAGCCAACACTGAGCCAATAATAACAGTAACTGTGGTATTTGTTAAGCACTTGTGATGTGCTAGGTACTGTATTAGGCAATGGTAGAGACATGGTATATGTTTATCAGACATAGTCCCAGCCCCACATGGGGCTCACAGTGTAAATGGGAGGGAGAAACGGCATTTAATCTCCATTTTACAGCTGAGGAAAGAGGCACAGCAGGCAACTGTGGGAGCTGAAATAGAACCCACATAACTGGTTCTTCTGACACTGCATCATGCTATTGGAGGGACATTCTCTTTATTCTGCTGGCACACTCTAGCTGAAATGTGCAGGGACAGCAAACAATCTTATAGAATTGGATGTAATAGAGGTGGGAAAGTTTATGCAGCAGGGCCTAGTGGAAAAGGCACAGGTCTGGTAGTCAAAGGATGTGGGTTCTAATCCCATCTCTGTCACTTAGCTGCTGTGTCACCTTAGGCAAATCACTTAACTGCTCAATGCCTTGGTTACCCAAACTGTAAAATGGGAATTCAATATTTGTTCTCCATCTTACTTACACTGAAAGCTCAATGAGGGGCAGGGATTGTGCCTGAGCTGATTATCTTATATCTATCCCAGAACTTAGTACAGTGCTTGACATGATAAATGCTTAACAAATATTATTATTATTATATCTGTTCTCAAATCAAAGAAAAAGATTGGATAAAAGTTTTAAAGATCAGATAGGAAAGAAGACACAAAGTGGAACGAGTACAAAGGACAAAAAAGAGAAAATCAGGAGGCAGAATAGAGGTGAAAGTAAAATAGGAATTGACTAGGAAAAGAGAGGAAAAAGTAGGACAAAATGGTAAAAGATAAAGGAAAACAGAAAACAACTAAAGGAGGAGCAATGACAGAGGGAAAAATGAAAGCAAATAAAGGAGAGGGTAAGAAATGAAAGGATGAGTGCTTTTGAAACATAATTCATGAAGTGGTGTAAGACACCAGTGTGGTAATCTGGAACACGTTGGGTTGTGTGTCCAACACAGTTTGCAATCCCAGCAGATAGTGTCATTTTTTATGTTAAAAAAATAGAGGGACCCAGACACTATTTCATAGTCAAAGAATTTCTCTCAACTCATTAATATTGGCTGTTTAGCTTATGCTTCAATTTCTCCAGATAAATCGATGCAATACATTTCAACGTGCAGATAGTATGTTTCAAGTAAGTCAACCATTTCAGTGTCTGACCTTTCTCCGTTTGTACTTGTATAATGGTTTGCATAATCACCAAACTTCTATCCAGTCAGTTTATGGACAGTCAAAAATTATGTTCATGTTTCTCTCTAGACTGTAAACTCTTTGTGGGCAGGGATCATGTTTCCATTGAATTGTACTCTGCCAAGCACTCAGTACAATGCTCTGCACACAATAAATCAATCAATCAATGGCATTTACTGAGTGTTTGCCATGTATAGAGCACTGTTCTTAGTGCTTTGGGGGAATATAGTACAACAGAATTAGCAGAAAGTTTCTCTGCCCATAACGAGCTTACATGCTCAATCAATACCACTAATTGATTGTACCTACCTTCTGGGATCACCACATCTGCTCCTTCCTGAGGAATAGCGTAATTATTTTCCTGAGATGATTGCCAGAAAGAATCGTTTGACCACAAACTGAAAAAAAGAGGAAAAGCTAGTCACTGTCATGGTCATCATGATGTTCATCATCACCATTAGTCATCTAGTGCATCAAACTGTATATGAAGCTAAGAAACCTCGTAGTTTACAAATTTTGTTTTGGGAGAAACAGCAGGGACATTTGCAATTTAAAAAATGATAGGCGCAAATGCGGGCACCCTACTCCTAAAGAAAATCATATTTCCTTCTCTTCCAGGAAAGCACCAACAACAGTCTTTGAAGAAAAGAAATGCATCCAGTTTTAATATCTTTACCAAAGGAAATGTTGGTGCGCTCTCCAGGCTAAGAATTTGGCCTCAGAAGAACAGAGCCAATCTGTTTAGAGGTCAGAGGGAAACACGGTTTCTACTTCCTACAAGCCTAACTTCCAAACAATGTGGAAATATAAATGCCACACACACACACACACACACACACACACACACACACACACATTTGAATTTGATCTGAGCCTAGTTTCCAATTGATATTAACTTTTTCTGCAGTATTTGCACAATTTGCCAATACTATAGGCCTCCTTGATCAAATTCTAAACTCTTCAAGTGCCAGGACCTTCATTTTCTATTTTGATTATATGATCCCAAGTTCAGTACTCTGCACACAGAAGTTATTCAATAATAATTACTGTACACACACACACACAGACACACACACAGACACACACACATTAAAATTTAGCCACCAGTTTCTCCTTTGTCATGTTTAGTAATTAATTGTGGTACTAATTATAATATCTCCATCAGGATTCCTTTGGCCTGATAAAGGCTGCTTGCGGGCATTGGTTTCTGAACACATCACAAGCATGTCAGCACTCAGTTCCAGTGGTCTTCACCCAATGCAGATGGTCCTGGACCTTTTTCTTGAGCATCCGTTACCGGATTTAAAGATTATCCCTCTGCTAGAAATTCAGTCATTAAGCCAGAGGCGGTCAGGGGGTAGGAGAGAGATAGATGATGACTGAGCTCTGAATGTTGTTCATTGCCCAAATATTTTCATTTGTGTTTGAGTTGATTAGTGCCATGCAACTGGGCTCCCTGGGTCACACACTGTCCTAAAATGGCCAGTTAGACAAATAAACATGAAATAATTTTTTTTTACTGCCAGGAGGCTCTTTAGAAGTCATATGAAGATCAAGTCTAAAGTCAAATTCAATTTCAGATTTAAAATGAGACTACCACTGGTCTGCTTGTAACTTTGGGCAAGTCCCTTAACCTCTCTGGACCTCAGTTTCCTCATCTGTAAAATCAGGATAAAACAGCTACTTTCCCTGCCTTTTAGATTCTGGGCCCAGATATAGGAGAGACGTTTTGGTATTTCTCAGAAAAAAGTACGGAAGCAGCATTTAAAGATTCACGTACTTGTATATCGTTGGCCGTTTCCTAGGAAGGTGATTTCTTGTTGATGAAGATGATGGGACACAGTCTTCCACAGGGTAATGGAAAGCTCCAAAATGAATATTGATATCTCTCACATCAGCATCGAGCGATCTAGCAACAGCCTGAACAGGGCTCTGTGGGCTACTCTTCCTTCCTGACACTGAAAAAGAAGAAAATAACAGTTTGAGGAAGTAGATTACCAACTTTCAAGTGACAATCCTGGCATTCTTTAAATATTGACTCCAATTCATTCCTGGGTTTAGGGTAATATTTTGTTTAATGCATGGCCTCTTAATTTTTCCTTCCATTCAGAAGATAAATTGTATCTCCAGGTGTCATCAACTGTAATTCAGCAGCTCGGAAAGTCAAGGCAAAAAACAAACTGACATGAATATTAAGATAAACTTTTGTCTTGAAATGTCCCACCCATATGAACATGCAGATTTTGCAGAATTGAGAGAAGATTTAATTTCTCTTCATCAGGGGCACAAGTAATAATTCCATTTGGCCTTTATAAGAAAAATAATTATAATTAAAATTCCAGTAGTTCAATATCCCAGTAATCGTTACCCTACTTCACAAATGAGATTCAGGTATAATTTCTGCCCTAGGAATATATACCCAGGTAGAACAAAGTGGTAGTATTTTCTTCCAGATGCCAGTCTCCATTCTTGTTGGAACTCCAATTTAATGGATTTGAGGATCCATTCCTTTTATCAGTAATCCTGAACTTGTCAAAATGCTGTGTGAAATTATGGGATATTATTACATAATCTTCCTCCTGTACAAAAACAAACAAATAAAGGTACACTCAGATCTCCTGTAATGTGGGAGTTTACCTTCTTGATGAGCTCATGTTAAGGAAAACTTATAATAGCCCATGCCTTGAACTATGCAATTTTCTTTTAAAATTGCATCATGTTCTAAATAGATAAATACTGTTGTTGGAAGAACATCCCTTAATTCCATAACAGCAGGAAGCACCCACTATGGAAAAAAAAAGTATAAGAAAAACTATGAATTAATTTATATTCAAATATATATTATCATTAGCAATACTGATCATCTATTGGGTATAGCCATGTAATAAACACGTGTACACCAGAAAAAAAAAGAAATGGTCTCTACCCTCTAATAGGATGTACATATATTTTCAAGGCGCTTATAGTCTAACAGGCCCTAAAAAAAATTAGAGCTCTGAATATTTTTGTTGGCTTTCTAGTTGTTGTTGACTTGCATACTCAGAAAGGTGCATATTCCCATTGAGTCTACAACTCTAAAATGATAAATAATTCTTAACAGATCCCACAGATGTGGAGATGATTCCAGAGCTTTTAAAATAGATGTAACTAGAGAAGCAGCATGGTTTAGTGGATAGAGCACAGGGCTGGGAGTAAGAAGAATCTGTGTTCTAATTCTGGCTCCGCCACTTGTCTGCTGTGTGACCTGAGGCAAGCCACTTCACTTCTCTGGGCCTCAGAGTACCTCAACTGTAAAAATGGGGATTAAGACTGTGAGCCCCACATGGGACAACCTGATCACTCTGTATCTGCTCCAGTGCTTTGAACAGTGCTTCACAGATAGCAATCACTAAACAAATACCATAATAATAATAATAATAAAGGAAGGAAGGATTAAATGTGGCTAAGCTTTCTAGAGAACATCCCTTCCTTGGATTCTACTGTCCTAATGAAGTCACATCTAAACCCTCAGAGATGCTCCCAGGCCCTCTAGGATGCCCAGAACTGAGGGAGCCATTGAAAGGTCTAAGGCTGCTGTGGAAGTATCTTGAGAGAGGTAATGCACCTCCTAAAGGAGTCCCCAAAATGACAATACCCGAGGGAACCTCTTCAGGTGTCAAAAAGACTTTGAAAAACTTTCAAAGAAGTCTTAGAACAAAATTAGTTTGGCAGTGCTTTTTACCTTAAATCCATAGAAGGTGGCAGTATATGAGATGTTAGTTATGTGATCAACACCTTTAAAGTACCAATTAATACCATTTGCATTTGGAATTAACGCCATCCAACCAGATAAATGAGTCAGTCGTTTCTTCCGAAAGGGGACAACACTTGTTCCTGTAAAAGTGAGTGGAGAAGACAAAAAAAAACAAACAACTTTTATGAACACCACCGAATCCTTTCCTTTCCTTTTTGTATTACTGAAGTAGAAACTGGGAGATAGCCACTTTCTTAACTACTTAACTAGTAGTTAATTAATTTAACTACTTATCTAATCTAGAAACATAGATCAGTTTATACAATTGGAATTTCCATGCTCTACTTCAGCTTTCAAATACTAATGATCAAATCTCCTAAAACTTCTCATCTCATTTTAACTGAATTGCTGCTTCTCTGCATAAGAAAGATAAATACTACTCATTTTATTTCTATAAGTAATATATTTTTAATAATTGCATCATAAACAAAGTTAAAACTTTGCATTCCCGTAATATCATTTAGCTTTCTATATTTTGAAAAATACAAAATACAACTACCATAAATTTGTTCTAAATTCATATTGTACCTTCATCATCTCAAGATCAAATGAATCTGAATGCTTACTGTGTGCCAGGTACTTTACTAAGCACTGGGGTGGATAGAGCAAATCGGGTTGGACACATGGGACTCACTGTCTTAAACCCCATTTTACAGATGAGGTCTATTGAGTTAAGTGACTATCCTAAAGTCACACAGCAGATGAGTGGCAGAGCCAGGATTAGAATCCATGTCCTTCTGACTCTAAGGCCCATTCTTTATCCACTACTCCTTGAGGGCAGATGACAGGCATGTGAGGGCTTGGACTAACATTGTCAGGCCACAAACATCCAACTAATCTTTACTGGTTGCGAATATGCACTGGAGATATTATAGCTTTCCCTGGCCTCTCCCAAGGTGACTAGGCTCCAGAAAGTATCTGTTGTTCTTAAAACCAAAGCCTTATAGAATAAGAGGAATTAGGGTTTGGGATGATGTGCCCAGATGGCACGGAGTCCCAGAGAGAGATATTGCAGGCTTTTCTGTAGGGAGGCCCAAACCTTGCCACTGGGGAAAGACATTTCCATGCCTTGTCAATCTCTCCTGCCCACCTGAGAAAATCTGCCAGTGCTCATCCAAGTTTGGACAAAAGGGAGGTCTGAAGAGGAAGTTAAGCAAAGAGACAGAAACTAGACACTTCCTTGCTTCTCCACTGCCAACTGAAGTTGATGCCATGACATTTGAGCCACAAAAGAAACCTCTGCTGAGAGCCTTCCACAAGAATAAGCATATTGGATTTTGTTGCTTTAGGACAATACAGGTTATGTTCAGGATCATTACCAGATTAGGGGCAGCCTGCAATTAAATCAAGATTTTGTTTTCCAGTCCTTATTGTCTAAATACTGTTCCTACTGCATTACTTACACCCAGCTAAGGGAGATACACGATTCTGATACTAATACTTCTATACATTTGAGGAAAATACTTGTATAGTTGGGTCAAGTTTCTTTGGCAGCCCATTACTTCAGGGAAACCATACTATTGCTTTGGAAGTTGGCCTTCTTCTCTGAGCTGGCTGATGAACCTCCTGGGTACAGACCAGGAGCAAACCCCAAGAAAGCTTCCTGTGCTTCTTGGTGGTTCAAATATATCCTGACATGGGATGTTAGCAGCAAGCTAAGTGGACACTATTGAGGGTCACTGGTCACAGTTATTCTGGACAGGACAGTGGAGGTAAGGCGGTCTCAGTGTCCTTTTATCCATAATGGTTCCAATTGGGAAAGGCTGGCCATTCAGATGATTGGAGGAAAATTGCCTGCAATTTGATTGCTCCCACATGCTTTGGGAAAGGAGCTTCTCTGAACCATCTTACCCCTCAAGTACCTGCAATATGGGGCAAATCCAGGGTAAATCTCTAAATGTGGTGCAAAATGTCAAGGGGCAATCTGATTTCCATTTTATAGGACGGAGGAGTTGTGTGCAGAATGACATTTTAGAAAAATGATCTGGACAAGAAGAGTGAAGTATAGCCTGGAAAAAGGAAATATTAGAGCCAGAGAAACGAGTGAACAGGCTAACGCAGAGGTCAAACTGAGATAATGAGTGCTTGGATAAGGTGGTAGCTCTTTGGATTTATTTTATTATATTTTATTTTCTGGGATTTGTTAAGAACTTGCAATGTGGCAGGCACTGTACTGAACGCAGGGGTCGATATTCATTCATTCAGTCAGTCATTTATTTAGTGCTTACTGTGTGCAGAGCACTGACAAACTAACAATAAATAGACACATTTCCTGCTCACAATGAGTTTATAGTCTAGAGGGGGAGACAGACATTAATATAAATTACAAATATGTATAACATTAATATAAATTACAAATATGTATCTAAACATCATGGAACTGGGAGGGGGAATGAATAAAGGGAGTAGGTTAGGGGGATTCAGAAGGGAGTGGAAGATAAAGAAAGGAGGGCTTAGTCAAGAGAAGGCCTCTTGGAGCAGATGTGCCTTCAATAAGCCTTTGAAGGCAGGAAGAGTAATTGTCTGTCAAGTTAATCAAGTTGGATGCAGTCCTTGTCTCACATGGGGCTCACAGTCTAAATCCCCATTTTACATATGAGGTAACTGAGGCACAGAGAAGTTAACTGACTTGCCCAAGGTCACGCAGCAGAAAAATAGCTGAGCCAGGATTGGACCCAGCTCCTTCATAGTCCCACGGCCATGCTCTTACCATGAGGTCATGCTGCTTCTTAGATGGAGAGAAATAAATGGATCTGGGAAATGGGGGTGGGGAAGAGGGAGAAAAGAATGGCAGGATTTAGCAACAGCCTCAAAGCAATATTTGAAAGGATCAAAGAAGCTAATATAAAGCTTGGGTTGAGGCCACGGTTTACTAAAATAATAATAATAATGTTGGTATTTGTTAAGTGCTTACTATGTGCAGAGCACTGCTCTAAGCGCTGGGGTAGATACAGGGTAATCAGGTTGTCCCTCGTGAGGCTCACAGTTAATCCCCATTTTGTAGATGAGGTCACTGAGGCACAGAGAAGCTAAGTGACTTGCCCACAGTCGCACAGCTGACAAGTGGCAGAGCAGGATTCTAATCCATGACCTCTGACTCCCAAGCCCATGCTCTTTCCACTGGGTCACGCTGCTTCCCTACAATAAATACAATAAATATACAATTTCAACTATGAATAATAATAATAATAACAATGGTATTTTTAAGTGCTTACTGTGTGTCAAGCACTGGGGTAGATACAAGGCAATCAGGTTGTCCCAAGTGGGGTTTACAGACTTAATCCCCATTTTACAGATGAGGTAACTGAGGGTCAGAGAAGTGAAGTGACTTGCCCAAAGTCACACAGCTGACAAGTGATGGAGTTGGGACTAGAACCCATGACTCCTGATTCCCAAGACTGGGTTCTTTCCACTAAGCCAGGCTGCTGCAATTAAGAGAACATATCAGTAGCATCTGTATATATAAAGACTCATTTTTGTAGACAAACTTGGATCAATTAAATGAACCTGTGGTTTGGACTGCCAAACTGGACTTACCAAAAAAGTTGAAAAGGATCACATCCTTTTCCAGCAGAGAAGTGGGAGAAGGTTTGTTGAATGCTAAACGATGAAAGCTCACAGAGGAGTCACAGAGAGACCCAGGAAATCCAACGCTCCATTCTTCCTGTCGACTGCAGTGAGATGGGTCTAAAAGTGAGCTGTGTGGGATAACTGAGTATCCTTTGTGGCCTGTGAAACCAACGAACATTTTAGGAGAGGACTATAAACTTGGAACTGCCTGCCAAATACAATCAATCAAATTTATTGAGCATTTACTCTGTGCAGAGAACTCTACTAAGTGCTTGGGAGAGTGTGACATAATAATATGTACAATGTAATGTTTTGGTAGAAACATTCCCTTCCCACAGTGAGTGCACAATCTTCAGGGAGAAAATTTACACCAATATAAATAAATAATGGATAATAATAATAATAATAATGTTGTGTTGGTTAAGTGCTTACTATGTGCTGAGCACTGTTCTAAGCCCTGGGGTAAATACAGGTTGTCCCACATGAGGCTCACAGTTCATCAGCATTTTATACATGAGGTCACTAAGGCACAGAGAAGTTAAGTGACTTGCCCACAGTCACACAGCTGACAAGTGGCAGAGCTGGGATTCGAACCCATGACCTCTGCCTTCCAAGTCAGGGCTCTTTCCACTGAGCCACACTACTTCTCTAAGTACATAAGAGCTGTGGGGCTGACTGGGAGGTGAATAAAGGGAACAAATCAGGGCAACGCAGAATGGAATAGGAGAAAAGGAAAAGAAGACTTTGTCAGGGAAGGCCTCTTGGAGGAGATGTGCCTTCAATTAGGCTTTGAAGATGGAAAGAGTAATTGTCTGTTGGATATGAAGCGGGAGAGTGTTTCAGGTCAGAGGCAGAACATGGATAAGAGGCTGGTGGCAAGATAGATGAGATTGAGGTACAGTGAGTAGGTTGGCACTAGAGGAGTGAAGTGGGTGGGCTGGGTTGTAGTAGGAGAATAGCAAGGTCAAGTAGAAAGGTGATTGAATACTCTAAAACTAATGGTAAGGAGTCTCTGTTTGATGCAGAGGTGGATGGGCAACCCCTGGAGGTTTTTGAGGAGTGGGGAAACACGGAGAAAAATGATCCAGGCAGTAGAGGAAGTAAGGCTTGGAGTGGGGAGAGACATGAGGCAAAGGAGGTCAGCAAGCAAACTGATACAGTAATCAAGGCAGGATAGGATAATTACTTGGATTAATGTGGTAGCAGTTTGAATGGA
Organism: Ornithorhynchus anatinus; assembly: GCF_004115215.2. Classification (NCBI taxonomy): domain Eukaryota; kingdom Metazoa; phylum Chordata; class Mammalia; order Monotremata; family Ornithorhynchidae; genus Ornithorhynchus; species Ornithorhynchus anatinus. Next base: position 70,514,670 of record NC_041731.1, on the reverse strand, counting down.
GAGGAAAGGGCAGATTTTAGCGATGTCGTGAAAGCTGAACGGACAGGATTTAGTGACAGACTGAATATGTGGGTTGAATGAAAGAGATGAGTCAAGAATAATGCCAAGGTTATGGGCTTGTGAGACAAGGATGGTGGTGCTGACTACAGCGATGGGAAAATCAGAGGGAGGGGGCAGTATTTGGGTGGAAAAATAAAGAGAAGCAGCGTGACAGTGGAAAAAGCACAGGCTGGGGAGTCAGAGGTCGTGGGGAGTCAGAGGTCATGGGTTCTAATCCCAGCTCTGCCACTTGTCAGCTGTGTGATTTAGGGCAAGTCACTTAACTTCTCTGTGCCTCAATTACCTCATCTGTAAAATGGGGATGAAGACTGTGAGCCTCACGTGGGATAACCTGATTACCTAGTTTCTACCCAAGAGCTTAGAACAGTGGCTGGTACATAGTAAGCGCTTAACAAATGCCATCATTTTTATTATTATTATTATGAGTTCTGTTTTGGACTTGTTAAATTTGGGGTGTCAGCAGGACATCCAGGTGTACATGTCTTGAAGACAAGAGGAAATGTGAGACTGAAAAGAGGGAGAGAGATCAGGACCGGAGATGTAGATTTGGGAGTCATCCACATAGAGGTGATAGTTGAAGCTATGAGAGAGAATGAGTTCTCCAAGGGAGTGAGTGTAGGTGGAGAATAGAAGGGGATCCAGAAGTGAACCTTGACTGACTCCCTCAGTTAGGGAGTGGGACCCAGAGGAGAGGCCTGTGAAATAGACTGAGAATGAGTGGCTAGAGAGATAGGAGGAGAACTAGGAGATGATAGCATCAGTGAAGCCTCGATTGGATAACGTTTCCAGGAGAAGGGAGTGGTCGATAATATTGAAAGCAGATAAGAGGTCAAGGAGGATTACGATAAAGTACAGGCTACTGAATTTGACAAATACCTCTATAAAATCTATAAATCACAGGGCATATACATCATTTCAGGTATGATCTGTCTACAGACAGGATCTGAGTGCCCCTTCTGGCCCATACTGCTACAGACAGGAGGCAACTTCTGGTCTGCACACTGAGTTATGCTATTGTAATACAGCACAATTTAGGACTACAACACAAATAAGCCTCCATTTGAATAGGTTAATTTTGTTCAGTCAGGCACTTATTTTCAGCACGTTAACCTGGAAGAGGGACTCTGACTGCTGAGTACGCCACTCCATTGAACAGGATTCTCCCATTCTCCATCTTGGAGCTGAACCGTTCTTCCAAATTGTTCCTACCGCATCCTCAATCCTCATCCTCATGTCCAGCCTGACAAAAGAGGGGAGGGGTGTTTCTCCTGCCCCCAAGATCCCTAACTTCTTCATCTTCATCAGTCCACCCCAATCCTCTGAGAGCAAGAGTCCCGATTCTGGATTGTAGGCTTGGCCCCTGTTACACAGGGGAAACATGAGGTTCAGAATTTCCAGAGATTTGAGTAACATTTTCTCGGAATGAAGCTGTCCCACCCACAAAGCAGCCCCTGGCATCAACAGCCACACCTCCAGTCCAGTGCTGGGAACTGGGGTGGTAGGCAGGGGTAGGTGGGGGCACTGGCCACTGTGTCTCTCTCCATCTGGTACCTGATCTCTGCCACTTGCTATGTGACTTGGGCCAAGTCACTTAACTTCTCTGTGCTTCAATTTTCTCATTTGAAAAATGAGGATGAAATACTTGCTCACCCTCTTACTTAGACTGGGAGCCACATGTGGCACAAGTAATATGCCCAAACTTGTATCTATTGTGCTTAGTACAATGCTCAACACATAATAAGTGTTTAACTAATAGCACAATTATTATTGTTGCTACAACTGACAATCTCTCCAAAGGGAAGGTCATGATGATGATGATGATGGTATTTGTTTAGCACTTATTATGTGGCAACCACTATACTAAGCATGGGGATAATACAAGATAATTAGGTTGGACACAGTCCCTGTCCCACAGTCTAACTGGGAGGGAGAACTGGTATTGAATCTATGTTGAAGATGAGGCACTGCAAAGTTTAATGATTTGCCCAAGGTCACAAAGCAGGCAAGTGGCAGAGCCAGGATGAGAACATAGGTCCTCTGACTCCCAGCCCATGCTCTGCTAGGCTACACTGCTTCCCAACCTCCCATAACTCTTTTTACTTGTCTTATATAGTCAATTTACTCAAGCACTAACTTATCCCCTTTCTCTCTTTCTTTCTATTTGTAAATTATTTTAACATCTCTCTCTCCTGCTAGAATATAAGCTCTTTCAGGAGGTGACCAGATCTACTAAGTCATCTGAACTTTCCAAGTCCTTAAAACACAGCAGGAACTCAAGAAATACTATTGATTAGTTCAATACGTTTGTAATGTATGTGGAATAATTTCCGTTTTTCCTCTTTTCCCTTCTCATTCTCCTCTTTCTAGTCTTCTCCTTTGTCTTCCTCCTCTCCTCTCTCTTTCCTGCTTCTTTTCCCCTTCATTATGTACCATGTATCATGTAACCGCACACTTTGCTCTTCTAAAGCCAACCTACTCACTGTACCCCGATCTCATCCATCTTGGCATCAACCTCATCCACATAATAATTAGAGAAGCAGCGTGGCTCAGTGGAAAGAGCATGGGCTTTGGAGTCAGAGGTCATGAGTTCGAATCCCAGCTCTGCCACTTATTAACTGTGTGACTGTGGGCAAGTCACTTAACTTCTCTGTGCCTCAGTTACCTCATCTGTAAAACGGGGATTATGACTATGAGCCCCATGTGGGACAACCTGATTCCCCTGTGTCTACCCCAGCGCTTAGAACAGTGCTCTGCACAAAGTAAGCGCTTAACAAATACCAACATTATAATAATAATAATAATAATGGTATTTGTTAAGTGCTTACTACTTGCCAGGCACTGTACTAAGCACTGGGGTGGGTACAAGCAAATCAGATTGGACACAGTCCCTGTCCCATATGGGGCTCACAGTCTCAATCTGAATTTTACAGATGAAGAAACTGAGGCACAAAGAAGTGAAATAATAGTCCGAGGTCACAAAGCAGCCGAGTGGCAGAGACAGGATTAGAACCCTCAATCTTGCATCTTCTCTCTTCATAGCCAACAGACAATTTTCTTCCTCTCTTCAAAGCCTAATTGAAGGCACATCTCATCTAAGAGCACTTCTCTGACTAAGCCCTCTTTTTTTTGCACTCCCTTTTGCATCACCTGCTCCCTTTATTCATCACCACCCCCCAACCCCACAGCACTTGTGTATATATCCATCATTTATGTATTTTTACTAATGACTGTCTACCCTCTAGACTGTAAACTTTGTGAGCATAGAATGGGCCTGCATATGGCTTTATTGTACTCTTCTAAGTGCTTAGTACAGTGCTCTGCACACAGTAAGCACTTAATAAATACGACTTACTGATTGATTGATTGATTGATTGATTGAAAGAGCACAGGCCTGGAAGTCAGAGAACCTGGGTTCTAATGTTGGCTCTGCCACTTACTTGCTGTGTACCTTGGGCAAGTCACTTAACATCTCTCTGCCTCAGTTCCCTCATTTGTAAAATGGGCATTCAATACCTGGTCTCCCTCCTACTTAGACTGTCAGGCCCATGTGGGATCTTTTATCTAACCCAGAACTTAGTACAGTGTTTGGCACATAGTAAGTGTTTAAAAAATACCACAAATTATTATTGTCACCACTGTCCCTGCTCACAGATGATTTCTGAATCTGTAGGGTTTGGCATTCCCTACTAGAAATATAATCAAACATTACTGACATACTCTAATGTTTGTGAAATATAGCTACAGAATTTGAATTTCCAAAGTACATAGCCAGCTAGTCATTATGGGCCTGATTCAAATAAAATATTCAGGCCATTCAAGTGCCCATAAATTGACATCTACTCCTATCATTTTACAACGGATGAAATTGGATTTATTTCAGAATTCACAAAACCCTCACAACTTATTAAACATACACACCTTAACTCAGTTTGAAAAGCCAAGATTATAGAATTCATCAAGTGCTAAAATAATTCTGAGCTGTGATATTCTTGTTTCCCATATGACTTTCTTGTCATTCTGGAACGCAGACATGCTTTAATTTATATTTGACTCTTCTGGAGGGAATGAGTCTTTTTATCTACGTTAAAAGAAACACGTCCATCATATTTTGATGTGAATTAGAAATCATTTTACCTGTGAGGGATCCATCAGTGTCCATCAGTACTACTTCATGCTCCCAACGAAATCCGGCCTTGTTCGGAGTATGAAAATACTGGATGGAAGCAAATCTTGAACTCCAGCCTCCACATCCATCAGTGCAAACTCCAACAATGGAGGTCACCCCGATAGCAGCACAATGAGGGCGGTCAAAGTTCATGAAGTGTACCGAAGACACGGTTAAGCCCTCATTGAATGGAAGAAGTAAGCCTTTTGAACTGCAATAGGAAGGGCCCAGGCCCAGGTCATCCAGGTGACCAACTATCTTGGCATTTTGGATTACAGCTCCACTGGATTCTCCCCACCCTCCAACATAAGGTGCTAAGATCCTCTTCGTCTCTATTCCAACATCTGCACTGTTTACCACAACAAAATTATGGAACTGCAGGGCGCCGCCGTTGACCCATTCTGCTCCTTTCCTGCAATTCCATGTTGTCAACGCGTTAAATATCGCGGGTGTTGGTATGGTGGAAGTGCAGGAGCCTGTTTGCATGGGGAAATACTCTTCAAAGATCCATAAACCGAACCAGCCCTGGGAGTGCACAGTATTGTTATAAAATTCCCCAAGGGGAACCCTTTTCTGGCAAATATGTGGATCGTGGGATGGCCCATCGGGGTGGTTGTTCATCCGGTACCAGAAACCAAAGTGGGTGCCCCCAGCAACTGAGTTATGTCTTATGGAATTGTTTGGGTTGGTGACCCAAAATGCAGCTGGAGTGATGTCATCGTTGAGGAGGCTGCTGCTTTGCCGAACGAAGACTGCCAAATTAGACTGCAGGATGTTACCGTGTTCAATCCCATCTTCTATAAAAAATGCTCCTCCTCTTATGTCATAAATCACGTTCCTTTCCACCAGGAGGTGGTGGGTGTTGTGGATGGTGACTGCTCTGTTATAGGTCTGGTGAATTGCACAGCCTCGTACATAGGACTTGAACTGGAGGTCTCCCAGTAGGTGCCAGTGTATTGGATAACGGCCCAAACGGAAAGCCTGGCCAGCGTGAAACACCTGCCAAATGAGAAAAGCACAATGGCTCAGGCCAAACTGTCATTTTGAGGTAGAAATGATTGTGATAGCTGGCATTTCTAAGAGCCCATCTATTTTTCCAAAGCACTTTCCCTTCAACTGACTCATTTAATCTTCACAATGTCCCTGTGAGGGAGGGAGAGACGACTATTGGACAGATGAGAAAACTGAGGCGCATAAAGGTTAAGTGTCTTGTTGAAGGTCTCACAGCAGGCCTGGTGGCATAGCTGGGACTCAACTCTTGGACTCCCTTCATCCCCACCTCTCCATCTTGCCACTAGATCATGATGCTTCAGGGTAATAGAGGGAAGGCTGATATCCACACTGTGGCTAGATCAGAAAATTCATCTACATGAGATAGCCAATCAAATTTTGTTCACTTTTCGGTTGGGTAATTCGTTAACCCACTTATTCAAAATTTCAATGATATCGTCTTCCCCTCTAGACTGTGAGCTCGATGTGAGCAGGGAATGTGTCTGTTGTTATATTGTACTCTCCCTAGCACTTAGTACAGTGCTTTGGACAGAATAAGCGCTCATTAAATACAACTGAATGAATGAATGAATTTAAACTAGCCTCAGTCTTGTATTGGTTAAACAAAATGAGATGAAAACATAAATTATAGTGTCAGATTTCTTATGGTTTCTCCTCTTTACTCACAGCCTCAGGAACTCAAAGTGTCAGACTGTCAACAGCTCCTCTTAGGTTTTACATTATAGCTTTTTTAAAGAATCCCTCCTTTCCATTTCCTCTTTCATGTTCACACCCAAACTTTTGCCCATGATAAATACATGATCCCTGTCTTCGAGAAACCTACTTGTAAACTCACCTAATTTTCCTTTGTAATTCATTAAAAACCAATGAAAATAAATCTTCCTTTCTGTTCATCATGCTTCATCAGATGATTTGGTCACCTGTTCATCCCTAAATCTTATTCAAGCTCTTTGTATTTCATAGGTGAAGTACTTTCATAGAGAAGTACTGTGGCCTATTGGAAAGAGCACGGCCTGGGAGTTAGAGTTTCTGAGTTCAAATCCCAGCTCTGCCACTTGACTGCTGTTTGACCTTGGGAAAGTCACTTTCATTCATTCATTCATTCATTCATTCATTCATTCATGTTTACTGAACTCTGTCTATTGAGCTTCTATTTACTTCAATTCCTAAAATGTAAAAATGTGGATTGCATCCTACTCCTTCATACATAGACTGTGAGACCCATGTGGGACAGGGACTGTGTCCAAACTGGTAACCTTGTAGAAACCCCAGCACTTAGAACAATGCTTGGCATACAGTAAGCATTTAACTTATATTATTATTATTATTACAGCACTCTACTTCTTTAAGCTACTTATACACTGTCCCTCATATTCACTCACTTCCTCATTCTCACTTTTTTAAAAATGTTATTTATTTAGCACTTACTATGTGCCAGGCACATAGCTAAGCTAAGCTAAACTAAGCACTGGGGTAGATACAAGCTTATCAGGTTGGATACAGTCCCTGTTCCCATATGGGGCTCCCAGTCTGACTCTCCATTTTACATATGACATAACTGAGGCACAGAGAAGTTAAGTGCCTTGTTCAAAGTCACACAGTAGACAAGTGACAGAACCAGGATTAGAATCCAGGTCCTTCTGACTCCCAGGCCTGTGCTCTATCCACTAGGCAATGCTACTTCTCTTGTTCTTGTAAGTTTATGTTTTATCTTTTTTTTCCTCATTCCTATAATAAATCATCCTTGGTTTTGTTCTCTAGCATGGAAATCTCTATGCCCATATGCCATATGGATTGAATTTTAATTTAACATAAGTAAAATCACTTAATATTTCCAGTTCTCAAATGGGTGTGTTTTGTGTTCTAACAAAGTCATGCATTTAGGAAAACCTGTATTGAGGTTTTTGCTTTTTTGCTTTGAATAGTATTTGTTTATACCCTGAATCCAACACTTGTTATGCTACAACCCATATACAGACATACCTTGTCAGAAGAGTGTTCCTTAATTACGAAGTCACAGTCTATTTAAAACATGTACTGGAAACTGAGTGAAATATACAAAATGCATCTCTTACCTCTACGTATTCTAACCTTCCAGTTACGAGATTCCTATTGGGTTGAGGAGCGTGAAACATGATACAGCCTCCAAACTGATCACTTCCCATTTCTTCACCAAATTTTCCTTGTAGACAAGTCTGGGTGGCAAATTCACCTTTAAAACATCATCATCATGATCATCCATGGTATTTACTGAACTCTTACTGTCTTCAGGGCACTGTACTAAGCTCTTAGGTGAGAACAATACAATGGAGTAGACATGTAAACATAGCAAACTCTTGCTAGATTTAGATTTCCTGGAGCACTGTCTTCTCTGAAGCACCAAGCTATTGCTTTACCAGTGAAGGGTTACATGAAAAGTGTTCTCCAGTTTATACTCTTGCAACATTGGAAACCACCCTCTAGACTGTAAACTCTCTGTGGGCAGAGAACATGTCTACCAACTCTGTTGTATTGTACTCTCTCAAAAACTTAGTACGATGCTCGGCTGCAGACAGGAAAGTAGGGCTCCTATGGTGCAGAGGGGAAAATACCCTCAAGATGTTTCCAGGTCAGGCATAAACCTTGATCAACTGAGAGGTCATTTCTGTGTGTGGAGCACCATACTAAGCACTTAGGACAGTTCAATAAAATTTCCTGACCAAGGAGCTTTTGATCTAAAGGGGGAGACAGACACTTGAGCAAATTACAGATAGAAGGAAGTCAAGGAGTATATAAGATGTGGACGATACATGCTATGGGGGCTGCGGGGATATTAGTACTTAAGTGTCCCAGAAGACTGAGTAGCAGAGCAGCCTCGTGGGTAGAGCACAGGTCTGGGAGTCAGGGGACCTGAGATCTAATTCCTGCTCCTCCACTTGTCTGCTGTTTGACCCTGGGCAAGTCACTTTACTTCTCTGTGACTCAGCTCAACTATAACATGGGGATTTAGACTGTGAGCCCCAGGTGGGACAGGGACTGTGTCCCACCTAATTAACATGTATCTACCTCAGCTATTAGAACATGCCTGGCACACAGCGCTTAACAAATACTCTCAAAAAAAAAAAGAGCTGAAATGTCAGTTTCAGTAGTGAGAGTCCAGGTAAATCTAGAATTTGATAGATTTTCAAATGATCAAATTATTTTGGAGATTTGCAGTGTGAATTTTTATCAAATAGCTATTTTTTGAGTTTATTGTGTGCAGGGATCTGTGCTAATGGTTTGGGAGATGACAACAGAAACAAAAGACATGACACCTGACTTCAGGTGACTTAAAATATAATGAAGCGGTGACAAGCAGATAAAAATATTTATAATTTGGGATCAGGTAGGAGAACAAGGTGGTAACATGAGTATGATAGTGTGAAATAACTGTATAGATAATTGAATGTACATTTTAATTATACATAAATCAAGAAGTGCTGAGGACGAGTGTAAGCGTCTTGTGGACAGGAGCCGTGTCTACTGGCTCTATCGTATTGGGTTCACCCAGCGCTTAAATACCATTAATTGATGGATTGTATACAGGTATATAAGTGCTAAAAGAGGCTGTTCTGTTTGGGACTTGGGGGAATTAATTGGGAATTTCTTGGAGGAGATTTGATGTTAGGAATCCTTTGATGGTGGGGTTTGGTGAATTTGAAAGGAGAGGGTGCTCCATATCCACCGTCAACTTTACTAAGGTTAAAGAGTTAAGAGATGTCTCCCTCATGGGGCCTGGAAAATCTCATACTCGGTTTTAATGTTTTTCATGGCCCCTTGGGGAGGGTTCATGGAATGATGCAGACAATGGGGATGAATGGAATTGCAGTCATGGAAGGATAGCACACTTGAAGTAATTTCCTATTAGTAAAACATATATAGCTTCGGTAATCTTGAAAGTGATTAATTTTTTAAAGCATTTATTTTCTATGTAATAGTTTTTCTGGTCATAAATGCTCTATTGAATCCATCCCAAAAGGCATAAGTAAAAATCCTGAATTGTTTTAAACCTATAATTCTACATTTCAAGATACAATGGTAATTACAAAGAAAACCTTAGATTGCATTTTCAAAATAAACTAATTTGTTCAAATGAAATAATACATTCCAAGCAACTACAGCACAACAGCAGGATACTTAAGCCACACTGAGTTTGCTGAGAAATACCTGAATCAAATCCCTCAGGACATGGTGGTATTTTATCATTCCACTCTATGTTATTGGAGCCTCTCACGAGGATGTTTCTTGTAAGAACACCAACTTCTGCTCTTCCTTCAAACAATGTTCCATCAGGGAGTGTAACAGACACTGCTAAATGTGTATAATTCAGGGGACTGGTTAGAGTTATGACTGTGCCATCAGCAGATATGGAAGCAATTATTCTCTTTTCATTTTCTCTTTGGCTTTGGCTACAAAGTAACAACAAAATAAATTATAAAGTTATACTTTCAAATTTATCTGAACAGAGTAACGCTGAATGAAAACCACAAACGTTTCTTTTACACAAAGTCTAAGGCTCTTGTTTAATAACTTGAATGGGTAGAAAATATACTTTATTTTCCAAGCTAAAATTATATAGGAAACAGAGATAACATGGGATTTCATTTTACTATGTGAATAAAGTTTTGGACTGTCTATATAGATATTTTCATTATACCTATGACAATGGTATTGAAATTTAGTAGATATAATAATCATCTTTAGACTGTACATCCTAGAGAATAGGATGACTGTGGAACATTTAACACACAGTGAATGTTCCAGATTTAAGGATTGAATGGAGGAGCAAAAAAGAATAGATTGGAAGATATAGAGTCTTAATTCTTTGTTCACCAGCATTAAATTTTGACTACATAGGTCCCCATTTATTTACAAGGACCTACATAAAAAACAGATTCTTCCTGCTACAAGGAAGATGAGAGTCTTTCTACCATGATACATTGATATAATGCCTCCATACTACAGGGATTATTTTACCCAGAAGAACAAACTAGGCACACTGGTAGTTAAGCATGTATATGCGTAATCCTTCTGAACATCTGCAAAACTATTTTTAACTTATGCCTTTGTTTTAGAATTACAAAATGACAAAAATTCCAGCCCTGAATCTTAATGTCATCATGTGTCACTGCCTTAACATTATCAAGTCACAGTTCCATACTTTGAATGATTGTTATTGCTGGGTAAATACAGCCTTATCCAATAACACTCTGATCTATGGTTTGTATAATTAAAGTCTCCATTAGTTTTCCTTGATGCTCTTGGAATAGCTAATTTGTTGAGCTGAAGGTCTTATTGATTATTTTCTTTTTGCATGAAGATATAATTTATAAGGAAAGTTTAAATAGCTCTGCATCTAAAAATATTATATCTATGGAATCTTTCTCATCATCATTATCTCCAATAGCATTATTTGTTCAGAGTCTTGAATCCTACTGAAGTAGTTTCCTCCTCTTGATTGAATCATGAATAGGTTATGATTATACGTAGGGGTTAAACTTGGATAGAATAAGAACAATGCTCACTAACATAACTTTCACATTTACTTTTCAATGCCTTAAAAAAAATGAAAAGGCATAAAAAATAAGCTGCATGGCCTAGTGGGAAGATCACAGGCCTGGCAGTCAGTGGACCTGCGTTCTACTATTCCCAGCTCTGCCATTTGTCGGCGGTATGATTTTGGGCAAATCACTTAACTCTTCTGTGCTAAATTCACAACTTCTCTGTGCCTCAGTTTCCTCTTCTATAAAATAGGGATTCAATACCTTGGACTGTGAGCCCCATGTGGGACAAGGACTGTGTTAGACCTGATTATGCTGTATCTACCCCACTGCTCAGTTCAGTGCTTGACATGTAGAAGGAACTTAGCAAATATCATTATTCATTCATTCATTCAATCAATCAGATTTATTAAGTGTTAACTGTGTGCAGAGCACTGTACTAAACCCTTGGAAAGTACAATACAGTAATAAAGAGAGACAATCCCTGCCCACAACGGGTTTACAGCCTAGAGGAGGGGAGACACATCAAAACAAGTAAACAAGCATTATCATTCTTATTATTACTGTTATTTGCCAATGTTGTTTTGAACTTAATGAATAAGTCAAAGTTTCTTGGACTACAAAGTTTTACCTGTTTCCAGTGGTTGCTATTATAATTTCGTCTCCCACATTCCACATCACAGCTTCTTGTAAAACCAGAGTGTTTTCCCCAGCTTCAGCCGTCTCAGCCAGTCGAGTCCAGATCACTGGAATAGGCCGACCTAAGAGCACACAAAAATATGGTCATATGGATTTTCCAAACCATCTATGGCTTTTTAAGAACCACTCTACAACTTATTTTTAAAGAAATTAGCCTACCCAAATAATTAGTGTGGAAAGCAGGTTTACCTCGGCCTTTTCACCTTACCGTTTAAAAAAAAGTAAACATAACACTCGAATCCTAAAATCAGTCCTAATTTAAGCATATCTAGTTACAGTTTGCTACAGTTTTTGTAACTTAGTAACACCGATGAAATTTTTATCGTAGTCACTTCCCTGGTCTTTAAACAAAATTCAAAAACTGATCCCACTTTAATGAGGCACTAAGAATATAGAATATTTGCACAATGTTTTTATTAAAAACTAATACAAACTCAAAATAATAATACGAAGAGAAGGAATATAATGTCATGGCCTAGTGGCAAGAGCACGGGCTTGGGAGTCAGAGGTCGTGGGTTCTAATACCAGATCCGTCACTTATCTGCTGTGTGACCTTGGGCAAGTCGCTTAACTTCTCTGTGCCTCAGTTACCTCATCTGTAAAATGGGGATTGAAACTGAGGCCCACGTTGGATAATCTGATTACTTTGTATTTACCTCAGCTCTTTGAACACTGCTTGGCAGGAAGTGCAGTGGATAAGGTATTTTTGGTTGTGCTATCTCTAGAGCTTCTGCAGGGCTTTTTCTCACTTTTTAAAATCAATTGTACTTACTGATTACTTGCTGTGTTCAGAGCACTGTACTAAGTGCTTGAAAGAGTACAATATAAGAGTTGGTAGGCATGTTCCCTATCCACAAGGCTTTCCCACTCGATTGTAAACTCCTAATGGGCAGGAATTGTACTTTTTACCCTTAATATATTCTCCCAAGCCTTTAGTATAGCACACTCAGGAAATTCTATAAGTGAAGTTTTTGAGATTTTGCAGCTGTTCCAAAAGGTCAGGAAAAGTCTTATTTTGGTGCAAGGAATTATTTACTTTTAAATTTATTTTCATATGATAATTCTTAGAGATACCACCTTACTCTTCTCACAGTCTTGTTATCTGAATGATAGATAGTATATTTATAAGACTATACAAACCTAAACATTTAGTATGACAGAATTTATTCCTAACCAGCACATACTATTCCCCTAACGTGCCAGATAACAAAGCTTTCACCATATACGCTTTCTATAACACATGTTTTCACTACATGGTTTTCATAAAACACTTTTAGGGAATTGGGGAATGTTCTTCCAACAACATGCATCTGACTGGAAAGAACATAATAATAATATTGATGATGATGGTATTTGTTAAACGCTTACTATGTGCAAAGCACTGTTCTAATCTCTGGGGGGATACAAAGTCATAAGGTTGTCCCACGAGGGCTCACAGTCTTAATCCCTATTTTACAGATAAGGTAACAGGCACAGAGAAGTAAAGTGATTTGCCCAAAATCCCATAGCTGACAAGTGGTAGAGCTGGGATTAGAACCCATGACCTCTGACTCCTAAGCCTAAGCTCTTTCCACTGAGTCACGCTGCTTCTCTACACATGCCACAGAGGTGGAAGAAAAGGCCTGTGCTCATACCTGCTGAACTGCCTAACCCATGTGAAAGGGGTCACAAGTTTTCCTTAATGTTTATGTTCTTTAACATAAGGTTTCTGAGGAACATGACCTCTGTGTTACAAGAAACCTGAGTTCACTTTAAATGTTTGTTTGCAATACCATGAAGATCAAGTATTCCCTCTCGAACAGCCAGAGTTTTGGCCCCATAGACGGGCAGTTCGGGAGAGCGCAGATGTCCATGCAGTGTAATGATTGCTTTGTGCTGGAATGGAGCCCTCTCTGTGCCAATCTGAAAGAGAAGGAAAAAGTACAGTTTGGAAAACTGACTTCTATTATATCTGTCAGTTAATACTTTTGTTAGAGTTTCAGGTTTCTCATTTTTCTCCATGAGAAATGTTAGTTTTTCCAAATAAAGAATTATTATCATTATGATTATGGTACTTGTTAAACACTTACTATGTGCAAAGCACTAATCTGAGAATAAGGATAGATAAGTAGTTAGTAAACCAAATCTCACAGAACCATCCACAAGTAGAGGGAATTGGCTTTTAATGGAGGAAACAGGGGCTGTTTACCTCTTTCATCTTTTTCTAGGGCAAAAGCAGCTGACATTTTCTCCCAACTTTCTTCCTGACCTACAACTGCACATGAAATACAATACTGTCCTCTAGGATATCAGCCTACTAGCAAATATTTTTATAAAAGAGATAAAAAAAGATCAGAGTAGGCTAGCCTCAATTAGAGTTAGAATATTCAATCCGATGTACTAGTTTGTAAGAAGCAACGCTGAAACAGGCCCCTTTGGATGTATAACATCCCATGACATTAACATCATTTTTCAAAGCAGAAATCTGACATTTTGTTACATGATTAGTATAAACCCCAAAGCCCAGCATTTTGCTACTTCTATCTTCTTCACTTTTTCTGTTTTGATCATTACCTTCACATCCTCTAATTTCCTAGAGTTTCCCTTTACTTCCAAAAACCTGTGATCAGTGTCACAGGCAATGTTGGGAAAGGTTGGGCTAATGACCAACAAGGTGATAACTAGGCAAGAAACAGCTAAACATTCTTAGTTCCTACCCCAGCCTTCCACCAACTCAAGGTGGGACAGCAAACGTCTACCATCACTTTCATTCATTCATTCTTTCATTCCACTGTATTTATTGAGCACTTACTGTGTTCAGGGCACTGTGTTAAGTGCTTGGAAAGTACAATTCAGCAATAAAGAGAGACAATCCCTGCCCACACCGGGCTTACAGTCTAGAAGGAGGGAAGACAGACATCAAAACAAATAAATGGGCAACAATATTAATAAACAGAATTATAGATATATACATGTCAAAATATAAAGGCATTAATATAAATAAATAGAATTAGAGATGTGTACATATATACATATGTGCTTTTGCAGGGAGAGCGGTAGGGCAAAGGAAGTGAGTCGGGGCCACACGGAAGGGAGGAGGAGCTGAGAAAAAGGATGGCTTAGTCTGGGAAGGCCTCTTGGAGGAGATGAGCCTTCAGTGGAGCTTTGAAGGGGGGAAGTGAGATTGTTTGGCAGATTTGAGGAGGGAGGGACAGGTGAGAACAAGGCACAGTGACAAGGCTAGCATCAGAGGAGTGGAGTGTGCAGGCTGGAATGTAGAAGGAGAGAAGGGAGATGAGGTAAGAGGGGGCAAGGTGATGCACTGTACTCTCCCAAGTGCTTAAAGAAGCCTATATTAACATCAGTGGAATCTACTGAGTGTCGACTGATTGTGAAACACTATACTAAGCGTTTGGAAGAGACAACAGACGCAAGGAGCATGATCACTGCATGCCAGAAGATTGTAATCTAATGGGTGGACAGACATAAATATTTCCAAATACTAGGGACTAGAATAAGAAGCAGTGTGGCTCAGTGGAAAGAGCACGGGCTTGAGAGTCAAAGGTCATGGGTTAGAATCCTGGTTCTGCCACTTGTCAGCTGTATGACTGTGGGCAAGTCACTTAACTTCTCTGTGACTCAGTTACCTCTTTGTAAAATGGGGATTAAGACTGTGAGCCTCACGAGGGACAGTCTGATTACCCTGTATCTACCCCAGCGCTTAGAACAGGGCTCTGCACATGGTAAGTGCTTAACAAATACCAACATTATTATTATTAAGGACAAAGATATAACTGCAACTAGTATGAATATACCAGGATAATACAGCTGAATAAATCAATGAATATACAAATAAATATACAAATAAAAATATGCATGTGAACATAAATGCCTAAGGCAGGAATAGAATGTATAAGTGCAAAGGATGGGATTGGGTTGATATGACTGGGTTGTCAATTAATTAGGGATAACTTTCTAAAGGACATGGAACCATAGTGGATTTTCCACTGTCCCAAATCAATCGATCGATCCATTCATTAGAATTATTGAATACTTACTGTTGTATACCACTGTTATGTAAATCAGTTCTTATATTTTCCCAAAGTTAACCTTGGTTCAATTTACAACTGAACTGATGGTTTCCCTCTCACACCTACCTAAATATTCTTTTTAAAATTTGGTAATAATGCCCAGTTACCTCTTTGCTGGTTTTCCTGTTCAGTGTTATATTGAGAAAACTTTCATTTAAAAGCCCTCTAGGAAAATGTTCTCAATAAAATGAGAGTCCCAAATAATAAATCATCTAGGTTAAAATCAGGAGAACTTCCTACTTTCATATATTTGTTACTTAGTACATAACAGTTATGGGGTGATAAACACATTTGCAATTCCTGCACATACCTGAAGAATACCACCATCTGAAATCAAAATATTCTCTGCCTGCAGTTCAATATCTGCTTCATCAAATATTAGACTTCCACCTATCAAACAATTTTAGAATTCATTGCAATGAAACAAAACAATTAGAGACACCTTAACTTTGACAGTTTAATATATATTAATTTGGGCACCACACTGCTTTGGATACTTAAAATTCACTAATGGTGTTTAAAGGGCATCTAAATATATTTACTGATCCTGGAATGCCAAAGTCCAGCAACTCAAGTCTTGCAAAGCCTAAACAGTTGGCTTATAAATCCCTCCTAGATTACTGCATCAGCCTCTTTGCTGACCTTCCAACCTCCTGTCTCTCTCCACTGCAGTCCACACTTCACTCTGCTGCCCAGATCATCTTTCTACCGAACTGTTCAGGACATGTCACCCCCATCAAAAATCTCCAGTGGTTGCTCATCCACCTCCATATCAAACAAAAACTCCTTACCATTGGCTTTAAAGTACTCCATCACTTTGCCCCCTCCTACCTCACTTCGCTTCTCTCCTTCTACAACCCAGCCCATAAACTTGGGTCATCTAATGCTAACCTTCTCACTGTGCTTCAATCTCGCCTGTCTCACCACTGACCCCTGGCCCATGTCCTCCCTCTGGCCTGGAACGTCTTCCCCCCTCAAATCCGACAATTCCTCTCCCCACCTTCAAAGCTTTCTTGAAGGCACATCTCCTCCAAGAGCCCTTCTCAAACTAAGCCACACTTTTCCTCATCTCCCACTCCCTTCTTCATTACCCTGTCTCTCCCTTTGCTCTCCTCACTCTCCAGCCTCATAGCACTTACGCAAAGATATGTAATTTTATTTATTTCTATTGATATGTCTCCCCATCTCTAGACCGTGAGCTCCTTGTGGGCAGGGAATGCCACGCTTTACTGTTGTATTGTACTTTCCAGTGCTCCCCACACAGTTAGCCCTTAATAAATATGATTGAATGAATGACTAAACCCAGCTCCGCCACTTGTCTGCTGCATGGCCTTGGGCAAATCACTTCTCTTCTCTGTGTCTCAGTTACCTCATCTGTAAAATGGGGATTGAGACTATGAGCCCCACATGGGTTAGTGACTGTGTCCAATCTGATTTGCCTGTATCCATCCCTGTGCTTAGTACAGTACTTGGCACTTAGTAAGCGCACAACAAATACATAGAGATCTATGGATGCTGAGGGTATGGCCATAATTTAACATGCTAAATAAAGAGCATCCAGGCCAGAATGCCTTTAGTTCACGTTCCCAGAAATATTTTAGGGTTTTTCCCCATTCCTTGGTTGATGATGGCATTCAGTGGGCTCCCAGAGTGCATGTAGTGCATCATGGGGGAAGAAGATGAAGGAGTAAATCTGGAAAACAGAGTTGGAGCTGGCACCTGTGGATAAAGATATCAACAAGGCCCTGGCTTCCTAGTGGGAACAAGAAGAATCAAAAAACTGCCTTAGATAAGCAGTATGGCTTAGTGGAAAGAGCATGGGCTTGGGAGTCAGAGGTCATGGGTTCTAATCCTGGCTCTGCTGCTTGTCAGCTGTGATCCTTATCCTTGGCAAGTCACTTAACTTCTCTTTGCCTCAGTTCCCTCATCTGTAAAATGGGGATGAAAACTGTGAGCCCTACATGAGATGACCTGATTACCTTGTATCTACCCCAGTGCTTAGAACAGTGCTTGGCACGTTGTAAGTGCTTAATAATAATAATGTTTGTATTTGTTAAGCACTTACTACGTGCCAAGCACTGTTCTAACCACTGGGGTAGATAAAAGGTAGATACAAGGTAATCAGGTTGTCCCACATGGGGCTCACAGTCTTCATCCCCATTTTACAGATGAGGGAACTGAGGCACAGAGAAGCTAAGTGACTTGCCCAAGGTCACACAGCTGACAAGTGACAGAGCCAAGATTAGAACCCATGACCTCTGATTCCCAAGCCCGGGCTCTTTCCACTGAGCCACGATGCTTCTCTACAAATATGAACATTATTACTATTATTACTAGTCAGGGAAGGAAGCTAAGCAAGCTCTGGAGAGCCCAAGTGGGGCAACACCTGATAGTGAGAACTCAAGGTAGGCCAGAGCTACTCACAGAAGGTGGAAAATGGATGAAGGTCCTTGGATACAGAAGAAAGCAAATTTCTGGGTTGGGAGGCAGAAACCGCAGCAGAGGCCTGAGGTTGCCAATGAAGGTTTTTGAGAAAAGCACCAAAACCATAATGTTCAGGAAAAAGAGGCTTGAGCCAGGTCAGACCTACACATCTCTAATGGTCCTTTTCACTCCCAATATGAAATAAACAAAGTTTTTCAGAAACTTACCCTGAATGAGAAGCATTTTAAGGACCGGGGTACTTTGATCAAGTAGAATAGTTTGTCCTTTCGTAATAACCACCAGTGATCCTTCTTCCGGAGGAGACTCTCCTCCCCAAGAAAAGGGAGAGGACCAGACATCGACATAGAAGAAATCAGCATTATCCTGAATGGAACATATGACACATTTGGTCATTTAATGGATCTAACACTTCATCTAATTCATGTCACTGAATAGCTTTCAAATAGTCTGTACAAGGGCCAGATAAACACAGGGGCTGTAGACCCTATTCCCAGGTAAAAGTGGGGTGCTGAATGCTTTATACTATGGCCCCCATCAGGGCAGGCATAACCACAATTACCACTGCTGCTCCTGCCCTCATATAAAGTGATCCATAAGCATGGCCAGATCAGGCCCTATTTCCCCTTTAATCCCCCCCTCTCCCCACTGGGGCCAAACTCCATTCCCACTTTGCAGCAGGCATGAGTCTTGAGCTTGAGTTGGTCCTAAGCCCCTTCTCCTGGTATCCTGTCTACCCAGGAGCAGGCTGTTGTGCTGTGGAGGACCAACAGGGTTGAGACCGAGGCCAATGGGATCATTTGGCAATGAGGGAGGTGGCTCAGGAGCTGCTACAGATCCATTCAGTGACTTAGTGCCAACTCCTGGCTGCCATCTTTGTCCTGGTCAGAAAACTGTTTTGAACCATCCAGGCTGTCACTACAACTACCTGGATCCTCCTGTGAGAGTCAAGACTGGGGAGCTGGAGGTGCCAGGATTTATCCTGCAAGGGCTAACCAGGTTTCCCCTCAGTTGCCTCCAAACCCTTGCTACCCTAGGCCTGGTGGTAATAATAATAATAATAATAATAATAATAATGGCATTTGTTAAGCGCTTACTTTGGACCAAGCACTGTTCTAAGCGATGGGGGTGGTACCAGGTAATCAGATTGTCCTACATTGGGCTCACAGTCTTAATCCCCATTTTACAGGTGAGGTCACTGAGGCACAGAGAAGTAAAGTGACTTGCCTAAAGTCACACAGCTGACAAGTGGCGGAGCTGGGATTAGAACCCACAACCTGTTGACTCTCAAGCCCAGGTTCTTTCCACTGAGCCATGCTGCTTCCCAAATAATGATGGTATTTGTTAAATGCTTACTATTTGCCAAGCACTGTTCTGAGCACTGGGGTAGGTACAAGGTAATATAAAGTAATACAAAGTAGATAGAAGATAATCAGGTTGTTCCACATGGGGCTCACAGTCTTCATCCCCATTTTACAGATAAGGGAATTGAGGCACAGAGAAGTTAAGTGACTTGCCCAAGGTCACACAGCAGGTAAGTGGCAGATCTGGGATTAGAACCCATGACCTCTGACTCCCAAGCCCAGGCTCTTTCCATTAAGTCATGCTGCTGCTACATGGAGTGTCCTGACTGGCCTTTGCCCTATGCAGCCTGGACTATATATGGTATATTCAACTCAAACCCACCCGTTGGATAGAATTTAGTCTCTTTTTCAGTTCATGCCAGTTCATGACCCTGCCCACCTTTAAAGCTTTCCTAATAAGTTTCTTCCTTCTTGGCCGTAGTACCGCAGCACAATACTGATGTGATGCTATGGCTATGCTGCACTTGGATTTGCGCCCTTTATTCACCCCTCTGTCAGCCCCACAGCATTTATGTAAATATTCATAATTTATCTTTTTTTAATGGTATTTGATGAGTGCTGTGTTCTAAGCGCTGTATTAAGCACCGTTCTAAGAACTGTTGTAGATACAAGATAATCAGGTTGGACACAGTTCCTGTCCCACATGGGGCTCACAGTTTTAATCCCCATTTTACTGATGAGGTAGCTGAGGCACAGAGAAGTGAAGTAACTTGCCTGAGGTCACACAGCAGACGAGTAGCGGAGCTGGGATTAGAACCCAGATCCTTGACTCCCCGGCCCATGTTCTATTTCTAGGCCACGTTTCTTCCACTTAATATCTGTCTCCCCTGCACTGTGGGCAGGGAACATGTCTACCAACTTGGTAATATTGTACTCTCCCAAGCACTTAATGTGGTGCTCGGCACAGAGTAAACGCTCAACAAATACGATTGCTTTATTGACCCCCTTAGGCCATAAACGGGTCCAGCATGTGAAAAAAATCTGCATAAATTTCACAATGTTTTGCATCATCACTACCTGCTGGCTTGTAGAGTTTCATGTTCCAGCAGAAACGTGACTAGCGGGAAAGAGAGGCCATTCATTATAGGTGCTGTGCAAACCACTAGTACAATAATAAATTCCTCTGGGCAAGCCCTCGGTCCTCAGTCTCAAAACCATGACAATTCCATTGTTCTCAGTGGGAGACTATCCACTATATAGTCAATAAATGCTGCTGATACAACACTCTTATCAATAAATGCTGCTGATACACCCTTACCAGTCTGGCAATGCCACTGCCTCCAATGTTGACATGGACTTTAGTCCACTGGGAAGGGGACTGGGCACGTGTGGTACAAATGATGTGTGTTTTGTTGGTCAATTCGACATCGCAAGTTGCTTGTGCTATGGTGACATGGACATCCTGCCAATCTGAACTAGAATGGGAGGAAAAAGAAAAAAGTCATTAAGCTTCCTCTAGAATGTAAGCTTCTTGTGAACAGGGATCATGTCTACCAACACCATAAGTGCTCAGTGAATATGACTGACTGCATGAATGAATGATCTCTATTGTATTGTACTCTCCCAAGGGCTAAGTACCTTGCTTTGTAGCCAACAAATACCAAGGATTGATTTTCTAAAAAATTAATCAGAACATTCTCAGACCATGAGTGGGACTCCGAGAAAAATCTTCATCCTGGACACTACACAAGTTTAATTGCATTCATTGGTATATATGACAACTTAACATGTTAGAAATAGCCATAGGTATCTTTCACAAGTTCACAAGGTGAAACTTCCATAAATTATATGAAAATCATTAAAAAAGCTACCAAATGATCTAGGAGGCAGTAACAGGAGAGTTCTGACACTGGAACAATAGCTGTGAGGGCAGTTTTAGAAGGGCCAGTGCAAGTCCCCTCAGGAGCGGAGGTGGCTGTAATACAAACATACACTCTCCTTTCCCTGGGCCCCGCACCTCGCTTCCTCACTCCCACTCCACAGTTCTGTCCCTCCCAAACTGTTTCTCCTCAAGTAAGGGGGAAGCTGGAAAACAGATTTTGATTGGTGAAAAGCTAATGTAAGCAAAGGAGTTTCTGATTATATTGTAGAGGAGCTACTATACTTTGTTTCAGTTGAGGAAAAGAGAGGATTTGATTAAATTTCATTGAGATATTTAGGAAGAACATCTGACGTCATATGTGGTATAACGCTATACACATAGAAAGTGCGCAATAAAAACTGCTGAATAATTGAATGACTATAACAATGACAAAAGAAATATTGCGGCTGGGCCTCACTGTGTTCTTAATAAATGCCTTAATTATTACTATTACTATTATAAAGAGGAATCAATCGATCAATCAATTATATTTATTGAACACTTACTCTGTGCAGAACACTATTCTAAGTGCTTGGAAGAGTACAATACAACAAAGTTGGTAGACATGTTCCTTGCCCACAGTGAATCTACTTAGGACTAAATTATTGAAAATTAAACAGCAAAGAGAGTAGCTTATCCATGTGAGGAAAAAAAAGTCAACCCTATGACCTGGCTTGGGCTACAAATAAGATAGTCCCAAAGGGGTGAGAATGTGATCTTTTGTCATTATACATTTTGTACTGTGTTGGATGGGTTTAGGGGAAAGACTTGCGACACTGGAATCAGTTTGAGGGGCAGGAAAGGCAAGGAAATGAAAAACTCTTCTGATTCTGCTCTCACCTATTCTCCCCGTGTTAAATGGGTCTTCAACTGGAAAGATAAGGAGGCAGATTCAGCATATTTTTAGGATATAGATAAGAAGCACTGTGGCCTGTGAGAAGCAGCATGGCCTAGTAGAAAGAGCATGGGCCTGGGAGTGGGAGGACCTGGATTTTAATCCCATTTTCACCACTTGTCTGGTGTGTGACCTTGGGCAAATCACTTAATTATCTGTGCCTCAGTTACCTCATTTGTAAAATGGGGATTAGAACTATGAGCTCTAAGTGGGACATGGACTGTGTCCAACCTGATTAAGTTATATCTACTTAGTGCCTGCCACATTCATTCATACTTACTGAGTGCTTACTCTATGCAGAGCACTATACTAAGCTCTTGGGAGAGTACAATATAACAATGAACAGACACATTCCCTGCCCACAAGAGCTTATAGTCTAGAGTGGGGGAGATAGTAATATAAATGAATAAATTAGAGATATGTATATAAGTGCTGTGGGTCTGGGAGGAGGGAAGAACAAATGGATCAAGTCAGGGTGATGCAGAAGGGAGTGGGAGAAGAGGAAAGTGGGGGCTTAGACAGGGAAGGCCTCCAAGAGGAGGAGATGTGCTTTTAATTAGGGCTTGAAGTGGGGGAGAGCAATTGTCGGATTTGAGGAGGGAGGGTGTTCCAGGCCAGAGGCAGGATGTGGGTGAGGGGTCGATGGCAGAATAGGTGAGATCAAAGCACAGTGAGAAGGTTAGCATTAGAAGAGAGAAGTGTGTGGGCTGGGTTGTAGTAGGAGAGTAGTGAGGTGAGGTAGGAGGGGGCAAGATGATTGAGTGCTTTAAAGCCAAAGGTGAGGAGTTTTTGTTTGGTGTAGAGGTGGATGGGCAACCACTGGAGTTTTCTGAGGAATGGCATGACATGTTCTGAACATTTTTTTAGAAAACTGATCCTGGCAGCAGAGTGAAATATGGACACGGAGAGACAGGAGACTGGGAGGTCAGCAAGAAGGCTGTTGCAGTAATTCAGGCGGAGCAGAAGGAGTGACTGTATTAACGTGGTAGTAGTTTGAATGGTGAGGAAAGGGCAGATTTTAGTGATGTTGTGAAGGTGGGACAGACAGGATTTAGTGATGGATTGAATATGTGGGTTCATTCATTCATTCAATCGTATTTACTGAGTGCTTACCATGTGCAGAGCACTGTACTAAGCATTTGGAAAGTACAATTAAGCAATAGAGAAAGACAATCCCTGCCCACACCGGGCTTATCAAAACAAGTAAACGGGCATGAATATAAATAGAATTATAGATATGTACATATATAGATATGCACACAAGTGCTTTGGGCCAGGGAGAGGGGGATAGAGCAAAGGGAGCGAGTCAGAGCGACGTGGAGGAGAGGGGAAGCTGAGGAAAAGAGGGGCTTAGACTGGGAAGGTCTCTTGGAGGAGGTGAGCCTTCATTAGGGCTTTGAAGGGGGGGAGTGTGCTAGTTTGGCGGATTTGAGGAGGGAGGGCCTTCCAGGCCAGAGGTAGGACGTGGGCCAGGGGCCGACGGCGGGACAGGTGAGAAAGAACTGGAGTAGATGGTCATGGTGGAAACAGTTCTCAGCTAGCAATTTGGTCATCAAGGGAAAGGATATAAATGTAAATGGGGAGGGAGTTCCAGGCTGGAAGCAGGACGTGGGCAAGGAGTTGGTAGTGAGTTAGAAGAGATGGAGGTTCAGTGAGTACAAGAGTAATACCTGAATCCGGATCCCGTGATTGTAAGTCTGGTGCCTCCTGCCGTTCCTCCTCTCCGAGGAGCCACTGAAGTGATAATTGGAGTCAGTAATGAGCTGTATGTAAAGGCGGCATTTAATTGGGACAAGTCCTTCCCATTGGCAACTGTCACTTCACAGATATGCTGAGGGCCACTTCCTTAGAGAAGGGAACACATGGAATGCTACAGTTAGACTTTTCAGAAAGTCTACACCACTTTGAAGAAAGAAAGAGTGAAAGGGTCATTAAAAATTAGTGGATAATTCTGAGTGAACTCTAATACTGAAAAAGTCTAGAAATGTCTTCTGTCTTTGGAATACTCAGTATTATAAGAATCTGTTCCACCTATCCGTGAACATCAGCATTGTTTTAGTAATTCATACAACCGGAGCCTTAAATACAAAGTGGACTTATTCAAATCCCTAATTCAAATTTGGAGGCTCCAAATTCTCGAAAGGAGAATGAGTATTTTAGTTCAGCTAGACATCTTAATCTAGACTTCTTAACTTCTTATTTTGTTTTACAGAATATCAACTGCTCTGCACACAGCAAGCACTCAGTAAACACAATCGTATGACTGACTGATTGATCAGATACTGTAAAATGGTGCCTCTAGTCTTTCCAGAAGCTTCAAGGAAGTACAGAGTTATTCCTATTGTCTGATAGAGAAGTAGTGAGGCTTTGTGGAAAAGCATGGGTCTGGGATTCTGGGGACCTGGTTCTAATCCTTTTCTACCTCGTGCCTGCTGAGTGACCTTAGGCAAGTCATTTAACTTCTCTGTGCCTCAGTTTTTCTCATCTGTAAAATGGCAATTCAATACCAGTTCTCCTTCCCCCTTATGTCATGAGCCCCAAGTGGGGCAGACACAGTGTCTAATCCAATTATCTTGCATCTACCCCCATGCTTAGTATAGTGCTTGGCACAAATACCATGCTTATTATCATCATTATTGTACTTGTGAAGCACTTACTACATGTGAAGCACTGTTCTAACCTCTGGGGTAGATACAAAATAATCAGGTCAGACACAGTCCCTATCCCAAATGGGGCTCACAGTCTAGGCAGGAGGGAGAACAGATATTGAATCCCCATTTTACAGGTGAGGAAACTGGGGCATGGAGAAGTTAAGTGACTTGCCCAAGATCACACAGCAGGCGACTGGCAGATCTGAGCTTAGAACCCAAGTCCTCTGATTTCCAGGCCCGTGCTCTTTCCACTTGGAAACACTGCTCCTCAGCATAGGAACAGTAGACCCTGTATGAGATTTGTAATCCAGTTCTTGAGATTATACGCATAAAACACATTTAAATATTAAGCAAACAAGACTTTAAACTAGTTCCTGAAAAGCAATCAATTTTATAAGTCTTGCAAATCTTCCACCAATCAATCATTCAATGGTATTTATTGAGCACTTACTATGTGCAGAGCACTGTACTAAGCACTGGCGTTGATGCAAAATAAAAAAGTTCTGAAAAGGGGTTTCATTTTAGACATCAATACTTAAAAATACAGTTCAATATTATTATTGTAAAGTATCTCTTTAGCCAATATCATTTTCTATTTCTCTTAGGTTTGGGAGCTGAGATCTAGGATTCCTCGTTCCTCTTGATTATTGACTTATCATTATCCTTTATTACAACTTACCATTATTCAATGGCACTTCACAGAATAGGGTACCGGATTCAGACCGATGCCTGTTTACTTCACAATCTGAACTACAAATCCGAACCATTGATTTTTGTGGATCAAATCCAGAGCCTATGACCGTCATTGTTAGACCTCCACCAAAACTGCCTGCAGATACAAAATGAAAAAGGAAGCTGATTATAACAAAACATAAATTGTCTATTGGTGAAAACAAATCAAGGCAGGAAGAAAAACTCAACTGTCAGAAGCAGCATGATGTACTGGAAAGAGCTGATCTGGGAGTCAGAGGACTGGGATTCTAATCCCAGCTCTGTCAATTGCTTGCTGTGTGACCTTGGGCAAATCACCTAACATCTCTGTGTTTCTCAGTTTCCTCAACTGTACTTCTTCCTACTTAGACTGTGAACCCCATGTAAAGCCCTGTCTGTGTCCAACCTGGTAAATTCATACTTATCCAATGCTTACACCAGTGCCAGGCACTTAGTAAGTGCTAAACAAATACAATAAAAGAAGAGATTGTGAGCCCTATGTGGGACAGGGACTATGTCGTACATTATTATCTTGTATACTTCCTCATGCTTAGTGTAGCGCCTGACACTTAATAATACTTAATGAATACGACTAAAAAGCAAACAAAAAACAACAACAAAAACTGTCCAAAGCTGAAATTCTCATCTTTCCAATTAAATCCAGCCTTCCTTACAACTTTTCTATCTCTGTTAATAACTTCACCATTCTCTCTGTCCCTGAAGTTCATGGTACTGGCATTATCCTTGACTCCTCAATGTCTCAGAGCCCTCACATCAAATCAACTGCTAAATCTTACCAATTCTTCCTCTGTAACATTTCTCAAATCTATTCCTTCAAAGAGCCACCATCCTGGTCCAAGTTCTTGTCATATCATAGGTAGACCTTGTCTCAGCCTTCTGGTTGGAATCCCTGCCTCCAGCCTCTCCCCATACCACACACTGCTACACTTAACGGGCAGGGAATGTGTCTGCTAATTCTGTTGTATTGTACTCTCCCAAGTGCTTAGTACAGTGCTCTGCATGTAGTAAGTGCTCAATAAATATGATTGCTTGATCAATTCTATGAGACACCTTTGATCAACCAATTAAAAATAACAACAATAATAATTATGGTATTTATTAAGCATTTACTACGTATCAGGCACTGTACTAAAGCGCTGGGGTGGTTACAAGCAAATCGGGTTGCACATAGTCCCTATCCCGCAGAAGGCTCACAGTCAATCTCTATTCTACAGGTGAGGTGACTGAGGCACAGAGAATTTAAGTGACTTGCTCAAGGCCATACAGAAGATAAGTGGCGGAGCTGGGAGAAGAACCCATGACCTTCTGACTCCCAGGCCTGTATTCCATCCACTAATAATAATAATGTTGGTATTTAAGTGCTTACTATGTGCAGAGCACTGTTCTAAGTGCTGGGGTAGATACAGGGTAATCAGGTTGTCCCTTGTGAGGCTCACAGCCTTAATCCCCATTTTACAGATGAGGTAACTGAGGCACAGAGAAGCTAAGTGACTTGCCCACAGTCACAGAGCTGACAAGTGGCAGAGCTGGAATTCAAACTCATGATCTCTGACTCCCAAGCCTGTGTTCTTTCCACTGAGCCACGTTGCTTCTCTAAAAATGATGTGGGTATTTGTTAAGCGCTTACTATGTGCAAAGCACCGTTCTAAGCGCTGGGTAGATACAGGGTAATCAGGTTGCCCCATGTGGGGCTCACAGTCTTCATCCCCATTTGACAGATGAGGTCACTGAGACCCCGAGAAATTCAGTAACTCGCCCAAAGACACCCAGCAGGCAAGTGGCACAGCGGTATTAGAACCCGTGACCTCTGACTCCCAAGCCCGGGCTCTTTCCACGGAGTCACGCTGCTTCACTACACCATGAGACACATTCTCTTGCCACGAGGAGCTTGCAGTCTAGATACAAACTTATTGAGTCCTTAGTGCAAACAGATCACTGTACTAAGCACTTGGGCAAGAACAGTACAACAGAGTTGGCAGACTTATTTCCTGCCCTCAAGGAGCTTTCAGTCTAGAAGGACTTATGGTCTTTGAAACATCTAATTGCTACCTATCTCTTTCAACTATGAGCCCTTGTTGGGCAGGGATTGTCTCTGTTGTCTGAATGGTACTTTCCAAACGTTTAGGACAATGCTCCGCACACAGTCAGCACTCAATAAATACGATTGAATGAATGAATGAATGAATATCAAAAAAGTACTGGCTTCCGGATTCCTCTGCTTGAGAATAGTTCTAGATCTGCCTTCCCTGTTGGAGCTACTTATGGATAAGGAATGTGTCTTGTAATTCTTCCGTACTTTCCCAAGCATTTAGAATACACTGCATTCAGTACGTTGTCAATAAATCCTAACTACTGTTGCTATTCCTACTTACAACTGCTTTGGCTGTTATTTCTTCTTGCAGTTTAGTAACACTACGATTATTACTGACTAAAGACTAGTTTAGACTATGACTAAGAGAAGTAGCGTGGCTCAGTGGAAAGTGCCCGGGCTTGGGAGTCAAAGGTCATGGTTCAAATCCCAGCTCCGCCGCTTGTCAGCTGTGTGACTGTGGGCAAGTCACTTAACTTCTCTGGGCCTCAGTTACCTCATCTGTAAAATGGGAATTAACTGTGAGCCTCACGTGGGACAACCTGATGACCCTGTATCTGCCCCAGCGCTTAGAATAGTGCTCTGCACATAGTAAGCGCTTAAATACCAATATTATTATTATTAGTTGTCAACCCTGGACATTTCTAGTAACAAAGGCAAATCTTGACTGGAAGACAAAGCTGCAATGAATAACAGGTTTTGGAGTTTACAATAAATCCTAAGGACTTACTTCCTTGAAGAAGAGAAACAGCATGGCCTAGTGGAAAGAGCAGGGACTGAGTCCAAGCTGATTATCTTATACTTCCTGCCATGCTTAGTACAGTGCTGGCTAATAGTAAGCAATTAACAAGTACCATAAAAAAAAAGTTCTCAGTTGGGACTGAAATAAACTGCTTCCAAAATTTCCAAAATGCCTAGATATTGCAGCTCAGGAAAATGTTATTGCTGATGTCATCTGCAGCGTGGTTTAATGGGAAGAGCACGGGCTTGGGAGTCACAGGATGTGGGTTCTAATCCTGGCTCCTCCACTTGCCTGCTGTGTGACCTTGGGCAAACCACAACTTCTCTGTGACTCGGTTACCTCATCTGTAAAAGGGGGATTAAAAGTTTGAGCTCCACATGGGACAACCTGATTACTCTGTATCTACCCCAGCGCTTAGAACAGTGCTGGGCACATAATAAGCACTTACCAAATACCACCATCATCATTTAGTCCCAGTATAATCACAAACATTCCCCAGTGGATGTCAGGATTTAACTCCACATATTTTTTTTAAAAATCAATAGCTAAACTTTGTATTTCCCTAAGTCTGATGAATACCTTCTCTTGGAAGAATATTTTCTATAGTCAGTGGATACTCGAAGATAGCAGTGGATTCCGCATAACCTTTTGTCAAATGATGTAGAAAAACAGGAAAGTTTCCACCAGCATGTTTTCCAACTGTGCACTGCAAGAGGCTGTCATTCACATGAGTGACATTACATGGAATACCATCTATTGTTACTAAAATCTTGGAGACGTCGAAACCCAAAGACGATCCAGTAATTTGAATCTTTGTTCCGGGTAGTCCTTTAAGATAAAAAGGTGTTATTTATATGCTTGTTATGATATATAGACACACATAATCTGACGGGTGCACAAGAACTAAACACATGTATATACACTGAGTTAACCTATGACATGAAGATGGTGTATTTGATGATCCTAGGGTAAAGGAAAACCCTCATTAGAGTCCACATGCCTTGACTAATGCCATGTCCAGGCACATTACCATTTCTTTCAGCACTGAATTTGTTCTAATAATAATAATATGCATGGTATTTGTTGAGCATTTACTATGTGCCAGGCTGGGGTAGAAACAAGCAAATGGGTTGGACACAGTCCTCTTCCCACATGGGGCTCACAGTCTCAATCCCCATTTGACAATGAGGGAATTGAGGCACAGAGAAGTGAAGTGACTTGCCCAAGGTCACCCAGCTGACTGGTGGCAGAGCCATAATTAGAACCCATGACCTTCTGACTCCCAGGCCTGTGCTCTATCCACTATGCCAGACGTACATTGTTAGAAGAATGATCCCCAATCCCCTAACAGTATTATATCAGAAAATAGCACTGTGAGTGAACTAAGGCCTTTACCATATAATAGAGAGACTTCTTCATTTATATTCTGAGACTAAAGGAGTGCTATATTTTATAAATTTAAAAAATGGGTTCCAAAATATAGAAAGAAAAGCAAAGTGGCCTAGTGGATAGAGCCTGGACCTGGGAGACAGGAAACCTAGGTTCTAATCCCAACTCTGCCATTTGCCTGCTGTTTAACCTTGGGCAAATCACTTAACTATTCTGCGTCTCAGTTTCCTTCTCTGTAAAATGGGGATTCAATATCTGTTCACCCTTCTACTTGGACTGTGAGTCTGGTGAGGGGCAGGATTTGTGTGCAACTGAAGTATCTTGTAGCTGCTCCAGGGCTTAGTAAGGCTTGACACCTTGTAAGTGCTTAAAATACATTATTGCTATTATTATCAACATTACTATTATTATCAGTAGGAGTAGCAAGACATATCTAAATAATTATATAGCTAAATATTCAAATGGTAACAGTGTAGAATAACCAAATTCATTCCAACTATGTATCATTCACCCTCCCCTGAATATCACTGCAGGATCAGAAAATCTGACATCAGGACTGCCAAACTGC
This sequence comes from Ornithorhynchus anatinus, assembly GCF_004115215.2. Taxonomy (NCBI): domain Eukaryota; kingdom Metazoa; phylum Chordata; class Mammalia; order Monotremata; family Ornithorhynchidae; genus Ornithorhynchus; species Ornithorhynchus anatinus. Next base: position 70,484,413 of record NC_041731.1, on the reverse strand, counting down.
AAATGAAAAAGTACAGATCAGATACAAGCACCCAATGTAAAACTAAGCAATACATCCTACACCATTTGCCAACTTGTTCCAGCTTACGTATGCTCTGCCTTCGATATTATAGCCAATCAGTACACATAAATCAAATCCCAAATCAGATCCCTTCTCCACCTTTCCTCTCCTATTTTGGGAAACTTCTCACTGTCTCTCTTCACCCAAATTCCCTATGTACTGACTAGGACAGTATTTTGGTACTTCTTTCCCTTATTCTAACTTTAGATGCTACCTACTAGGCAGACATCACCACCTATACCTTGACCTGCCTTGCCACTCCCAATGTGCTGGCTTGCAGCCCAACTTTCTCACTCCACCCAAAATGACACAGTAATGGACCAAGTGATGGATCATAGTAGAATTGGGAGAAACAAGTGGTGGTGGGCTGCTAAGGGATTTCTCTCCCTATGCCTCCAAACCCATTCCACTCTGCAATATTGAGGGGTATAACTTTACCTTACCTCTGGCTGGGATAACTTCTTTAACAAACGGTGTAGCATCAAGTGAATAGGTGAAAGCCAAAATAGGATAAATGACAGAATTAACAACAATCTTCACAAGGACAGTTGAAGCTGATCTTGCTGGTGCAAGACACTGAACTTCATCGTAAGTAACGGACACAATTAGACAAGGATTGCTTCCAATGGTCACTGTTGTATTGCCTGGACAGAACCCACTGCCTGTGATAATCAGAATGGTTCCACCCCTAAGGCTTCCAGAAGTCGGGGCTAGCGATGCCACTGCAGGACTGATGATTGCAAAGTTTCCAAATGCCCGACCTTTTGTGGCCACCACAACACAAAGTGGATAACTTCCAGCTGGGACAGCAGTCGCAATAACAGTGATGTTTTTTTCATTAACACTGGCAGCTGTGACCTGAATGTGTCCTACGTAAACAGCAATATCCTCCAAGATGGTTCCAAATCCTTCCCCTTCAATAAGAACCTCTGTAGGTGAAGTCTGTAAAACGATTGGGTTCACTCTTGTTACAGAAGGGGCAATTCCATCCAGATATGAAAAGCTGCAGGCCCCTGGGCACCGGGCAAGGACATCTCGTATCTGAACGTTTACATCTCCCAGATGTTCCGGGGCAGGAGAAGTCTCACATTCAATAGTTGTATAGTTTGCTGACCCAACTCTACATGGAAAATCTCCCATCGTGACTTTTATATCGCTGAGAGAGGCTGCATATCCTGAGCCTCGTATGGTCACTCGGGTCATTCCCGTGGTTGATCCAGCAATTGGAGTCACTGAGTCAACATGAGGCAAAAGAACAAAGCGGCGATCAAATTCATTGGTCAAGGTATTGATAGCGGTACCTAGGTTGTGGACAGTTAATGAGACAAGTTCCCCAATCCCTATGTCCATGGAGTTCTGTGGGTCAAGCTGGCACATGATGGAATTTTCACTGACTCCTTTTGTGATGCAGGGATGTCCACCAATTGTAACCTGAAAATGAAATAAATAAGAAATCCTTGCTCAACCATTAAGCACTAAAAGGAATTTAAATGTCTTTGAACACCTAAATAATCTGTAAATTACTGACTGTAGTTTAATTTATTTTCAATATCCATTGTAACAGAATAATACAAAACTAGCCTACGATAAAATGCACTTTTCAAGCTTACATGTAGACCTTGGTAAGCTGCTGTTATACAGTGACTCGGAAAGATGCTACAAAGTTTATGCCCAAAACATCCTCAAATAATAACTCATTACTTTTCCCTCTCAAAAAAACTTTTCATCATGCATTATTCTTACCTCATGAGCACATGTGATATTACTGAAGCCACTTCCAGTTATTGTAATTAAGTCTCTGACTGTGCCACTGGATGGACTAATATTGATGATGGAAGGGGAGGAACAGCTTGAAAGCTTGAAGGAGAATCCAGGAGAATTCTCTATCCCATTGACAAGCTGGGGACACAAAGGCTCTGGTTCAATGCACTCTGACCCTGATCTTCCAAAGGGTGACATTTCTGGTACTCCTTAATGCAAAAGACAAGAGATAGGAGTAACTCTAAAATATATACATTTATATGCAATCAGTATATCTATTTTTATACTGGGTTTGTTTCGACTCTGGTAATGGGTTTGGAGTGAAGAGACTGAAGAAACCCACTCCCTTCTCTGGCTCTGTTCTTCTTAGCTTGCAATACACCAGATACTAAGTATCAAAATGCTGAGATAAATATATATATAAGTATATATATATACTTCAATTAAAATATACATTTAAATATTGCAAAAAGATTGGCACCTCTGTGTAAGGGAATGTTCATTTGCCATATACAGTATCTCAACATCTATTTTAAACCCCATATTGTTTTCCTAAGGATTTTGTATATATATTTATCCTCAGAGTGGCTCTTATTCCTAAGTGTTAACCCCCTATATGCAAATCTCCTTCAGAAGGTAAATTTCTAAAGAGAGTGTCATATACTTTCTTGATAACTGCCCCCTTGTTCAGTCTTCTGCTAAAGTGGAAACTCAGTAAGTACTACTGGCTTACTGATTTCTATGTTTATGCTCTTCAGGAACAGGGAATTCTTGGAAAATCATACTGTCTGAAGAAAACTGTTGATAGAGATGTACAAATTAGAGAGAGCGATGAAAATAGTGGAAAAATAGGAGACTACCAGAGGAGACGACAAAAATAATAATCAATGGAACCTTTGATGAAAAGTTAAGGGGTCAGCATGATGACTTTGCCTATAAGATAAAAGGGATTTAGCAATGAGTTACCATCAGTATCAGTGAACTCACTACATATTATCAGACTAAGATGTGTTGGTTGATTTCTCTTACCTTTAACATATGTTGCCTCAATTTCATCAATAAATAGGTGCAGCGGAATGTCCCTGTCTTCATTTGGTAAAACGTTAATTACTCCTTGAAGGAAAATGGACTGTGCCTCATCAATGAATCCACTGCTATAATAGTAAATGCCAGGTGAAGTGAACTGGTAAGAAAAAGAACCTGCCCCAAAAGAAAGATGAAGATAAAAAGTACAAATGCATAACTCAATATATCGTTAAAAGCATGGTACTGGGAATCAAGTCCCGGTTTTGCCATTGGCCTGCTCTGTGACCTTGGGCAAGTCACTTAACTTCTCTGGGCCTCAATTTCCTCATCTGAAAAATGGAAATAAAATACCTGTTCTCCCTCCTCATTGGAGAGTGAGTCCCATGTGGGACAAGGACTGTGTCTGACTTGATTCTTTTATTCACTGCAGTGACACCACAGTGATTAGTACAGTGTTTGTCACATAATAAGTGCTTACTAAATATCATAATAATTATTTTTATTTCTCAAATGACCTAATGGATGCTGAGGGATTAGATTACCCAATTATAAAGGGTTTCTTTGTCACAGTTTAAAATTCATTTTCAATTTTCTGAAATGGAATTAATACTACTAAAATCTTAACGTTGCTTTCCAGTGACTTCTGTGATTCTCATGGAATAAATGGATATATACCAACTTAACAAGCCATTTACATAGTTTATTTAAATGCATTTTATTCCTTCTTCCATTATTTATAAATAATTTATATCTCCCTGTCCCTTTTAGATTGTATATTTCTTTAGGGCAGAGACTCTATATTAAGGGCTCAATATAGTGTTCTGTGAATAGTAGGGGATCAAGAAATTCCATTTATTGATTGATTACCAATTATAAAATGAAAGCTACATTACCTAGATCACAATATATTTTCTCTGTTGCTTTGATATTTAAAATGAATGTGTCAAAACAATAGGTGTAACTTGAGCTGTTGCTTGATATATATGTGTGTGATATATATAGACACACATATATAAAATTACATACAATATGAAGGTAATTGCATTGGCCAAAAAAGAGACAATGCCAACTAGCAAAGGAAAAACATACTTACCAGATTTTGTTCTTCTGGTTCCACTAGTAAATCCTTTGCCATCATAAACTACGCTGCCAAGACTGGAGACTGAAAAAACTCCATATCCTACTCCTCTAATGAAAGGCTGAGTTTGCCATTGCCATATCACCCGGTCTCCCACAGATACATCCAAGACTGCTGGAAACCATGCATATCCTAATCCATATACTGGGGCAAAAACCAAAGAGATGATTCAAACATCTACACTCAGCAAAATAAGAGAAGCCTTTAAAAATCTTACTGAAGAGCTAGAACTTGGAAAATAATGCTCTCTAAGCTTCATAACTTGGTAATATGTACAATTCAATCTTTTGGTGAAATATTTAGAACTTAGATAAAAGCAATTGTTGGGAAATTCTCACAGGCTAGAAAAAACTTATCTTCAAATAGACTGCTTGTCTTGTGAAGAAAACACCATTCTGTGATCTATGCCAAGCTACTTGATAAGTTTGTAACTCAAAAACAAAAATACTAAGTACTTCCAATTCTTTGGGTGAACAGAATTATATAATTTTAAAGATTATCAGTATATTATTATTATTCAATGTTTACCTGAATGTTTTCCACTGTTGGTCACTCTATATGTACTTCTTGTTGATTGAAGAGTGCACTTTATGAGATTCTCTGAAGAAGTTGTTACATGGCAAGGGAATGATCCTAGAGAGAGTCAGATGAGTAAAAATCACTAATTCAGTCAAATATTCAGGCTTTCACAAAATTGGACTTGTGAAACTGCTACATATACAACACAGATCTTTTTCCCATTCAGAATAGGAATAACACTGCAAAAATTGAACTCCAAATATCTCATATTTACTTCCTATATTAACTAGAGATAACCTCTTTCCTGAACTAAAGGTTTTAATGATTCATCGTTTGGATTTCCATGTGCTATTTTCTGTTTATTTTTATTGTTTTCTTCTTGACCCATTCCAATTTCTATTTCTGTCCTCGTGTCCTCCCCCTGACTTTCCCATCATTGTAGATGGCACCACTATCCTTCCTGTCTCACAAGCCCATAATCTTGGAGTTATCCTTGGCACCTCTCTCTCTCACTCAACCCACATATTCAGTCCATCACTAAATCCTGTCGGTCCTACCTGCACAACATCGCTAAAACCTGCTTTTCATCTCCATCCAAACTGCTACCACGTTAATACAATCACTCATCCTATCCTGCCTGGATTACTGCATCGGCCTCCTTGCTGACCTTTCAGCCTCCTGTCTTTTCCCACTCCAGTCTATACTTCACTCTGCTGCCCAGATCATTTTTCTGTAAAAATGTTCAGGAGATATCACCCTGCTCCTTAAAAAGCTCCAGTGGTCATCCATCCACCATCAAGCAAAAATTCCTCACCAATGGCTTTAAAGCACTCTGCCATTTTGCCCCCTCGTACTTCACCCTGCTTGTCCCCTTCTATAATCCAGCCCGCACACTTCACTACTCTAGTGCTAACCTTCTTACTGTGCCTCCATCTAGCCTGTCTCACCACTTATCCCAAGCCCACATCCTCCTTCTGGCCTGGCCTGTCTCACCACCAATCCCTAGCCCATGTTCTGCTACTGAACACCTAGAACGCCCTCCCTCCTCAAATCCAACAGAGAATTACTCTCCCCTCCTTCAAAACAATATTATTGAAGGCACATTTCCTCCAAGAGGCCTTCCCAGACTAAGCCCCGCTTTTCCTCATCTCCCACTCCCATCTGCATCACCCCGACTTAGTTCTTCTGCTCTTCCCACCTCTCCCATCCCCACAGCACTTATGCATCTGTATTTCTTTTTTTTATTGATGTTTGTCTCCCCTTCTCTAGACTGTCAACTTGCTGTGGGCAGGGAATGTGACTTTATTGTTTTAATGTACTCTTCAAAGTGCTTAGTACAGTGCTCTGCACACAGTAAGCAGTAGACAAATACAACTGAATGAATTGAATGAAATTCCTCCCTCAATGCCACCTTGATATCATATTTTACTTTATTATAGAGCTAGCACTAACATTGATGTAGAAAGAAAATAATGAACAAATAAGATTTGACTGAAAAAAGAAGGATTTGTATTAATTACATTTGTGTAACAACATTCAGGTTTGTCACAGCTATAGTCTATTTGAGAGAATATCAAATTTTTCTTTTAATACAAATGTATTAAAATCTTACCAAAGAGCACACTGTTTTCCTTTGGTATTTTGCTGAACCCAGAACCCATAATGGTGATTTGTGTTCCACCATATAATGAGCCTCCTTGAGGAAATATGTTAGTCACTTGCAAAACATAGGCTATGGAAACATTCAATTTTCCACTACAAAAGAAAATAAAAGTTTTAATTTAGTATTCCACAGACAATTGGTTGTCATCATCAGATAAACCTTTTGGGACACAGGAACACATTTAACATTTAATTACATGCTATAAATTAAATTGAAACAACATAATTGTTTTAATGGGCACAGCTCAGACTGGATTTAAGCACAGAGGTAACTGTTTATAGTTGCAGAATATTTTAGTAACAATCTACTCAGTTTAGAATCTGCAGTAGAGTGGACTGTTTCTGAACCACTTCTGAACTTGGAGGTAAGGAGAGACAGATAGCAATTCAAACTACATAAGTGTAATTATGGAAATCATTAATTTTTGCCTAATATTGCAAAATGACTGAGCATTTATTCTCACACTGAAGGAGATTAGAAAGTGTCATCTTTTACCTTGAAGATGCAAAACCCCAATATCCAACATCTACACAGATGTTGTGGTGTCCAGGAGATAATTTGGGTAGAAGACAGATAATAGCACTGGAGTTCCATTCAACGATCTTACAAGTGGCTCCACCAACATACACCTTATTGTCTATCAATTCATTCCCAAAGTTGTGGCCCATAATCGTTAAATTTACTTCTCCTGTTATTTTTAAGGGAGGAAAAAGCCTTCAGAGGAGGTATTTTCAAAACAAAAGCATTGTCGGAATGATAATTTAAGAACTAAAGGGATTCAATCGATCAATGGCATTTATTGAGCACATCTGCAGAACACTGTGCTATGCACTTGAGATAATTCAATGGAGTAAGTAGACGTGGCCCCTGTCCTCCAGGACCTAACAAACTAGTGGATTTGGTTTCAAAGACCCTAAAATTTTCAGAAACAAATGATGGGGATCCAGATAAAGATAGATAGGTACCCAAGATGGACAAAATCATCCTTAAATATGACCTCTTTATGAATGTGTGATAATAAAACTAAGATTTGAAACCAAGATAGTATAATAATAATCGTAATAGTAATGGTACTTGTTAAGCATTTACTTTGTGCCAAGAACTGTTCTAAGTGCTGTGGTAGCGCTGCAGGATGGACACAGTCCCTGTCCCAAAAGGGGCTCATAGCCTTAGGTCCATTTTACAGATGAGGTGACTGAGTCACAGAGAAGTTAAGTGATTTTTCCAAAGTCATACAGCAGACACATGGTGAAGCGAGATTAGAATCCAGGTCCCTTTGACTCAGACCCATTCTCTATCCACTAAACCATGCTCCTTCTATTATTATTTACATAGCGTATAATAAAATAGAATGATGAGGATTTATCACAAAGCCAGTAGTAGAAATGAATGAAACATGAATGTTTAGTAGGTCAAATTATTCTTTAAAAAATCTCTGATTTTTCTATCACAGGAGATATATGTGTAGCCACAGAAGATTCCTTACCAAAGACTTTCCTTGTTTTGGGACTGAAGTCAGTTATCACTGGAGTCCACAGGTGGCTATAATTAAAAGCACTGTTGACGGTTGCATGTAACCCATTAGTAAAAACAGTGACATCAACAGTTCCTTCAGGACCCTAGAATTAAAATCAAAGAGAGGTATTACTGAGACATGTTCAGCCATTGTAAATCAACAGAAAAATCCATTGAATAAGCTCAACAGAAAAGTCTAACTTCAGTACATGTTTTGAATTCATTCATTCATTCAATCATATTTATTGAGTGCATACCGTATGCAAAGCACTGTACTAAGCACTTGGGAGAGTACAATATAACAACATGCAGACATTCCTTGCCCATAATGAACCATCTCCCTGGAGCCAGAGTAGTGAGACCCTGCTGGAGATCCATTGCTGGAGAAAGACAAGGCCAGCCCAATCAGTGATCCGGAATAAGAACAGGTTCATTCATTCATTCATTCATTCATTCATTCAATCTTATTTATTGAGTGCTTACTGTGTGCAGTGCACTGTACTAAGAGCTTGGAATGTACAATTCAGAAACTCATAGAGACAATCCCTGCCCAACAATGGGCTCACAGTCTACAAGATTGAGCTACATACACTGGCAGAAATATACAGGCTGTCTGCAGGAGGATTAGGCTGGTCCCCTGGAAAAGTCAAGACACCAGAAAATAAAGTTGACTGCCAACAGGGCAAACAGTGGGTGTAACAGGCTCATTACCAAGCAGCAGTCAGGGAAAGAGAAATGATTAGAAGCGCTAAAACTTCAATCATCTGGAACTAAAAGCAGGAATGACAGCTCTAAAAAAAGGCAGTGACAATTTCTTCTTACATATTTGTTTATTCAGTCATTCAATTCATTCAGTTGTATTTATTGAGCGCTTACTGTGTGTGGAACACCATATTAAGTGCTTGTAAAGTACAATTTGGCAACAAATAGAGACAATCCCTACCCAACAATGGGCTCACAGTCTAGGGGGCGGAGAGACAGACAACAAAACAAAACAAGTAGACAGGCATCAATAGCATCAGCATAAATAGAATTATAGATACGTACACATCATTAATAAAATATATAGAATAGTAAATTGTTAAGCAGATAATGTGTGTCAAACAATGTTTTAAACATTGGGGCAGCTACAAGATCAACAGGCTGAACGCAGTTCCTGACCCACATAGGGCTCCCAGCCTAAGTAGAAGGGAGAACAGGAATTGAATCCCTATTTTGAAGTTGAGAAAACTGAGGCAGAGAGAAGTTAAGTGATTTGTCCAAGGCGACACAGAAGGCAAGTGGCAGAGCTGGGATCCAAACCCAAGTCTTCTGGCTCCCAAGCCTGAGTTTTATCTACTAGGCCATGCTATTTCTCACGTAGTCTACCAGGTGCTGGTTGTTAACATTTAGCGTGGGGCTTAGCTCAAGACCTGGTCATAATCAATCAATAGTATTTATTGAGTGCTTAATATGTTCCAAAAGTCCCCCAAAAGCAGAAGAGAAGCAACCAGATGGACCACCTGCCCAGGGTCTACCTACCATCAGCTTCATGTGACACTATAACCATGATTTTGCCTTTGTTCACAATAACCTTTTAGAGTGCACAGTGTTTGATTTCAAATTGATGATAGACCCTTCTAGAAAAAGAATTTTGGACAATGAGGAATTTTGCAACTGAGGTAATAAGCAGTTTTGTTGTTTTTTTAACAAAACATGCAGAGGGCCCACGGGCCTCTGAAATAACATTAGGAATGTTGGGAATTCTAAAGTATTGGTGGGAGTGGAATATGCCCATTGAAAAAGTTTGATTTGACCAGCCAAAATGCCCCTGAATATTGGACAAGATGCTTGTTTAGCATTGACGACACAGGGCAAATCAAATGACAGGTGGAAAATAATGACCACAACCCAAAACCAATTAACAGCTACACTACTGTTGTAAAAATTGGTGAGATTATATTAGGAGGCTTTGTTATTGATACTGTAGTATGAAATGATAGAGTTAAAAAATATAAGTTGGATCTGGTTCCTACTGGATATTTTTATTGGTAAGATTAGTTTGAAACCAAAATCTTTTGTTTCTCTGTGAGACCTTTTGGGGTCGGAAATCCACCAATAGGCAACATTTGATTGGAGAAGTTATTGACTCTGGAAAAGAGTATAAAGATATGCACATAAGTGTAACAGAGGGATGAAGAGGGGAAGGTAAATACCCAAATGCTTAGGTGACACACAAATGTTGAAGTAACAGTCTGGGAGGATATATGTTGGGAAGAAGAGAGATTAATCAGAGACAGTCTCATGGAGGAGATGTGATTTCAGAAGGACCCTGAATATTTATTCATTCGATCATATTTAGTGAGTGCTTACCATGTGCAAAGCACTGTACTAAACACTTGGGAGAGCACACTGCAAGAACAGACACATTCCCTGACCACAGTGAGCTCACAGTTTAGAGGATACTGGAAGAGCAGTGGTCCACTGGGGGAGATAGGGTGAGAGATCCAGGCTGAAGAGGGATCGTGAGAAAGAAATCAATGACAATAGAGATGAGAATGAGGCATGATACGTAGGTTGGAGGGATCTGTGGAGGATCTGTGGAGTATGGAGAACAGGTTGGCATCTGTGATGTTGGGCAAGCCACTTAACTTCAGTTTGCAGATGAGGGAACTGAGGCACAGAGGAGACACAACACTGATGCTCCCTCGTACTTAGACTGTGAAATCCACGTGGGACAGGGACTGTGTCTGATCTGATTAGCTTGGATTTATCCCATTGCTTAGAACCCTGCTTGACACAGAGTAAGCATTTAAAAAGTACCTTAAAAAGAGAGAGCTTAAGTAGTGGGGAAGAGAGTTGATTGCGTGCCTTGAAGCCAGTGATTAGGGGTTTCTGCTTGATGCAGAAAGCAATGGGCAACAGTTGAAGGTTTTTTGAAAACTGCACAGACTGTTAATTCAGAAAATAAAAACAAGAAATGTATTTATCTCATCCTCATCTTTTAGTCTATTTTTTGTGTTTTATTCTTTCATCCTTCCATATCTGTCTGTCACCAATGTCCTTTCCGCCTTATTTTTTAATTGGGAGTATTTGTGAACCAGGGACCAGTTCTAATGCTCACCAGTGCATTTTCCCCTTAATGTTAAGGGAAATATTAACCTAAAAATATTCTCTAAATGTTAAGGGGTCTTTCTCATGACCCCTCTTCAGACTGCATCTCTCTCCCCATCTTCTCTAGAAGACCACTGCTCTTCCAATATCTTCTAGACTGTGAGCTCACTGAGGTCAGGGAAAGTGTCTGTTCTTGCAATGTATTCTCCCAACTGCTTAATATAGCGCTATGCACACAGTAATATTAAGTGCTTAATACAGTGTTGGGAACAGTAAAGACCAAAGAAATATTATTACTATGATAAACTTTGAATATCAATGATTTGATTCTAAATATTTGAATGGATATGTTGAGTCTAAACAATTCAAGAGAGCAAATCAAACAATTTGGTTTCAACCTAACCTAAACGCCTTTAAAATGATCACAATTTTTTTCTTCAGAAACAACTACCCAAGATATTAGGTAGCATTTCAATCTTCATACAGGTTATTGAGGATAAAATAATATTATCACTATTTTGGCTTTCAGTGTAGTGTTTGAATAGAGGAACAAATGAAAAAATCAATCAGTGGTATTTATTAAGCATCTCCTTAGCAGTTTTCTAGCACTTGGTACTGTACAATAGACTCAAAAGACATGGTTCCTGCCCTTGACAACTTTGTAATCTAATTTAATGCAACATCAGGAGTAAATCATTCAAAAGCAAAATGTAGCAGGTTTGTGAGGAGCCTATCACATTCCCACTACTGTCTGAATATGTTTGCCATTTTGAAAATGAAGTCTCATTTAAAAATTTGAAGGTAGAAATTAAATTTGAAACTTACCATTGGGGTTCTGCATTTTATCTCTTTAAAATTTCCCTTAAGAACACTGCAGCTTTTATTTCCAACTAGGACTTTTGAGTCTTGATTAAAGCCAAACCCAGAAACAGTCAGCAGAGTGCCTCCTGAACAGAAAAAAGAACACAAAAAAGGTAAGCTAACAGAAGGTAGTTCTGCTCACTATGGCAGAGGATTTTTCTGGTTTCGTGAAAAATATTTCTAATTTGGGTGCAAAACAGCCCTCTTTCCTTCATAAGCAGCCTAAATCCTTCTGTATATCTTTGAAAGTCGCTAAAAATCAGGCTTCTCTTCAATCTTTTTTTAAAAATTCATCCACTTTCCTGAAAATTGATGCAAGATTTTTTAATCCAAAAATTTTACCTAGTGGTGGAGTTAAGCTTCTATCTTTCATGACAGCTATGAAACCTCCTCCTCCCCATCCTCTATCAGGTAGCAAGGATTATCCCAGGATTGAGGTAGAAGCGGCAGAGATTTTGGGTGGATTTAGTCAGCATCTCCTATCTCCTCATGATTCTGTGTTGCTTTTGGATGAAGTGGAGAAGCTGACTTCCACTTGTGTTTGGGAAGCTGTAGGGGTGGTGGGGCAGAGGAACAGCTGGTTGGGAGGCAGCATGACCTACTGGATAGAGCAGTTATATCAATTATATCACCTGTAAAATGGCTAAGACTGTGGGCCCCATGTGGAATATGGACTGTGTCCAACCTGATTAGTTTGTATCTATCCCAGAGCTTAGTACAGTGCCTGGCAAGTAGTAAATGCTTAACAAATGCCATTTTTTTAAGCAGTTTTCCTTTTCTGCCAAAACAGTTCCACACTGGTTTGAAGTAGAAGGTGGAATCTTTTACCTGCTAGGCTTCCAGAAACAGGCCAGACCTGTGAGATCTGAGTCCTGTAAGTGAAATTGAATCCCTTCTCCCCAGCATTCTGCACCAGTCCAAAGGCAGCTATGGACAGAGCAACTGGAAAGGTTCCTCCGCTTCCATTCTGTATGTGACACTGAATCTCATTTTCTTAGAAGAAAAAAAGAAAAGAATATGATAGAAAAGACATAAAATCTGCTTGTCAGTAAAACTAATGATAATAGTAATTATAGTACAGCAAAATAAAGTCAGTCAAACAGAAAAAAGACCATGATTCTTGGTAAAGATCTTAAGAAACGGTACACATTATATATTGCTGTCATTTCAGAGGGCGAAACTTCTGAATCACACAACCAGGTAATTTGATCTCAGCAATAATTACAAAGTTCTCGTCTAATGCTCATGATTACAACCAGATAAAACTGAGGAATTAAAATGAGATTCTCTCCCTCTGCATAAGTTATAAAAAGACCAAGTAGACTGGAGGCCAAGTAGACTTGTGGGATGAGAATGAGGAGGGAGAGACCATGCAATGCCCTTCAGCTCCAGGAAATGATCACTGTGCTCTGTAAATGTTTGGGTGAGTACTGTATTCTCAAGGGCTGAGAGCAGTAATGGAAGGGCACCTGGAAGTGGGGTGGTGGGGTACCTTCCTGAAGATTTGATCTGATCCCCTGATGCTTGATTCCTTGCACCACTGGGGAAAAGTGGGGTGGGCGGAAATGCAGCCATGCTTGCTGCTAACCAAGAATAACTTCTGAGGGAGAGAGAGTTACTGCATCTCTACATCTTTTGAGAGTATTCATTTGTTTGTTCAATTCATTCAATCGTATTTATTAAGCACTTACTGTGTGTGGAGCACTGCACTAAGCACTTGGGAAAGTACAATACAGCAATGAAGAGTGACAATCCCTGCCCTCAATAAACTCACAGTCTAGAAGGGGGGAGACAGACATCAATACAAATAAACAGATATCAATATAAATAAATAAAATTACAGATATATATACTTAAGTGCTGTGGGGCAGGAAGAATTCATTCATTCAATAGTATTTATTGAGCGCTTACTATGTGCAGAGCACTGTACTAAGCGCTTGGGATGAACAAGTCGGCAACAGATAGAGACAGTCCCTGCCGTTTGACGGGCTTACAGTCTAATCGGGGGAGACGGACAGACAAGAACAATGGCACTAAACAGCGTCAAGGGGAAGAACATCTCATAAAAACAATGGCAACTAAATAGAATCGAGGCGATGTACAATTCATTAACAAAATAAATAGGGTAACGAAAATATATACAGTCGAGCGGACGAGTACAGTGCTGTGGGGATGGGAAGGGAGAGGTGGAGGAGCAGAGGGAAAAGGGGAAAATGAGGCTTTAGCTGCGGAGAGGTAAAGGGGGGATGGCAGAGGGAGTAGAGGGGGAAGAGGAGCTCAGTCTGGGAACGCCTCTTGGAGGAGGTGAGTTTTAAGTAGGGTTTTGAAGAGGGAAAGAGAATCAGTTTGGCGGAGGTGAGGAGGGAGGGCGTTCCAGGACCGCGGGAGGACGTGACCCAGGGGTCGACGGCGGGATAGGCAAGACCGAGGGACGGTGAGGAGGTGGGCGGCAGAGGAGCGGAGCGTGCGGGGTGGGCGGTAGAAAGAGAGAAGGGAGGAGAGGTAGGAAGGGGCAAGGTGATGGAGAGCCTTGAAGCCTAGAGTGAGGAGTTTTTGTTTGGAGCGGAGGTCGATAGGCAACCACTGGAGTTGTTTAAGAAGGGGAGTGACATGCCCAGATCGTTTCTGCAGGAAGATGAGCCGGGCAGCGGAGTGAAGAATAGACCGGAGCGGGGCGAGAGAGGAGGAAGGGAGGTCAGAGAGAAGGCTGACACAGTAGTCTAGCCGGGATATATCTGCCAGACAATTACTCTCCCCCATTCAAAACCTGACTGAAGGCACATCTCCTCCAAGAGGCCTTCCCAGACTAAGTCCCATTTTTCCTCATCTCCCACTCCTTTCTGTATTACCCTGGTTTGTTCCCTTTTCTCTTCCCTTCACTTCTCTGAGCCTCAGTTACCTAATCTGTAAAATGGGGGTTAAGACTGTGAGGGACAATCTGACTACCATGTCTTTATCCCAGCATCTAGAACAGTGCTTGGCACATAGTAAGCACTTAATAAATACCATTATTATTACTATTATTATTATGTGGGTTGAAAGAGAGAAATGAGTTAGGGATAAAGCCAGGGTTATGGGCTTATGACACAGGTATTGTGGTGATGTTTTCTGCAGTGATGGGAAAGACAAGGGGAGGACAAGGTTTGAGTGGGAAGACAAGTTCTATTTTGGATACATTAAATTTAAGGTGTTGGTGGGATGTCCAAGTTCATATGTCCTGAAGCATGGAGAAATGTGAGACTTTAGAGAGGTCAGGACTGGAGAAGTAAAGTTAGGAATCATCCCTGTAGAGGTGGTATTTGAAGCTGAAGGAGTGATTGAGTGCTCCAAGGGAGTGGGTGTTGATGGACAATAGAAGGGGACCCAGAGCTGACCCTCAGGGTTAGAATGTAGGAGATAGAGGAGGAGTCTGCCAAAGGGACTGGGAATGAATGGTTAGAGAGAAAAAATTAGGAGAACCAGTAGAGGACAGGGTCACTGTAGCCAAGGTTGGACAATGTTTCCAGGAGAAGGGCATGGTCCAAAGAGTCTTAAAGTAGCTGAGAGGTAGAGGAAAACTAGGATGGAGTAGAGACCATAGGATTTGCTTAGAAGGAGGACATTGGTGACCTTAGAGAGGGCCGTTTCTGTAGAGGGAAGGGAGCCAAAGCCAGATTGCAGTGTTTCAAGGAAAGAATTGGAGGATTGGAAGTGGAGGCAGCAGGTGATGACGATTCACGAGTTTGGACAGGAATGGTAGGTGGAAGGTGGGGCAATATCTGGAGGGTGCCATAGAATCAGAAGAGGATTTTGAGGGGATGGAGGATACATGTGCATGCTTGAAAGCAGTGGGGAAGGATTCATTGGAAAGTGAGTGAAGGTTACAGTAAGGAAGGGAAGATGGGTAGGGGCAACTGTTTTGATAAGATGCAAAGGGATGAGATAAGAACTCCAGGTTGAGGGGTAGATATTTGAAAGGATAGAGGAGAACATTTGAGATACTGCTCTGAAGGATGGGAGAGTCAAAGAGTAGGCCCAAGGAGGAAAGGACTGTAAAAGAACAGGGAAATTTTAGGAGGAGCACATCTGGTAGTTTCAATTTTACTGATGAAGTTTGTGGAAAATTAACTGTGGGGGCAAGAGATGCAGGGATGAAAGGATTTGTGGTTTGAAGAGGGAATTAAGCATCTGAAAGAGCTGGTGTGCACAGTGGACATGGTATTCCTTAATTATGGAGAAGTATTTACGCTGGGTGGAAGAAAGGGCAATATTGAAGCAGATGAGTATGAATTTAAGATGGATGAGGTCAGCCTGATGCTTGAATTTCTTCCTGCAGTGCTCTGCTTCTTTTGCACAAGAATAGAGGAAGCGTTCTGTGGAGTGATCCAAAGTGGTAGGAAGTTGGCAGAAGGTCAGGGAATGAGGGATCTGAGTTTAGTGGAGAGGGTGGAGTTGAGGGTGTGAATTTGTGTATTAAGAAAAGGTAGTTTGGGAATAATAATAATGGCATTTGTTAAGCGCTTACTATGTG
Organism: Ornithorhynchus anatinus; assembly: GCF_004115215.2. Classification (NCBI taxonomy): domain Eukaryota; kingdom Metazoa; phylum Chordata; class Mammalia; order Monotremata; family Ornithorhynchidae; genus Ornithorhynchus; species Ornithorhynchus anatinus. Next base: position 70,468,267 of record NC_041731.1, on the reverse strand, counting down.
CCAAGCACTGTTCTAAGCTCTGGGGTAGATACAGGATAATCAGGTTGTGCCATGTGGGACTCACAGTCTTCATTCCTATTTGACAGATGATGTCACTGAGACACAGAGATGTTAAGTGACTCACCCAAAATCACACAGCTGACAAGTGGCAGAGCCCGGATTAGAATCCATGATCTCTGACTCCCAAGACCATGCTCTTTCCACTAAGCCATCCTGCTTGCTGACTTTACAAAAGTGAAGGGGTTCAAAAGTTTGAAAGTCTGTATGGGAACAGGGTAGAATTTGCAGGGAGGGTGTTTGGGGGAAAGAAAGTCTGGAGATTGCGGTCAATCACACTTACATTATCACTACTTCATCACTGTATCATTTGAGCATTAGGAAGATGTATTTCAAATAAATGAGTATTACCAGAGATGGAAAAAATTGAGCAATTCACTTCACCAATAGTAACTCTTGTAGTTTCACTGCCTGAACTACCAGAGAATCCAGAACCTGATATAATTAGAACTGTCCCTTCTTCATATGAACCTGTAGAAAACAAACAAAAAAATCTTATTAGTAATTATCTAATTTCCTATATATATAGCCACATATAAGTAAAATCATATTTGAAAATTATAAATTATTTTGATCTATGCATCTAAAATTGATACTTTCCACTGAAAAACATTCATTATTGTACTTATAAATCAGTGACAATAGGAAAAATAAATGATATTTTTAGTGAAATTGCACACCCAAACTAAATTCCTAGATTAGTTAAGCAAGTGAAATTAATGTCTAAGACATAATGGCTTCAATGAAAAAGCCCATTTGCATAGGTTTTTCTAAAACAAAATTAATAAAGATTGAAAGATAGTAAAATACACCTATTTATCTGTCGTATTTCTATGAATAGATTCAATTCACTTCCAACATATCCACATGCTTTTCTTCTACATTTCCTGTAAACAGTGGAATTCTTGCACTTATATTAAAATGTATTTTAAAATGCTAACTCAGAAAAATTGGTCTTGGTAGAGTCCAGAGAGGGAGCAGCCTACAAGAATTGCTTAACAGGTCCAATTTTTCAAGACAAGAGGAGGGAAAGGACAAGGGAAAGGAGAAGGAGGAGAAAAAGAAATGGAGGGAATCAGCACAGGAGAAGTGAGGAGGAGGTGAGAAGATGATGAGAAGGAGGAAAATTGAAGAAAGGAGAGATATGGGAGGGAGAGAAAAGTCAGAGTGACCGAGAAGCAGCATGGCTTAGTGGAAAGAGCATGGGCTTGGGAGTCAGAGGTTGTGAGTTCTAATTCCAGATCTGCCACTTGTCAGCTGTGTGACTTTGGGCGAGTCTCTTAACCTTTCTGTGCCTCAGTGACCTCATATGTCAAATGGGGATGAAGACTGTGAGCCCCGCATGGGACAACCTGATTACCTTGTATCTACCCCAGTGCTTAGAACAGTGCTTCGCACATAGTAAGTGCTAAACAAATACCACCATCATCATTATTATTATTAATTAAGCCACTTCTGCCCCAGAACTGTGAAATCAGGTAGATATTGTGGCTGTTTTGTAAGAACAGCTAAGGAGAAAGAAAGCCAGGCAAGTGTAAAGAATATGTTACCCGAGAAAGTTCTATAGGCAGAAGAGAGTATTTGATAAGTTAACCCACAATTCAAGGTTAGAGATGTAATAAGGAAAAATTAGTAAATATTACGGTAGATGTTCCAGAGAATGGACTCTTCCAAACACTTAATTCAGTGCTCTGCATATGGCAGGTGCTCAGTAAAATATATTGATTGATTGATTGAATCCTATTGACACTATTTCTAGAATTTCTGGAAGGGCTCAATAAAATTATGTTCTTAAATCTTGACTCTTACGATCACTGGACTTGATGCTGGATTGAAATCTATGACTGAATTCAATTTAAGACTTAAAATAGTGCCTTATGCCTGACACACCTAAGTTTATTTACTAGTTAGAAGCCATATAATTTAATTGACCAATAACTATGACATTTGGGTCACTTTTTGATAAAATTCCTTTACACACTCATAATTCTGAAATGTTGTGCATTTTCACTGAAGCATAATATTAATAACTATGATACATTGAGGTACACTTTCTACACAGGAAGTGCAGAAACATGGAGAATATAGTACTTTCTTCATAGACATAATGAAGTAGTTTCAAACTCCTAATGCAATTTGCCTATGAAAAAAGATTAAATGATGGCATAAAAAATATGTCCCAATGAAGATGTGTATTTACTCAGATGAATTGCATAAGAGACTGGAAAAATGTAAAAATCTGAAAAGATAGCACTTATTCCTTAAAATCTACTGCAATTTCAGGATCATTTGACATTGACTGAAGGGTGACATATTCAACGAAGTGTGCTTTGTCCAATCTGATTATCCTGCATCTGCTCTACTTCTTAGCATAGTGTTTAGCACCTAATAAGTGCTTAAAAAGATCATAATTAGTTAAATCACTTCATGTTACAAGTCAACCCAGTTCATCTTGATAATACCAGAATGAGATTTTGGAGTCATAGAAAAAGTCCCAGAATAGCAGATTTAATTTGGTTTCCTCGTTGACCCAGAAGCCGCATGATTAATGATTGTGCAGAAGGGAATAGCCACCCTTACAATGAACCAAAAATGTCTTAGAGAATAGCACAAAATTAAATGACATATATAAGGGATTGAATTCAATAGTTCGAAGTCAGAGAAGAGCAAGAATTTTGCAAATGGGATTTAATTATGAATGAGAAATCATTAAAGTGCTTTACACTGCTTCCTCTTTTTTTTTTTTAATCAGGGTGAACTTGATATTCATAACTTTGAACAGTGCTTCTCACATAGTAAGTGCTTAACAAATGCCGTCATTACTATAACTGTTTCTGCTTCTCCTAGGTATCACTGTTGTGGTAAATTCAGAGTTGAGATTGATCCTTTTACCTATTGCAAACCAAATACAATTGTCAGAGGTACCTTGAGTAGGGCTAATGGAGGAGATGATTGGAGTGTTTTGGTTGTCCCACTTATAGCCACAGTCACCAGAACATTTGGATGGAAGCCCATTGATATAAACCTCAACCTTCAAATAAATATATAGCATTAAAGACCATCCAGAACATCACAGTCCCACAAGTAATGAAACTCACTATTCGGAGTTAATTAAAATGAGAGATTGAGAAGTGTGCTGCTTAAGGGTGTGAAAATTCCAACCAGGACATTTACACAAGAGTTATAAAATAAACACTGCATGTGCTATTCTATTGAAAAAAAACACCAAGGGTCTATAAAAATCCAACTTTATAAATACCTGCGGCTGGTGGTTGGGTGTACGGAACAAGTCTCCTAGAACATGTGTCCGGAATACGCCACCTTCCCTTGTTTTTGTTGCTGACATATTGACATTTACTCCAGTGATGTTGGAATCATTGATCTGGTTAGACATTTAAGAAACAGCTTGTGATGGATTCTGGGGTGCTAATTTTCTAATCTTTGTTCTCAGAATGTTGATTTTTAAAGTATTTGAAAATGCATGACGTTATTCATATTGAGGATCCATTTATCTTTTCTTCACCTCCTTTCCAGGGTCAGATTGGGAGTAACCCTTTCAATCAATCAGTGGTATTTCTTGAGTACTTACTGTTTGCAGAGCACTGTACTAAGTGCTTTCTGTATTTTCTAGTGTAGTCAGTGGGCTCATGGTGACACAATTAGGTGCCCACTCCACTAGGGCAGTGGAGGCAATCACTTTCCCAGCCTTTAAAGCTACAGTGCCAGATTATGCTTACTACAGTGTCTCTGCACACAGTAAGTGCTCAATTAATACCACTGATTAATTGATTGCTTATCTCAGGTCTCTGAAAAGAGCTCACTGAGGGTTTCCAACTGGGGCTGAAAAGACCTAAAATTTCTGGGGTATTTCTGACCCCCAGGCTTCATTCCTCTCCAGATGCCAATCCCCTATGGACCCAATTCACTAAATGAAAAATTGACATCTCTGTGCCCAAATACAACAGATAGTTGCCTACCTTCTGCTGGCACGCACTCACTCCTGGCTGTGTGATGGTAGGAAGTGTGGTGCAGATTCACGTCTTTTAGAGTATGTGTTTCTACCCCAACCTTATAAGGTGTGAGGGAGTTAGGGAGTGCCTCTTTACAGTTGTTTCAGAGACAGATTCTCCACTTCTGCTTTGTCTGCTTCTTGTGTTGTGTGCCCCCTTTTGAAGTTGGGAAGGCAGGACAAGACATGCCAAAGACATCACTTGCCCTCTGCATAGAGCCACAGAAATACAGCGTGGTTTTAATATTTTGGTTGACAAATCCACCTTCAGTGGGAATCAAGTCCAGCATGTCTGCTCATTTTTTAAAGAACAAACAGGCCATATATACATTTGCACTTTCAGTAAAGCAGGTATTTCAGAGAAGATCTGGATCTGCTATTAGAAGTAGGAAATGTTGCAAATATTTGGCTTTGTTCAAACCTGTAAAAGATTCTGGTTCCCGTATGCACTTTTCCACTTGACTCTCCATAAGTACCCAGAGCAGCTTCCCTGTCTTGTTACTGAGACTTCCCCCATTTCAGCAATACTTTGGAGAGCATACTTCAAATCCACAGCTGAAACATCAGCAGGGAGACCTGTACACATAGATAGATAGGTTTGGGTATTTATGACACTGGCCATTTGCTCTTACAACAAACTCAGTGTGAATGACAAATTGCCATCATCATCATCAAAACATATTGATCACCTAACAGTACTGCTCATAATAAGCAGTTCTGAGAGTACAGTGGTGCAGACTTGGTTCCTGCCCTCAAGGAACTTACAATACAATGGAGCGAAGCAAAGCCACATAGTTTTTTTACAAATCCTACCAGTAGGGAGAAAAAGCAGATATTTAGCTGGTAGTAACTAGATCAATGAAAGATGAATCATAATAAATAAATTAATGAGGTAAATTAATCACTATATTCATACTAGAATATTTTTACATATGATCAGTGATCTAGATGACCTCTTATAGATTATTTTAATTACATTCTATGACATTAAACTGTTCAAAAGAGTTCAGATTCTGATTATTTCTTGAGATCACAAAAGAGGTGAATTTGAATAATTCTTACTTGCCTCTGGTTCCAAAAACATTTATTTATAAATGGCCACCAAGTCTTATAGATTAGGATGTATTTACTCTGATCACACAGACACATTCCAGAATATGTTTTTTAGGCTTGTGGTAATATTGATTAATCTAACATACACTTCACTTGAAAAATAACATTCCTATGTGATCTTTTTTACCTTGAAGTAAATGCCCATAAGCCTGGATGTCAAAACTGCCATGCAATGGAGGAGATGCTGTTTGGATTCTTTTGATAAGAACATGGGATTCTCCCGGCCAGTTAGTCCCTCTGAAAACTGACTCATTCTCTGTATTTGTCACAGCCTAGTTTCCAAAATTAATATAGATATTAATTAATAATGTTGGTATTTGTTAAGCGCTTACTATGTGCCAAGCACTGATCTAAGCACTAGGGTAGATTCAAGGTAGTCAGGTTGTCCCACGTGAGGCTCACAGATTTAATACCCATTTTACCGATGATGGAACTGAGGCACAGAGAAGGGAAGTGACTTGCTCAAAGTCACACAGCTGAGAAGTGGTGGAGTCAGGATTGGAACCCACAACCTCTGACTCCCAAGCCCGGGTTGTTTCCACAAAGCATCGACTATCATTTAGTACAGTGCTCTGCACATAGTAAATGCTCAATTAATATCATGATTTATTTTTTAAAGTACCTCTCTAAGATCTATAGGGAGTCAATTGTTCCATCGCTTTAGTATTTGTGCGTATTGAAAGAGAGTAAGTAAATGGTGCTCTCCTGGACTGAAAGGTTTATTACACCTCTCAAAGCCCTTAAATACTGAGAGGAGTAAATTTATTTATTCAGTCATATTTATTGAGTGCTTACCATGTGCAGAGCACTGTACTAAGTGCTTGGAAAGTACAATTCAGCAACAAATAAAAACAATCCCTGTACACAATGGGCTCCCAGTCTAGAAGGGGGGAGTCAGATATCAAAACAAGTAAACGGGCATAAATAGCATCAATATAAATAAATAGAATTATATATATATAATATATATATACACACATACATACATACACACACACACATCAGAACATCACATCAGAACTTTAATTATCAGAATGATCTGGCCCTCTAGCAGTAGAGATACTTGCAAAAGTAGACTTACCTGAGTAAAGTCAACTGCCAGTAAGGGAATTCTGTAACTGCAGTTATGTGACGACATAGTCACTGAATAGCTGTTGGTTAAAAATGATCCATCTGTTTGGGTCTGATTCACCTGAAATTGCTTAAAAAATATTCCCTTATTTGCTAAGGCTGGGAGTCTTCTCTTTGGCACTCCTAAATATTGAAATTGATAAACAAAATAAAGCAACAACTGCAGAATCTGTTCCTACAAAAATAAGTTAAGATAACAACAAGTCGTATAGCAAAATATTTCAAATACATATTTGAATAATTGATCTAAGGAAGCTCCTTGATAGCAGGAATAGTACCTACTTGCCCTGTGTACTCTCTCAAGTGCTTACTGCGATGCTCTGCACATAGTAAGCTCTCAATAAGTACCACTGATTGGTAAGAAACTCTCAAGGGAATGTCAAGAAAAGTGTTCCCCTTTGTCACTAGTTCAGTTCACCCCTAATCCTACTAGACAGATAGGTTCCCATCAGCATGAAGACTGAATTAATATTGGGAGCTAGATCCTAGATGCAAACTCCTAGAGCATAAATGAAATCCAAATCTATAAACTCCCAATGCTGCTTTATCAACTGTCTAGAACTCAATCCTTCAATCAATCATATTTATCTAGTGCTTACTATCTGCAGATCACTATACTAAGAGCTTGGGAGAGAACACTACAACAGAGTTGATAGACATGGTCCCATTATGGTTTAACATAATTCTTTCAAATGCCAACATCATAACAAGGGGTAACCTTTTTGTGAGCCCCAAGTGGCCAGGACTAGGGATCCCACATTGGCCTTTTAGCCATACATGCACTCACTGGTGAACTTTATCATCCATGGTAAGCTTTAAGGCAGTCACTTGGCTCCCCACTCCTACCTTGCCTCACAACCTACTTTCCTATTGCAACCCAACGCAAACACTTTGATCCTGTAACACTAACCTACACTTTTTGCTGTGATCACATCTAACCTACTATCGACCCTTCTCCCTCATTCTTGTCTGGCCTGAAACTCCCTCCATTTTCATACCTGACAGAGCTCCAGTCTCCCCACCTCCAAATTCTTCTTAAAAATCACATTTCCTCCTAGAGGCCAAATAAGCCCTCCTTTCCCCTACTCACTCTTCCTTCTGCATTTCCTATGAACTTGGATCTAAACCCTATAGATTCTCACCCCACCATCACAGCCCTACAGCACTTATGGTATCCTTATATCTTGCCATTTCCCCTATCTGTATTTAACATCTCTCTCTCCCTCAATACTATAAGCTAAAGTGCTCAATAAATATCAGTGATTGATTTATAGATAAGAAGAAATATATATGTGCATGAATATATATATACACTCACATGCACACTGACATAAATTTGTATAGTCCTACAAAATATTCTACACCCCCATACCTAGATGATTTGGAATGTAAAGTTCTACTGCATATTTGCTTAAGAAGCTTTTGGTTGAAATTTTAACAATAAAAGTATACCATTTGCAGTTGAGAATGTAGCTTTTTGCCCTATATATACCACATCCACATAAAAGGACTGAGCCTCAGATGCTTTCTTTAAATTGATCCTTTGAAGTAGAAAATTATTTCCTGGGTGTTTTTCTTGAATGAGGGATAGAAGATCTATACAAGTATATGTCCAGCTGAAATAGATCCATATAAATAAATTAGATCTGATGAACATTTCAGAGAAGCAAATATTCCATGATACAAGATATTAAAATGTAGAAGAGCAACAAACTCTAAAAGAAGAGTCACCAGCAAATCCTTTGTCAAACATCCACCAGACCTGAGAGTGAGCAGTATTTTTCTAGTTGCCTTAATAAGCTAGACATTTGGGAAGAGTGTTGACTCTTTCAGACCCGTTCTGTTTAGCCTTCATGAAGTTGCTTAGATTTCATTTTTATCATTACCATCCCACAAAACCTCTAGTGGCTCTCCATTTTTCTTCTGAAAGAACAAAATAATCATGGTGTTTTTTAAGCTTTTACAAAGTTTCAAGCACTGCTTTAAGTGCTGGGGGAGATACAAGCTAAACAGATTGGAAACCGTCCCTGTCCCACATGGGGCAGTCTTGATCCCCATTTTACATATGAGGGAACTGAGGCACAGAGAAGTAAAGTGACTTGCCAGAGGTCATGCAGCAGACAAGTGGCAGAGCCCAGATTAGATCCCAGGTCTTCTGAATCCCAAGCCTGTGCTCTATCCACTGGGTTACGCTGCTTCTAACTATGCTGCTTCTAACTGTCAAATTTAAGGTTCTGTTCCACGTTTCATTCTTTATCTCCTTTTACCTCCTGCTAGATTTAGCTCACATTTCTTGCTCTTCCCAAGCTAGCATTCCAACTGGACCTCACTCACAATTTGCCTGTCACCCATTCTTTAGGTTTTTCCCTTTGCTTAGAACTCCCTCCTCCTTCATATCTACCAAACCATACTTACCTTCAATCCCCAGAGAACTCTTCCAAAGCCATTCCTTGATTAATTCCTCATAATTTCTGGTTTAATCACTTCATGAGCCACTCTTAGCACTCATGTGTCTATTTGTTCATTTTCCTTGTTTTGAGTATTTAATTGTCAACTCCATTTCATTCATCTGTGCTCATTCCCTCTTACCTACTGAATGTTTGTAATCTGTGTCCACTTGTCTTTCTGAATTTACTATACACTTTTAAAGAATGAGACCCTGCCTTTTACTTCTTCTATTGCTAGGCACACAGTTAAGTGTTTATTAAACTCTGCTGCCATTTGCCTACATGCTACAATGAATTAAGCAGTCTCCTAATGGCTTTAGAGGATTAATCATCCTCCCAAGTGTCAAGCTTCACAGTGAGAATAATATCTTATATTGTTAGCCCATTTGGGACAGGTACTGGGCCTAATCTATTTGCTCGAGTGCTAAGGAAGTACCTAGCACGTAGTAATTGCTTAATAAATGCCATCAATTAAATGTTTAGACCAACACCTGTGGCTTAGATGATTTAAAGTATTCAGACATACACACAAGTTTGTTTATGCTAATGTGGACAGTGTGCCCTGAAATGGAAACTTACTTCATGTTCCCTTCAGCAAAGTTAAAAGACAGCCATTTATCAGTACTTCTAGTTGATTTGTTACTGTCTTGGTACTGGAATTTCAGACCAATCTCATGAGCCAAGAATCCTTTGTATGCTAAACAAAGCTGTTCAAGAAAGAATAATACAGGAATGATTAGCAACATAATTTATAGAAATTTGTTTTCCCTGATTATTCTAAATCACTTTTTGAAATATCATCTTTGCTACAATGAGTTGAGTTGACTTCAAAGTTCATAAAGGTCTTCTGTATAGAGTTATGAAAAATCATCAAGACCTTTCACAGAACCAAACAACAGGTGACTCTAAACCATCACTTAGGGCCAATATTTTGCAAGACAGATTTCGAATCTGCTCCAATATTTCGAAAAGAGTTCCACCTCACTGCAATTTCAATTTCAAAAGAAAACAGATTTCAAGAATGACAAATTTGCATTACAACTCTGATGTCCCAATGATCCTGTATTCATGCAAGAAACAGTCATTTTGGTCTTCCAGCTGCCATTTCCTGAGTACATACAAAAAATAAGCCATGCAAATATCACATTACACTGTGTTCCTTTTGGGGGGGAGGGGTGATGATTTTCTTTAATTCCTATTCTTTGAGGTGCTTTTCTAAGAGAGAAGAATTAAAGTTGTCATTAAAGAAAACATTTTTTCTGAGGAATACAGTAATTTTCCCCCCTATGGTATTTAAGCACTTACTAAGTGCCAGGCAATGTACTAAAAGCTGCAAAAGACACATGATTCTTTCAGTCGTATTTACTGAGTGTTTACTGTGTGCAGAACTGTACTAAGGGCTTGAGAGAGTACAACAATAAACAGACACATTTCTCACCCACAACAACCTTACAGACTAGAGTCAGACATTAATCTAAATAAATACATTACAGGTATGTACACAATAATAAATAATGTAATAATATGCATATACATGGTGATCAGGTTAGACACAGTTCATGTCCCACATGGGGCTCACAGTATTAATACCCATTTTAAAGATGAGGTCACTGAAGTAGCAGAGAAGTTAAGTGACTCGCTCAAGGTCATACAATAGACACGTGGCAAACCTGGAATTTGAACCCAGGTTCTTCTGACTCTCAGGCCCGTGCTCTATTTACTATGCAATGCTGCTTCTCTAAAGCTCACTTGGGTCATATTACTTATTTTGAAGGTGACTGGAAACAGATGTTAGAAAAAAAATCTAACATTTTCACAGCTATGACTGTCCATTGTTGACAATCATAAGATAGAAGAACACTTTTTAACAGTTTTAGCAAGATTTCAAATTCCTGTAAGAAATTTAAGTTCATTGTGGTCAGGGAACATGTCTACCAACCCTGTTTCACTGTACCCTCCCAAGGACCTAGTACAGTGCCCTGAACACAGTAAGCACTCAATAAACACAACTGGATTGATTGATTGCTCAGCACATAATAAGTACTCAAAAAATAAGACTGATTGATTCCAGTAACAAATTTCTTTCAAAATCAATTAGCAATATCAAACTTACATAGTGATAAGGAAATAATGAAATAGCTCCATAGGTATGCTGGCTTGGTTTCATATCTGCTGAATCAAAAAGAATAGCTGGATTTTTCAGGGAGTAGCGGCCACAGAAAGCATCTGTTTCAGAGGTTTTCTGTCCTCTTTTATTATCTTCCTAGGAAACAAACAGAATTCCATTTAAGATGAGGATATCATTTGAAAAGGTGCCTCACAACTCAATTTTGAAATATACATTTTATCTTAAAAAAGCATGGATATCATTAGCCACACGGTCATACAATCATTATTAACAAATCAGCCTCCCGACTACCACATGTGTTTACATGGATCATCTTCTTGTTGTGCTACTCATCAAATGACTTTCCAATCCTCAAAAGATACCAGTGGCAACCTATCTTCTTCCTTCATCAAAGCAAAACCTCTTTTGAGGATCTCCACTAGTTTTCTCTATTTTACTGATATTTGTTAAGTGCCTATTATACATCAATCACTATTATAAGCACTAGGGTAGATCCTAGCTAATCAGGTTGGACACCATCCCTGTCCCACATGGGGCTCACAATCTAAGAAGCTTAGTACGGTGCTTAGTAGAGTGATCAATAAATATGATTGAAGGAATTAATGAATGACTAAGGAGGAGGTGGTCAGGCATTTACTCTCTTGTTGACTCTTCCCTGGTTACTTTTCTACTCGCACTCTTTGCTTCTCTGAAATTCGCCTTCTAATTATATCTCACTTGACTCTCCTGCCCCGGTCCTGGCTGCTTTCCCAACCCGGACACCCCACCCTCAAATCTGACAGAACATAGCTCCCCCATCTTCAACTCCCTAAAATTTAATCTCTTCTGGGAAGTCTCCTCTAGTTACTTCACATCACCCTAGTCACATCTACCCTAAACCACTCATCATTTATATATTTTATTCCTGTCTTTTGCATTCATGAATATATCATATTTAATTGGCTTATTTTTATATTTATTTGTACCTAAAACTGTTTAGGCAGCTATTTCATCCTGCTATATTTGTTCCTCTTTCTGTATAACTATTTGTAAATCATATTTGTAGACTTTTCCCATTGAATTGTAAGTTCCTTGAGGGCAGGGAGTACATGTCTGGCTACCATTATACTTTTCCAAGCAGTTAGTCCATTGTTCAGTGCACAGCTGGTGCTCAATAAATGCCACTGATTGGCAAGGCAAGACTTAGGAATTTCGGCACACTTCTCCCAGTGTAAGCTGGCTCTGTCTGCCTAAATGGGTGGCAGTGAAATCAGTTTTTTGGGCAAGGTGGAAATGAAAAGCAAGTTGCAAGAGTGGTCGTAAAATGAGTGATATGCTCAGTTTCTTCCCCAGCCATTTCCCTCTCCTTACCAAGGCTCTCGTTTTCTTGCTCTTGCCTTGTGGCTCCCCAGCTAAGGAGAGGAATCCACCAGGATCATCATGATTTGGTGTCCAGGGGAGCACCCAACCTACAAACTTCAACTTGTGAAGACTAAGAACAGGGCAACACCACCCACTGATTTTTAACAAAAGTTGAGTGAAGTCCCCAGCATTACTGCTTGAAGAGCCATACTCAGAATATCAGATGCAAATGTAGGTGACACTAACCAAAACAGCTCATCAGCTATCAAGCAACATGGGACATATTCCAAAAATGGCCTGAAACTTACATCCATTTTTAGTAGCAATGCCTGAGTGACTGTAGAGAGGGATAGATAATAATAATTATTGTATTCCAGTCAGTGCGGATGAGCAACTGCTGGAAATTCTTGAGGAGTGTGGAAAGATGGACTGAATGTCATTATAGAAAAATTATGTGGCAGCTGAGTCAAGTATGGACTGGGGTGGGGAGAGACAGGAGACAAGGAGACCAGCAAGGACACTGATGAGTAGTCAAGGAAGATTAGGATAAATATAAGCCACGCTGAGAAACAGCGTGGCTCAGTGGAAAGAGCACAGGCTGGGGAGTCAGAGATTATGGGTTCAAATCCCGGCTCAGCCACTTGTTAGCTGTGTGACTTCGGGCAAGTCACAACTTCTCTGTGCCTCAGTTACCTCATCTGTAAAATGGGGTTTGAGACTGTAAGCCCCACGTGGGACAACCTGATCACCTTGTATCCTCCCCAGTGCTTAGAACGGTGCTTTGCACATAGTAAGCACTTAACAAATGCCATCATTATTATTATTAAGTGCATGGATCAACATGGTAGCTTTTTGGATGGAGAGGAAAGGGTGGGTATTAGCAATGTTGTGAAGGAACAATGAATAGGACTTGGTGAAGGATAGAATATGTGGGTTGAATGAAAGAGATGTGTCAAAGATAGTACCAAGGTTATGGGCCTGTGAGACAAGGAGGATGGTGCTGCTGTCTCCAGAGATGGGAAATTCAGGGGTATGAGAGGGCTCGGAGAAATATGCAAATGATTCATTTTTCTCCTCTTCCAGAGTTGCTGAAGTGAAACTAAGCTCCTCATAGATTGTTTTTCCTGTATTTGATATGGGAAGTTTCATTCTGATTTGAGCAAAAGGTTACATGGTATTTAACAAGATGTTACTTTTTTAAAGTTTCAGAGTATTTTGAAGTCAGTGAGGCTAGGCAAATGATTAGCATTTCATTGCACAAGTGCAGGCAAGTTTTGCTCTGCCATTCCTGCTTTCTTCTTACTGAGCAAACCTTCAGAGGTTTTTTTTCCTCATTTATTTACAGCCCAATGCACATCAGTTTTTGCGGCAGTTAAAATAGTCCAGTGCAACTGACTGTATACCCAGGTTATACCCAATTCCACTCTGAATGTTTTGCAGCAAAGATACCAACAAAAGAAAGCTCTGACTCCCGAGCACAAAACAAAATTCCCAATTCATAAGAATTTCCCATGTATAAATATTTTGGAATTTCTATGTCCCTAGGGAATGACATACCATTCTGAAATCAGTTTCGTAATCTCTGAAGTATTGCACTATAAAGCCTTCTGTAAAATGGGCAATTTTCTTTGGACATTTGGCACTGACCAATTCTTCCAGTGCTGCTTGAACCTAAAATAAAATAAATATTAGGATATTCCATACCAAGAACAATTTATGCTTAAGAACATCTGAAGCTTTCACAGATTTGTTAATACATGGCAGTTGATATGAATATATTCAAAAACAAAAATTATGATTATGTTTATGAGTAAGCTATTTGTTAAGCATTTACTATGTGTGAAGCACTGTGTGAAATGCTAGGGTAAGTACAAGTTAGTCAGATCAGACACAATTCCATCCCACATAAGACTCACAGTTTAAATTCCCTATTTCTTCCTCCTACCTGAAAGGCGTTTCAGGGTAACATTAAAGACATTGAATGATTTTTGCAACCAATGACCTTCCTCAAAGCTGCATCATAGTGACAAAGCATGATGGACCCACACCAGCCACGAGACTATCATGATAGACTTTTTCAATGCTTCTGAGTATTAAAAAAAAGACTTTCCTTGGTTTCTCAGAGCCATAAAGCATAGACCTAATAAATCAATATCAGTCAATCAATGGCATTTATTGAGCACCTACTGTGTGTAGAGCACTGAGCTAAGTGCTTGGGGGAGGACTGTCTAGAATTTATGTGTCTCCTAATAGTATCTTAGTGTTCAGTCCATGAACAAAACACTAAGCTACTCTTCCCATCTTCAAAGTACTCTTAAAATCACATCTCCTCCAAAAAACCTTCCCTGATTAATCATTTTTTTCTTTTCCCCCCCACACTATTTGCCCTCCCTTCTTTATCATCTATTCACTTGATTCTGTACACTTTAAGCACTTTGATGTTCACCCCACCCCCAGTCAAAGAGCACTTTAATACATGTTTTCATATTCTGTCACTTCGCCTACCTATAATGAATTTTAATGTCCGCTTCCTTCACTAGATTGTAAGCTCCTTGAAGGTGAAGGTCTTACCTACCAGTTTGGTTGTACTGTACTCCCCCAAGTGCTTAGTACAGTACTCTGCACACAGTAAACACTCAATAAATACCACTGATTTACTGATTGGTTGAAATCTGGAGCAGTTTGAGAAGTAGAATAATGTCAGAACTCTACTGGCAAAGAGAACCATAACATGAGGAGACATAATAATAACTGGTATTTCTTAAGTGGGCCAAGCCTTGTACTAAGCAGTGGGGCAGGTACAAGACAATCATTCAATTGTATGTATTATTCGATCATATTTATTAAGCACTTACTGTGTGCAGAGTATCAAACAAAAATTCACTATTGACTTTAAAGCTCTCCATCACCTTGCCCCGCCTTATCTCACCTCCCCTCTCTCCTTCTCCAACTCAGCCTGCACATTCTGCTTCTCTGGTGCTAACCCTCTCACTGTGTCTCCATCTTACCTGTCTCACTGTGCACTCCTGGCCCATGTCCTACCTCTGGCCTGGAATGCCCTCCCTCCTCAAATCCACCAGACAATCACTCTTCCCCCCTTCAAAACCCTACTGAAGGCGCAACGTCTCCAAGAGGTCTTCCCAGACTAAGCCCCACTTTTCCTCAGCTCCACCTCCCTTCTGCGTCACCACAACTTGCTCCCTTTGCTCTTCCTCCCTCCCCGCCCCACAGCATATGTATATGTCTGTCTCCCCCCACCCCCACTAGACTCTGAGCCTGTTGTGGGCAGGGATTATCTCTCTTTATTGCTGTAGTGTATTTTCCAAGCAATTACTACAATGTTCTGCAAACAGTAAGCACTCAGTAAATACGGTTGATTGAACAAATGAATGCAGAGCACTGTACTAAGTGCTTGGGAAAATACAACACAATAATAAACAGTGGCATTTCCTGCCCACAGCGAGTTCACAGTCTTCCACAGGAGTTCTCAGGCTAAATAGGAGGGAGAACATGTATCTCAACACTGACCTCTCCCCCATGTCCTGCCTCAGGCGTAGAATGCCTTCCCTCCTCACATCCTACAGATATGATTCTGCCTCCCCACTCCTTCAAAGCCTTATTTAAGGCATATCTCCTCTAAGAGGCCATCCCTGTCTAAGCCCTCCTTTCCTCTTTTCTCACACCCTTCTGCATCACCCTGACTTGTTCCCTTTATTCACCCTCCCTCGTCCTCCTGGCGGCCCCATTTATGTATACATCTGTAATTTATTCATTTATATTAATGTCTGTCTTTCCCTCTAGACTGTAAATTCAATGAATGTGTTAATCAGATTGGACACATTCCCTGTCCCACACTGGGCTTACAGACAAAGTGGGAGGAAGAATATCTATTTAACCCCCATTTCATAACTAAGAGAATGGAGATATTAGAACAATTAAGTGACTTGTCCAAAGTCATACAGGAGATAAGTGGCAGAGCTGAGGTATGATAACTGTGTACGAGGGCAACAATTTATTTCAGGGCCATTTATTCTTTCCTCTGACTAGAAAGCATTTTGTGAGATGTATTCATCTTCTGAGGATGTCAAGAGAGACTCAAATCCCCCTTAAAGTGCCATCAATTACCAATTTTTTTAGGAGAAGAGTTGCCGTTGAAAAAAAGCCATAAAGTTGAAAAAAGGAGTAAATTCAGACTAATATAGTCCAGAAAAATGGCATACAATTACAAACTTTTCCTTGTAGATAGGAGCTCTAAATTTTGAAATTGATTTTTGGAACTTTCATTTTATTGGGAACTTAGGATGGTTAAATTGCTTAAGAAAAGAGAACTGTCCAATTCTTGAATTCTTTTTGAATAGATTTTGATGTTAAGGATTATTTTAAATTTTTAGTGTTAAAAATCAAAATTTTGTGCAAATAGCACATCTCTTTTTAATAGAAAATGAATGTTTAAACAATTAGAAGCACCCGCTCTGACTCCAAGGGACCATCAGCAGCAAAGGTGAGGAGGGAGGAATCAAGGAATGAAAGAACTACACGCTAGGTATGGTGGTGACCAGGGACTTTTTTTGTCACCATTTTCTGCAACAAACCTCAGCTCCTGATGCCCAGGGTTTGAGAGGTCTGGAAGAAATTCCATCCCATTTCAGTGTGAAAGTATCCAAACTGGGCTTTCCTTTGGTGAGTTCAACCACGTCTACTGTCACATTATTTCCTTCAGGTGCCTCATAACCGAGAAGATTAAAATCACCTGCAAGAAAGCACACTATATCCTGTAGGGAAAAAGTTATGTACATTTGGGTAGAAAAGTCAGGCTGGTGCTAGGTATATGGTGGCCCTGGACATGATGGCATCTTGCAGTTCTGGATTGTTTGAAATGAGGGAGGGAAGGGAAATGTGTTTTAAATAGCAGATACTTCACCTGTTACCTAGTGTGAAATAGAAAATAGCAACCATCTTAAATCGCCCCCTCCCTGGACCAAGATCGATCAATCATGTTTACTGAGCACATACTGTGCAGAGCTCCATATTAAGCACTTGGGAGGGTTCCATATAACAGACTTGGTTAACACTCTTCCTGACCACAACAACATCACATCTCAAGGTCCTGGCATCCCATATTTCCCCGGGCTTGGTATGGGGAGATGCGAGTAAGAGATAGAAAGATGGTAGTGGCAAGCAGCTTCCTCTTAGGCTCCCCTGACTAAATCCCTCCCCTGACTGAATCTAATGCTGCACAAAGTCGGCTTGCCCCAAACCAACAAAACCTGGATGGCAGTCCTCCATTTTCAGGAACTCTATAGCTCTCAGGCAGAATGATGAGATGAGGCTCAAAGAGTCTAGTCTTCTAATTGGAAGCCCCAGGAGATGAACCAGTAGACCATCCTTAAACTTACTCTAGTAACATTCTAAATAAGACTTCCTAGATTAGTAAATCTACCAATGAAATACAGTGCTTACCATGTCTGGTGCACTGTATTTGCAGAGGATTGGGCGAGAACAATAAGAAGGGACATTACTCACCCTCAAAACATTTATGTAATATGACGAGATTGGATGGATTTACTAGAAGGTAGGCAAGAGTTGGAGGGGAAAAGTTGGAATGGTTGGGAGTGCACTGATAAACATTGGGATGGCTATCAAAGAGGACATTTATAACATGCTGTTTCTACAGTCAGGGACATGTTGGAAAGACAATTGATCTGACCCAGTAATGGCATTTCTTATGATTCAATCATATTTATTAAGCATTTACTGTGCATGCTTATGATCTTATGATCTTATAATTTTGTGAATAGTAGTGCCACAAAAGTTCTCAAACTTACCTCTGTCTGATATAAAGGTTACAGAGTAGACATATCCCTGGTTACCTTCTGTTCTCGATACTTGTACTGTATCTGGTTTTATAGACCACAGGTCATTTAAAGCAGATTGCAGGGCAGAGCCTGGAGCATCAGCAGGTAGCATAACTGTGGGATATATAAGAAAAACCTTCATATTGGAAATAACTTATGTAATAAGCATTGAATAAGCTTTGAAATTTATTGTGAGTTTTCATAAGAACCTGCAAAAGTATCATTTGGCCTTCTATAGTCTTTATAAGCCGATTAAGCAGTGAGATGAACAAATAAAAAATGGGACTAAAATTGTCTTACCTTGGATGAAATTCCATATGGGTAGGGAACTAACTCTGTTATATAGTACTCTCCCAAGTGGTTAGTACAGTGCTTTGCACACAGTAAGTTCTCAATAAATGATTGACTGATAACAATTAAATGCATGTGATATTCATTTACTTTTAAGCTAACTAGAGGTAAAATTCCTTACATGAATTAACATACTACATATTCAAAAATAGATCTATTGGTTCTATTGAATGTTTTTACGCAGATGTAGTTGAAAAGACCAGAGTATGACCAGTAATGATCAGAGTTCCTTGAAAAGATTAAACTTTTTGGTTTTTCATTTTATCTGCTGTCTCTACTCTGTCCCTTTTTAACCTCTTTAGGATGAGGGGAAACTGCATGGCTTAGTGGATAAAGCATGGGTTTGGGAGTCAGAACGATCAGGGTTCTAATCCTGGTTCCACTGCTTATCTGCCATGACCTGGGGCAAGTCACTTAACTTCCCTGTGCTTCAGTTACCTCATCTAAAATGGTGATTAAGACTGTGAACCCCATGTGGAACAGGGACTGTGTCCAACCTGATTAACATGTATTTACCCCAGCTCTCAGAACAGTGCTTGACAGATAGTAAGCACTTAACAAATACCATCATTATTATCATTAATATTTATTTTACCAACTAGCTACATGAAAACTTTGCTCAGAGTCACACCTCAAGAACCTGATTTCTCCAAGCCAAGTAGGACTATCGGATATTGTCACTTACCAATGTTCTGTAGCTATGCCACATTGAATAAGCTGTACTTTATTTAGCGTGCCCTTATTTTGTACCTGTTTGGTTTGGTCCATATCTGTTTGCCATGCAACATATCTGTAGGAACCATGCTGAAATTCACCCTCTGTGCCTACCCTGAGCCAGCTGCAGTGAACACTGTTTGCATGCTGGTAACAGCCTGCAAGTTTAGGACCTCATTACTGGTGGCCCTGCCCTGCTAATGAACTCTCAGCTCACTTAATATTAACGACATATAAGCTAATAGATCGACAAGCTAGATGTGATTTCACAGTGATATATGTTAGAAAACTGGACATTCTCATTCTTTGGTAGACCATTAGTTTGGTCTATCCATAGATGCGATAGTTGTCACTGAATTTGCTGGCCTTTTTGAGACTACTTTATCTCTTATGAATCACTGGACAAACTAGCATAATCCATCAGGTTCTCTCAGTGACTAAACTAGCTGAGAACATTTTTCATCATTCCCACATACCATAGCTAAATAATAATGTTGGTGTTTGTTAAGCATTTGCTATGTGCAGAGCACTGTTCTAAGCGCTGGGGTAGATACAGGGTAATCAGGTTGTCCCACGTGAGGCTCACAGTTAATTCCCAGTTTCCAGACAAGGTAACTGAGGCACAGAGAAGTTAAATGACTTGCCCACAGTCACACAGCTGACAAGTGGCAGAGCTGGGATTCAAACCCATGACCTCTGACTCCCAAGCCCGGGCTTTTTCCACTGAGCAACGCTGCTTCTAAAGTGAGATTAGCTGTACAATTTACCTGTTTTTTCCTTGTTATAGATTAATCTATATTGGGTATCTGAACACATATTAGAATCCATACATGGACTGGAAACTGTAATTGTCTGAACTTCATTAATTGCTCCAGCTGTTGTCCAGTTCACCAAAGTTATGACCTGTTTTTGAATAAATTGATTAAAAAAAAACCAAACATGGAATTTCCCTCCCCCCGAGAATGTTCTTCACTTTCTAATTTGCCAAATCACATTCCTACTGTCCTTCAACAAAATACTAGAATACTTTCCCAATTAACTCCCCTGATAGCTTGGACATGCCATCCACTCACCATGCATAAACACATCTGTCACCTTACATATTTTGGGACAGGAACTGTAACCGATCTGATTATCTTGTATCTATCACAGAGCTTGGCATATATTAAATGCTTAACAAATACCACAATTATTATTATTATAATTAGTACTAGTAGAAATTGAGTCAGCTCTCTTGTGGTATGTCTTTTCACTACATGTTTTGGATAGACTTCTAAGTGTCAAAGTGGGGAACATTCTGGTCAGAACATATATCTGTTCTTCATTTTTGAAGATACTAATGATGGTGAAGTTCACATATGAGTGTGGGTGTAGCTGAAAAGGACAATGTTTGATCCATAGACCTGGTCACAATGGGCACACAAAAAGGCGATCTCTTGTTTTGTCATTGTACTTAATGTTTGCAGCTCCTGGCACTTTTAATTTGAACATGGAGAATTGTCAGGAGAAACAGTTGTTTCTGTGCATGCAGCATTTACACAATGCATGAATTATACACCATAAGTTTTCCTTAACATGAGATTCTTCAACAGTGAAAGAGGTGCATGACTACAGAAATCTTTGTATTTATGCTCTTGCATTTCATCTTTGAAACAGACAGGAACAGAAACCTACAGTATTACAACACAAATGGGAAGTAGCTTGGCTCAGTGGAAAGAGCCCAGGCGTGGGAGTCGGAGGTCATGGGTTCTAATCCCGGCTCTGCTGCTTGCCAGCTTTGTGACTTTGGGCAAGTCACTTAACTTCTCTGTGCCTCAGTTATCTCATCTGTAAAATAGGGATTAAAACTGTGAGCCCCATGTGGGACAACCTGATCACCTTGTATCCCCTAGCGCTTAGAACAGTGCTTTGCACATAGTAAGCACTTAACAAATACCACCGTAATAGTGTCTGCTGCTTTTGAGGACTGCACCCTTCTCAAAATCTGGGCCCCTGGGCATGGCTGTACCATGTGAGAGAGGGTGGATTGTTCACTGGAAACCAACACCACTACTGCAAAACAACCTAAAGATCCCCTTTCCCCTTTCCTTTCCAACCAAACTGGTACCAAAGTTACTTAAACACCTAGCATATTCTGCTTTTTTTGTTTTATTTTGTTATAGCATTTGTTAAACTCTAGCTATATGTCAAGCACTGTTCTAATTACTGGAGTAGATACAAATTAATCAGGTCAGACAGAGTCCCCAGACCACATGGAACTCACAGTCTAATTAGGAGGGAGAACAAGTATTTAATCCCCATTTACAGATGAGGCAAGTAAGGCACAAATAAGTGAAGTGACGCCAAAGGTCACAGACTTGCCAAAGGTCACAAAGTAGGCAATTGGCCAGCTGAGATAGAAGTCTGGTCCTCTGACTCCACTAGGTTGTGCGGCTTCTCAACTACTGCGTCAGCCTCTTTGGTGACCTCTTTGCCTCCTATTTCTCCTTTCTTCAATTCATATTTCATTCTGCAGCCTAGGTCATTTTTTGAAAAAACTGCTCAGTCCATATCTCCCCACTCCTCAAAACCCCCCAGTGGTTGCCATCTACTGCCATATCAAACAGAAATTCTTTCCCATCAGCTTTAAGGCACTCAACCAGCTCTCCCCCTTCTACCTTACCTTGCTGATCTCCTACTAAAACCAACACACACATTTCACTCTTCTAAAGTCAACCCTACCTTGGTCTTGTTTATCCTGTCACAGACTTCTTGCCCATATCCTCCCTCTGCCTTGAATTCCCTCCATCTTTGCATGACAGATCACCACTTTGCCTATCTTCAAAGCCCTTCCAAAATCACATCTCCTCCTAGAGGCCTTTCCTGACTAAGCTCTCATTTCCTCCTACTTTGCCTATGCACTCGGATCTGTATCCTTTAAGCAATTGATATTCACCCCATCCACAACATACATATACTTATATATACATGCATGTGTGTATGTCTGCATGTGTATATATACATATGCACACATATGAATATATGTATACTCATATATGCTGCCATTTCCCCTTAACTGTAATTGGTTTTAATGTCTGTCTCCTACGAACTCTTTTGTATTCTATTCTCCCAATTGCTCAGTACAGAACTCTGCCCAAAGAAAGCACTCAGTAAATACCAATGATTGGTTGATTGAAAGATAAAGGGCCTTCTCTTTAATTCGTTTTGTGCAAACCCTTCAGCACTTAGTCTATTAGATTTTTTACACATAGGTGTTCAAAAATAAAATCAATCAAAATAGCATTTACAGAGCACTTACTCTGCGCGAAGCACTGTACTAAGCATTTGGGAGTGCAATACAGAGTTGACAGACACATTCTCTACCCTCAATGAGTTTACAGTCTAGAGGATGAGCTTACAGTCTAGAGGATGATGATTACAGTTGATGATGACTGAAATACTCATTCCCAGTAACTTCATATTTATATCCCATCCTTCACTATAAAAAATAAGCAAACATCAATTCTAAAATATATTAATCCAAAATGTTCCTGCCAAGATACTGATTACTGAATTATAAAATCTTGTAATTATACACTATTGCTTTCCTCTGTACTACTTATCTAATAAAAATTCCTTTTGGAGAAGTATTTCTACCAGGCTAGTTTATAATTAGAGCAAACCTGAATTTCTGCCACTACTGTAGATTGGGATTGAATAATTTGTTCCTCATTTACAGCATCCCCTGTTTGTTTTTCACTGTAGGAATTTTTGCACTGGAACATCCCAACATCAACAAAAGCACTGAGCCCATACTGTTGGAGTAAGATTTCAATGTAATACCTGAAAAATAGAGTTATTCATGAAGAAATCATCAGGACTTTCCAAAATTAGAAGTATGTTTATTATATTTAAATTTAGAAGATGAACACTGATTTAATTCAAAGTGTACCTGTAAATGAAAAGGGAAGTCACCCTTCTATTACTGTTTTAAATACTAAGCTAATGTTACGCATCATGCATTAGGGGTAACAACTTTACAGCATATTTATGGATTCGCTGCTACATCACTGTACCTGTACCAGTACTTATTATTTCACTTTGAGAGGCATCCATTATCAGAGTTTAAGCTTTTCAGATAATCTTGACATTTTCTGAAGCATGGATATGAATTTTGCATAGGAAATAATTGGAATATTTTATTGATTAAATAGAATATTTGCAATTATCAATTGACAATCTCAAAACACACCAAGTATCCCTATAATTCATACTGTACACCTTTGAAAAAAAAAAGAATCAGGCTAAGAATAAATGAATTTCTTAATGTCATAATCCTATCAAGTCAGCTGCAGGACCATATTAAACCTCAATCTCTTAGCTTTAAGGTGCAATTTTAGCTTGTATTCCTACTTTTCTGTGCTTTAGGAATTAAATTTCTACACACACACACACACACACATATTACAAAGGACTGGAAATTTTACAAAATACTGAATGCAGCAGGAAAGACTTAATTCAATTTAAAATTCATGAATAACTGTCTAACATCTTCATTTAGATTGTAAATCCTTAAGGCCAGATTATATGTGCTTTCCTACTTTTGTTCTTTGTCAAATGCTTAGTGCAGGCTCCTCACTCTGGATGCTCAATAAACATGTGATTGATTAATTGAGAAGAAAATGACAGACTGATAATATAAAAGGGAAATTCTTACTCTTTTCCTTTTTGCAGGTGAAAGACATCTGATCTCTGGGTATTACTGGAAAAATAACTGTTGGCATATGAAGAATGATATGCAATCTTTACCTTAGGAGGGAAAAGACATTACATTAACAGGAATCTTCCCTCTCAGCATGAAAATTATCACTTCTTTCTGCCTTATAATGATTTTTGCTTTTCCTGACTGCCCTTCCTTCATGGCGATAAGAGCAGTGTTATTGTTCCGATAATTGAGAAGATAATGCTCATGAACCATATTCTCCTAAAGATTAATTGGAACTGCATTTATTCTTTCAGGCCTCTAAAGGGACAATTTATTAGAGTTGAGGAACTATGTCACTAATAGTGCACCAGTGGCCCAAATGCATTAATGGAGCTTCCAAAGACAAAAGTATGATTCTATCTGTGGAAACTCCTGGCTCCTTGTAAACCAAATGACAAATCAATTTAGTTTGAGTGCACATAAAGCATCCACTTTTTTTTTAATAGTATATGTTAAGTACTCACAGTGCCAGGCACTGTACTAAGCACTGAGGATGACACAAGCTAATCAGGTTGGACACAGCCCATGTCCCACATGGGACTCACAGGCTTACTCTCCATTTTACAGATGAGGTAGCTTTGTAAACATTTCTATTTTCAAGTAAACTTAACAGAACTGCTAGGGTCTTAATCTAGAAAAAATAGAACTCGAAATGCATGAAACATTTCATAATATTAAAATTTATTTTCAAATATTTTGGAACTAGGAGAATGAATGTTCACAATTAGTTTTGCTTCAAATCCCTATCTCAAATAATTTCATCTCATTATCGTTTGTATTTTTTAAATTGTTTATAAATCCAGATAAACATAAGCATTGAAAATGCCCTTATGATCAACTGTAATCACTGTGAGCAGAGAACATCTTTCAGTTGCTATATTGTACTCTCCCAAGCTCTTAGTATGGTGCTTTACACACAGTAAATGTTCAATAAACATGATTGATTGGCTGAATTGCGAGCCTGAATTGTGGTTTTCCTACCTTGTCTTCTGGGTCTCCAGTCTGGCTGAAATAAAGAGCGTAGCGGTCATCACCTTTAATGTAGAATCGGTAACTGTCAGAATCTGGAGCCACTAGAAATCCACTCAAGCGGGCAACAAATCTTTCTTGCTCGACTGGCCAAAAATGAGAAGCCGAATCCACCCAGGTGGTGCCCATGTATCCAGGAGTACTTTCATTATAGCCGAGCACCTCTTCTAGGTGAGCAGGCCGGCTGTTGTTCCATACTTCGAGTTTTAGTCCTCTTCCTCCTGTATGGGATAAAATATAAACAAGTCTTCTGAGTACTCTAGATTGATCCAAACCAGCAATATGGATGCTTACAGGCAGGGTACATGGGTCTTTTCAGTTAATTCTTGTTCTCACAAAATTTAACTCTAGATTTTGCATTTACTAGTCTGAAACTTCGCTATACCAAAACTGACTAATTATTTGGGGGGGGGGGGGGGCTCAAACACTAGGAACTTTCTAAAATGTCCTTAGAATGAGGGTTGACCATTCATGCATGTCCCTGGAATTTGCAAGGGTATTATAAGAATAAAGGACATGATCCCTGCTCTCGAAGGAGTTTATAATCGATTGGTAAAAGGGAGAATAAAAAGAGAGATAAATAGGAAGAGATAAAAAGGAAAACTGAGAGGAAAAAAAGAAAAGCACGCCATCATATTCAAGATTTCTAGCAAAGTCACCCAAGTGATGAAGAAGACTAAATGAATGGTTTTTTGTTCAGTGGTGATTGTGGTGATTCAAAGAATAATTGCTGCTAATGTAGGTACTCAAAAAGAGAATTAAGATGAAAATTCACTTAAATGTTCAGTCTATTGCTATTCATACAGTAGCTTTGGGTTTGAATTTTTATCATGTTTTACTTTCCAATAAAGAAATAACCATTCTTTTTCTTGATTACTCACCCGGATATACAGTTTTGAGGTTTCTAGGCTGGGGTGGTGTTCTGCAGTGTATGCTGTTATCTGTGACTGCCTGGACCGCACAGATCTGGCCTTTAGGGATTTAAACCACAGACTCAGTGAGTAGCTATTAAACTTTATGATTACACCTACATTAACAAATCTAGGAAAATACCACTCAGTGGATGCTTGGTTCCCATTTTATACCACTAGAGGCCCCCTGGGAAGAGGGAAAAAATAGAATGACAGACTATAATAGTATTTATGGGAGTAGAGAAACAATTTAATCAACCACCAAATCAGTCATTCAATCAATGGAATTTATTGAATGCTTACCATATGCAGGACATTGTACTAGCACTTCGGAGAGTAGTGCTTGGCACATAGTATGCATTTAACAAATGTCACAGTTTTTTTAAACACTACAACAGAGTACAACTACAACACATTTCCTGCCCACACTAAGCTTACCATCTAGAGGTGGAGACAGATATTAACATAAGTAAATAATTTATAATATATAATTTAAAGATATATACAAAGTGCTGTGGTGTTTTAGTCATGATACCATAGTATTATCATTATTGCTATTATTATGCATCTTGACTGTAATCCTACAGAATTGATGCATTATTATGTATTATACATATACTTATATGTAAGTATATATAATGGCATAGGGAATAGAGCACGGGACTGGGAGTCAGAAAGTTATGGGTTTTAATCCTGGCTCTGCCACTTGTCAGCTGAATTATTATTCAGAGAAGCAGTGTGGCTCAGTGGAAAGAGCCTGGGCTTGGGAGTCAGAGGTCATGAGTTCGAATCCTGGATCTGCCACTTGTCAGTTGGGTGACTGTGGACAAGTCACTTCACTTCTCGGTGCCTCAGTTACCTCATCTGTAAAATGGGGATTAACTGTGAGCCTCACGTGGGACAGCCTGATTACCCTGTATCTTCTCCAGCACTTAGAACAGTGCTCTGCACATAGTAAGCGCTTAACAAATACCAACATTTTTTTTTCTCTGTGCCTCAGTTACCTCATCTGTAAAATGGGATCAAGATTGTGAGCCCCAAGTGGGACACGGATTGTGACCAGCTCTATTTGCTTGTATCTACCCCAATACAAAGTTCAGTGTCTGGCACAAAGTAAGTGCTCAACAAATAATAATAATGATGGTATTTGTTAAGTGCTTATTATATGCCAAGCACTGTTCTAAGCATTGGGGTAGATACAAAGTAATCAGGTTGTCCCAGAAGGGGTAACACAGTCTTAATCCCCATTTTCCAGATGAGGTTAACTGAGGCACAGAGAAGTGAAGTGACTTGCCCAAAGTTCCACAGCTGACAAGTGGCAGAGCCGGGATTAGAACCTACGACCTTTGACTCCCAAGCCCAGGCTCTTTCTACCAAGTCATGCTGCTTCCATTATTATTATTATTATTAAATATCATTATCATAATATCATGTATGCATGTTATGTATTAGGTACATAATAACTAGTTAGTTTCTAGTTAACTACAAATAACTTCTAATAATTGTTCTAATTATGAAAATAGTTTGCCAGTGTATCACTTGGAATGAATGAGATTCTTTAATAAGTTCTTTAATGAAGTGATGGTGTTTAAATATGGATTTTATTAGGCACGGCCTGAAACTTGATCATCAAAATAGTGACATGGGCTCTGTAGTTTGCAAAATGACTGGAACATAAGCAAAAGTTGCTTCTCTCCAAATGTTTAGTATAGTGTTCTGCATACAAAAGGTACTGAATAAATGCCATTGATGATGATGATGCACATGCATTAAGCTATTTTAAAACAGCGTTCCTTAGAAATACAATAATAATAATACTAATAATAATAATAGTATTTAAGGGCTTATTATGTGTCAAACCCTGGGGAAGATACAACCTAATCAGGTTGGACATAGTCCCTGTTCCACATGGGGCTCACAATCTTAATCCCCATTTTACAGATGAGATAACTGAAGCCCAAAAAAGATAAGTGACTTGCCCAAGGTGACACAGAAGATGAGTGGCAGAGCTAGGATTGGAACCCAAGACCTTCTGATTCCCAGTCTTGGGCTTTATCCACTATGCCATGCTGCTTCAACTCAAATCATGTTGTGTGCGTGTGCCTCTGCGAACCATTATTCTTCTGCTGTATGGAGTAGATTGGCCCAAAAAGAGGTTTGACAGGCACGCTTAGGTTTCCCAGACAGAAAACAAATGATCGTGAGGCTGCTAAAATATGTTCTTACAGTGTTGTATTGACAAAAGGAGATAGAGAAGATATTATTATTCAACTTTTGCATCAAGAGTATTTTTCCCGTGTGGTTATTGGTTGAGAATCCTGCAGCTGTCCTAAAATCCCATCCACTAATAAGTCTTCCCCAGTGAATATTCATCTCCTGAGTCTTAGCAACCAGGCAGCAACTTCTAACTAAAGTATTTGTTTTTGGCCTTCCTCTGCATTTCCAACTCTCTGCAATTAGAACATAAACTCTTTAGGGCCTGAAACATCAATCAATGGACTATGAACTCCCTGTGGGCAGAATGTGTCTGTTTGTTGCCAGTGCTTCGCACACAGAAAGCGCTCAATAAATACAGTTGAATGAATCGACTACATTGAGTGCTTACTGTGTGCAGAGCACTGTACTATGCACCTAGGTTTTTGTTGTAATTTCCCAAACGCTTAGTGCTGTGTTTTGCGCCACTGAGGGCACAATAAATATCATAATTACAACTGTTATAATGATCAGGTGGGTGGATCACCACTACGCATGTGGATTCCAACCCTATTTTGGAATCTTTCCAACTCTTCTCTCTTTTGGGCTGTCCAGAAGTTATGTTTGATGTGATGATAGTGCAATATATGCTTACTCGTCTTTTTAGCTGCTTGTTCACTCTATCAGTGGGATAGGGGGTTCTCCCCTCACAACATCTCTAGAATACACCCTTTCCTCTTCATCCAAACTGCTTCCATGCTGATGCAAGCATTTATCATTTCCCACCTTGACTGCTGCCTCAGCCTCCTGCAAACCTCCCTGCCTCCTGTCTTCTCTCTGACTTATACTTTACTGCCCAGATCATTTTTATAAAAAAAGCCACTCATTACACATATACTCATTCCTCAAAAATCTCCAGTGGTTGCGCCTATCCACCACCACATCAAATAAAAACTCCTTTCTACCATCATCTTTAAAGCATTCAACAGCTCTCCCTCCTACCTTACCTTGCTGAACTCCCACTACAACGCAATCAATGTGGCCTTCACTCCTGTAACCCCAACCTACCAACTCTCTTGCCATTGGCTCCTTGCCCAAATTCTCCCCCTGGTTTGGAAATCCCTCCCTCTTCAATCTGAAGATCCACCACTCAGGTATGGGACAGGGGCGCAATTTACATCCGAGGTGCTTGACTGGATTAAAGATGTGTTTGGGAGTCCTTATCAAATCTACTTTCACCTACTTGAAAGAGTTGATTTTTGACTCACATCCTCTGACTGATTCCATCTATCTCTCCTTGAAGAACTGTAAGCCCTTAGTAGGAAGGGATCATGTCTACTAACTCTATAGTACTTTTACAAGCACATTCAACAGTGCTCTACACATAGTAAGGAGTGTGGCTTAGTGGAAATGGCATGGGTTTGGGATCAGAGGACATGGATTCTAATCCTGACTTCACCACTTGCCTCCTGTGTGACATTGGGCAAGTCACTTCTCTGTGCCTGTTACCTCATCTGTAAAATGGGGATGAAGACTGTGAGCCCCACGTGGGACAACCTGATTACCTTGTATCTACTCCAGAACTTTAGAACAGTGCTTGGCACATAGTAAATACCTAACAAATACTACTATTTTGATTACTATTATTATTCAAATCAATACCACTGATTTACTGAGAGAGAGAGGGTACCAAGTAGAAAAGTCATTAGAGGTTGAAGAACAATACCAATAATATTTCAGTGACTCCTCCTATCATACTTCTTTCATGATATCTTGATCAGCAATAACAAAGAAAAATCTGGAAAAATTACCTCCCACAAGAACTCGGGCTGGGTAAACTGTTTGATCAAAGAATTGTCCTCTTATTGTGAGCAGGGTACCTCCTTGAATGCTCCCTTGGCCAGGAAAGATTGAAGTCACCTCTGAAAAAAAAAGTCATACCATGCTTAAAAAAAAAAAATTACAGAAGCTTTACCTAATTAAGTGATATAATTCAGTTTCAAACTATCCTTAGATTATCAATGGAGTTGCCAGGGCTCATGTTCTTGCAATAGAAAACAATGTTAAATGTGGTAATATTTAAAATACTGACAATAGGAAAAAGCTAACTTTGTTTAGTAGAAACAATTTAGGTAATTTTTTTTATTGAAAGCTCAATATCCTTTTAAAAATGAATTGTTCAAGAAGATGTTTTCATCTTTTTCAAGATAATCATTTGAAAGTTGTCTGCCCGTAGTTTTAC
This sequence comes from Ornithorhynchus anatinus, assembly GCF_004115215.2. Lineage (NCBI taxonomy): Eukaryota > Metazoa > Chordata > Mammalia > Monotremata > Ornithorhynchidae > Ornithorhynchus > Ornithorhynchus anatinus. Next base: position 70,438,002 of record NC_041731.1, on the reverse strand, counting down.
AATGTTTCACATTTCCAGTTTCTCTATTGCTCAATTTTGGGGTAAAGTGCTACCTTTCATTTGGCTATGGTTTGGTTAGATCCCATTTTTTTTTATCTTGGATCTGTACATGCAAGTTAATTGGGGAAAAAAAATTACATACCTGCATAAGTCTGAAACATTGCTATTTTATGCAATGAGGATATGAAATAGGTTGATGGTTGTGGAAAACTCCTGCAAAGAAAAAATTTCTTTTATCCATCAATCTATACTTAGGCAAAGACCTGATTTTTAACCCAAAAACCATAGTTTCATCTGCTTAATTGGGATAACTGGTCAATTCTTCTTGTAGGGAGAAAATGTGTATACTATTATACTGTACTCTCCCAAGCAGTTAGTACAATGTTCTGTACTCAGTAAGTGATTAAAAATTGATTTTTAAAACTATTCCAGAAATCAATCAATCATATTTATTAAACATCTAGATCCTAGACAACTATCTATAATCAACATGACTATTGGACTAATCTCAGTAGAGGTAGAGAAAATTACTAGGTAATTAGTAGTAATAATATCAATAACAATAATGATAATAGTGGTATTTTAAAGTGCTTGCTATGTGTCAAGAACTGTACTATGTGCTGGGATCGACACATAGTAATCATGTCCCACATGGGGCTCTCATCTAGGTACTGAATCCCCATTTTGCAGATGAGAGAACTGAAGCACAGAGAAGTTAAATGACTTGACCAAGTTCATACAGCAGACATGTGCTGGATTCTGAATTAAAACCCAGGTCCTCTGACTCCCAGGCCTGTAGTCTTCCCATAGGCAATGCTGTTTTTCCTAACCTAGGCTCAGATTGAATCAGGAGAAAAGAGAGGCTCAAGGGAGTGAAAAGTAGTAAATGGGTACAAGCCATGGCAATCTGTTCATTCTAAGTACTCTTCAATTAGCATAACGGACACACATACACACACACACTAACTCTGTACCCATACACACATAATAAAGTATCACAAAGGGAATCTGGCCCAATAATACTAAATTCAAAACTCCCTTCATGAAATTAATATGAATATTCTAATTTCAAAGTTAAGAAACCCCTAAGTTATAATAATGCTGGTATTTGTTAAGCGCTTACTATGTGCCGAGCACTGTTCTAAGCGGTGGGGTAGACACAGGGGAATCAGGTTGTCCCACGTGGGGATGATCACAGTCTTAATCCCCATTTTACAGATGAGGTAACTGAGGCACAGAGAAGTGAAGTGACTTGCCCAAGGTCACACAGCAGACAAGTGGCAGAGCTGGGATTCAAACTCACGACCTCTGACTCCAAAGCCCGGGCTCTTTCCACTGAGCCATGCTGCTTCTCAAGTTATGTCATATTCACTTGTCCATATTCAGAAACTTAAACTACAAGAAGGATTTGCACACTCCCACTGTCCTCATTTCCTCTTCATCAATTCTCCTCTTCTGTCTCCCCATTAGAATGCAAGCTTCTTATAAACAAGGAAAGTATCATTTGCTTATTTGTGTTTCCCAAATACATAGTATACTGCCTACACCCAGTGATCACTCATTAAATATTACTCCTATACACAATTGATTGACTACTGCTGAATTATACTGTTAGACTGTAAGCTCTTTGAAAGCAAGGATCATGTCTTCCTACTCTATTATACTCTCCCAATGCTTAGTGCAGTGCTCTGTACACAGTAAATTCTTAATAAATGCCTTCAATTGATTGATTAATATTGTTACTAGTACTATTTCTTCTCGACCCACTACAGCCTGTCTTCTAATCTCTTAACTCAAATGAGACTTCAGTCTCTAAATTTATCAATGACTGTCTTTAGTCATGTCCTAAGGGTTATTCTTCATTGTAATCTTTGACCTCACAGATGCTTTTGACAAGGTGGATTAATCCTGCCTCAATGACACATGTGAGAAGACATGTCAGAGGTTGGAGGGCAGGAGGTAGGGATATTGGTGCTTCAGGAGGGAACTAATAGTCTGAAATAGGGAAATCTGTGAAGGGTGGAATCAGAGAGAGAGATATAGTAGTGTTTTTGAGAAGAAGAAAGAGCTGTGCTCTAGCTAGAGATGGGAAGTTTGGAGTGGCAGAAGATGGCCTGGTTTCTGGATTCCTCAAACATCATTCAGATACTCAAGTGTAGGAGTGAAAGAAGCAGAGGTGGGAAGGAAGCAGGGTTGAGAAATGGTAGTGCACAAGCAATGGAGGGCAGGAAAATGAGGAAATTGTGTTTTATAGAGTGGGCATTGTTGAGGGGCAGGCTTTGATGTCTAGGGGAATCCAGGAGAAACTGGTGAGACAGATAGTGGGGTCCAGAGTCCAGAAGTCTCTAAGGGGACAGTTGTGGGGAGATAAGGAGATGTGAAGTAGCAGATTAGGAGACTGTGGCTGGAAATTCATTCAGAGTGAATGAAGTCAGAAATGGAGCAGTCTGATTTTAATGAGGTCCAAATATACCCCATCAATGAATCAATGGTATTTATTGAGCATTTAGTATTTACAGAGTAGTCTTCTAAGCACTTCAGAGGGTACAGTACAATAGAATCTGGAGACACAATCCCTACCCATAATGAGTTTACGGTCTAGAAGTTGTGTTTGGCTGATATGGGGTGGAGCATACAGATCTCCGAAGGTCAGCAGAATTGGGTAGTATGTGGAAGCAGTTTGCCAGGGAGTGAACCAAGGGATCATTTTGGAATTTCTCACTCAAAGTCTTACTGTGTCATAGCAAGAAAATAGAAGACTTGTTCTACAAAGGCCTTGGGAAAGGCCTTTTTCAAAGACTTCAGGATCTGAGAGCTTCTTTCAGCAAAAAGTATGTGTCAATACCACCTTACAGATCTTCACAGAATGAAATTCTTTCTTTAAAGAAAGAGCTGAATTGGAATTAAAAGCTAGCAATGTGAAGTTCAAAGATAATTCTTACCTTCGATATTGAATCCTACTATTCTATTAGACAGGGATTATAATGCAATTAGCAAGCGATATCAATATATCCCAGTCATGCTTGATTATCTGGCAAAAACACATTGATGCAAATTTCAGCCTCTAGAACCACATATCAAGGAGGTCTCCTGAAAAGCATTAGTCCTGTTTTCAACTCCTGAGTGTAGATTTCAATGCAAAGTTATATATAACACATGTATTCTATAAAAGAAGCAATCATCATAAAGTGACTCACCTCCCATAATCACTGTCTAAAATAAAGCTGACATTGTGGTGACCTGTCAAATAATTAAAATAGAATACCTAGTGAGGTTTGGTTCACTTCTTTCATTTTTGAAAAATTGAAGAGAAACAACTATTGCTTACCTACATATGTTCCAGTCATTTTGCAAACTACAGAGCCCATGTCATTATTTTGATGATCAAGTTTCAGGCCATACCTAATGAAATCCATATTTAAACACCATCACTTCGTTAAAGAACTGATTAAAGTATCTCATTCATTCCAAATGATACACCGGCAAACTATTTTCATAATTAGAACAATTAGTAGGAGTTATTTGTAAATAACTAAAAATAGCTATATCATACTACTGCCTTACACATAGAACTATCAGGATAAACTTCATCCTACAGAAATTAAAACTCATTAGGAATGAACCTCTATAAAAGATGCACAAGGATGAAGAGCTCAAGCCTAGCATACCACACTCTTCACAAAATAGTATATTCTTGCAGTTTTTCTCCCCTAATGAACAAAAGAGGTTCTCACATTTATGAGAATTTTAAAAGGACATTATTGAAATCAACGATCAGCCAAAAAGCAAAAATGTTGTCAGAAATGAGCATCATAATTTTCTTCCCAAAGACCACAAGCCTAACCTTGGCTTTGGAAGAAAGGCTGCCTTAAGTTCGTTTTGAGAGGCACCGTCACGTTCCTGGCCACGACACCAGAATGCCCACTATCTCCTCATGCAGGCATACTAGAAGAAGGAATGCCACCAGAATAAGGGACAGGGGCTGCACTTTTCCAGTGATTCTGCCCTCAGCATTTTGCCGCCACTCAGCTTCCGTTTGGATGCTCCCTTTGCCCGAATACCTAGATAATTGAGGTCCAAATCACATTTTACAGCCTGAATTATCCAGGAAGGATGGTTGTTCCCTAAAGAATGTGGTAGCTCATTTGGGAGAACAGGGCTCACCATTTCAACATAAATAAAAATCATTAAAGGATTACTTACAAATCATCTGAATCAGGCTTGAGAAGCTCACAGGGCATTCCTCCAACATAAACTCTAATAAATTGATCAACATGCAATCAGTTATACAACTGTTAGGTATGCTTTCCTCCACCACTCTACTGAACTCCCTCTTTTAAGAAAGAACTCCCTTTCTTTAAGACTGCTTCACTGAGATCTACCACACCTTTGGAGAACATTCATTACTATGGGAGGTTATACATCTGTCCTCCTACTAGCAGACAGTGCTTAATTTGTCATGAGCTCTGTGATAAGGTTCTCAGGGCCAAAATATGTTATCTTGCCAGTACAGTTGAACAAAGAGAGGCCAGTGGAGGAAACAAAGAAAGAATGAGCTCGAAGGGCAAAATGCACCAGGAGACGACTTGCCTTTCTTTCTACTGCTTGTTCTCAAATGCCTAGAGAAGTGTTTCACAACGTGGTAGTTGCTCGATAGAAACTGGTGATGATGAGAAGCTGGAATCTCAGAACCAGTAATAAGGATTGCTTCAACTTGGATCCTTATTCCCTCTGACCGTCCTTGGGTGTTGATGCTTCTTAAAGGAAGCACTTGTACTCTCCCAAGCACTTAATACAGTGTCTGCACACAGTAAGCACTCAGTGAATATGACTAAATGAATGAATGAAGCACTGATGCCAGGCACGAAGGAAAGATTTGCAGGGGGGCGGAATATAACATCTCCCTGCCACATATGGTTCATTAAGTGATTCACTCCAACCTGTGGAATGGGGGTGGAAATGGCTGTAATTTCTTCCGGGGAAGATCCTTATTGGTTCCAACCCTGTTGATGGTACAGTCAGCAGTCCCCAAATCCTGGGACTACCCACAGATGCTGCTAACTACAGTGGGGCTACTGTAAGCAGAGGTTGCTGACCTGATGGTAATAAGGAACTGCTGAGGATGGAAGTATCCCTGCTCCCTCTTCTCCTCCTCAGTGAAAATGTAAAAGCAGTTGACATAGAGTGACTTGCCTGTATGTTGGGTACCATTTTTCAGCACCTACTACAGATGTGGTCATACTATGGAATCTGTATTTTGGAAAACATGCTATTGATATGTTTTTAGTAGAGCAACAATTGAGGACAGTATAACAATTAAGACCAGGAATTGGAAATTAGCCTAGGAATAGTCCCCCTGAAACTTCAAACATAGTATGTCCAAAATAGTACTCCTCATCCTTTCACCCAAACCCTGTCCTCCTCTCATCTTTCCCATCACTGTCTCCTAAATCTGCAATTCAGGCATTATCTCCCACACATCTTTCTCTTTCAACCCACCTATTAGTATGTCACTATAGCCTATCAGTTCTTCCTTCACATCAGTTCTGCCCCTTCACCCTCCATCCCAAGTGTTAACTTACTGGTCCCAGTACTTATCACATTTTTACTGAATCCGCCTCCTTGTTGACCTCCCTGCCTCCAACCTTTCCCCACTCCAGCCCATAGTTCACTTTGCTGGGGAAACATACACTGAATTATTTCTTAGAAAAACAGCTGGGCCAGCCAAGTGAATCTGTGCCTGTCTCCCCACTTCTCAACAGCCTCCAGTAGTTTCCCATCCATATTTTCATTAAAAAGAAAGTCCACACCATTGGCTTTATGGTACTCAGTTAGTTCTCCCACCTACCATTACTCCTTTCCCACTACAACTAAGTCCACACACTTTGTTCCCATAACACCAACTTACTTACTGTGTCTCCAGTTCATCCTTCCCATTGACTCCTTGCTCATGGTCTCCCACTGGCCTGGAATGCCCTTTCCCTTCACATCTCACAGACCACCTGAGTTCCTCATCTTCAAAGCCCTACCAATATCATATCTCCTCCAGGAAACCTTCCCTGACTAACTTCTATCTCTCCACTAGACTAAGCTCTTCTGAGGGCAGGGATCATGTTTACCCACTCTATTGTACTCCTCCAAATACTTAGTATAGTGTTCTGCACAGTAAGTGCTTCTTAAAAGCTTCTCCCCAGTCCTTCATGTTCATTCTCATGTATACTCCCTTTCATCCTCCCACACTTTCTGGCTTTCCAGGCAGCAATAACAATGGATCTGTGGAACTAAAAAAAAATAATAATAATAGCTCCCCAGTGTATCAGTTACATTTCTCTTCATTTAAGGGCAGAACCATGATTTCTGCATGCCCCAGAGAGCTTTCAACATATATTCAAACCGGGGCTGATCTCTGGCCCTTTAGAGATTACATATTTGATGAACTGCAAAAAATATCCAGGAACAACTTTCAGGATTTGGTTCTGTGGAGCTGAACCCACATCATATTAAAAAGATGCATCAGTCAATCATATTTATTCAGCATTTACTGTATGTAGAGTACTGTACTAAGCACTTGAGAGAGTACAGTATAACAATATAATGGACACATTCCCTGCCCACAGTGATCTTACAACTTAAGGACTGCAAATTCTGAGAATCTTCACGAGCACCAGTGAGCATTTAATATTATTATTACTAGTACTATGATCCTGATTTAGGCCCAGAGAAATTTTAACTGAAGCCCTTTGCAAATAATCACTTCTGTAACTATGAAATTACTTTCTTGGACTTGGTATATTTGTTAATCGTGTTGGGGTCCAATTGCTTTAATATGTCTCAGGTCAGGATTCCAAGACACAGGACTGCAGTTTCTCTCCAGGTGACATTTAGTGGTGAAAGCAGATCTATCAAGATATCAGGGGAGAAACCTGAGACAACTTCATTGCACCTTGAGATATGCAGTTGGGTCTAAGCAACTTGACATTCAACCTACTGCCAACTCTTACAGCACTAACCTTATCCTCTATTGCATCCTTCTATCTGTATTGTAATTTTGGTTTGTTTCCCCCACTGGATGGTAAGCTTCTGACTGTGTCTACTAATTCCATTTTACTTTCCAAGTGCATAATACAGTGCTCTGCACCTAGTAGATTCAATATAGCCACAATCTGCTTTAATATGCAGGTAAATCATATTGCCCTAAATGAAGAATTTCATTATCAATTTTGAAAATCAACAAAATAATTTGTTATAAATTATCTTACTTTCATTAATACTGGTTTTATTTTTCCTACTGTAGGCTGACTTGTTTTCCCTTGAGATTTTTTCCCCTGTTTTAATTAGCTCATTTAAGTAAACTGTGCCTGTCCTTACTCAATTGTATTTTTATAATATCTATGAAAATCACAGATTACACTTTTCTGGAGTATGAATGTTTTGAAATAAGTAAAATGTACCTCAAAATTCTGACATTTTTTCCATTGGAACTTAGAGCTGTATTACTTCCATAGACATCAGTGAAGATTCTGCCATGGATGGTTATCACTGCACCTAGCAATAGTAACAAGACAGGTACTGTTCATTTAAAACTGCTTGCACCCTAAGTGTTTAAACACTAGAGAAAATATTACATATGATAGCCCAGAAAATGACAAACATAAACACATCTCACATATCCGCCACTTCTCCATCCAAACAGCTACCACTCTGACAGACACTCCAGTCATATTAAGGCTAAACTATTGAGGTCTCTCTACCTCTAGCCTCTCCCCTCTCAAATCTCTACTATACGCTGATGCTCAGATAATTTCCTGAAGTGTGCCTCAACACACATCACTCTGGTCCTCAGAACTCTCCACTGGTTCCCTATGTCCTCCTGTGTAAAGTAAAACTCCTCACATTTGAGCTCCTCAAAATTGACACCTTCCCTTACATATCTGTCCTCTTTTGCTATTTTCTGACCATTTCTCCCAAGTTAACTTTCTAATTCTACCTCACTCTCAACATTCTCACCTCCATCTCCTTACTCACATTTTTACCTCTGGCTTGGAACTTCCTCCCCCTGCTTTCTCCAAATCCAACAGACCACCACCATCGCCATGGCTTGGAACTCCCTCCTCTGCTTTCTTTAAACCCAACAGACCACCATTCTCCCAATATTCAAAGCTCTCCTAAAAGTCCACCTCCTCCCTAATGCCTCCCTCAGTGAATTCCCTGCATCCCATGTCACTTAAACCCATCAGCCACCAGTTGAATTAATGTCCTGAATTATACTCATTTTCAGAACTTCTGTATTTTTTTTTCAACTGGACATTCAATTCTTTATTTTGAGTACTCTGTAAATATGTTTACTCTTGCCTCCCCCTTTAGAGTATAAATTCCTTATGGGAAGAGAGTGTGTCATTTTCTTTTTTTGCACTTAACCAAGTGCTTAGAACAATGTATTGCACCAGAGGGCACAATAAATGTTAGTAGAAGTAATAATATTACTCCACAATAAATGTTAGCAGAAGTAATAGTATTACTACTACTACTCCTCCTTCCATCACTGTTATTACCTGGTAATCCTGATGAAGGTTTGATACTCATTATTGTTGGTGTTCTGAATAGCTTGGCCTATAAAACATAAAGCAAGTTTATGATGTTACATTATTACTTCAGCAACGTTTCCCATATAATACCTATTGTAGGTAGGATAGATACATGTGTATACATGTATATATGTGTGTGTTTAAAATTTTTTCCAACATAAAGTATTTCATCTTATGTTCATTTTAATTCAGCAAAGTCAGTGTACTTGAAAATTGACCCACAATAACAGTTCCTTAATGTAGTTTATAAACAGCATCTCAGTTCTTAACCTAGATTCTTGAACAGAAAATAAAACAGATGTGCAAAAGCTAAGCATAAATGCTTAAAAATACTTCAAGAGTTTATTAGTTAAATGACACAATAATATTTCTTATGGTATGTGCTCTATTTAAAGGGGGTCTCTATTCTACTAGGTCCCTGATTTGGATAAATATTTCTGTTTTGAGTTGGATAGGCCAACTGACATTTTGTCTGCCTAAGCACATAAATGCACAGCCATAAAAACACTTCCACATTAATAATAATGGTATTGGTTAAGCATTTATTATGTGCCAAGCATTGTTCTAAGGACTGGGATAGATACGAGAATCAGGCCTGACACCGTTCATGTCACGCATGACATGAGCTCCCAGCATTAGTCCCCATTTTGCAGAGGAGGTCACAGGTGAAGAAAATTGAAGTGACTTGCCCAAGGTCACACAGCAGACAAGTGGCAGATGGGGGATTAGAACCTAGGTCCTTCTGACTCCTAGGCTTGTGCTCTATCCACTAGACCAAGCTGCTTCTCTACAGTTAATAACATTTAACAATGCTTTCTTGGGAAAAAAAGGCCTAGCTACTGAAAACCTCAAATATAGGAATTCCACTATCAAGGCTAGTGAAAACAACTAATATGTCATGGAAATAAGCGCTCTTCACACAGTAAGCACTCAATAAATACCACTGATAGATTGGAAATACATTATTGGTTCTGGTGGCACTTTTAAGGTAGTATAGTTATATAATTTCCTGATTCTCTGTTTTTTCTCTTTTCCACCACTATTCTTCTGTTATTACCAGTTATGTTATACCTCTCATAGCCTGCCATAGTCTCATCCATGTCCCCAGTACAGTTTTCCTAAAGAGTTTATAGCCTGGTAGCATATTGTCACTAGTTTTTTTCCCTACCCCAAGGGCAGATATGCCAATTATGCCATAATTCTTATCAAATGGTTCCAGTTCATCCTTTTATTTTTTCCAGTTTTAATATGAAAACATTTGGATATTATGCTATACTTTTTAGCCAATTTCTAAATTCCCACTTTCCTATTTGATGAGCGCTCTAATTTGCCCTCATTGCTCTCCTCAAATTCCCAGTTTCCTTCTTCCTGAACCCCCCTGGTGTTTAATTGACTTTTGAAAACCAGACATTTTATCAATCTAGGCCAATTCCTCTTCTGTGATCACAGGTTTTTGCCAGTTTCTAGTTTTAAAGTTTCTCTACTCCCTTTAATTCCCGTGCCAGGAGCTTGGGGTTATTTTGGTTCAAACATTCATTCAGTCATATTAATTGAGTACTCACTGTGTGCAGAGTACTGTACTAAGCACTTGGAAAGTACAATCCAGGAACAAATAAAGACAATCCCTGCCCACAGTGGGCTACAGTCTATAAGGGGATCGTTCTGATGGACTAGACTGTAAGCTCCTGTGGGAAGGGAATGTGTCTACCAACACTGTGGATTGTATTTTCCCAAGTGCTAGTGGAGTGCTCTGCAAACAGTAAGTGCTCAATAAATATGATCGCCTGATTGATTGATGGAGTCTATTCCACCTGTCCCAAAAGGTCCATTCCTCTCTCTTGTCCAGTCCATGGACTCAATCTCCACCAGCCTCTGAGATCCTGCATGGGGTACTGGGCAAATTTCAGCAAATGTTATTAAAAAGGCCCTACATTTTTTTTTTAAGTCTCTTACCTAAAAAACTAAATTTGCCCCTCCAAGATCTCCTTTGCATCCTTCCCAAGATTACAGGTTAGTGACACATAGTAAGCTAAGAGGCTTTTTCCCTGCACGCCTCCCCTTTGTCTCCACAACAAAAAGAGTGTAGTAACAAATAGAATGAGTATTGCAATGTACATAAATGATTTTTTGATTAATTCTGTCATAATGAGTTATAACAAAATTAAAGTGTCCTTCGTCACAAACCAATTATGAAAGTCAAATGCTCATTTGCTACATTTTCTCATAAAGTAACTCACTATCTTCAATTATTCAAGAAAATAAGGTATCTACATACACTAAAGCTGCATTTCCAGTTATTGATAAGACCTTTGCATATATTATTATCCACCACAGGAACTCCATCCACAATGACTTGAACAATATAGGTATCTTCTGGCATAGGTCTGAAAAACAAATTGAAATTACAGAAGAAATGGGGATTTTATTTTACTTATTGTACTGATAATGAGTATTACCTTGTCTTAATCAATCAATCAGTGGTATTTATTGAACACTTACTGTGTGCAGAGCACTGTACTAAGCACTTGGGAGTGTACACTATAACAGAGTTGTTAGACATATTCCTTGCCCTCAGGGAATTTACAGTCTAGAACCTTAAACTCTATTTCCTCATTTATGTATTGTATGAATCCTGAATAGCAACCTTTAAAAATTCAATAGACTTTTACCAAGAAAGAGGCACAAGTCATATGTCCAACTCACTTGTCGTTGTTGTCTTATACTGTCGAGTCATTTCTTACCCACAGTGATGCCATGGACACATTTCTCTCAGAACGCCCCACATCCATCTGCAATCATTCTGGTCATGTATCCATAGAGTTTTCTTGGTAAAAATATGGATGTGGTTTACCGTTGCCTCCTTCCATATAGTAAATCTGAGTCTCCAACCTCAACTCTCTTCCATGCTGCTGCTGCCTAGCACAGGGGAGTTTTGACTTGTAGCAGATTGCCTTCCACTTGCTAGCCACTGGTCAAGCTAGGAATGAGATGGGTGTGCCTCTGCCTGACTCTCCTTCCCATAGTCGAGACTGGTAGAGTACTGGAAATACTTCAGGTGTGACCCTGAGAGATGCCAACTCAATATTTCCATGATGATGTTAAAGTTTACCACTGAGAACAACTGAAGAGGCTTGGTCCTGAGAGTCCAGTAGTCAGTCAGTAGTATTTATGAGCACTTACTGTGTGCAGAGCACTGTAGTAAGCAGGGACTGTAAGCCTGTCAATGGGCAGGGACTGTCTTTATCTGTTGCCGAATTGAATATTCCAAGCGCTTAGTACAATGCTCTGCACATAGTAAGCACTCAATAAATACTATTGAATGAATAAACAGACATTCCAGGAACAAAACGCTATGTGGCAGAAATGATTACTATTTCCCCATTCTATAATTTTTTTAATGTCCATCTCCATCTGTAAACTGCAAACTCCTTAAACGAAGGGATTATGTCATCTACTGTATTGTTCTTTCCCAAGGGTTAGTACAGTGCTCTGCACAGAGTAAACACTCAATAAATATCACTGATTGATTGTAGTGCCCAGTGTTACTGTTTTTTTAACAGTCTGTTGTATTGTACTTTCCCAAGTGCTTAGTGCAGTGCTCTGCACACAGAAAGCACAGTGAATACCATTGATTGATTGATTATAGTGCCCAGTGTTACTGTTTGTTTTTTTTTAACAGTATTTGTTAAGCACTTACTACGTGCCAGGCACTGTACTAAGCGCTGGGGTAGATATATGCAAATCAGTTTGGACATAGTCCACGTTCTACATGGTGCTCACAGTCATAATCCCCATTTTACAGATAAGGTAACTGAGGAACAGAGCAGTGAAGTGACTTGCTCAAGTTCACACAGCAGACAAGTGGCAGGGCTGGGATTAGAACCCAGATCCTTCTGACTCCCAGCCTCATTTCCATCCTCCAGGCACTCTCTCTTCCTTGTAGTCATGTCGCCGCTGAGTGCCACAAGCTAGGGTCCAGGGATGGATGCAGTGCATTGTAAATTACATGCAAAGATTTCTTTTAACTTGCAGGACCCATTCAGAGCCAAGGTCATAGGTGCTAATGCTGGCCCCTAACTCCAAGACTCAGCTGCCTTGCTAGTAGTCTTTGTCTCCCACACATTGAGAAACAGCATAGACTGGAGGAAAGAGGTATCAGGAGGACCTGGGTTCTAATTCCAGCTCCACCACCTGTCTGCCCTGTGACCTTAGGCAAGTCATTTCAATTCTCTGTGCCTCATTTACCTCATCTGTAAAATGGAATTAATCCTGTGAGCCCTTTGTGAGACATGGATTGCACCTTGGCATATCATAAGACTTTAACAAATACCATTAAAAAAACCCAAAGAAACATCAACTATTTTTCAAGGTTTCAAATAATTTTGCAGAATTCCTTAGGTCATTTTTTTCAGTCAGGAAGCTTTATTACTGATGAGAGTAGGAAAAACCTGTATGAGAACACAGATCCAGAGCTACACCATCTATAAAAAAGTAAGCTTCTCCCTGTAACCTAAGGAATTCTGTGTCGTCCTCTCTCCAGAGCAGGAAAGGAAAAATCAGACTGCATTTCCCAATTCTATTATTAGATTCTGCTTCATGTTCAAAAGACCACTCTCCCATGCTTCCAAGCGTGCAAATATAATTTAAATATTTATGTAAGTTTCATAAAAAGGTGGCTAGTCAATGATAATACATTCATCATAGAACTAAGCTTTATAGATTAATGATAGAATTCACCCAGGCTCAGGTTGACCAGCAAGTGATGGTAGTCTAGAGCAGACTTGGGCTGTAGGAAGGCAGCCTGTCCCTTGACACCCCCTAATTCAGATTTCTGTGGGCCAGGCCATTGAAGCTCAGTAACTATTGCCCCTTGCTCTGCTTATACAATCATGACGGATTTTTTAATGCATGGATATCCTGCTAGGATTGGGTAAATTGAAGCCATTCTCCCACCTCCTCCTCACAAGCTCTTTGGCTTCAATCTCCTCCACTCAACTTTTTGTTAGTGGTTTTGACTGTGTCCTTAAAGCATTTACTCTGGCCTCCCTGCTTCTGGTTTCCCAATTTCAGCTCTCCATACAGCCTCTCTTTGGGTATATTGCCATCACTCATTCTTCTCACATGATTCACCCAGCATAGCTGTGATTGCTTTTTAAATGGTATTTGTAAAGTGCTAACTATGTGTCAGTCATTCCCTTTGCTCTTCCCCCCTCTCCCCGCCTCACGGTACTTATGCATATATATTATATATATATAGATATATATATATAAATTCTATTTATTTATATTGATGCCTGTTTACTTGTATTGTTGTCTGTCTCTCTAAACTGAGCCTGTTGTTGTACTTTCCAAGTGCTTAGTACAGTTCTCTACACACATTAAGTGCTCAATAAATATAATTGAATGAATGAATGAATGAATACTAAGCGCTGGGGTAGATACAAGCTAATAAGGTTGGACACGGTCCCTGTCCCACATGGAGCTCACAGTCTTAATCCCCATTTTACAGGTGAGAGAACTGAAGACCAGAGAAGTCAAGTCACTTGGCCTAGGCCATTCAGCAGACAAGTGGCAGAGCCAGGATTAGACCCTAGGTCCTTCTGATTCCCAGGCCCATGCTCTAACCACTAGGCAATGCTACAGTGCCTGGCACATAGTAAGCACTTAAATACCATTACTATTATTATTACTTCCCCACATGTAAAGATCAGCATAGATAAAATTATTTTTTGAAATTGACCTTTTTTGGTAATCAAGACCACTTTTGTCCCTGGAAAAGATTAATTATAATTCCTCTTTTAAGACTAGGTGACATTTATTGTCCTCTTTCTAAATGCTTGTAATCTACTTAAAATGCCAACAATGAATGGAACTTCCAGACCAAAGAGATGCTAAAAATGTAAAATTTCATAATAAAATTATAAAGTTCCAAGTCAGAGATTAGCAATAGAATAATGTTAAAGACTAAAACTGTGGATTAACATAATTATGGAGTGAATAATTGCAGTCAATTTATGTATAGTGAAAATGCTGCTGCCAAATCAATGTTTTATAATAAAAAAATATAGAATTTCTTAAAATCATGCATATACCTCATAAAACATGACAGTTTGATAAGTTCATTATTATACCTACTACAGTGCTCTGGACACAGTAATCTCTCAATAAATACGATTGATTGATAGCCAAACACAATTATAATTATCTTTAGGTATGACTGCTAGTATTCTACATAGTCATAACTTCAAAATGTTATCAATCAGTGGTATTTATTGAGCATTTACTATGTGCAGAGCACTGTTCTAAGCACTTGGGAGAGTATAATACAAAAGAATAAGCAGACATATTCCTTCTCCATAATGTTATAACTGATAATCACTAGGAAATTACTTATAATGCCAATGATAAAAACTGCAACAGAAATACAGTAATCCTAAAGACGTTAATATTCCAGGGTGAAGATATATAAATAAAAAGACAGTAAATGATTTATTCTTAAAGAAATACCTAGTGTAGCATATTATTTGTGTTGCATGACTTGCATCTTTTTCTACATCACAAGGAATTGACCGAATTTCCGACACTAAATGAACACTGTTGCCCAGCAATTCATTATCAACTCCGTAGTTGAACTGGTTTCCTTGGGCAAACCCTGGAAAAATAAGAAAACAAAACTATTTAAGACGGAACCATATTAAGCAAACAAGGGTCAACGGTTTGGGATTAGTCAATACACAAAATATGTTGAAAAACAAATTTTATTCTGTATCATTCTTTCACTCAATCATTGAATCATATTTATTGAATGCTTACTGTGTGCGGAGCACTGTTTTAAGTGCTTGGAAAGTACAATTCTGAAATAGAGACAATCCTCTCACACAAGATCACATACTTTTTTTAACCAGAATCCATAAATCAGAAAACTACAAGTTGAGAAAAATAAGAATAAAATCATTAAAAAATACAAAATATCACCCATTATCTGCTAAAACAATCATATATTTTGGGATAATTCCTTTGTCCAGCACTCCATGGGGGAAACCTGATAGCCATGTATCTACCCCAGGGCTTAGAACAGTGCTTGGCACATAGTAAATGCTTAACAAATGCCATCATTATTATGATACATACCCTTTTGGGGCAACATGGATAAAATTTATTGTCCCAAGATCATCAAGTAGTTATGGTGATTTCTGGCTTTCATGTATTTCAACCGTTCATTGTGAGCTTTGGTATCTCTTACAAGCTGTTTTTCATGATGATGATGATAATGGTACTTGTTAAGAGCTTACTATGTGCCAAGCACTGTATAAGCTTGGGGTAGATAATCAGGTCTACAAGGGGCTCACAGTCTAAGTAGGAGGGAGAACAGGTATCGAATCCCCATTTTGCAGATGAGGGAACTGAGACACAGAGAAGTGAAGAGTCTTGCCTGAAGTCCCACAAGTAAATGGCAGAGCCAGGATTAGAACCCAGGTCTTCTGACTCCCAAGCTCATGCTCTTTCCACTAGACTATGCTGCTTCTCATAGTCCTTTCTGACTCTTCTAGATTCACATTTACTCTGACCTACCACACTTTATTGGCTTTCCTACTCCTCTTATTCAGGTGAATGTTCCATTTGTTAAGGATGGATGATTGTTTTTTACTGCCACCCCAAATTAACCAAGGTTTCTAATTGATTAAATAATCTCTAGTGTTACAGGCTGTTTGGTTTTTTTTTCTGTTTTTAAAATTTTTTCTTTTTCTCTTTTTCCTCAGAATCACAGTTTCTCTGGTTTCCTTATGGGCTTTTTTTCTTTTACTCCCTAGCTAAAGTGTTCAATTTTATTTTGTGATGACCCCTACTCTACAGTGTATCTGCATAGATCTTCAAATGGGCTTATCCTTCCTACACCTGATTCTACTCATTACCTAGAGCTAGCACAGGCATTTGGAGGGTGCCTATGAAGGGTGGATGGGTCCTCAGAATCTCTCAGCACCACTCCTATACGTGTCTTTTCATAGTTATATTGTCCTTCCCCAAGCGCTTAATTCAGTGCTTTGCACACAGTAAGGTCTCAATAAATATGAATTAATGAATGAATGTATTTCTGGATTGGTGGTGCTCCATAGAGCCTGAGACCTGTTACCAGGAGGTAGCTGGTAAGCTGTGGGGGTTACTGGGAGCTGAATCAAATGAGCAACTCCAGTTACTGTTTAGATAGTCTTCAAGCTAATAGATAGCCTTTTCCCACAGAATTAACATGAAGATTGTCCTTTGACAAAAAATGGTGTTTAGTCATAATGATGCCATCTATGTTCTCAGAAAATACTACTGATTGCTCCTTTCCGTATATTATCACTGAGGATATGCCCTACTCAATTAAGAGGTGACCAGTGGAATTGCAGGTATCAATGTTACAAAAAGTTCTACGTGTAACAAATTTGAAATTCAAGAAGAGGGGAGGAAACCAGATTCTAGAACTTGGATTGTTTCCTAATCACAAAAATTTTTAGAAGTCAGACCAACTTTATCTTTTATCTAAATAAAACATTTAAAGAATAAAATTTCCAGATCCACCTTATGCATGAATGATAACTGAGTTTCATTTGTATTTTTGATTCTGAAATTATCATTTCTTCTTCCTACGGAATGGTTGTATGAAAACCCCGTGGTACAGACTACTGAGAAGAGATTTGTCTTTGTGCCAGTTTTTGCTTATCTTTAGAATTCACATTTTCATTAGAAAAACAGACATTTCTGGTAACTAGAGCATGGAAAGTTTTGCTTGTGATGAGAAACAGGAAACAATTTATCTTTCCTTTATAAAAAATCACATGGGATTTATCTTCAGTAGCTGAATCTTCCAAGTAGAAAAATAATATTTTATCTGTTAAGATAATATTTTAGGATATGTGTTAGATCAACATAGCATCTAAACAGCTTGCTCTAGTGACAGAAGTGAAATTTGATCCAAGTAGAATTTAAAAAAATGATCTAGGCCAATTCAGGCTTTTCTATTATTTCCTAATTTACATTACTAACAAATTTGTTAATAATATAATATAGTGATACTTCATCTGGTTAGCTCCTTTAGTGTTTTTTAAATTTTTTCCACAGGATTAAAATAAGTAGTTTGGAAGAATATCTAAATAATAATTGAAATTAAAATGTACACTCAAATTTTAACCTGAAAATTGGACATAAGTCACCTCTTACGATACCGTTAACTTTCTTATCATACATAGGAATAGCTTATGTTCTCGCCATAGCAGATGTGTCAGCATTACTTTTAAACTTACGGCATGTATGGTTCATTTGTATTTTGGGCAGGAGACCAACTGGAGACAGGTACTGCCCGGCACCAAATCTAGCCTGCTGAGAGGAGTGGTGTAAGCTTCTCACTCTCATTTTTTTCTCACAAAAGTCAGCAAATTCAGAGATCAGTTGTATGGACAAAATATGGATTTCACTCTCTTTGTTTAACACTGAGGTTGAGAATGCTGTCTCTTACAAAGACACGGGAAGGAGGATTATAGGGAGATGGAAATGTGGCATTCCTTGGATCATCAGGACAGTATAGATCATCAGGATAATGAGGGACCCTATTGAGAAGGAGGGCAACTTGGAAAGAGCATGGACCTAGGAGTCAGAGGACCTGGATTCAAATCCAAGACCTGCCACTTACCTGCTGTGTGATCACGGACAAGTCACTTAATTTTTCTGGGCCATAGTTCCCTCATCTGCCAAGTGGGAATTCAATACCTGTGCTCCCTTCTACTTAGACTGTGAACCCCAAGTGGGATATGATTAACTTGCATCTACCCCAGTGCTTGGCACATAGTAAGTGCTCAATAAGTACCACCACCATTACTAAAGGAAAATGTTGGTTTCATAAGCAACAAAAGATTTTTCTCACAAAAATGTATAAAAATCTGGGGGTGAAGGAAAATGAAGATGACTGTTTTGGAAAGACTCGACAGTAAAAATAATTGTGGTATTTGTTAAGCATTTACAATTTGCTAAGCACTGTACTAAGCACAGTCCCTATACTATGTGGGATTCACAGTCTAAGTGGGAGGGAGAACAGATGTTTTATCCCCATTTTACAGATGGCTAAATGAGGCACAGAGAAATTAAGTGACTTGTTCAAGGTCACACAGCAGGCAAGTGGCAGGGTCAGAATTAGAACCAGGTCCTCTGACAAATAGTCCCATGCTTTTTCCACTTAGACCAAGCTGCTTCTACTAAAAGGAAAAATGCAGATTATAAGTAAAACACCCTTTCTAGAAAGGACCAATAGGAAAATGTCAGAGAAGACCTCATAAAGCTGAGTGATGGATAGAAAACTGGTGGAACTTCAAAATGAGCAAGTGCAAGATAATGGGCCTGGGGAGTCATAATCTGAATTGAACTACATCATGATGGTCTTGAAGCAATCAGTCAGAATCCCAGAGAGAGACTTTGGAGTCATTGTTGATTGTTCTTTTAAATTATTAATTTAAAATGTGGCAGTAATCAAAAAGATCAACCCAATTTGGAACAACATCAGGAAGGGGCGAGAAAAATGAAATAGTTATAAAAAGGTAGAGTTATACAACCCTGGTATATTGACACCTAGTACACAGTAGCACTGGTCTAATCCCAGTGTTTTAGAAGCAATATGATAGAAATGGAGAAATCACAGAAAAGGACAATCAAGACGATAAGGAAATGGTATTTCTTATGTGCTTATGCTTGGATTCCTACTTCAAGGAGAGGACAGGAAGGCTCGCAATTCCAGGCATCTGTTTTGTCAAACATTGAATAGGTGTCAAATAAATAAGGTCAACTATCAAAACAGGAAATTTGATTCAAGCTGGAAGAAGTAAGGGTAGGGCTATTTATTCAAAGGCAAGTGCTATCAGAGCTAGGTTGCGGTCTCTGAGGAAGAGTAATAGAACTCTTTGCCAAGATTCTTGGAAGACAGTGTTGGGAGCAAAATGGGAGCATGAATCTCAAAGAGAATCCTAATTGTATCAGCCAGAATTTTGATCTCTGTGAAGATGCTAATTCAAACTAGCAGAAGGCCTGTGTATTTAACCGGATTCTCCTTTTCCAACCGAAGAGGGGAAAAGACCATCATCCTGTTGCCCTCCCTTATTCCCCAGTGGGAGTCACGGGCCGCCACCTGACACAGCCCACTTCATCGCCTGGATCCAGACCCAGTGTGTAGCCAGGACCACTGCATCTGGACTCCAAGGATGCAATCTGCCCTTGGGACTCTCAGACTCTGGAATCCTTAAAAAACCTTTAACTGTCACAACATTAAACATTATTAAAAAATAAATATGGCTTGGATGATCAGCCCCCTGAGAAACCACACTTTCAGATTTCAACTGGGGCCCTGCAGATCATGATCCAAGCACAAGAACTAAATAGGATGGTGAATGCAGCTGTTTAAATGGATAAGTAAGATTTGAATGTAGGATTTTGGTGACGGAGTGGAGAAGGAATACAATTATTCCCCATGACAAGGCAGGACAAACGAAATACCTTTTTTATTTTTTACTTTAAATTAAATCAGTTCAAAAATCTAACATTATGAGAGTCTAAAGTCCGGGTTCCCAAATCAAATTTGATATTATGACCCAAGCAAAAACATAATGTAAAGCATACCTTCTCCTTTGATAGTCAGCCTTGTGGCTCCATTTATGCTACCATATTTAGGTATGATTTCTGTAACTTTAGTGACAATCCTTTGGCCATCTGAAATGGAGAAAAAAATTCAATTCTAAAAGTGCTCTATATCTAATACTGAATAACTCACATTTATCTAACGAACCAGAATTGGCTTTTTGGAATAATGCTGCTGACACCTTTAATTTTAAACTCCAATAAATTTTAAATCGACTCTGAGGCACTGATTTCCTACTAAAAAGTAGTTTTTTAAAACGCACTTGCATGTTTGTTGTCTTTTTTCTGATTTTACTGAGGTTAATAATAATTACGGTATCTGTTATGTATTTACTATGTGTTAGGAACTGCACTAAACCCTGGGATAAATACAAGAAACTCAGATCAGATATTGTTCCTGTCTCACATGGGGTTCACAGTTTAAGTAGGAAGGAGAACAGGTATTAAGTCCACATTTTATAAATGAGGAAACTGAGTCACATAAAAGTTAAGTGACTTGTCTACATCACACAGCAAGCAAATGATGGAGCTAGGATTAGAACATAGGTCTTTTGATTCCCAGGCCCGTTTTCTTTCCACTAGGCCACTCAGCTTCCTGCAGTTCTGTAGCAGCATGACTTTGTGGATAGAACACAGGCCTGGGAGTCAGTAGGATCTGGGTTCTAGTCCCAGATCTGCCACGAGTCTGCTGTGTAACCTTGGGCAAGTCATTTCACTTCTCGTGGCCTCAGTTACTTCATCTGTAAAATGGGGATTAAGAGTGTGAGCCCCAGGTGGGACAGGGGGCTGATTAACTTGCAACTATCCCAGTGCCTAAAACAGTGCTTGCCACTTATAAGCATTTAATGAGCACCATAATTATTATTATTAGTCCTGTTGGATTTCAAGACTTCTAGTTCATCTTTCCAGCACTGTTTAGTGAGCGGTCACAATGGCTAGAGGGTCTAGTGCACTTAAACAATGTGCAAAAAGGAGTTGCCTGCTTAATCCAGGTCATATTCAATCTCCACTTAGTGGAATCAGCACTGCAAAATGTCCCTCTGTGTCCCAATCCTCTTTTTCCAAACAAATTCCAATATCCCACAATTTACATTTGGCCTAATGGAAAGAGCTTGGGCCTGGGAATCAGAGGACGTAGGTTCTAATCCTGGCTCTGCCACATTTCTGCTCTGTGACCTTGGCAAGTCACTTACTTTCTCTGTTCCTTGTTCACCTCAAATGAAAAATGAGGATCAAAACTGTGAGCCCCATGTGGGAAAGGGACTGTGTCTAACCTGATTACCATGCATCTACCCCAGGGCTTAGAATGGTGTTAGGCACATAGTAAGTGCTTAAATACCACAGATTTTATTATTTACAGCATTTTGTCCAATTTCCATAGTAAAGGTAGAGTTTTAGTGTGATATCTTATACATCAGATTCACAGGAGTACATACAGTTACAGGTGAGGAAATGTGTAAGAGGTTTCAATCAATCAGTGGTATTTATTGTCTATTACTTGCAGAACACTGTATTAAGTGCTTCGGAGAGTACACTATAACAGAATTAGCAGACATGTCCCCTGCCCATAATGAATTTCAACATTCAGATGCAATGATGACTCATGTGATCATTCTACAATATATGATTCCACACTGACCTGAATATGCACCTCTGAAAGTAGTTGTTTTACTCTTATCACTTATAAAACTGGCAACATTTAGCCTTGATTCTGTAAGGTACTTTGTGTTCCAAGGAAAGAAGATAAAATATAATAACGTTTAGAAATTGCTACTGCCTTTTTTCATTTTTCTAAGGTGCTTTTACATGACATCTCATGTTACACTCCCAACATTATGGCAAAGAAAATAATAATAATGATATTTACTAGGCATTTACAATCCCTAAGCATTGGAATGGGTGCAAGATAATCAGAATAGACAAACCTCTGTACAAAATGCTAGGGACTATCATTCCTCATTTATTCAATCGAATTTATTGAGCACTTACTATGTGCAGAGCACTGTACTAAGTGCTTGGAAAATACAATTCAGCAACAAAGAGAGAAAATCCCTGCCCACAACGGCTCACAGTTTAGAATTCCACTTTCAATAGAGGAGAAAATTGAGGCTCAGATAGGTTAAAACATCAGCACAAGATAACAGGATAGGCCAGTGACTGAGCTGAGAATAGGCTCAGGTCTCCTGGTCAATCAGACCCTTGCTTTTCCCATTAGACCACATCTTGACTCTTATTAAAATACAGATATATTTCAGGATTTCCAACAGTAGCTTCCTGACTACCTTTTAATAGACAACAATCCTAACTGCTATATTTGAGAGGTTGAATTGTATTTAATTTGAATGGGACATTCCCAAAAGATGTCCACAAACTGTAATTTAGTCTTGGAAATAATCATGGATGGACAGTTCTCTGGGAGAAATGAGGCTAGAGGGGCATCTTTCCTGTGAAATGAACTAGCCATTATCTCTCATTCTGATGAAAGACTACTTAAACTGTGATAGTTATCCATGTTTTAAACAGATCTATAGCTTCTTGCAACACACATTCACTATGAAAGATCGAAGGACAGTATCCTGAATGTATTGTGATATGCTTCTTCTGAAAACAAGTTTATCCTTTAAAGTGATATTCACTGGAATTTACAGACCTGGTTTCATCAGATTAAAGAGTATTAGGTCAAACAATAATAATGATCATTCAATTTATTAAGTAATTACTATGTTCCAGGCACTGCACTAAGCACTGGGGTGGATACAAGCAAATCAATTTGGACACAGTCCCTGTCCCATGTGGGGCTCACAGTTTCAAACCCCATGTTACAGGTGAGGTAACTGAGTCCCAGAAAAGTGAAGTGACTCATACAGGGTCACACAGCAGACAAGTGGCATAACTGGGATTAGAACCCACTCACATATACTCACATAACATGTCTCTCCTTTCAAGTGAAATACGGAAACATAAAGGAACAATAGACAAGAAAACAAATAAACAAATCAGTCAACTCGAGCCTGGTCATCCATAACCAAACTCCCTTATGTCCCCATCTCCAAGTCACCCATCAATGGATCCAGCATTCGATGGCATCTTTTGAGCCCGGTGTGGGCAGGGATTGTTTCTGTTATTGCTGAATCGTACTTTCAAAGCTTAGTACAGTGCTCTGCACACAGTAAGCGCTCAATAAATACGACTGAATGGATGAATGAATTGAGTGCTTCCTGTGTGCTGAGCACTGAACTAAACACTCGGGAGAGAACAATGCCACACAGGTGGTTGACATGTTCCCAGTCAATAAAGGTCCTGGGTTCTAATCCTGGTTCCACCGCTCATCTGCTGTGTGACCTTGGGCAAGTCACTTTGCCTCTCTGGGCCTCAATTTCTTAACATGTAAAATGAGGATTGTGACTGTGAACCGCGTGTGAGTCAGCAGGGGTTGTCTCATGTGGCTTGGAAGCAGCATAGTTTAGTGGGCTTGGGAATCAGAGGATGTAGGTTCTAATCCCAGACCTGCCTCTTGTCTGTTGTGTAACCTTGGGCAAGTCACTTCATTCATTCATTCTTTCATTCAATTGTATTTATTGAGTGCTTACTGTGTGCAGAGCACTGTACTAAGCACTTGGAAAGTACAATTGGGCAACAGATAGAGACAATCCCTACCCAACGACAGGCTCACAAGTTTAGAAGGGGGAGACAGACAACGAAACAAAACAAGTAGACAGGCATAGTGACCTCATCTGTAAAATGGGAATTAAGACCGTGAGCCCCACGTGGGACAACTTGATAATCTTATATCTACCCCAGTGCTGAGAACAGTGATTGGCATGTAGTAAGTGCTTAATAAATACCATTATTATTATTGTCTCTTCAAAGCCCTACAGAGAGCTCACCTCCTTCCCAGACCGAGTCCTCCCTTTCCCTCGGCTCCCCCCTTCTTTCCCCTCCCCATCGCCCCTTCTCCCTCCCTCTGCTCTATCCCCTTCTCCTCCCTACAGCACTTGTGTATATTTGTACACATTTATTACTCTATTTTATTAATGATGTGTACATATCTATGGTTCTATTTATCTATTTTGATGGTAGTGATGCCTGACTACTTGTTTGGTTTTGTTGTCTGTCTTCCCCTTCTAGACTGTGAGCCCGTCGTTGGGTAGGGATTGTCTCTATCTGTTGCCGAATTTTACTTTCCAAGTGCTTAGCACAGTGCTCTGCACACAGTAAACACTCGATAAATACGATCGAAAGAATTATTGTCTCTCTTTATTGCTATATTGTACTTTCCCAAGCACTCAGTACAGTGCTCTGCACACAGTAAGGGCTCAATAAATACGACTGAACGAATGAGTGAACCTGATGGCCTTGTGCCTGCTCCAGAGCTTAGAACAGTGCTTGGCACCGAGTATGCGCTTAAGAAATACTACAATTATAATAATAATGATGGTATTTATAAGTGCTTACTATGTGCCAAGCACTGGTCTAAGCGCTGGACTAGATACAAGGTCATCAGGTTGTCCCAAGTGGGGCTCACAGTCTTAATGAGCTTGGCTCAGTGGAAAGAGTCCGGGTTTGGGAATCAGCGGTCGTGGGTTCTAATCCCGCCTCAGCCACTTGTCTCCTGTGTGACTGTGGGCAAGTCACTTCACTTCTCTGTGCCTCAGTTCCCTCATCTGTAAAAGGGGGATAAAGACTGAGCCCCAACGTGGGATAACCCGATTCCCCGAATTGTCCATTCCAAGCGTTTAGTACAGTGCTCTGCACACGGTAAGCGCTCAATAAATACGATTGAATGGCCTTGAACAGTGCTTAGCACAGCGCTTGGCACATAGTAAGCGCTTAATACATACCATTCTTCTTCTTCTTCTTATTAATCCTCATTTTACAGACGACGGACCTGGCGCCCCGAGAAACAAAGTGACTTGTCCAAAGCCACACAGCTGATAAGCAGAGGGGTCGGGATTCGAACCCACGACCTCTGACGGCCAAGCTCGGGCTCTTGCCACTGGGCCCCGCTGCTTCTCGGGCACTGGTCTCTCTGCTGCCTGCGTTCGTGCATTCCTTCAGTGGTATTGACTGCGCGCCTACTGTGTGCAGAGCACTGTACTAAGCGCTCGGGAAGTGTTCTGCAGGCTCGCCTGCCCCCGCGGCCCGGGTCCCCCCTCTCCGCAGCTGGGGTGGTCGCCCCTGGCCCCCCTTGGCCGGTCCGGGCCCGGCCCCTTACCTGGAGGGGAAGCGGAGATGCTCAGCAGCAGCAGCAGCAGCAGCATCCTCCTCATCAGCATCATCCTTCACAGCAGCCCCAGAAGTGTCTGCCCACCCACCCACGGCCGTCCAGTACGCTCCAGCCCGCCAGTCTCCCCTCCTTCACCGCCCACTCCATCCACGCCTCCTCCCCAGGACCGCCCAACTCCACCCCTATCCCAGCCCCCCAGCCGGAAACCTAAATTAAAGCTGCACGCCGCCCAGGTGCAAGCTGCTGGCGCCTTCCTTTTTTTATTCATTCCTTCATGCAATCGTATTTATTGAGCGCTTACTGTGGGCAGAGCACTGTACTGAGCGCTCGGAATGGACCATTCGGCCACGGATAGCGAAAATCCCTGCCCAACGACGAGCTCACAGTCTAAACATTCAATCGTACTTATTGAGCACTTACTAGTCATTCAATAGTATTTATTAAGCGCTTACTATGTGCAGAGCACTGCACTAAGCACTAGGAATGTACAATTCGGCAACATGTAGAGACAATCCCTGCCCAGTGATGTGCAGAGCACTGTACAGGGCGCTTGGAATGGACAATTCGGCAACGGATAGACACAATCCCTGCCCAACGACGGGCTCACAGTCTAAACATTCAATCATATTTATTGGGTGCTTACTATGTGCAGAGCACTGTACTGAGTGCTTGGAATGGACAATTCAGTTACTGATGCCTACTGATGATAGGTAGACGATGGGTACGATGGTAATGGGTAATGGGTTAATGGGTAGACGATGCCTACCCATTAACGGGCTCCCATTCTAAACGGGGGAGACAGACAGCAAAGCAAAACAGAACAAAACAAAAGCAAGGCAACATTATCAAGATAAATAGAATCAAGGTGATGTGCACCTCATTAGCAAAATAAATAGGGAAATAAATAATATATACAAATGAGCACAGTGCTGGGGGGGGTAAGGGGGAAGAGCAGAGGGTGGGAGGCGGGGAGGGGGTAGAGGGAAAGGGAGGTTCAGTCTGGGAAGGCCTCCTGGGGTAGGTGAGCTCGATTCCCATTTGCCCATATCCCAACTTCTTCTCTGTCCTCCTCTGTGGTTGGGCGGGGAACTCCATCTGGATTAGTTGGTGGAACAATTCTTAATCATCTGAGGGGTCCTGGATGGAGCCTGCAACTTTCAGATTCTAACTACGTTATCCCTAATACGATTTTTGCTAAAGGCATTTGAATTCACGGTGCGTGGTTTGGGACTTAGGCCCCGAGGTGGTTCCTCCAGAAGGTGCAGTTTTAAATCTTAATTTTAAATCTCGAATTCAGAAAATGAACAGAAGGCACTATGTGAATACAAGAGATGTCTCTGAAGTACAATACAAATGGTGCCTTAAAAGTCACACCACTGTAATCGGTTTTTTCGTTGAGGTTTTTGGTCTTCGCGACTTGGATTTTAGCCCTTCTTTGTCACAGGAGACTCCAACACAGGTGGATTCTTTCTGCGGTTTGGATTAATTGGGTAATTAAAGTCCTTGAGGGCAGGGATCATTTCTTTCATCTCCATTGTATTCAGCCAAGCACTTAGTAATAATAATAATAACAATGGTGGTGGTATTTGTTAAGCGCTTACTACGTGCAAAGCACTGTACTAAGTACTGAGGGATACAAGGTGATCAGGTTGTCCCACGTGGGGCTCACAGTTTTAATCCCCATTTTACAGAGGAGGTAACTGAAGCCCAGAGAAGCTAAGTGACTTGCCCAAAGTCACACAGCTGGCAAGCGGTGGAACCGGGATTAGAATCCATGACCTCTGACTCCCAAGCCTGGGATCTTTCCACTGAGCCTTGCTGCACAGCACTTGGAACACAGTAAGTACTCTGGCATAGCGGTTAGAGCACCGTCCTGGGACTCAGAAGGTCATGGGTTTTAATCCCTCCCGGCTCTGCCACTTGTCTGCTGTGGGACCTTGAGTAAGTCACTTCACTTCTCTGGGCTTCAGTTACTTCATCTGTAAAATGGGGATGGAGACTGTGAACCCCCGTGGGACCGGGACTTTGTCCAATCCAAATTGCTCGTATCCACCCCAGCGCTTGGAACAGTGCCTGGCACTTAGTAAGTGCTTAACATATACCATAATTAATTAATTTAATTAATTACTCAGTATAGCTATGGATTGACTGAAGGGAATTACGTTGAGCCCTTCGAGGGCCCAAGGTCCAATGCCAACCTGTGCCTGCTCTATCCCCTCTGAACAGTTGGTGGGCAAGAGGAGCTGGTGGTGCCCACCGACGGGACCCTTCTGGTATGTGGAGGAGATGAGAGGCAGGAAAAGGCTTCGGAACATAGGCCAATTCTCTTACAAAGGGTTTCTTGGTTTGAAGTTTCTGTAACATCTTCTCTTTGTGACGGTCCACAAGACAGAGAAGAGACAGTTAGTATTCTTCCGTGGCAACCGACATTTTCCTCTGAACAAACACCAGGAGACCAACAGCTATGGGAAATGAGCAGTGGCAGTCACGGGTTCACCGAATCCAGTCTGTCACATAAAAATAGCAACCTGAACATCTTACAGTTCAATGCTCAGCCTCAGTTCACTGCCCATGCATGTACTAGTATAGAGATCCCCACTCAGGGATGGGAGGGGAGGATAGGGGCTATTCTTCTCTCGGGATTAGGATTGCATGTCCACTTCCCTGTTCAGTGTGTGTTTGTGTATGTGTGAATGGGGGGGGGGGTCCACCTCCTTGGTCTTGTATGTATTCTTTTGGCCCTTTTTTCCCCCCAGTCCTGCCTCTGAGAGCCCTATGCTGAATTCAGTGGTACTTCAGCCCTCGAGGCCCTGGCTATGAACAACAAATGTCAGGGGAGCCAGAATTTTAAAAACACAAAAAACATCAAAGGTGGTAAGTAGTAGCAAAGAGCTCTGGGGACCCCTCCACCAGGTTGCTGGGGTCTGTTGAGGGGTGACTACCCTCCCCTGGAAGACCTGAATCACAGATGTAAGGTGGGAACAAGGCGCGCTAACTGTTTTTGGCACCCCTCTCAGAGGGTCCACATTTTAGCCAGGTGTTTTTCTTTTTATGTATTTGTTTTAAGTGCTTACTGTATGCCAGGCATGTGCCAGCCTTGAAGGATTCCCACAGTTAAGGGGTGGGAGGCACAGGAGAAGCCCAGAAAAGAGATCGGGAATGAGCGGCCAGAGAGACACTTTACATTATAGACAGTTGCTCTCCCCCCCATGTAAGTTTGTATTAAAAACACATCCCCTCCAAGAGACCCTTCCCAGCTGAGCCCTCACTTGCTCTTTTCCCACTCCCTTTGCACTTGGATTTGCACCCTTTATTCCACCCCTTCCCTCAGCCCCATAGCACTTATCACTTGTCAGCTGTGTGACTGTGGGCAAGTCACCTAACTTCTCTGTGCCTCAGTTACCTCATCTGTAAAATGGGGATTAACTGTGAACCTCACGTGGGACAACCTGATTACCCCGTATCTACCCCAGCACTTAGAACAGTACTCTGCACATAGTAAGAGCTTAACAAATACCAACATTATTATTATATACATATCCATAATTTAATTTATTTTAATAGCTGTCTCCCCTCTAGACTATAAGCTCCTTGTGGGCAGGAGAAGTATCTATCCACTCTGTAGGACTATACTCTCCCAAGTGCTTAGTACAAGGCTCTCCACGGAGTAAGCACTTCATATATCTGATTGATTGACTGACCAATTGATTGCCAGGCACTGTATCGAGGGCTCTGGTAGGTAGAGGATAATCAGGTTGGACTCAGTCCCTGCTCCACATAGGGCTCATGGTCTCAATCCCCCTTTTACAAATGAGGTAACTGACACAAAGAAGTTCAGTGAAGCTTCTCAGTGAAGCCAAGACCAACTAGCTGATGAGTGTTAGATCCAGGATTAGCACCCAGGTGCTCTTTCTACTAGGCCACACCGGTTCATTCATCATAGAATAAAAATATACACAATTAGTAATCATTTGATTATTCTTCATAGTCATTTATTATTATAATAAAACTAAGGGGCAGCAATAAGGTGCTTCTTTGGGTGACAAAATGGTAACTCTGCCTCTATTTGAATAAAAATGAGCCCCGTCCGATTGCTCAAGGGAGGCAACCAGCTGCCTGGGTAAGATAATTCTCAGAACCATAGTATCTTCCCTGCAGAGCTTGGGGACAGCAAGCCCCCAAGTACTGGAGGTGAAAGAATTATCAGGGAGACTGTTGGGTTTAGTGTCTATTTCAAGATAACTACGAAAAAGAGGTGGGACTGAAGAGATAAATTATTTAGGAGATCAAGTATCTTGGCCCTAAGACATTCTTTCCCCAAACTTCACCAGCTCTGGGTTTCCATGGTTCCCAAGTCTGCCTTAATCATCACTATCTACTGTATCAGACTTCTCATTGGTCTCCCAGCTTAAATCAATCAAAATGATTTAGTACTTACTCTATGCAGAGCAGTGTACTGAGTACCTGGGAAAGCACGATAGACGATGACATGATCCCGGCCCTCAAGGAGGTTACAATCCAGCAGGGGAGTCAGACAAAGTAATTTAGAGAATGAATCAATCGATCAGTGGTATTTATTGAGAACTTATTATAGGCACAGCACCACGCTAAGCATTTGGGAATGTACAGTGAAGTATATAGACGTGATCACTGACCTCAAGGAACTTACATACTGGCTTACAAAAGAGCAACAAAAAGCAGTGAGCACCAATACCTCCAGTACCTCCTCTTAAAATTTAATTTCCAACACACCCAATTGTATCGACCTGAGAGTCACCCTTAGGACTTACATAGTTATATCCATACTTAAGTTCCTCTCTATCAAAACTGCTGCCACGTTAATCCAAGCACTTTTCCTATCCTGCCTTGATTATTGTAACAGCATCTTTGTTGACCTCCCACGCCTTCTGTCTCTCCCCACTCCAGTCCACATTTCACTCTGCGGTCCGGATCATTTTTCTACAGAGATGTTCAGGCCATATTTCCCCACTCCTCAAGAACCTCTAGTGGCTGCCTATTCACCTTCTCATCAAACAGAAAGTTCTTACCATAGGCTTTAAAGCAATCTCCTTGTCCCCACCTACCTCGCCTCGCTACTCTCCTACCACCACCCAGCCCCCACACTTCGCTCCTTTAATGCCAACCAACTCACTGTACCTCGATCTCATCCATCTCAAAGTAAACCTCTCGCCCATATCCTGACTCGGGCCTGGAACACCCTCCCTCTTCATATAATAATAATAATAATGTTGGCATTTGTTAAGAGCTTACTATGTGCAGAAGACTGTTCTAAGCGCTGGGGTAGATACAGGCTAATCAGGTTGTCCCTCGTGAGGCTCCCAGTCTTAATCCCCACTTTACAGATGAGGTAACTGAGGCCCAGAGAAGTTAAGTGACTTGCCAACAGTCACACAGCTGACAAGTGGCAGAGCCGGGATTCAAACTCATGACCCCTGACTCCCAAGCCCGGGCTCTTTCCACTGACCCACGCTGCTTTTATCCCACAGACTATAACTCACCCCCCTTCAAGGTCTTACTGAAGGCACATCTCCTCCAAAAGGCCTTCCCTAACTAAGCCCTCATATCCTCTTCTCCCAGTCCCTTCTGCATCACCCTGATTTCCTCCATTTATTCACTCCTCCCTCATCCCCATGGCACTTATGTTCATATCTGTAATTTGTTCATATTAATGTCCATCTCCTCCTCATTCGTTCATTCAATAGTATTTATTGAGTTCTTACTATGTGCAGAGCACTGTACTAAGCGCTTGGAATGTACTAATCGGCAACAGATACAGTCCCTGCCCTTTGACGTCCTCTGGACTGTAAGCTCAATGTGGGCAGGGAACTTGTCTACCAACTACCAACATGGGGAACCAGCATGGCTCAGTGGAAAGAGCCTGGGCTTCAGAGTCAGAGGTCATGGGTTCGACTCCCGGCTCGGCCACTTGTCAGCTGTGTGACTATTGGCAAGTCACTTGACTTCTCTGTACCTCAGTTACCTCATCTGTAAAATGGGGATTAACTGTGAGCCTCACGTGGGACAACCTGATGACCTGTATCTACCCCAGCACTTAGAACAGTGCTCTGCACATAGTAAGCGCTTAACAAATACCGACATTATTATTATAAACTCTGTTATACTGTAAAAATAATAGTACTTGTTAAGTGCTTATTATGTGCCAAGCACTGTTTTAAGCGCTGGGGTAGATACAGCTTAATCAGGTTGGACACAGTCCCTGTCCCACATGGGGCTCTTAGTCTTGATCCCCATTTTACAGATGAGGTACCGGAGTCCTAGAGAAGTTAAGTGACTTGCCCAAGGCCACACAACAGACATGGGGTGGAGATGGAATTAGAACCCAGGTCCTTCTGACTCCTAAGCCCCTACTCTATCCACCAAACCACCCTGCTTCGCCTACTCTCCCAAGTGCTCTGAATACACAAGAACTCAATAAGTTTGATTGATAGATTCTATATATTTTCAATTAAACATTCACTTATTTATTCTATTTAGTTGCCATTGTTTTTACAAGATGTTCTTCTCCTTGACTCTATTTATTGCCATTGTTCTTGTCTGTCCATCTCCCCCGATTAGACTGTAAGCCCGTCAAACGGCAGGGACTGTCTTTATCTGTTTCCGACTTGTTCATTCCAAGCGCTTAGTACAGTGCTCTGCACATAGTAAGCGCTCAATAAATACTATTGAATGAATGAATGAATGAATTATTCTGCTATTTCACCCTGACATAGTCTCACTACCTATTTCATCCTTGTTCTTCTTCTTGAATCCATTATTCTTAAATAATTCATTTTGGCCTAATTCCTCCCATTATATTGTAAACTCCTGTAAGGCATGGGCCATGTGTTTGCTTCCCCATCATTCTCCCAGGTGCTTAGTGCTGAGTGCTCTCTGCACTCAGTGGGTACTCAGTAAAAATGCCACTGATGGAGCACCATCATTTAATGTTCAGTGGGGACTGTGACTCACCTGATTATCGTGTATCTACCCTAGTCTTTACCAAGTGCTTGGAAAATAGTAAGCGCTTATCAAATTTCACAATTATTAGGGCTTTGTGAGGTGCTTAACACTATATTAGGCTCCGCTTCTAGGAAAGCTGGAAAACAAGAACAGACAAAAATGTATTTCGACACCTTTTAAAAGGACTCATGATCATTTAGGCAAAGGACAAGGCAAAAATGAGGCAACAGGGTGGGAACGGTATTTTCAACTTTAGATAAAGTTCGAAAAAATCCATCTTCTCTTGTCTCCATTTTAAGGTATATTTGAAATGGCAGAAATGTGTTCTGTTGCCAGTCTCACAGCATATTTAGAGAAATGGTGTTTTTGGTTCATTTTTTGAAAATGAATTTAAACATTGGTAGCATCTCCCTGGGGTCTGTTTCTTTCCCTTACTCAGTGAACATCAGAAGCAAGCTCAGAAGCTAACTCAGCAAAAGCTTCTTGAAAGAGCTATGATACTGCCTTAAAAGAGGAAAGAACTGATTAAAAATTTTCAGTGGAAATTTTTCCCCTTATCACAATGAGGGTGTGGTTTCAAGGAGAAAAGGGTTCAAGTGCTTTCTGCTGGACAGTTGGGAGAATAGCTAGACACCGACAGGAATTTTCACAAAGATTTTACTCGCAGTTTTTTCAAATAGCATTTTTAACGGCTTATCTTGGAGATGCAGAATATCAGATCCCTCAATTCAGAAAGTCAAAACATTTTTCCTGCTCTCTAGATGGTTACAACTGGAGGAAGACGAAACTGATGGCCACATATGAAAGACATTCGAGTACCTGTATAAACATGAATCACATAGACAATCTAGTCTGCTGGATTGTATGTCAAAAATGGACCATTTGAGGTCAGAATTTCCTTAGCTGCCTCTATCTGTGGCATTTCCATAACCCATGATACCTTTACCTTTGATTAGAGTTCCAAGAAGGCAGGTAGGTTGGGTTGCTGGTTCACTCTTGGTTATGGAGAAGTGAGAGGGTGGGGCTTCAAGGAGGTTTAGATTGCAGGTGTGGAATTTTCATTTGCAGCCAGAGATAAACTGGGGTGGGGCTCCCCAGGGGGATTGGAGACAGACACCCCTCCCACCACCAGATATGAGATTAGAGAGGTGGGCAAGCAAACCCAGCATGGCCTAGTGGATAGAGCCTACATTTGGGAGTCAGAAGGAACTGAGTTCATTCATCATTCAATCCTATTTATCAAGCACTTACAGTGTGCAGAGCACTGTACTAAGTGCTTGGGAAAGTACAATGCAACAATAAAGTGCAATCCCTGCTCACAGTGAGCTCACAGTCTAGAGGGGAGGCTCTGCCTCTCATCTGCTGTGTGACCTTGGGCAAGTCACTTAACTTCTCTGGGTCTCAGTTACCTCATCTTTAAAAGGGAGATCAAGACTTTGAGCCCCAAGTGGGACATGCATGGTGTCCAACCTGATTACTCTGTATCTACCCCAGCATTTAGAACAGTGCCTGGTACATAGTAAGCGCTTACATATACCATAAACCAAAAAAAAAACAACAAAAAAAACTAACCCACACTGGGCTGGGGAAATGGACACCTTTGCAGCTCTAGTTTTTGGTCAGATCCCTATTTTACAGCAGGAGGTGGGATGGGCATGCCCTCCCTTCTCAGTCCCAATCCCTAGGTGTTGGTCTTCTTGCCCCAACTCCCATGCAACCAGCTTTAAGTGGGGTCTACAAAATCCTCCTGGCTGGGTCCTAGATCCTGTATCAGGACCCAGGGATAGCAGGACCACAGAGGGGACTAAGGTGAGCCCAGGACACTGAGGGTTGGGGGTTGTGAGGAGTAGAGAGGGAAAAGGGGATTTGGGGGTATTTATCTTCTGCAGCTAGGCCTACTTTGTCTTCTATCATCAGGCAGAAGGGCCTGCTATGCTGGGGCCGTATTGCTTGTGGAAGAGAAAGGCAGCCTCGACCTCGGGGCAACATGAGGACTCAGCAAACAGGCCCCGTGGAGTTTGTAGAAGAACCTCCAACGATGGTTGTAGACTCCTGGTCAGGAAGCGAGCCCCAGCTCCCTAGATCCCTTTGGTTCCTGGAACTGACCAAGGAGCCATATCTCGCTAGCAGAAGGCACAAGATGAAGTAAACATCTAGGTTCCACTTCCAGCCCTACAGACAAGTGCCCAGATTGCCAGAGGACAGTGGAAGAAGAGTAGGGGAGGAATCCTAGGAGGGGACATGAGAAGATCAAGTGTTGCTTGAATGTGGGGAAAAGGGTAACGGATATAAGTGGGGGGGTGGCGGTTGGCAGCGTTTGCTTAAATCAATCAAACATGCCCACTAACTCTGTCATACTGTACTTTCCCAAATGCTTAATATAGTCAACTTGATTGACTGAGTTGGTGCTTACGGGCTAGCGATGTAACATATCAATCGGCTGATGAATGGTGTTTACTGAGGGCTTAGTGTGGGCAGAGTGCTGCAATAAATGCTTGAGAGAGAACAATACAACAGTGTTGGCAGACACATTCCCTTCTCATAAGGAATTTACAGACCAGAGGCATGTGATCAGATTCCGAGTACTCAGGTGGCAGTTGGGGGATGTAACTTCGGGACCTCTTGGAGGAGATGGATTTTAGAAAGGATTTAAAGACGAAGAGAGCTGTGTTCTGTTAGATTTGAAAGGGAAGGAGCTCCAGGCATAGGAAGGGTGTGAGCAAGAGAGTGGTGGAGGGAGGAAACATGTCTACCAACTCTGTTGTAGTCTACTCTTCCAAGCTCTTTACAGTGCTCCACACCCAGTAAGTGCTCAATAAATATCACTGATTGAACAATGAAGAAGAGTAAGTAGGGAGGTGTTGATTAACTGCCTTGTGGGCAGGGATCAAGTACCAACTCTATGATGTTGTACTCCCTCAAGCACTTAATACAGCATTCTGCACCCAGTAAGTGCTCAATAAATAACACTGATTAATTAAATCACTTTATTAACCAAAAGTGAGTGCTCTGTGTCCTCAGCATTGTATTAAGCACTTAGGAGAGTACAACAGAATTAAAGCCAAGAGTTACAAGTTTCTGCTTGATGGAGAGATGTGGTAATATTTTAGAAAAACGATACAGGAAACAGTGAAGTACAGCCCGATGAGGGGTGAGATTTGAGGCAGTGAGACCATCAAAAGAAACTGTTGCTTTAGTCAGACTGGAATATGACAAAGGCCTGGGCCAGTGTGGCAGTTGCTCAGACAGAGAGGAAGGGGCGGTTCACCGAGACGTCGAGGGCAAAAGCCTGACAGGATTTGTTGAGAAAGAAAAGATGAGGGATGGGAGAGACAAGATTTGTGAAATGAAGGAGAGAAGGAAGAGAGGGGTGGATGGGAGTGGGGGAAGTGACGAAAGGATAGGAAGCAGAGATTGTTAGCTTGTTGTGGGGAGAGAAAGTGTCCGCTGCTGATTTGATTGTATTGTACTTTCCCAAGAGCTTAGTACAGTACTCTGCGTATAGTACACACTCAATAAATACCACTGAATAAATGGGGGTTTCTAGCTTGAAGGAGAAGGCTGCGGGAACATGGAGAAAGAAGAAGGAGGACAGAAATCCAAGGGATAATGGGGCAGGGATTGAAGGGAAGAGAAGTCACAGAAACCCAGAGAGCTAACAAGGTTGATTCCTGCTGGCATTGGCTCTTAGTGTCCCCTTCTGCATGCCTTTCCATGGCCCAGCCCTCAGTCAATAGACCACTGGGAAGGAGCCAAGCAAATCTCACTATCTCACCAGATGGCAACCCTCTTTACTGCACATAATAGTTTAGAACCTGGTCTTCCTCAGTGTCTGGAGGTGGTTATTATTAGACTGATCTGTTTTGTAGATGAAGAAGTTGGAAGTATAGAAGGGGTCAAATGTGTTTCCTGGCAAATTGTTTTTAGGTATAATGTTGGAATATTCTGGGAAAATCTGTTGCTTTTCTTGGTGTGTCAGCTCGGGAACTGTGGGTGGGGACTGATTTTAAATGAACCTAACGAATGACTAACCATAAGCTATTCCAGAAAAGAACCTAGGGCCAGGGAGTACTTCTCAGATAGGCTTCTGAATGGATACCGCAACTTTCCTGGGTTAAGTAAAAACTAAAGCCATTGGTGAAAATATGGAAAGTATTACTACATGGAATTGCCAATCATAGAGCCAACTAGTTCCCAGTTTGGCCCTGCTCATCAAAATGGTACCCTTTATAAAAGTAATTTGGGTTGATTTTCTCTCTAACATATAGTATTTCTGATTTCAATTTACATTTATAAGAGAGGTCACAGAAATCACATTACTTCAAATCTCTACTATGACACCAATACGGAAGATTTAAGGAAAAATACGTGGACATGCCCCATTAGAATTCAAAACTGTGGGATAACATTAATCCATAAACCTGGGCATTATTAGAAGACATCCATGGGCCTGGGAGTCAGAGACCTGAGTTCTTATCCTGGCTCTGCGACAAGCCTGCTGTGTCACCCGGACAAGTTACTTAACTTCTCTGTGCTTCAGTTAGCTCATCTGTAAAATGGAGATTAAGACTTTGAGCCCCATGTGGTACATGGACTGTGTCCAACCCAACTTGCTTGTATCACCCCAGTCCTTAGTAAAGTGCTTGCCACATAGTAAGCATTTAAATACCTTTTAAAAAAAATTGATATTTGAAAGCAATTCCATCCTTTGCCTCATTAGCTAGCTCGGCTTCTAACTATTGAAAAGGCTCTTCTGTTTTCTGATTGCTATTATAAACTAACCTTAGATCAAAACAGGAAGAGAAAAGCCCATCCCATTCCTGATCATTCTTGCCCTCATTCGTTTTTTTTTTTTAGTGCAGATCTATTAATGGGCAGGGCCATCAACATATTACCTTTGTACAGCAGTAATATGAATGTCCTAACAATGAGATGGACTAGAGAGCTGAATGAATAAAATGCCAACTAAATCACTTGAAATGTGTTCAGTGACCTCTAAATTTGATGAACTAGTTTTACTTTCACTTTCTTAAATATTTTTCTACAAGAAAGCACAACAGAAAAGCAACCTTTAAAACATCAATCATTTCATTTTAGAGGAAATTTACCGTTCCTGAAAAAAAATCAAGTTTTAGAAATCAAGAATAAAGACTGTGTCAAGAGAACAAAAGTTTATTTTTAATTTATGCTTCCACACCTTTCCTTAAAAGGATGACTTTAGATAATAATGCACTATCCATAACTTTGGTCATTTTCCCTCTTTATTTAGTGGAAAGTAGAGTTACCTTACAGTTACCTTAAAATAGCAGATTACATACTAAATCCTTCAGAGTACAATTTGCAGTGGGATCATATTTAGAGCAAAAAAAACCTGAGGTAATTTTCACCGACACACTTTTGATCAATATGTTAAAACTGGAAAATGAGGAGGAGTTGAATCATGTTTCACTCACTATTCCTGTTTTGGAAGAAAATGGAAAAAGAAAAAAGAATAAAAGTTTTTAACAGACTCATTCACAAAAAGTTTTTTCTTAACATAAGTTTAAGAAAGTTCACATACCAAAAATGAATTTATATTCTGGAATTCCTATTTAGTGGCATGTCTCAATAATTCTAACGTACAGACACATATATACAAGATTCAATTCAACCTTAGAGGCTGGCATGCTGTGCCAGGAAGGTTCTTATTCTCTGTAACAGCTCCTTCTTCACACTGTCTGGTACCAGGGCTGAAATATAAACATAAGAATAAGGAGTAACACAAAAAGGTTACATTCGTGAATCTGGATTAAGAACTACAGACCTGTCATTTCAGTCAACTTTATTTCAAGATCTCCCTCAAAAAACAATTCCTTAAATACCTTAAATACATTTCAACAAATTTTTCAGGCAAAATTAATGGTAGCTTATTTTGAAATTATTAAAAATAAAGTTCATGCTTAGCATCTATTGAGCACTAATTTGTGCTTGAAGCTGGATATGAAAAAATATATGGGATTCTAAAATATATAAAAATATATGGGATTCTACAGCGATTCTAAATAAACAGATTTCAGTACGAAACTTTTCTAGAACTTCTCTTCAGGAGAGGGTTTGCATAAAAGAGGATGACAAGAATTTCCACATAATTCCATTGTTCCTCCTTCCCTAATTTTTCATTTTGGTGTCCCAATCAATCAGTGGTTTATTGAGCACTTACTATGTGCAGAGCTCAATAAAATCATGTTGACAGCTACAGTTCATTCTCTGTCCCAATCTGGCGCTTGGAAATTTTCTTTGAACCTTTTCCATGATACTAAACAATTTCCATGGCTACCCCAGCTCCTTTGGAGAACAACAAATATTCAGTGTCCATTCTTGCCTTTCCAATTTATAGTGCTTATTGAGACATCCTGCCCCACCCACCCTTCGTATAGGGTCTTTTCTGGACTGCACTTCCAGAAAAAATACTTGATTTTTAAAAAATATTTGTTCAGCATTTACTATGTGCCAAGCACTATTATAAGCGATGAGGCAGACCCAGGTTAATCAGAGTCTCACAGTCTAAGTAGGAGGGAGAATAGGTATTTGTTTCATTCCCATTTTTCATTTGAGGAAACTGAGGGACAGAGAAGTTAAGACCAAGGTTACAAAGCAGACAAGTGGTGGAGACAGGATTATATTATTATATAATTATATAAGGATTATATATATATTATACATATATATATAAAATATATAATCCTTATATGTAATTATATAAGGATTATATTGCTATTGTTTTTGTCTGTCCATCTCCCCCAATTAGACTGTAAGCCCGTCAAAGGGCAGGGACTGTATCTGTTAATGATTTGTACATTCCAAGCGCTTAGTACAGTGCTCTGCACATAGTAAGTGCTCAATAAATACTATTCAATGAATGAATGATTACAAACCAGGTAGGTCCTTCTGACTCCCATTCCTGTGCTCTTTTCACTAGGCCACACTGCTTCACAGGAAAACTTAAAAATTAAAGACCTCTCAAGTTAACCTACTCAAAGTGTCTTGTTCTCCAACCTTTTGTTCATGTCCTTCCCCATTCTGGAACTCCCTAGCCATTCAAATCTGCCAGTACACAACTCTTGTCATCAAAATCCTTCTGAAAATATTGCCCCCAGAAGGCTTTTTCAATTAATTTCTCTTCCCACCAAGTTTTATATACCTGAACTACCGCTTCAAAGTATTTGTAAACTCAATAAGCACCTGTAGTGCTTCTCTACACATTCTTGAAAATGTTGCTAAGCACCAATTCGTACATTCACTTCTCCTTCTTACTATTATCTGCAAATGATTTCAATGTCTGCCTTGATCGCTGGATTCGAAGCTCCTTGAGAGTAGGAATGGTGTTTACTAAGTCTATCATAGTCTCCCGAGTACTTAATGTTCAATAAATACTCCCTTCTAGACTGTAAGCTCATCGTGGGCATGGAGTGTGTCTGCTTATTGTAGTACTGTATTCTCCCAAGCGCTTAGTTCAGTGTTCTGCACACAGTAAGCGCTCAATAAATACAATTGAAAGAAGGAATGAAAAATCTGGGGGAGCAAGGGCAGTTCCCAATTGTTTACCCAGCAGTGCTCTCTAAGCCCAGTCACAATTGTGCTTTATGCTCAGTAGAGATGGACATACTTTTTAAATATGCCTCAGCACATCTATCCCCTAAAAGGTTGAGAACCCTGTCATTCTGAAGTCGAGGAAACGTGTTTTAAAATAATAGTTAAACTTTTCTAATCTTTGTGCCGATTTCATTTGGAAATCTGTTTTTAAGGCAATCCTAATTATTTCAGACAATTAAATAACCAACACAGGTGGGAGTTTTTTCCAATGAGACTTGATGGGAATGAGGCTAAGGGCTCTGGTCAGGCTTATTTTCAATACCTAAAATCATGCCACTACACTAGGGTGACACCGAGACTGTCTAGAACTAATGTCAGTCAGTCAGCCAGCCAATCAATTGTATTTACTGAGCACTTACTGTGTGCAGAGCACTCTACTAAGTGCTTGGGACAGTACGATATAACAGTAACAGACACATTCCCTGCTCACCTGCTTCCCAACCAGATAAGATAGCTAATATTCCCCTTTTCCCCCCGGCCCCTAAGTTCCTAAATTTTGTTTCGGAACTTCTTCCCCTTTCTCACACCAAACAAGCACACGCTCACACCCATATCCAGACTGGTTCCTCTTCTCCCAAAGACCAGGGCATTCCCTCTTGCCCAGCGGCTCCCGACTTGAGTTCAAAGCTGGCTATGGATTATGAACCAGGGTTGAAACTACTCTCTTGTATTTTGGGGAAGTAGTTCACGTCCTCTCCAGAGTGACTGAGGTCAGCCAATCATTGGCATTTATTGAGTGTGTCCTGTGTATAGAGCTCTGTACTCAGCAGTTGGGAAAGTGAAATACAATCAAAGAGGTAGACATGATCCTTTCTCATTAAGAGTTTGCAGATTAGAAAGGGAGACAGACAGTAAAATAAATTACAGATGGGACATGTACTTGTATGTATGTAAGTGCTATGGAGGTAGAGTGAAAGCCAAAGTGCTTAAGTGGTAGAGGCCCAAGGGCATAGGTGCGGCACAGGGTGGGCAAATAGGG
The DNA here is from genome assembly GCF_004115215.2 of Ornithorhynchus anatinus. NCBI lineage: Eukaryota > Metazoa > Chordata > Mammalia > Monotremata > Ornithorhynchidae > Ornithorhynchus > Ornithorhynchus anatinus. Next base: position 70,396,940 of record NC_041731.1, on the reverse strand, counting down.
GGAAATGAAGGCTTACCTAGCCTTTTGGAGAAGATATGATTTTAGTAGGGCTTTGAAGGTAGGGAGAGTGACCAGCTAAGATGCCTGGGAGAGCAGTTAGTTGCTCTCTTAGTCCAGCTAGCAACAAAAAGGTGTGGCTATCCAAAACCCAGAGAGAAAGAGTTTAATTTTTTTTTTGATGGTATATATTAAGCACTTACTATATGTCCAAAGCGCTGGGGTATATACCAGTTAACCAGGTTGGACACAATCCCTGTCCCATATGGGGCTCAGAGTCTAAGTAGGAGGGAGAACGAGTATTGAATCCCCATTCTGCAGTTGAGGAAACTGAGGCACAGAGAAGTTAAGTGATTTGACCAAGGTCACCCAGCAGGGGAGTGATGGAGGCAGGATTAGAACGCAGGTTCTCTGGCTCCCAGGCCATGCTATATCCACTGGGCTTCTTATTCTCCCTTTGGTTGAATTACATGTACAGAGATGAAGTCAGATGCATCTTGTAGTTTTAGCTGTACATGAATTGTAGACTATTTAAACAGTCAAGTTGTCTGGATTCAGGTCACCTGACATTAGTCGCTGATCCCCTTGTCTACAGTTATACGGTAATCCTACTGGATCTAATTATCAAATTTCCTGTGGGTTTCTTCTTAAGGTCTCACAACTATTACAAACATTTTATTTAAACAACTCTGTCTTACCTCTGCCTTTTGGTGTGATTTCTGTCACCAAGTCATCGACAGTAACATGCTCCAGTCCTTTTTCTTTGATCACATCTTTGGGTAAAGGAATACAAGAGAGAGTGTTAAAACAAGCCAGAAAACGTTTTTCCTAACAGTAGGTACAGGACTAGATTTCTATGGCTTATGTTTAGGTTATTTTGTTTCTCTGTGTAGAGTGGAAAGGAGAAAGTGTTCTACATCAGTAAGGATTCTAACTCAAGTTGCAGATGCAGTTAAAACATTTAACGGTCCTCTCTCCCTCTGACTAAAATCTATATTTAATAGTTACTGGTAATATGGTCTATTCAGTACAAATACAATCAAAACTTTGTAATGTTCCAACCTATGACTATAAGTGAAACTAAAATCCCCCAAGCATGTGCCCAGTTTATAGTATCATCATCTTACTCTTGCTTCAAACTCCACCCCTTCACTCCCATTAAAGAGTTTGCATGTTGAGGCATGCAGTTATGCTTTTTGATCTCCAAACATGACCGAGCTTCATGGCTGAAAGACTTAAAGCCTCCTCGGTAGCAGTCCTGGCTTTCCCCTCCCGTCCCCAGAACACTGCTTCTCGCCAACCTCTGCTGTTGTTACTCCAGGATGGGGTCACTGTTGCTATGACCAAGAGGTCAGGGAAAGAAAGGAAAGTCACACTCCTCCCTTCCGTTTCCAGAGATTCTCTTGGAACAGAGGAAGAATGCTGTAAAAGGGAGGTGGGTGGGAAATGGGGGAAGAGAAAATAAATATGGAGGAGAGAGTACGTTTTCCAATGTGCCAAAGCCCTTTTGTTCTTTACTTAAAAATTGGCTAGGAAACCAAGATATTGGCAAGTTCTGCAGCTCCCTTTCAGAATGTCTGAGTGACCAATCCCCGCTCAGATGGCGTGGTGTGCAGCCATGAAAGGCTGAATGCTTTTTCTGTAGGGGCAGGGGGTAGAGGAAGATGGCTGAGGGAGGTAGAGTTATCTGGGGAAATAGGAGAAATCTCTGGGCAAGAACCCCACAAAAGTTACTTTTAGTTTTACAAACAATTCTGAGCACATACTTGAACACACAGGACCAAATTTTCTCCTATTTCACCCTTGCTGGGGTATTTTTCTAATTGCAAACATCCATTGACATAGCTATCTATCCGTGAAAAAGACCCCTAACCCTAAAGGCGGCCAATAACCAGTGTCACATTCCGAAATGGCATAGGAGAGACAGGTGAGACTCCGCAGTATCGCCTACTGAAAGAAGGCTAAGAACTATGGAATGCACCTGCTACTCTCACAGGCCACCTGGAGAAGCACACTGTTAACTTCATGGAGGTCAGCTGAGAGAGTGAGGCCCACCACCACTACTGCAGAAAAGTTTCAAAGGCATGTACTGTCGGCAGAAAGATCACTTTGCTTCTTTCTCCCTCTCCCATCCCTTTCTGACTCCCAGAGATACCAAAGACACTTAGCAATCTCCACCGTGTCTGAACAGGGATGCAACGTTCACCTAGCTAAGTAAGGCGCTGGCTGGAAAAAACAGTCTCCAGACCATCCGTCCGGGGACACTTAAACCCACGTATGTGATCCTACTGTCGGCATCATCTTCCGACACGAGTTTAGCAGGTCCGCTCGGACCGAACGCCCATTACCTTTACAGTGGGCCTTCAACTGATCCTTCCAGCCACATTCAATTAATTTTGCTCTCAGCAGCTCCTTAAGGCTGTAAAAAAAATGGATTATTAAAATTAAACTGATATTGAGTTGATGAGTAATGCTATTGGGAAGGGAAGACTGTCAACATTCAGTTATCCTCCCCCTGTCCTCCACTCCATCCAGCCCTGTGGATTGCTCTTGGTCCTCAACTTTTCACGTTGCTTCCCGAAATGCTTTTAATTCTCCAGGCCCCTGTAACAAGGTGCACAGGGTATCCAACTTTCCAGTCCACAATGATCCTCATATGAAAAGAGTCAATTTTTTTTTAACTGAATTTAGCTCCCTTGAGATATGGATAATAAAGGATTCTTTCAATCCCCTTTTCTACCGATACTACAAGCAAAATCTGTTTTTCCCCTCAGCATTTAAGAACTTAAGATATTACCACAGTTTAAGTATGCTTATAGGCTAAGGAAGTTACCTGGTAAAGAACTTACCGTTCCCGTTCTCCAGTTTCTATCAGTTTCTGGTTGATTGTAGCTCTCATCTGTGCATCTTTGTTCATTTTGCTAATGTAAATTTCAACAGCAAATCTGCTGAAAAGATACAGACATGTTATTACGCTTATCTTCTAAGGTAAGGACCCATATGTAGTTTTCATGGCTGGTATTCAAATGCCAAACAAGGTGAGAAGGTTCCAAAGTTATGCTGATTAACCGATGGTATTTATCGAGAGCTTACAATGTGCAAAGCACTGTACTAAGCTGTTGGGAGAGTAAAATACGACAGAATGGACACGTTCCCTGCCCACGTCGAACTCACAGTCTAGACGTGGACACAGACTTAACGTGAATAAGTAGTTTATAATACATAACTTGAAGATATGTACCTAAGTGCTGTGTAGTTGAGGCGGGGGGAAGCAATAGCAAATGTCCAGAGGTCATGGATCAAAATGCATAAGGGAGAGCAAATTGGGAAAAAGAGAGCTTCACTGGGGAAGGCCTCTTGGAGAAGGTGTGACCTTAATAATGCTTTGAAGCTAGAAAGAGAGAGGCGGTCTGCTGTATGTGAGGCGGGGAGGACCTGGGAAAGGGGCTGGCAGTGAGAGAGCCAAGATGGGGGCACAGTGAGTTAGCTGGCGTCAGAGGAGCGAAGTGTGCGGGCTGGAATCTAGTAGATTAGTGAGGTGAGGTAGGATGGGGCAAGATGACTGACTGCTTTAAAGCCAACAGTGAGGAGTTTCTGTTTGATGTAGAGCTGGATGGGCAGCCATTTGAGGTTTCTGAGGAGCAGGGAGATAAGGACTGAATGTTTTTGTTGACAAATGATCCGTGCAGCAGAGTGAAGTATAGATTGGAGTGGGGAGAGAAAGGAGGCCGGGAGGTCAGTTAGGAAGGAGATACGGGAGTCAAGGTGGGATACGATAAATGCTTGGATCAGCATAGTAGCGGTTTGGTTGGAGAGGAAAAGGTGGATTTTAGCAATGTTGTGAAGGCAGAAACGACAGGATTTGGTGGCAAATTGAATATGTGGGTGGAAGCAGAGAGAAGACTCAAATGTATTCAAATGTCAAACAAGGTGAAAAGGTTCCAAAGTTATGCTAACATATCAGTAAAGGTAGCGTAGCATAACATACTGGTCTACGGACAGCGACTTTGTTAAATACACGCAGATGATCAATCAATAGCTTGTGAGTGTAGAACACTGTACTAAACATTTGGGAGAAATGGAGTAAATGGACATGATCCCTATCCTCAAGGAGCAGATGATCTAGCAGGGTTCATGGATTCTAAAATAATTTACAAATAGGCAAACAAGTGTTGCACGAAAAGTGCTGGAGAGGCAGTTGGCAGATATTACCTGGGGATATTGGAGATTAACTGGGGAAGGCCTACATAATCCAGCGGAAAAAGCATGGGCGTGGGAGTCAAAAGACTTGGATTCAAATCCTGACTGCCACTTGCCTGCTTTGTGTAACTTCTCTGTGCCTCAGTTTCCTCATCTGTAAAACAGAGATTTAATACCTGTTCCTCCTCCTACTTAGACGATGAATCTGATGAAGGACAGGGATGTCATCTGACCAGATTATTTTGTATCTACCCCAGTACTTAGTTTGATGCTTGACACAGAGTAAGCACTTAACAAATACCACCACTAATATTATTACACGAGAAGACTTTGCACTGAGTTCAAAGCTTATGAAACAATCTTTGTCTAGCTCAGAAATAAATATTCAAAATAGCCCCTCAGATTACACACACTAATTACTTCATCATGACTAGTAGCAACTGGGTACCACATCTGAAAGAAACCGGAAGTCTTTGCTTTGCTAAACTAGATTTCATTATAATTAAGAGAATAATAATAATGTTGGTATTTGTTAAGCGCTTACTATGTGCAGAGCACTGTTCTAAGCACTGGGGTAGACACAGGGGAATCAGGTTGTCCCATGTGGGGCTCACAGTCTTAATCCCCATTTTACAGATGAGGTAACTGAGGCACAGAGAAGTTAAGTGACTTGCCCACAGTCACACAGCTGACAAGTGGAAGAGCCGGGATTCGAACCCATGACCTCTAGAGAAGCAGTATGGTCTAATGGATAGAGCACAGGCCTCGGAGTCAGAAAGACGTGGGCTCTAATCCTGGCTCTGCCACTTGTCTGCTGTATGTCCTTGGGCAAGTCACTTAACTTCTCTGGGTCTCAGTTGCCTCCTCTGGCAAATGGGATTAAGACTGTGAGCCCACGTGAGACATGGTCTGTGCCCAACCCGATTTGCTTGTATCCACCCCAGCGCTTAGTAGAGTGAGTGGCACAATAGTTACTGCTTAACAAATACCACTAATTATTATTAATAATAATAAAGAGGGCTAATCAAGGATCCTTCTGAAATGTTACAATTATTTTTGAAGGCCTCACTAGCCAGAAATCATTTCATGTCATCCTTCAGAAGGGAGGTTTAAGTGGTTAAAGCAGAATATTAAGACTACTTCTGACCATAGAGCAATGTAAAAGTCCCAATTATAATAAATAGCAGGTTTATATATGCAGCAACTTCTCAATCCTTGTGAATGCCATTTTCAGAAGACATTTTTATACGGGCAGAGCACGGAGATAGATGGGGATCTTTCTCTTTCCTGAATATAATACTGAATAATAGTGTTTTTAAAGTGGATTGTTTAATCATACTCTTCATCCCTTATCTCACAAAATCAACTGGGGCTTTGGGAGAGAGAAGGTGTGGAAATATCCAGGGGGTGAGAATTTGATATTTTACTGTGCTTTCAAGCAGTCTCACCTGCGGGGACAAGCAAAAACACATGACATTTTTATGCAGGGGGGAGGGTGGGTAGTAGAAATTTTTTAAAAAAAAAAGATTAATACTCCTTTCCCTTGAGCTGTGAGCAACATTGTATCCACTGTATCTACAACTCTAGCCATAATTCCCTGACAGTGCCAATCATCAATCATTTATTCAATCATATTTATTGAGCGCTTACTGTGTGCCCCTGTCCTCTCCCCCTCCCTTCAGGCTCGCATCTCCTCCTGCCTCCAGGACATCTCCACCTGGATGTCGGCCCGCCACCTAAAACTCAACATGAGCAAGACTGAGCTCCTCATCTTCCCTCCCAAACCCGGTCCTCTCCCAGACTTCTCTATCACCGTGGATGGCACGACCAACCTTCCCGTCTCTTGTTTTAAAATCAGTCAACAGTATTTACTGGGCAGGTGCTTTCTTTTTCTAATGTTACCTGTTCAGCACTTCATGCTGGTTAGACTCCACGCTGCACATGGGGTTCTCAGTCTTAATGCCCATTTTACAGATGAGGTAACTGGGGCACAGAGAACTGTAGTGATTTGCCCAAGGTTAGACAGCAAACAAGTAAGTAACACTGTCCTATGTTCTTGGGAGAGAATAATACTTAACAGTGGGCACTTCCTAATAGTTTTAATTTACTTAATAGGTTATATTTGATAATATCATTTGTGTCCTGAAGTGGGGTACTTAAGTGTCAGAAAAACTATTAAATGTGATTCCTATCCAGAACCAAACCCTAAGGCAATAAACATTTGCTATAGGTTTGCATCCTGAAAGCCACAGTGCTGCATCCGACAGAACTCTAGTTTTTATTGGGCCACATGTTAATTAGCTTTTGTGATTTTACACAGATTCATGACAAAGTATCTAGACAGTTATTGAAAACGCTAATTTTACCATCCCCTAGTAACACTGTTGATTTTCATTTCTAAAAGTGAGGCTCCTGATGGAAGAAGATAATTAACCCTATTATTTTATCCAAACGGATAGGTTCTAATGGACTAGTTGCCGTGCTTTCTATCTGTTAATGCGTTATAAAATTGAGAAGCAGGATGGCAGAGTGCAAAGACCATGGGCTTGGGAGTCAGGCCCGGGTCTAGTCCCTGCTCTGCCACTTGTCTGTCGTGTGACCTTGGGCAGGTCACGTTTAAACTGCCTTTGCTGTGGGAAAGTAGAAGAGGGAAAAGACACCGGAAGAAGACAGGCCCCAACTTTCTACTTTTGAGAGCAGTGACTCTCCAGTGGCACCTTTACATCAAAACCGATGATGGATTATTGATTTTGGGTGGCTTGCCAATGTGATGCTGGTCAGCCGTAACTGATGTCAGTTGTTTATATTGCCATTGGAATGCCTGCACCACCTACGAAGGAATAATACCGCTCAGGAAACACTTGCCACACAAAGAAATATAACCTGATAGTTCAACGTGCCGTGTTTGAGATTTTAATCCCTGCATTTTCAAAGCACGAAAAATCTCAGAGATGGGGCAGGGCTGGGAAGTGTGGGGTCCTTTTAGGCTCTCAATCAGCTCTGTCCCGCCTCTCCCACTACAACCCAGCCGCCACACTTCACTCCTCATCTACTTCGTGAGCCTCAATCTTCTCTCTCCTGCTTGCCTGGAACTCCCTCCCGCTTCCTAACAGTCCACTACTCTCCCGATCTCCCTTCTAAAATCACATCTCCTCCAGGAAGCCTTCCCTAATTACCGTCTCATCTTCCCACTCCTCTCTTCTGCACTATGCACTTGGCTTCATATCCCCTAAGCACTTAGGCTTTCACCTCTCTCTCCTTGACACTAGGCATATTTCCTCAAGCTCTGATGCGTCTCCTAATTTACTTTCATTCATTCATTCATTTATTAAGTGCTTACTGTGCGCAAAGCACTTGGGAGAGGACAAAAGAACATTAAACAGACATTCCCTGCCCCCAAGGAGCTCACAGTCTAGATGCAATGTGTCCCCTACAAAATTACAATATCGTTAGGGCAGGGCGATCTTAACAATGCTGCCTTCTCCCAATTGGGAGAATAATACAGTGGTCTACACACAGTAGGTGTTCAATAAATATGATTGATTTCTTGTTCACACCTCACTCTCACCTCCAGTAGTTGCTAAAATTGTAAATTATTTTGTGGGGAAAATATCATGTCTAACAACTGCCTGGTAATCTCCCAAGTGCTCAGTACAGTGCGTAAACAGCACAGCCTAGTGGATAGAGCACGGGCCCAGGAGTCAGAGGGACCTGCATTCTAATCCTGGCTCCACCACTTTTTAGCTGGGTGATCTTGGGCAAGTCATTTGACTTCTCTGTGCCTCTGCTACCTCATCTATACAACGGGGATGAAGACTGTGAGCCCCATGCGGGACAGGGCCTGTGTCCAACCTGATTATCTTGTATCTATCAACACTTAGAGCACAGTAAGTGCTTAGCCAATACCACATAAAAAGTAAACAAATAAATACCACCGATTGATTCACTTCATTTTAAAACCACATCTCTTCCAAGACAAATTCCCCCATTAATCTCTTCTCCCCACCACAGCCCCACCACCTGCCACCTCAACACTTCACCTAAGGCCTTGGGCACTCACCTCTCCCCGACAACATTTACGCAAGCATCTTGAAACTCGGTTGCTTCCTCTTAATAATATTTGCTCAGTGCTATGTGCCCAGCACTGGACTCGGTTGCTTCCTCCTAATATTATGATATTTGTTAAGCACTTACTATGTGCCCAGCACTGTACTAAGCGCTGGGAGGGGGATACAAGGATAGTCGTCGGAAAGGATAGTCGTCGGACCCAGTGGTTGGGGGATACAAGGATAGTTGGACCCAATCCCTGTGGCACGTGGAGCTCACGATCTCAATCTCCATTTTTCCAGATGAGGGAACTGAGGCCCGGGGAACTGAAGTGCCTTGCCCAAGGTCACAGAGCGGACAGATGGCGGAGCCGGGATTAGAACCCACGACCTTCTGACTCCCAGGCCGGTGCTCTATCCACGACACCGATTTCTTCCGTTCATTCATTCAATTCTATTTACTGAGCACTTTCTGTGTACAGAGCACTGAACTAAGCGCTTGGAGAGTACAACAGAGTAATAAAGAGAGACAATCCCTGCCCGTAACGGGCTCACAGTCTAGCGGGGGGATTTCAATGCGTCTCCCTTGTCAAACTGTCAGTTCCTTGAAGTCGGGAATCACGCCTTCCAACTCTGTTGTATTGTACTCTCCCAGCGCTCTGCACACAGTGGGGCAATCGTATTTATTAAGTGTCTATTATTATTAATAATAATAATGATGGCATTTAAGCGCTACCTAGGTGCCAAGCATTCATTCATCCATTCAAGCGTATTTATTGAGCACTTACTGTGTGCAAAGTACTGTACTCAGCGCTTGGAAAGTACAATTGGGCAACAGATAGAGACAATCCCTACCCAACAACAGGCTCACAGTCTAGAAGGGGGAGACAGACAACAAAGCAAAACAAGTAGACAGGCATCAACAGCAACAAAATAAACAGATCCATAGGTAAATGATCATTAATAAAATAGAGTAATAAATATGTTCAAAAATACACAAGTGATGTGGGAAGGGAAGGGAATAGAGCAGGGGGAGGGAATAGGAGCAATTGGGTGGGGGGGGGGGGATGAGCAGAGGGAAAGAGAGAGCTCAGCCTGGGAAGGCCTCCTGGAGGAGGTGAGCTCTCAGTAGGGTTCTCAAGAGGGGAAGAGTTAGTTTGGCGGAGGTGAGGAGGGAGGGCGTTCCAGGACAGCGGGAGGACGTGGGCCAGGGGTCGACGGCACGACAGGCGAGAACGGGGGACAGTGAGGAGAAAGCGCTGGGAGGGATACAAGATGATCAGGCCGTCCCACGTGGGGCTCACAGTCTTAATCCCCACTTTACAGAGGAGGTCACAGAGAGGTGAAGTGACTTGCCCAAAGTCACACAGCTGATAAGTAGCGGAGTGGGATTAGAACCCATGACCTCTGATTCCTAAGCCCGTGCTCTTCCCACGGAGTCACGCTGCTTCTCTGGGGGAGACAGAGAGCCAAAATGCCCATTTTACAGATGAGGGAATAATAATAATAATTATGGTATTTAAGTGCTTACTATGTGCAGAGCACTGTTCTAAGCGCTGGAGTAGATACAGGGTCATCAGACTGTCCCACATGGGGCTCACCTTTTTTAATCCCCATTTCCACAGATGAGGTAACTGAAGCACAGAGAAGGGAAGTGACTTGCCCAAGGTCACACAGCAGACAAGTTACATGGAGCGGGGATTAGAACCCACGACCTTGGACACCCAAGCCCGGGCTCTTTCCACCAAGCCACACTGTTTCTAGGCCCAAAAAAGTGGAATGACTTGCCCAAGGTCACACTGCTGACAAGTGGCGGAGTCGATCAGTGAAGCCGCGTGGCGTAGTGGGAAGAACACGGGCTTGGTGGCCAGAGGTCATGGGTTCAAATCCCGGCTCCGCCACTGATCGGCTGAGTGACTCCGGGCAAGTCACTTCACTTCTGTGTCCCTCAGTGACCTCATCTGTAAAATGGGGATGAAGACTGTGAGCCCCGCATGGGCCAACTTCATTACTTTGTATCTGCTGCAGAGTTCAGAACAGTGCTCGGCACATAGTAAGCGCTTAACAAATGCGGTCACCATTATTTAATCCCTGCTCTCCCACTTGTCCGCTGCGTGACCTTGGGCAAGTCGCTCCATTTCTCCGTGCCCCAGTTCCCTCATCTGGAAAAATGGGGACTGAAAAATGTGAGCCCCACGTGGGACAATCTGATTACCCAGCGCTTAGAACTGTGCTTTGCACAGAGTAAAGCGCTTAACAAATGGCATCATTATTATTAATACCTTGTATCTTCCCCGGCGCTTAGAACAGTGCTCAGTACAGAGTAAGCGCTTAACAAATGCCGTCGTTACTATTCTTACCGTGTATCTACCCCAGCGCTTTGAACGGTGTGCAGCACGTAGTAAGCGCTTAAGAAAAACCATCATTAGTATTATTCCCCTGCATCTACCCCGGCCCTTAGAACAGTGCTCAGCACATAGCAAGCGCTTAATAAATGCCATCATTATTACTACCCTGTATCTCTCCTAGCATTTAGGACAGTGCTAAGCACATTGTAACCGCTTAACAAACTCTATCATTATTACCCTGCATCTCCCTTAGCGCTTAGAACAGTGTTCAGCACATAGTAAGCGCTTAACAAATGCCATCATTACTATTATTCCCCGGTATCTCCCCCGGCACTTAGAACGGTGCTTTGCACATAATAAGCGCTTAGCAAATGCCACCGTTAGTGTTATCACCCTGTATCTCCCCCAGCGCTTAGAACAGTGTTCAGCACGTAGTCAGCGCTTAACAAACGCCATTATTATTCCCCTGCATCTCCCCTAGCGCTTAGAACAGTGCTCAGCACGTAGTCAGCGCTGAACAAAGTGCCACTACTATTATTACCCTGTCTCTTCCCCAGCGCTCAGAACAGGGCTCAGCACATTCATTCAATAGTATTTACTGAGCGCTGACTATGTGCAGAGCACTGTCGCGCGTAAGCGCTGAGGAAATGCCATCACTGGTATTATTATTATTCCCCGGCATCTCCTCCAGCGCTCTGCACATAAGCGCTGAACAAATGCCATCGTTAGTATTAGTCCCCTGCATCTCCCCTGACGCTTAAAACAGTGCTCAGCACATACTAAGCCCTTAACAACCAATGCCATCGTCGTTAGTATCATTCCCCTGCATCTCCCCCAGCGCTTAGAACAATGTTCTGCACATTAGAAGCCCAACAACCAAGGCCATCATTAGTATTATTGCCCCGCATCACCCTTAGCGCTTAGCACAGTGCTCTGCACATAGTAAGTGCTTAAGAAATGCCATCATGACTATCATTTCCCTGCATCACCCCCAGCGCTTAGAACAGTGCTGAGCACGTAGTAAGCCCTTAACCAATGCCATCATGACTATCATTCCCCTGTGCCTTCCCCAGCGCTTAGAACAGTGTTCTGCACATACTAAGCCCTTAACAACCAATGGCATCGTTAGTATCATTCCCCTGCATCTCCCTCAGCGCTTAGCACAGTGTTCTGCACAATATAAGCCCAACAACCAATGCCATCATGGCAGCGTGGCTCAGTGGAAAGAGCACGGGCTTTGGAGTCAGGGCTCATGAGTTCGAATCCCAGCTCTGCCACTTGTCGGCTGTGTGACTGTGGGCAAGTCACTTAACTTCTCGGTGCCTCAGTTCCCTCCTCTGTAAAATGGGGATTAAGACTGTGAGCCCCACGTGGGACAACCTGCTTCCCCTGTGTCTACCCCAGCGCTTAGAACAGTGCTCGGCACATAGTAAGCGCTTAATAAATACCAACATTATTATTATTATCATTCCCCTGCATCTTCCCCAGCGCTTAGAACAGTGTTCTGCACCTACTAAGCCCTTAACAACCCAAGCCATCATTATTATTATTCCCCTGCATCTCCCCTAGCGCTTAGCACAGTGCTCTGCACATAGTAAGTGCTTAAGAAATGCCATCTTGACTATCACTCCCCTACATCTCCCCCAGCGCTTAGCACAGTGCTTAGCACATACTAAGCCCTTAACAACCAATTCCATCATTAGTATCACTCCCCTGCATCTCCCCCAGCGCTTAGCACAGTGCTTAGCACATACTAAGCCCTTAACAACCAATGCCATCATTAGTATCATTCCCCTGCATCTCCCCCAGCGCTTAGCACAGTGCTCAGCACATAGTAACCGCTTAACAAATTCTATCATTATTATGATTCCCCCGCATCTCCCTTAGCGCTCAGCACAGGGCTCTGCACATAGGAAGCGCTTAAGAAGCACTTAGAGATGCAGCGTGGCTCAGTGGAAAGAGCCCGGGCTTTGGAGTCAGAGGTCATGGGTTCAAATCCCGGCTCTGCCCCTTGTCAGCTGGGTGACTGTGGGCGAGTCACTTCACTTCTCGGGGCCTCAGGTCCCTCCTCTGGAAAATGGGGATGAAGACTGGGAGCCCCACGTGGGACAACCTGGTTCCCCTGTGTCTCCCCCAGCGCTTAGAACAGTGCTCGGCACGTAGTAAGCGCTTAACAAATACCAACATTATTATTATTATTATTAAGAAACGCCATCATGACTATCATTTCTCTGCAGCTCCCCCAGCGCTTAGAACAGGGCTCAGCACTTAGTAAGCGCTTAACATGCTGCGTGTGACGACTGTCCTGTCGGCCCGGAGCGCTCAGCACAGTGTTGCGCGCCAAGGGGTGGGGGGGAGCGACGCAGACGCCCTACCTGCCGCCCGAGCGCGCGCTCCCTGGGAGCCGGAAGGGACGCCCCTCCCCCCGCCCTTCTCCCCTCCGCGCCTGCGCACGGGGCCCCGCCGCTTAGCCCTCTGGGGAGGCGAGTCCCCAAGCCCGGCCCCGGCGCGCCGGACGCCCGTCCGCGAACTACATCTCCCAGGGGGCCCCGGGGCGCCGGCTCGGGGACTATTCTCCCAGAAAGCCCCGCGGCAGACCCCAGAGCGCCGACTCGGGGACTGCATCTCCCAGAAAGCCCCGCGGCAGACCCCAGAGCGCCGGCTCGGGGACTCCATCTCCCAGAAAGCCCCGCGGCAGATCCCAGAGCGCCGACTCGGGGACTGCATCTCCCAGAAAGCCCCGCGGCAGACCCCAGAGCGCCGACTCGGGGACTGCATCTCCCAGAAAGCCCCGCGGCAGACCCCAGAGCGCCGACTCGGGGACTGCATCTCCCAGAAAGCCCCGCGGCAGACCCCAGAGCGCCGACTCGGGGACTGCATCTCCCAGAAAGCCCCGCGGCAGACCCCAGAGCGCCGACTCGGGGACTCCATCTCCCAGGAAGCCCCGCGGCAGAGCGTGGCTCCCATCCGGCCTCTTCAACCACAACAACCACAACTTTATTGGCGGCAGGGACGGGGACAGGGACAGGACCGGCGTCGGCGAGGAGGAGGAGGAGGAGGAGGAGGATGGAGGTGGCGGCGGCCAACTGCTCGCTGCGCGTGAAGCGGCCGTTGCTGAACCCCAGCTTCGAGGGCTACAAACTGTCTCTGGAGCCGCTGCCCTCTTACCAGCTGGACCTCGACTCGGGTGAGAGGCCCCTCCCCCCGCCCCCATTGCGGCCTCCTCTCCCCGGCGCTTACTCCAGCGCTTTGCGCGCGGGGAGCGCTCAGTACATAGGACGCCCCCGGGCCCGGGCCCGGCACCAGCCCGCCCTGCTCCTCCTCCTCGAGCGAGCGAGCGAGCGCCCACTGGGTGCAGAGCGCTGGGATCGCCATCAGAATAATGTTGGCATTGGCTCAGCGCTTACTCTGTGCAGAGCGCTTGTGCTAAGCGCTTCATTTAAGCCCTTACTCTGCGCAGAGCACTGTGCTAAGCGCTTCATTTGCTAAACTCTTACTCTGTGCACAGCGCTGTACTAAGCGCTTAATTTAAGCTCTTACTGTACACAGCGCTGGGCTAAGCGCTTAATTTGAGCGCTTACTCTGTGCAGAGCACTGTTCTAAGCAATTTGTTAAACTCTTACTCTGTGCAGAGCGCTGTGCTAAACGCTTAATTTGCTAAGATGTTACTCTGTGCAGAGCGCTTGTGCCAAGCGCTTACTTTAAGCTCTTACTCTGCGCAGAGCACTGTGCTAAGCGCTTCATTTGCTAAACTCTTACTCTGTGCACAGCGCTGTGCTAAACGCTTAATTTGCTAAGATGTTACTCTGTGCAGAGCGCTTGTGCTAAGCGCTTACTTTAAGCTCTTACTCTGCGCAGAGCACTGTGCTAAGCGCTTCATTTGCTAAACTCTTACTCTGTGCACAGCGCTGTGCTAAACGCTTAATTTGCTAAGATGTTACTCTGTGCAGAGCGCTTGTGCTAAGCGCTTACTTTAAGCTCTTACTCTGCGCAGAGCACTGTGCTAAGCGCTTCATTTGCTAAACTCTTACTCTGTGCACAGCGCTGTGCTAAACGCTTAATTTGCTAAGATGTTACTTTGTGCAGAGCGCTTGTGCCAAGCGCTTACTTTAAGCTCTTACTCTGCGCAGAGCACTGTGCTAAGCGCTTCATTTGCTAAACTCTTACCCTGTGCATAGCGCTGTGCTAAACGCTTAATTTGCTAAGCTCTTACTCTGTGCACAGCGCTGTACTAAGCGCTTAATTTAAGCTCTTACTGTGCACAGCGCTGGGCTAAGCGCTTAATTTGAGCGCTTACTCTGTGCAGAGCACTGTTCTAAGCAATTTGTTAAACTCTTACTCTGTGCAGAGCGCTGTGCTAAACGCTTAATTTAAGCGCTTACTCTCTGCAGAGCGCTGTGCTAAGCGCTTAATTTGCTAAGCTCTTACTCTGTGCACAGCGCTGTGCTAAGCGCTTAATTTAAGCCCTTACTCTGCAGAGCACTGTTCTAAGCGCTTAATTTAAGCCCTTACTCTGTGCAGAGCGCTGTGCTAAGCGCTGGGGGAGATAGAAGGTCATCAGGTTGTGCCACGTGGGGCTCACAGGCTTCATCCCCATTTTACAGAGGAGGTCACTGAGGCCCAGAGAAGAATAATAATGATAATGTTGGTATTTGTTAAGTGCTTACTATGTGCAGAGTACTGTTCTAAGCGCTTAATTTGTTAAGCTCTTACTCTGTGCAGAGCACTGTGCTAAGCGCTGGGGGACATGGAAGGTCATCAGGTTGTGCCACGTGGGGCTCACAGGCTTCATGCCCATTTTAATAATAATAATAATGTTGGTATTTGTTAAGCTCTTACTCTGTGCAGAGCACTGTTCTAAGTGCTGGGGCAGACTCAGGGTCATCAGGTTGTCCCCCGTGGGGCTCACAGTCTTCATCCCCATTTTACAGAGGAGGGAACTGAGGCACAGAGAAGTAAAGTGACTTGCCCAAAGTCACGCAGCTGACAAGTGGCGGAGCTGGGATTCGAACTCATGACCCCTGACTCCAAAGCCCGGGTTCTTTCCACTGAGCCACGCTGCTTCTCGTTTTACAGAGGAGGTCACTGAGGCACAGAGAATAATAATGATGTTGGCTTTTAAGCGCTTACTATGTGCAGAGCACTGTTCTAAGCGCTGGGGGAAATACAGGGTCATCAGGTTGTCCCCCGTGGGGCTCACAGTCTTCATCCCCTTTTTTCAGAGGAGGTCACTGAGGCCCAGAGATTAATAATAATAATGTTGGTATTTAAGTGCTTACTGTGTGCAGAGCACTGTTCTAAGCGCTTAATTTGTTAAGCTCTTACTATGTATTTGTTAAACTCTTACTATGTGCCAAGCGCTGGGGTAGATACTAGGTCATCAGGTTGTCCCACGTGGGGCTCACGGTCTTCATCCCCATTTTACAGAGGAGGTCACTGAGGCACAGAGAATCGTAATAATCATCTTGGTATTTGTTAAGCTCTTACTATGTGCCAAGCACTGTTCTAAGCGCTGGGGGGGATACAAGGTGATCAGGTTGTCCCATGTGAAGCTCACACTCTCAATCCCCATTTTACAGATGAGGGAACTGAGACACAGAGAAGTGAAGTGACGTGCCCAAAGTCACACAGTGACAAGTGGCAGAGCCAGAATTAGAACCCACGACCTCTGACTCCCAAGTCCGTCCTCTTTCCACTGAGCCACGCTGCTTCTCAGAGCGCTTACTCTTAACTATGTGCAGAGCACTGTACTAAGCACTTGGAATGCACACTTTGGCCACGGATAGAGACAATCCCTGCCCAACGGCGGGCTCACAGTCTAAACATTATGTAGTTATTGAGCGCTTACTATGTGCAGAGCACTGTACTAAGCGCTTGGAATGGACAATTGGGCAACAGAGAGAGACCATCCCTGCCCAACAACGGGCTCACAGTCCAAACGGAGGAGACAGACAAAACAAGGTCAGCTGGGTGACTTTAGACAAGTCACTTGACTTCTGTGGGCCTCAGTTTCCTCTTCTGTAAAATGGGGATGAAGACTGTGAGCCCCACGTGGGACAACCTGATCACCTCGTATCCACCCCTCCAGTGCTTAGAACAGTGCTTGGCATGGGGTAAGCACTTAGAGAAACGGTGGCTCAATGAAAAGAGCACGGGCTTGGGAGTCAGAGGTCATGGGTTCTAATCCTGGCTCCCCCCCCCACCCCCCCCGTCAGCCATGTGACTTTGGGCAAGTCATCTAACTTCTCTGTGTCTCAGTGACCTCATCAGTAAAATGGGGATGAAGACTGAGAACCTCACGTGAGACAACCTGATTACCCTGTATCTACCCCAGCGCTTAGAACAGTCCTCGGCACATAGTAAACGCTTAACAAATACCAACGTTATTTTTAACATAAGCCATTATCATTATTACTAAGAGCACGGGAGGGTTCCATAGAACAGAGTTGGTAGGCACAAGCTGCCCCCAACAGGCTCCCCTTGCACCTCCTCCCATCTTTTATCAGTAGTGAAGTTGATTTATTCAATCGTGCTGAGCGCCTCCTTTGTGCAGAGCACTGTGCTAAGCGCTTGGGAGAGTACAACGCACCAGAGTTGGTAGTCCATACCACCTGGAGCTTCACTGTTATAATAATGTTGGTATATGTTAAGCGCTTACTATGTGCCGAGCACTGTTCTAAGCGCTGGGGGAGATACAGGGTGATCGGGTTGTCCCACGTGAGGCTCACAGTTAATCCCCATTTTACAGATGAGGTAACTGAGGCACAGAGAAGTTAAGTGACTTGCCCACAGTCACACAGCTGACAAGTGGCAGAGCCGGGAGTCGAACTTACGTTATCCGTAATAAGCCTGTGCACCGCTGACCTCCTGTGGAGCCATAACCCCTTGACGCCCCCCCGGAATATGTTTTCAGGACCCTTTCCAAGCCCAAAGCCCTAATGCCCAAACCTCCAATGCCACTTCCTCCCCCTCCCTCTCAATCAATCAGTGGCATTATTAATAATTATGGCGTTTATTCAGTGCTATGTACCAGGCACTCTACTAAGCACTGCGTTGGATACAAGCAAATCAGGTAGGAGACATTCCCGGTCCCACGTGGGGCTCCCAGTCTCCATCCCCATTTTACAGAGGAGGGAACCGAGGCCCAGAGAAATGAAATGACTTACCCAAGGACACACAGCAGACAAAGTGGCAGGGGCAGGATTAGAACTCACCACCTTCTGACTCTCAGGCCTGTGCTCTATCCACCAAATTAGTGAGTGCTTCCTATGTATAGAGCATTATGTTAAGCGCTTGGGAGAGTATAGTACAACAGAATTGGTAGAGACGGTCTTTGCTTGGAGGGAGCTTACAGTCTACAGAGGGGGACAGCTATTAAAATAAATTAGGGGTGTATGCATAAGTGGAGTAAAATAGCAAGTCCTTAAAATTAGGATCCAAGTTCACGGGTGACACAGAAGGGAGACGAGGTAGGGGAAAGGAGGGCTCAATCCGGAAAGGCCTCTTGGTGGAGATGTGATTTTAATTCGGCCTTGAAAGTGGGGAGAGTGGTGGTCTATAATACAGATCGGTGAGGATTCATTTACCACTCTACACCACCTATGCATTGATGCCCTTCTTCTACTTCCGAGACATCTGGAGGGGTCTCCAGGCCAGCCAGTTTTTCAGTAAATAGTATTTAAATAGTATGTATTGAATGCCTGCTGTGTGCAACAGTACTGCACTACGTGTTTGGGGAGAGACCGCAGGGTAAGCAGCTCCCTCAAGGAGTTTTCCATCTAGGAGGGGGACAGACGCTAAAGTAAATTGCAGATAAAATGAATGTAATGAGCATAAAAATACACGGGTATGTGCTTTGGGAGATGTGAAGATATCGGTAGCATGAAAGTGCTGAAATGACAGTTGAGGGATATGAGGTGGGGAAAATAGAAATGAGTCAGGGGTAAGCCTCCTGGAACAGATGTGCTTTCTTAAAGATTTTGATTTCAGAAAGACCTTGCTGTTATCCTCAATTCACCTGCCTTGTTCAACTCGCATATTCAGTCCGTCTCCAAATCCTGTTGGTTCGACCTTCTCAACATTGCTAAAGCCTGCCCTTTCTCCTTCATTCGAACTGCTACTATGGTGATCCAGGCCCTTCTCCTGTCCCTCCTTCATTACTTCATCAACTCCTCCCTGACCTCCCCACCTCAGGTCTCCCCAGAGTAGTCCCTACTTTGCTCTGCAACCCGGATCATTTTTCTGAAGAAAAGTTGAGTCCATGTTTCCCCGCTTCTCAGGAACTTCCAGTGGTTACCTCCCCTCCTCTGCATGAATGAAAAACTCGTTGAAGCTTTGAAGTACTCCGTCATCTTATCCCCTCCATCTGATTTCCTACCCCAGCCCAGCCTGTTCACTCTTCTAACACCAACCTACTCACTGTATCTTGATCTCGTCTGTGTCACCGCCAGCCCCTTGCCCGGCTCCCGCCTGTGGTCTGGAACTCCCTCTCCCTTCGTATTTGACCGACCGTCCCTCTCCCCATCTTCACACTCTTACTAAAATCACATCACCTCCAAGAGGCCTTCTCCGATTAAGCCCTCATTTCCCCTACTCTCTCTCCCTTCTGCATCATCCTTGCGTTTGGATTTGTACTCTCTATTCACCCCATCCTCAGTCCCACAGCACTTATGTAGATATCCAAAATTGATTTTGATATCTGTCTGCTCCTCTAAACTATATGCTCTTTGTGGGCAGGGAACATGTCTACCAAATATGTTACATTGTTTGCTCCCAAGCGCTTAGTACCGTGCTCTGCCCGCAGTAAACGCTCAATCGCTCGAACAGTGGTATTTATTGAGTGTTTGCTCTGTGGCAGAGCACTCTATTAAGCATGTGGGAAAGTAGAGTACAAGAGAATTAGCAGACCCGTTCCCTGACTCTAACAAGCTGAATAACTATGATTGATTGATTGATTTCAAGATGGGGAAAACAGAGGTCCGTTGGATACAAAGGGAGAAGGTGTGTGAGCAAGAAGTCAGCGGCTTCATCTATCGTTTCTATGTAGATGACACCCAAGTCATCTACTTCTCCAGTCCTGATCTCTCTCCCTCTCTCCAGTCTCTCATCTCCTCCTGCCTTCAAGATGTTTCTTCTTGGATGTCCTTCCGCCACCTCAAACTTAACATGTCCAAAACAGAGCTCCTTATCTTCCCACCCTTAACCCTGTCCTCCCCCCGACTGTCTCATCAACGAAGGCGGGACCGCCATCCTCCTGTCTCACAAACCCGTAACCTTGGCGTTATCCTTGACTCCGCTCTCTCATTTAACCCACATAGTCAATCTGCCACCAAATCCCGTCAGTCCCACCTTCACAACATCGCTTAAATCCACCCTTCCCTCTCCATCCGTACTGCTACCACGTTAATACAGTCACTCATCCCATCCTGCCTGGAATACTGCATCTCCCTTCTTGCTGAGCCCCTAGCCTCTGTCTGCATCAGCCTCCTTGCTGATCTCCTGTCTTCTCCCACTCCAGTCCATACTTCACTCTGCTGTCTGGTTCATTTTGTCTGCAAAAACCTTCCGTACACCGCCCCCACCCCCCGCAAAAAAACAACAACGCTCCAGTGGTTGCCCATCCACCTCCCTATCAAACAAAAACTCCTTTCCGTTGCCTTTACAGCACTCCATCACCTTGCCCCCTCCTTCCTCACCTCACTTCTCTGCTTCTACAACCCAGCCCACACACTTGGCTCCTCTAGTGCTAACCTTTTCACTGTGCCTCCGTCTCGCCTGTCTCTCCGCCGACCCCTAGCCCACGTCCTCCCTCTGGCCTGGAACGCCCTCCCTCTAATCCAGCAACCACTTTTCCCCTATTGACGGCACATCTCCTCCAAGAGGCCTTCACAGACGAAGCCCCACTCTTCCTCATCTCCCACTCCCTTCTGCGTTGCCCTGACTTGCTCCCTTTACTCTTCCCCCCTCCCAGCCCCAAAGCACTTATGTACATATCTGTACTTTTATTTATCCCTTTGCTTTATCCCCCACTCCCGGCCCCAGAGCACTTATGTATCTATCTGTAATTTTATTTATATTGACGTCTCTCTCCCCCCAAGACTGCAAGCTCGTAGTGGGCAGGGAATGTCCTTGTTTATTGTTGTATTGTACCTTCCCAAGTGCTTAGTACAGTGCTCTGCACACAGTAAATGCTCAATAAATACGATCGAATGAGTGAATGAATGAAAAGACAGACATTAAAATAAATTAGAGTAGGGGAAGAAACAGAGTGTAAGGATATGCACGTTAAGTATTCGGAGTTGGAAGTTGGGTGGTCATCAAAGTGCCTAAGGGGTACAGATCCAAGTACATGGCTGATGCAGAAGGGAGGACTTGGGGCAAGCCTCTTTGAGGAGATGTGATTTTAGAAGGGCTTTGAAGACAGGGAGAGTGGTGTCTGCCAGATATGAAGGGAGGGAGGAAGTGGGCAAGGGCTCGGCAGTGAGCTAGATAATTAAACTGAGGTACAATACAGTACAGGGCGGTATTAGATGAGTGAAGGTTCCACCCTGGGTTGTTGTGGGAAGTCAGCGAGATAAAGTAGGAGGGGACAAGCTGGTTGAGTGCTTTAAAGCCGATCTTGCGTTTTTGTTTGACGTGGAGATGGGTGGGCAACTGCTGGAAGTTTACAGAGAGAAGGGAAACGTGGAATGAGTGATATTTTTAGAAAAATAATCTGGGCAGCAGAGTTAAGTATGGTCTGTAGAGGGGAGAGACGAGAGGCAGGGAAGAAGTGAGGAGGCTTCTCACTTGTAGTGATCAAAGATAAGATAGATGCTTGGAGCAGGGTGGAAGCAGTTTAGATGGCGAGGAAGGGGTGGATTCTAGAGATGTTGTGAGGATAGAAAGGAGAGGATTTGGTGACAGACTGAATATGTGGGTTGAAGGAGAAAGAAGAGTTGATAATGCCAGGGTTGCAGACTTGTGAGATGGGTAGGATACTGGTGTTGCCTATGGTGATAGGAAAGTCAATGGGGAGGGCAGGGTGTGGGTGGGGTGATGAGGATTTCAATTTTGGACACGTTAATTTAAGAGGTGCCAGCGGGACACCCAAGTAGAGATGTCCTCAAGGCAGGAGAAGAATGTGAGACTTCAGGGAAGGAGGGATCTCAGGGCTGGAGAGAAGAGTGAGAGTCGGATTGCTTTCAAGTCAATGATCAGGAGTTTCTGTGTGATACAGAGAAGAATGGGCAGCCATTGGAGGTTTTTGAGGAGTTGGAGGATGGGTGCAGAATGGCATTTTACAAAAATGACCCAGGCAGCAGAGTGATGTATAGACTGGAGAGGGAGGAAAATGGAATCCAGGAGTTCAGCGAGGAGGCTGAACAATAAATATATCAGTCATCAGTCAGTAGTATTGATTGAGCACCTACTTGAACCGAGAGCACTGTTTTAAGCACTTGTAAGCATCCAAATTCATGGCCTCAACTGCGATAGAATCTAGGTCAAACCTGAGCAAAATTGAGAAGCGTTTGGGAAGAGGTGTGGCCAAAGTGCCACGTTGTCACTGGTGCTCCGCTCGAGGGCCATAACCCAGAAAGCAGGGGCCCGAGAAGCCGCCTCCAGAGTCACTGTGTGAGCCAGTTTTTTTCAGGGTTTCTGCTGACTCTCTCCACCATGAGAGTTTATAATAATAATAACACTCGTTAAGCCCTGGTGTACGCCAAGCACTGTGGTAAATGCTGGGGTAGATACAAGTTAGTCAGGCTGGACACAGTCCCTGTTCCACGTGGGGCTCACACTATCGCCGTTTTTCAGACGAGGTATCTGAGGCACAGAGAAGTGAAGTGACTTGCCCTAGGTCACCCAGTAGACGTGGTGGAGGCAGGGTTCGGACCCAGCTCCTTCTGACTCCCCGGCTCGTGCTTTATCCACTGAGTCACGCTGTTTCCGTCCCTTAGAATTGCCCTTAGAAACCCACCCAGTGGCTTGGGCCCAGCAGCCACCCCCTATTTCTGGCCTATTTCAGCCCCTCTCCTTCCCCTTTTGCAGTGAGGTGTGGTTCAGAATTTGGGGGCTGCACTGCAGCCCTTATTCGTATGACTCCTTTCTCCTCTTCTCTCCTGCCCATTAATATTCTGTTTCTAATACAGTTCTCTCGTCCCCCACCCGCTACCTGGGCAGTCACAACCATCTTCCTGCACCACACAGTTCTGCAAGTCAGGAACCAAGACGTTAACGTTATTCAGCTTTGGATGGACCTTTCGGAGACATTCCTGTTCCTGGATGCCTCTATTCCTGTCACATCCATCTCCCACTAGGAAAAAAAATCCTCTATATAATTGCCCTCCTTGGAATTCCCACCATATCGTAGCTGAGATTTGTCCCCCCCCCCACCGCCCAGTGATCGACTCCTTCGTTGTAAAATTTTTCTACCTTCTGAGCCAAGCCGTCGGTAGTATTTTTTGACCACTTCCTTTTTGCAGAGCACTGCACTAAACACTAGGGAGTACAGGAGAGGTAGAAGACAGATTTCCTGCATGGCGTAGTGGATAGAGCACGGGCCTGGGAGTCAGAAGGTCAAGGGTTCTAATCCCGACTCCGCCACTTGTCTGCTGTGTGATCTTGGGCAAGTCACTTAACCTCTCTGAGCCTCAGTTACTTCCTCTGGAAAATGAGGATTAAGACTGTGAGCCCTATGTGGGGCAGGGACTGTGTCCAATCCAATTACCCCAGCGCTTAGTACAGCATCTGGCATATAGTAAGCGCTTAACAAATACCACAGTTATTATTATCATTATTACTCTCGAGAACATGGCTGAGGTTCAACTTTGTTGTTTTTGAGTGCAAAGGACAGCTCTGTGGGCATGTGAGAAAATTTGTTTGTGTATTGGTAAATTTCTTCTCCAAATAATTCTAAGGGTAATCCAGGGCAAATCAAGATTATACTTCTGATTATGAAAAAGCATAGGTTTTATGAGAGAGGGACAAAGAGAGGAAAATATATGTTTGCCTGATGCAGGTAATATGGTTACTGTATACTAATTATTAACTACTGGTTCTGCCCTGTGTGCTTTTTGTATGCATAGACTTTGAATACCTATATTCATATCTACTATTTTAAGATTTTTTTTGGTGGCTCAATTAGCAATAGATCTATAATCCTTATTTTTGAAATCTGAGAAAATATGGAAAATATTTTTGAAAGTATTGCTGTTGATGCCATACAATATCCTCTTTCTAAGAATTTTTATGCGTTTGGCTTCAATTTGCCCATCTGGCAATCCTACGCTGAACATTCCAACCCTATGATTGAGTCCTATTTTTATCTTCTGAAATAGTTCATCTTTTTAAAAGGAATATCATTTTCACCTTTGAAGATTCTTCAAAACAAGTTCTTTAAAATGCATGTTGTCATCAAATTTTAACATAAGGGAAACAAAACCCAAATCCCGGTGAAAGTGTGAATCATGCAGAGTGGTCCGTTACTGCAACAAATGACGCATATGAAAATAATCCTGGTTTGTGAGAATTCACAAGGAGCCAGAGGGGGTGTCAGGAATGTTGAGGAACAAATGGCGGGAGATAGATAGTTTGAGGAAAAGTGGAAAGGTTGAGAGGTCTTTTGGGTAATGGAATATTTCATGAGAAGTGTAAGACTGGTGGAGATTTTAAAGAGCAGGTAAATCAGATTTACAGTGTCTTCTAATTCCAGCTCTGCCACTTGGCCCAGAGGTCATGGGTTCAAATCCCGACTCCGCCACTTGTCAGCTGTCTGACGTTGGGCAAATCCCTCGACTTCTCAGTGCCTCAGTTTCCTCATCTGTAAAATGGGGATTCAGTACCCTTTTTCCCTTCCCGTCAGGCTGTGAGTCCTGTGTAGAGTGGGGACTCTGTCTGACCTGATTAACTTGTTTCTACTTGTGCTTGGCACAGAGTAAACACTTAACAAATTCCATAACCTATTATTTCCAACTCTTTTGTATTGTACTTTCCCAAGCACTTATGCAGTGCTCTGCGCACCGTAAACCCTCAAATATTGCCATTGGTTAGGGTATATATACACTCACGCACACACATATATACAAGTCTATAGATATATATGTATGAATATATAATTGTAGTATTTGTTAAATATACCATGTGGGGCGGGAGCTCTTTCCGACCTGATTATCTCATTATTCTCTGGTGCCTAGTACAGTGATTGGCCCATAAATACCACAATTAAATGTGTTAAAGTTGAGCATATGTATGACTGAGAAGGACAGTGAGAGAGCCGCAGTCCAAGCCACACTGATACCCGAGATATTTTGTAGCTGGTATTTGTAGGGCCTGGTACTGTCTTCTCTAAATTCATAATTTTTAACTTGCTTCCAAATTAACCTACATCAAAACCTGTGCTGGTTCCTTATTCCATTTAGACCACCAAACCTTACCCCAAGGCTCTATTATTTTAGTATAGAACTCTGTGTTTTTTTAATTAGCACAGCTAATAAAGAGTGATTATTAAATTTGTTGAATAGATCGGAAACCAGGGAGGAATCTTTTAACATAACTATCTTAAAGAGTTTGAGACTGATACTAATAGCAGGAGTTTGTCTGTGTGCTCTTGTTTGCGACTGAATAAAAACTTGTGCCTTGCTGACAATCCCATCGGCTCTCTGTGCCTTCCTACTGGCAGTTTTACAATTTCTGCAATCTCAAGTTTTATCCACTCGGTGGCATTACAGACCAAAGAATTATTATACGGGATCTAGAATGTAGTAGGTGTGAGACTTTCTCTTTTTAACCTGAAATGATTTTCCCTTGCCTATGGGTGCTGTTTCTGGGCCTGCTGGGAAAAATTAATTGAAAAGAAAACCAGGATCTGCTTATGCTTGAATGTTCTAATGGAAAAAAAATCATTTTATACAATTCCTTTCATCTCTTCTTTTTGTAAAAATCAATTCTGGTCAGGAGATTGGAAGAGCAGCACAGGCCTGGGAGTAAGAGGACCTGGGTTCCAACCCTAGCTCTGCCATTTGACTGTCAGGTCACTTCTCTGGGCCTCAACTTCCCCATTTGTAAAATGGAGATTAAATACCCATTCTACCTCCTACCAAGACTGTGAGCCCCGTGTAAGACAGGGATCGTGTCTGACTCGATTATCTTTCGTTCGCCCCAACGTTTAGGCGGTGCTTGGCACATCAAGCTCATTGTGGGCAGGGAGCGTGCCTGCCAACTCTCTTCTACTCTCGTCTCCCAAATGCTTATTACAGTGCTCCCCCTCTCTAGTCTCTAAGCTCGTTGTGGGCAGAGTGTGTGTCTGTGTATTGTATTATACTCTGCCAAAAGCTTAGTACAATGCTCTGCACACAGAAAGCGCTCAATAAATACGATTGAATGAATGAATCCTGTGCACGTAGTGAGTGCTCAATCAGTACCATTGCTTAACAAATACTACAATTATTATTATTAATAGATCCTTGCGTCCACTTGTTAAAATTTCTAGAGGTAGTTTGGGTTTGATTGACCAAGCAAAGTACATACGGTCTCATGTATATTGCTGAGAATGATTTCCAGAAGCTAATATTCTCCTCTGTTCGGTTGTGCCTGTTGCTTCCGCTCGCAGAGAGGCACAGCATAGGAAACACTTCAGCCCTGGCTCATTGCCTTTCAAACACCTCTTCTATTTCCGTTCCCTTCCGGGAGGTACATAGCCACAGATCAAGATGCTGATCAAGATTGTCTGCAGATCAATCAGTGGTATTTATTGAGCACTTACTGTGTGTGCAGAGCACTGTCCTAAATACTTAGGAGAGTACAATGCAACAGAGTTGTTAGCAACGTTCCCTGCCCATAGTGAGTATCGGCCTGGAGGAAGGAGACAGACGTTAATATAAATAAACAATTTATAATATATAATTTATAGATGTGTACGTAAGTGAGGTGGGGTTGAGGGTGGGGCACATCCCAAGCTGTCCAATTTAGTGGATGTATTTTTGAAGCTAAGCTAATAAGTACAACCTGGCATTTAAAAAAATGACTGAACCTTTCTTTCTTCCTCCTTCCCGACGGCCTTTCCTTAAGAGAATTTAAAAGACAATAATGTACTTTGTTGCAGCACTTTCATAGTGTATTCTTGAATTCCGGTGCTCTTGGAGACCTCATAACTTGTATATTTGTCTTTTAAATCATTTGTTCTAAAAGGTTTTGGTGATTAATTTATTGTGTTACCTTTATAGTAGTGATTGACTAGAGCATTTTTATTGTAATTTCTAATTACAGTCATTTTCTGTTTGAAGTTCACAATTGATTTAAAGAAAAGGTTTTTAAAGACATCTCATTTTAATGCAAAATCTCCTTTTCAGTCAAGAGGGTTGGGTGTAGACAGAGTGGATGATGACTAGTAATAACTTAATATATTCAGTGGGTTTTCAGCTTCCTGATATTGGTAGGTTTTGGCAAAGTGTATCCTTTGACTTTTCCTTTCCATCCTCATCACTAGGTCTGCATTCAGATTCCGGTCAACTCTTACCTGGGCCATTGAAAACTTCTTAATGTAGACTGTGAGCCCATTATTGGGCAGGAGTTGTCTCTATCTGTTGCCCAATTGTACTTTCAAAGTAAATACTCAGCTCAGTAAATACTATTGAATGCCTTATTTTTCTTGTCCCCATAGTTGAATACGGGGTCTTTTAAATATAATACGTGGGGATATAATAATAATAATGTTGGTATTTATTAAGCGCTTACTATGTGTAGAGCACTGTTCTAAGCACTGGGGGTAGATACGGGGTAATCAGGTTGTCCCTCATGAGGCTCACAGTTAATCCCCATTTTACAGATGAGGTAACTGAGGCATGGAGAAGTTAAGTGACTTGCCCACACTCACACAGCTGCCAAATGGCGGAGTTGGGATACGAACCCATGACCTCTGACTTCCAAGCCCAGGCTCTTTCCACTGAGCCACGCTGCTTCTCTGAGCCACAATGCTTCTCTGTTGTTGTGTTGAGTATATATCTGTTCACTCTTATTTTGCTCTAATGGATAGAGCAGGGACCTGGGAGTCAGAAGGATCTGGGTCATATTCCCCGCTCCGCCACTTATCTGCTGTGTGGCCTTGGGCATGTCACGTAACTTCTCTGTGCTTTAGTTACATCATCCATAAAATGGGAATTAAGCCAGTGGTCTCAGGCGGGACAGGGACTGTGTCCAACCTGACGACTTAGTATCTATCTTGGTGATTAATACAGTGCCTGGCACATAGTAAGCACTGAACAAGTACCATAGAAAAATAATTCCTAAAGATAAACAAGGGCAGCGTGGCTCAGTGGAAAGAGCACGGGCTTTGGAGTCAGGGCTCATGAGTTCGAATCCCAGCTCTACCATTTGTCGGCTGTGTGACTGTGGGCAAGTCACTTAACTTCTCTGTGCCTCAGTTCCCTCATCTGTAAAATGGGGATTAAGACTGTGAGCCCCACGTGGGACAACCTGATTCCCCTGTGTTTACCCCAGCGCTTAGAACAGTGCTCTGCACATAGTAAGCGCTTAACAAATACCAACATTATTATTATTATTATTATATCCACACTGTGAAAAGCCCCATCTTGCAGGGGTTTCCAACCACCGGTGTGTCAGTCCATTTGATTGGTAAATTGTACTCTGTCCTTAGGGACCCATGTCTACTTCTGGAACTGTAATACTCCCTCCTGTCTGGAGCTGCTGTTCTGGATTCCTTTGCCGCCAACTTGGGACTCTCACATATTTTCCCTTCAGACATTAAAATATGTGCTCTCCTTCCCTCTTAAATTGTCCCAGCCCCATGTAGGATAGGGACAATCTTGTCCCCTGTGGTGATCTTGTATCTACCCCAGTGCTTTGAACCTCCTGGCACCCTTCTTTGCCAAGGTCATGATGGAATGGTCCTCCCACCCCGCTTCCTCTAGACTTTGAAGCTTGTTATGGGCAGGGAACACATCTGCTAATTCTGTTGTACTGTACTCTCCCAAGGGCTTAGTACAGTGCTCTGCACATAATAAGCCCTCAGTAAATATCATTGGTGGATTGATTTGAACAGTGCTGGGCATATAGGAATCACCTTATAAATACCACCATGATTATTATTATACTCATTTGGCGGAGTCCCACACATACGTCTTCTGCATTCGTCTTCCCACTCCCACAGAATCTTTGGTGGTTGCGGATTCCTCTGTGATCAAGCAGAAACTCCTGGCTTTTGGCTCTAAGAAACTCCTTTTACCTGTTCACCCTCTCCTACCACTGATTATTGTCTTTCAGGTCAAAGATAATGAGTCTGACTAGACTGCATCCATGAGAGTGAATTCTGAGAAAACGTTTGGCAGACTTCATGGAAATAGATTCATTTTCTGGCCTCTTACCGTTTGGTTGAACAGTGTTAACACTAAAATCTAGCTGTCACTCTTGGTTCCTCTCTAACTGTGCCTCGTTCTCATCTCTCCTTTGGTTTTTTTCCCTTGGTTTTATTATTGCATTCTTTATTTTAATGGCCTTTAAGTGCTTACTATGTGCTGGGCAGTGTACTAAGCGCTGGGATAGATACAAAATAATCAGTGTGGACACAGTCCACTTCCCACATGGGACTCAAAGTCTTAATCCTCATTTTATGGATGAGGCACAGAGAAGCTAAGTGCCTTGCTCAAGTTCACCCGACAGGTCTCCAGCTTCAGACAATAATAATTGTGGTATTTGTTAAGCGCTTACTGTGCGCCGAGCAGTGTTCTAAGCACCGGGGTAGACACAGTGTAATCAAGTTGTCCCACATGGGGCTCACAGTCTTAATCCCCATTTTACAGATGAGGTAACTAAGGCACAGAGAAGTTAAGTGACTTGCCCAAGGCCACACAGCAGACAAGTGGCAGAGGTGGGACTCCTCCTTCAGAACTCTTGGTCACACCTTTATCCCAGTCTGGAACTCCCTCCCCACTTCAAATCCACCAGCGTGAAATTCTCCCTCTGTTGAACTTCCTCCGTGAGACCTAGTCTAATAATAATAGAGTCTGATTATAATTATGATTATTATTATTTATCAATAAGGAAAGATGTTATTGAGATACTGGATCTGGTAAGAAAAAGAAGGCTTGCCAATGGGAAAACGTCGGGCTTTTCCGATTCCTGCAAGTCCCTGAGTAGAGTAGCCCTTGGCATGTGGTGGTCCCTGGCCTTGTAGAAAATCTCTGATAAGAAAAACTCAAGGTAAAATGCTTATTCCCGATCTCTCAGTATGATGTTGCATTTTTGTTTTTTATTTCAGCTGTGGCAGAAGTAAAACTTCGAAATGATCAGTATACACTGGACCATATGCGTGCCTTCGACATGTATAATTATCTACACTGCGATTCTTGGTACCAGGATAACGTCTACTATGTCGATCTCCTCGGGAGAATTATGAATTTATCTGTGACACTGGTAAGGATAAGATCACTTGAAAAAAATAGAGAAATGACTATAATAGTAAAATATATGTTTTTTATGGGGGCGTTGCACCTGAAAAAAACCTTGTCCATGATGCCTCTGTTTGGCAGGCAAAGACTGAAACAATGCTTCCTATGTTTTCTCCCCTTCAGATGCCACGGCACATTTTAAGTTTGAATATTCAATCAATGGTACTTAGTGAACAATGACTGTGTACAGAGCACTGCACTAAACATTTAGGAGAGTTCAATATAACAGAGTTGGTAGACACGTTCCTTGCCCACAATGAGCTTACAGTGTAGAGGAGAGGACAGATAGTATATATAAATAATGAATATGTATATAAGTGTTATGGGAGTGAGGGAGGGGTGACTGAGTGCAAATCAAAGTTCAAGTGTGACGCAGAAGGGAGAAGAGGAAATGAGGGCTTAAGCCAGGAAGGTCTGTTGGAGGAAATGTGCTTTTAATAAGGCTTTGAAGGTGGGGAGAGTGATCGTCCGGATATGTAGAGGGAGGGCTTTCTTTCAGTCAATCAATCAGTCGTATTTACTGAGTGCTTACTATGTGCAGGGCACTGTACTAAGCACTTGGGAGAGTACACTACCACAGAATTAACAGACACGTTCCCCCCCATGGTGAGTTTACAATCTAGAGGGGGAGATGGATAGTAATGTGGATAAATGTGTAATATATAATTTAAAGATATATACATAAGTGCTGTGGGGTTGGGGTGAATATCAGATGTTCAAAGGTCACAGTTTGAGGTACGTAGATGACGCAGAAGGGAGAGCGAAGCCAGGGAAAAGAGAGCTTAACTGAAGAAAACTTCTTGGAGTAGACGTGACCTTAGTAATGCTTTGAAGGTGGAGAGAGTAGTGGTGTGGGGTATATGAAGGGGGAAGGAGGTGCAGGCTAGAGGGAGGACATGGGAAAAGGGTGGGTGGCGAGATAATAATAATAATAATAATAATGTTGGTATTTGTTAAGCGTTTACTACGTGCAGGGCACTGTTCTAAGCGCTGGGGTAGACACAGGGGAATCAGGTTGTCCCACGTGGGGCTCACAGTCTTAATCCCCATTTTACAGATGAGGTAACTGAGGCACAGAAGTTAAGTGACTTGCCCACAGTCACACAGCTGACAAGTGGCAGAGCTGGGATTCGAACCCATGACCTCTGACTCCAAAACCCATCCTCTTTCCACTGAGCCACGCTGCTTCTCTATAGATGAGGAGATAGATGAGAAGCAGCATGGCTCAGTGGAAAGAGCCCAGGCTTGGGAGTCAGAGATCATGGGTTCGAACGCCGGATCTGCCACTTGTCAGCTGTGTGACTGTGGGCAAGTCACTTCACTTCTCCGGGCCTCACTTCCCTCATCTGTAAAATGGGGATTAAGACTGTGAGCCTCACGTGGGACAACCTGATTACCCTGTATCTACCCCAGTGCTTAGAACAGTGCTGTGCACATAGTAAGCGCTTAACCAATACCAACATTATTATCGGACAGAGATAATAAGCTGTAGCTACAAGAGCTGAGTGTGCAGGCTGGGCTATAGTAGGTTAGTGAAGTGAGCTGGATGGGGCAAGCTGACTGACTGCTTTAAAGCAATGTTAAGAAGTTTCTATTTGATGCGGGTGTAGATGAGCAGCCATTGGCGGTTCAGGAAGAGTGCGGAGACATGAACTCGACGTTTTTGTTGATATGCCTGTGGCAGGATGTAGGTGAGAGAACGGTGGTGAGATGAGATCTAGGTACAGTGGGTAAGTTGGCTTTAGAGTAGCGAAGCGTGCGACCTGGGTCATAGGAAATCAGGGAGGTAAGGCAGGAAGGGGCCAGGTGATTTCTT